>NC_137889.1:89318434-89976476 GCF_963455335.1 Martes martes | reverse complement strand
GAAGTTAACCTTTTGTTCCGTTTCCTAATCTGTAAAATGGAGACAATGGTATGACTTACCTTGGAAGTGAGTTGTGAGGCTTAACTGACTCAGCAGTGTGGGGCTTTTGCTCTGTGTATTTGCTCTTTTATTACCAGGTCTTGCTCAATTCATAGTTGTACTTTATAATAGAGACCCAAACAACAAGAATTCAATAGATATCAAATACCCTTCTTTAGTGTAGGTGGTATGCAGGGCTTAATCACGGGTCAAACATGCTCTTGTGAGGGTTTTTGTGAGTTAATACCCCAGGTCGTCAGCTAGCACTTCCCACCAAGGGGAGAGAGAGCAGATGATGCTGAGAAGTTGGCAAGGGTCTGATCACTCAGGGCCTTACGTATCATCCCAAGGGTTTGGGCTTAACAGTGAGAGTTGTAGTTTGAAGCTGGGAAGTGCAATCATAATTACATTTTAGGAATTGTCTTGCTGCAATGTGGGGGCTAGTTTGGAAGGAGGTGAGGCTATAGACAGAGGTATTTGAACGGACTGTGGCAATCATCCTGGAGACAGTGAATAAAGGCTTGAACTAAAGCAGTAGGGTAGGGTGCCTGGTTTGCTCAGTGGGTTAAGCCTCTGCCTTTGGCTCAGGTCATGATCTCAGATTTCTGGGACCGAGCCCCACATTGGGCTCTCTGCTCAGCGGGGAGCCTGCTTCCCCCCTCCCTCTCTGCCTGCCTTTCTGCCTGCTTATCATCTCTGTGTGTCAAATAAGTAAAATCTTAAGAAAAAAAATTAAGCAGTAGGGTAAAGCTCTGAGCATCTCCCATGGTTCGTTCAAGTGAGGGAGTGGAACATAGGTCATGACTCAGGGAATATGATCTGTATTAAAACTCCTTAGCTTACACTTCTTCTCTATATCAAAAGTCCACAGAGGCTGAGGATGGAGTCTATGTAGTCCCAGCACATAGCTCCCAGAAGGTCCCTGATGGGTGTTTGGTGAGTGAATGAGAGAGAGTAAGGCAAATTCTCCTTGTGGTCTACAGGTTTCTGTGATCTGGCTCTGACTTACCTCTCCAGCCTCAGCTCCTTCCTCCTCTCTAACCTTTATTCTGGTCACACTGGCCTTCCTTTAAGCCTTTGAAAATGGCCAAATGTGACCTCTAGTCCAAAGAGTGTCGAAATACTGCCTCTGGGGCAAATCTGTCCTGCCACCAATTAAGATAAAGTGTTTTTGGAACACAGCCACAACCATCTAATTCTGTATCATTTATGGCTACTTTAGGGCCATAATGGCAGGTGGAGTAATTGTGACAGAGACCACATGGCCTTTAAAGCCCCAGGTATTTTCTGTTTGGCCCTTTACAGAAAAAGTTTACTGATCCCTACTCTAGTTCTTTGTAATTGCTGTACCCTCTGATCTAAAACTCTAACCTCAACAAAATTAGAGTAATCAAAAAACAGTGATAATGGCATAAAGAAAAAATACAGACCAATGAAATGGAAGAGAGAGAACATCCAATGGGGAAAAGACAGTCTTTTTGACAAATGGTGCTGGAAAAACGATATCCACATACAAAAGAACTGTCAGACCCTTACCTTATACCGTATAAAGAAATTAAGTCAAAACGAACCAAAGACCAAATCCATAACAGCTAAAAGTATAAAACTCTTAGATGAAAACATAGGGGAAAAGCCTCATGACAGTGATTTCTCGGATATGACACCAAAAGCACAGGCAACAAAAGAAAAACCAGATCTTTGAGCTTCTTCAAAATTAAAAACTCGCATGTCTCAAAGGACATTATTAAGAAATTGGAAAGACAACCCACACAATGGCAGAAAATATTTATAAATCATATATCTGATAAGGGGTTAATATCTAGAATATACAAAGGATTCCTACAGCTCAACAACAAAAGTCAAACACCCGAATTATAAAAGGCAGAAGGACTTGAGTAGACATTTCTCCAAAGATTATCTAAAAATGGGCAGTAAGCATATGAAAAGATGCTTAACATCACTAATCATGAGGGAAATGTGAATCAAAACCATAATGAGATACCACTTCATACCCACTAGGATGGCCATAATAAGAAAAAGAAAGAGGAAAATAACCAGAGTTGGCATGGATATAAACTGGACCCTTCGTGCTTTGCTGGTGGGAGTGTGAAGCGGCGTAGCTGCTGTGGAAAAGTTTGGCAATTCCTCAAAAGATTAAACATGGTGTTACCATACGGTCCAGCAATTCTTACTTCTGGGTATATACTGAAAGAATTGAAAGCAGGCACTCAAATAGAGATTTGTACACTTGTGAATAATACAATAGCCAAAAGATGGAAATTACTCAGGTGTCTTATCAGTAGAACACCACAAAATGTGGTCTATGTTTATAATGGAGTATTTGTTTTAAAAATTCTGAACCTTGATGACATTATGCTGAATGGAATATGCTAGTCATCAAAGGACAAATACTGTATGACAAATAAACCCTTGTATGAGGGACCTACAGGAGTCAAATTCATAGAAACAGAAAGTAAGTGGTTACTACCGGGGTGAGGGGGAAGTGAGGAGTGATTGTTTAGCGGGTACAGAGTTTCAGTTTGGGGAAATGAAAAAGTTCTGGAGACGGGTGGTGGTGTTCAGTGTCACAAAACTCTACTCAAAAGTGGGAAATTTTATGTTATAGATATTTTACCACAGTGAAAGAACAAACAAACAAACAGGTCTTCGCATGGCTGGTTCTTATTCTTCAGTTTTCAGCTCAAGTGGTATTTCCTCAGGGAAGTGTCCCATGACTCTATGTAACTTCCTTGTTTGACATACCACTTTCTGAAATGATCATATCTATCTATCTATCATCTATCTTCATTAGAATGTAAGCTTCCTGAGGAGAGAGTCTTTGTCTAATTCAAAGCTATATCCTAACACTTATATCTTGGCACATAGTAGATGCTCAGTAAATATTTGTGGACTAAACTGCAGTTGACCCTTGAACAACATGGGTTTGAACTGTGTGGGTCCACTAATACGTGGGTTTTTTCAATAAATATATTGGAAAATTTTTTGGATATTTGCAACAATTTGAAAAAACTCACAGATGAACTGCATAGCCTAGAACTATCAAGAAAATTGAGAAGTTAGGTATGTCATGAGTGCATAAAATATATGTAGATATTATTTTGTCATTTACTCCCCTAAAATATAAACAAATCTATTATAAAAATTTAAAATTTATCAAAAGGTATGTGTACGGGGGTGCCTGGGTGACTTATCTGGTAAAGCATCTGACTCTTGGTTTTGATCCAGGTGGTAGTCTCAGGGTCATGAGATTGAGCCCTGCATCCAGCCCCGTACTCAGCATGGAGTCTGCTTGAGGCTCCCTCTCCTCCTCTTATGCCCCACCCCTGCCCCAACTCTCTCTCTCAAATAAATAATCTTTTTTAAAAAAGTACCCACACAAATACAGACCATACGTGGTTGCCATTTGTGGTCAAGAGAGATGTAAACAAATGCAAAGATGCAGTATTAAATCATACCTACATAAAATTAACTATAATACATACATATAATACATACTATATACTGCAAGAATACATACTATATACTGCCACCTCTCCTAGCTATGGCCGTGAGCTCAAGTGTTGCCAGTATCCACTTTAAATACCGTGTTACAGTAATAATCTCTGTATGACCCATTTGTCTCTCCAGTATATTGTGTGTCACAGTAAAATGTGTTCTCTCACAGTTCTCACACATTTTTCATGATGCTTAGTGCGACAGCGTAAACTTTGAATAACACCATGGGACCCGTAGTAAGTGCCACTAGTGATGCTCAAAGCGCTTGCAAGAGACAGAGGAAAGTCATGACATTACAAGACAAAGTTGAGTTGCTTGATATATACTGTAGATTGAGGTCTGCAGTGTGGTTGCCTGCCATTTCAAGATAAATGAATCCAGCATAAGGAGCATTAAAAAAAAAAAAAGAAAGAAAGAAAAAGGAAATTTGTGAAACTGTCACTGTAGCTACACCAATGGGGGTGAAAACTTTGCACTTCTTTGCAAAATACATTTTTATCTCATATTGAAAATGCAGCTCTTTTTAAAAAAAATTTTATTTATTTATTTGAGATAGAGAGAGAGTGAGCATCAGCTGGGAGGGGCTAGGGTTCAGAGAGAGAAGGAGAAGCAGACTCCCCGCTGAGCAGAGAGCCTGAGGGACTCCATCCCAAGACTCTGGGATCATGACCTGAGCCAAAGGCAGACGCTCAACTGACTCAGCCACCCAGGTGCCCCGAAAATGCAGCTCTTATTTGGGTACAGGATTAGTGTAAGAAAGGCATATCAGTAGACTCTAATATGAGTCTAGAAAAAGTGGGGTATCATTATATGACAGTTTAAAGCAAAAGGAAAATGAAAGATCTAAAGCTGGAGAACTTAATGCTAGCAAAGGATGGTTTGATAATTTTAGCAAGAACTTTGGATTAAAAAATATCAACAGGAGAAGCAGCTTCCACCAACCAAGAGGCAGCCAGAGAAGTTCTCAGACCCATTAAGAAAATCATTGAGGAGAAAGGATATCTGCCTTAACAGGTTTTTAATGCAGACCAAAGTGACCTATTCTGAAAAAAAAGTGTCACAAAGGACATTTATTAGTAAGGAAGAAAAGCAAGCCGCAGGATTTAAGTCAGGAAGGGAGAGGCTAACTCTGCCATTTTGTGTAAATGCGGTCGGTTTATGATCAGGACTGCCTTATCTATAAAGCTGCTAACCCCTGAGCTGTGAAGGGGAAAGATAAACACCAGCTGCCACTGTTTTGGTTGTCTAGCAAGAGAGCCTGGACAGAGAGAACCCTTTTTCTGGATTGGTTCCATCAAAGCTTTGTTCCTGAAGTCAGGAGTACCATGCCAGGAAGGGACTGCCTTTTAACATTCTTTTGATTTTGGACAATGCCCCTGTCCACCCAGGACCCCATGAGTTCAAACCAAAGGTGCTGAAGTGGTCTGCTTGCCCTCAAATGTGTCTAATTCAACCTCTAGCTCATGGGGTCATAAGGACCTTTAAAGCTCCTTACACACAGTACTCTGAGGAAATGATTGTCAACATTATGAAAAAGAACTGGAATAGAGAGGACATCATGAAAATCTGGAAGGATCACACCATTGGAGATGCTACTGCTGTTATAGAAAAAGCCGTACAAGGGGCGCCTGGGTGGCTCAGTGGGTAAAAGCCTCTGCCTTCGGCTCAGGTCATGATCTCAGGGTCCTGGGATCGAGCCCCACATCAGGCTCTCTGCTCTGCAGGGAGCCTGTTTCCCTTTCTCTCTCTCTCTGCCTGCCTCTCTGCCTACTTGTGATCTCTGTCTGTCACATAAATAAATAAAATCTTTAAAAAAATATTTAAAAGAAAAAAAAAGAAAAAGCCATAAAAGCCATCAAGCCTCAGTGAATTCCTGCTGGAAAAACTGTTCCCAGATGTTGTGCATGACTTCAAAAGATTTACAACAGAGCTAATCAAGGGAATTATGAACAAGATTGTGGATATGGCAAAAAAAAAAAAAAAAAAAAAAAAGGTAGAGGGTGGTTGTGATGAAGGGTTTTAAGATATGGACCTTGGAGAAATTTAAGAGCTGATACCAGAGGAATTAACAGAAGATGACCTGGTGGAGATGAGGGCTTCCAAATCAGTGCCAGCCAATGAAAAGATGAAGAAGCAGTTCAGAAAACACACTGACATTAGACAATCTGGCAGAAGGGTTCTGATTATTCAAGACATCTTTTGTTGTGTTTTCTTTTTTAAAGATTTTAATTATTTGTCAGAGAGAGAGAGAGAGAGAGAGAGGGAGAGCACAAGCAGGGGGAGAAGCAGGCAGAAGGAAAAACAGGCCCCCTGCTGAGCCATCCTCCAGCAACCACCCCCCCCCCCCCCGCCCCCAGCATCATGATCTGAGCTGAAGGCAGATGCTTAACTGACCAAGCCATTGAGGCATCCCTCAAGACTGCTTTTCAGCTCTTTTACAACATGGACACTGAAACAAAAGCAAATGGTGGAAGGATTGGTACTGGTTAGAAACATATTTAGTGAAGGGAAAAAGTAAAAATGTCAGACAGAAATTACATGTATTTCTGTAAAGTTACACCAAGTGTGCCTGCCTCTCCTGCCTTCCCTTCCACCTCCTCCACCTGTACCACCTCTGTCACCCCAGAGACAGGAAGACCAACCCCTCCCCTTCTTCCTCCTCTGTCTACTCAACATGAAGATGACAAGGAAGATCTTTGTGATGGTTCACTTCCACTTAAGGAATAGTAGGGCGCCTGGGTGTCTCAGTTGGTTAAGTGACTGCCTTTGGCTCAGGGCGTGATCCTAGAGTCCCAGGATTGAGTCCCCTCATCAGGCCCCCTGCTCAGTGGGAAGCCTGCTTCTCCCTCTCCCACTCCCACTGCCTGCTTGTGTTCCCTCTCTCAGTGTCTCTCTCTCTGTCAAATAATTAGGTAAAATCTTAAAAAAAAAAAAAAGAATAGTAAATAGTCATCATGCTGTACAGTTAATAAGCAACTGTTGTCTATGTGTGTGTGTGTCTTTGTGTGAAAATCTAATAACTGTACGAGAGCTGTATTGAGACATTTTGTGTCATTATCATCATCATTGCCTGAGTATTCATCACGTAGAACACTGTGTGCAAGAATTGTATGGAAGTGGATAACCTTTCAAAGACATAAGGTGAATGATATTTAATGTAAATTTAATATTGTTGTAGTTTTCTTTTTTTTTTTAAGATTTTATTTATTTATTTGAGAGAGAGAGTGAACGAGAGAGAGAGAGAATTCAAGCAGGGGGAGTGGCAGGCAGAGGGAGAAGCAGACTCCCTGCTGAGCAGAGAGGCCAATGTGGGGCTCAATCCCAGGACCCTGGGATCATGACCTGAGCCAAAGGCAGATGTTCAATTGACTGAGCCACCCAGGTGCCCCTATCTTTTCATTTTTCAAGTCTAATTTTAGTGATACATGTAATATCTATAGTGTTTTGTTTCATATAAGACAATATTGAAGTACAGCCTCTCTGGAGAACAGTATGGAGGTTCCTCAAAAAGTTAAAAATAGAGCTACCCTATGACCCCGCAATTACATTACTAGGTATTTACCTAAAGGATACAAAAATACTGATTTGAAGGGATACATGCACCCTCATGTTTATAGCAGCATAGCCAAATTATAGAAAGAGCCCAAATATCCATCGACTGATGAACGGATAAAGAAAATGTGAGATATATATATATATATTACTCAGCCATAAAAAGAATGAAATCTTGTCATTTACACCAATGTGAATAGAGCTAGAGAGTATAATGCTCAGTGAAATGTCAGAGAAAGAGAAAATATGACTTCACTCGCATGTGAAACTTAAGAAACAAAACAACTGAGCAATCAGGAAAAAAAGAGAGAGAGAGATAAACCAAGCAACAGATTCTTAACTATAGAGAACAAAATGATGGTCACCAGAGGGGAGGAGGGCCTGGGTTAAATAAGCGATGGGGATTAAGGAGAGCACTCTTTGTGATGAGCACTGGGTGCAGTATGGAAGTGATGGATCACTATATTGCACACCTGAAACTAATATTACACTGTATGCTAACTAACTGGAATTTAAATAAAAACTTGAAGTCAATATTGATGTAGGCACTGGGAGAGGATCTTGTAATCAGACAATGTAAACTTATAGTATCAATAACAGTACAGTGCTATAAATGTATTATCTCTTCCTTATGATTTTAAAAACATTTTCTTTAGTTCACTTTATTGTAAGTATACAGTATATAATACATGTAAACATATAAAATATGTGTTACTCAATTGTTTCTTGTAAGCTTCTGGTCAACAGTAGGGTATCAGCAGTTAAGTTTTTAGAGAGTCAAAAGTTGGATTTTCAACTGCACTGATAGTTGGTACCCCCATCTCTGGAGTTGTTCAAGGGTCAACTATAATAAAAACAGTTTAATGAGAAAAGAGAAAGGACTCCACCTGGAGGTTGTATTAGTAAGTGTATTCTGTGGGAGTTTTAAACGTACAATATTAAAGTCAAAGCCAAAGGGAATATGTAACTTCAGTAGTATTAGCTGTGATGGTGGAGCAAGAAGACATGAAGAAGAAATGAATCAAACATAATTGTATAAAATATTTCCATATGAAGTCCCTCCTTTCCATGTGAACTCCCTTCTCAGCCTCCTAATTCCCAAGACTTGAGCAATTCCTCTGCTTCCTCTCCATGTATCACCCGTTCTTTTACTTACTGTCTATGGCTGCTTTCGTGCTACAATGCCAGAATGGAGTGGTTGCTATAGCAACTGTATGGCCCACTGTCCTAAAGTGTTTACTCCCAAGCCTTTTACAGAAAATGCTTGCCAACCAATACCTAATGTAAAGACAATAGACTGGAGATACTTGTTTACTATTCTCCAAGAACTTTCATGACATTCATTCAAGTCAATTTAGAAACAATTGCTGAGCACCTACTATGTTTCAGGCACTGTACTAGGCATCAAGGATAGAACACTGAATGAAATAGAACCTTCTCTTGTAAAGCTCACCTTCCAGTGAGAGAAGACAGATAATAAACAATAACCAAATAATGTAGTATGTTAGGTGAGAAAGGGCTAGAGAGAAAAGCATAGTAAGGGAAGGGGTAATTAGGAAGGCAAAGGGAGGTTTCACAATTTTATTTATTTACTTATTGATCGATTGATTGCACGTGTGTGCCCACCTAAGTAAGCACTGAGGGAGGGGCAGACGGAGAGATCATCTTTTTTTAAAAAAAAAATTTTATTTATTTGAGAGGAGAGTGAGAGAGAGAGCATGAGGTGGGGGAGTGGTGGGCAGAGGGAGGGGAAGAAGCAGACTCTCCGCTGAGCAAGGGGCCCAATACTGGGCTTGATCCCAAGACGCTCAGATCATGACCTAAGCTGAAGGCAGACTCATAACTGACAAGCCACCCGGGACCTCTGAATTTTCATTTTTAATGAGTTTCTAAGTGAAGTGACTGGTCACTGGTCCAGGGAAACACCTTAAATAGTATTGCCTTGAAGAGATTTGCTTGGTGACTATACACTAGCTGAAAGGAAATACCCAGTGATTCTGGAATTATTAAATACTGCTTCTGAAATGACACTGACTCCCAGGAACACAAAACACCACCAAGTTCAAAAATTCATAGTGGAGCACCTGGGTGGCTCAGTGGGTTAAGCCTCTGCTTTCAGTTCAGGTCATGATCTCAGGGTCCTGGGATCAAGCCCCGCATCGGGCTCTCTGCTCAGCAGGGAGTCTGCTTCCTCCTCTCTCTCTGCCTGCCTCTCTGCCTACTTGTGATTCTCTCTCTGTGTCAAATAAATAAATAAAATCTTTGAAAAAAATCCAGAGTAACAAAACAGTTTAGTTGCTGTCTTGGCGTAACTTAGTCTAACTTTGGGGCCTTGCATGGACTAACAGCTATGATGGCAGGAAGCATCACATGAAATCCCCTGGAACTGCCCTCCCACTCCTCTTCCTATGTACTAAGACATGAACCAAAAGTAACAACACATCCTCTGAGAGGATTATGGGGATTAATACCAGCAACAGAGATGTATGATACAGGGGTGGGGATTCCTCTAGCCTTTCTATGTAACTCACCTGTTCAGCTGGTACAAAAGTCAGATGGATCATACAAATGCATTAGATTATTATGATTTTTTAAAAAATATTTTATTTATTTATTTGACAGAGACAGCGAGAGAAGGAATACAAGCAGGGGGAGTGGGAGAGGGAGAAGTAGGCTTCCCACCGAGTAGGGAGCCAGATGTGGGCCTCCATCCCAGGACCCTGGGATCATGACCTGAGCCAAAGGCAGCCACTTAACAACTGAGCCACTCAGGTGCCCTATTATGATCTCTTTTTAAAAAGCTTTTATTGGGGCACCTGGGTGGCTCAGTGGGTTAAAGCCTCTGCTTTCGGCTCAGGTCATGATCCCAGGGCCCTGGGATCGAGCCCCGCATCGGGCTCTCTGCTCAGCAGGGAGCCTGCTTCCTCCTCTCTCTCTGTCTGCCTCTCTGCCTATTCGCGATCTCTGTCAAATAAATAAATAAAATCTTTAAAAATAAATAAAATAAAAAGCTTTTATTTACTTATTTTAGAGAGAGATAGAGAGGAAGCATGAGCAGGGGGAAGGGCAAAGGGAGAGGGGGAGAGAGAATCATAAGCAGACTCTGTACCAAATGTGGAGCCCAACATGGGGCTCGATCCCAGCACCCTGAGATCACGACCTGAGCCTAAATCAAGAGTCAGTCACTTAACCGACTGAGCTACCCAGGGGCCCCAGATTATTATGATTTTAACTAGGTGGTAATTCCAATCTCAGCAGCCACTCAAGATGTTGTATCTTTAGTGGAGACGATCAGCACAACACCTGGTACTTAGTATGCAACTCTTGACTTATCAAATGTTTTCTTTTCCTTTCTAATCAATAAGGAAAATCAAACACAATTTGTATTTATTTATATAGCAGTAACAACAGTATACATTTATGTTCATGTCCCAGGGCTTTGTCCTTTCTCCTCCCATCTTAAATTAGTTGAGAGGAACCTTGATTGTCTTGATATCCCAGAGGACATCGTGCCAATCCTCTACATTAATGTCATTATGCCAACTGGATCTGGTAAGCAGAAAGAAACAAGTATCAAAAATACCTCATTTACATACCTGATTTCAGTTCAGGTCATGATCCAAGGGCCGTGAAACTGAGCCCTGCTTTGGGCTCTGTGCTGAGCATGGAGCCTGCTGAAGACTCTCTCCCTCCAAGGTGCCTGGGTGGCTCAGTTGGTTAAGCGTCTGCCTTTGGCTCAGGTCATGATCTTGGGCTCCTGGAATTGAGCCCCGAGTAGGGCTCCCTGCTCAGCAGGGAGTCTGCTTCTCCCTCTTCCTCTGTCCCTCCCCATGCTCATTCTCTCTCATGTTCTCTCTCTCAAACAAATAAATAAAATCTTAAAAAGAAGAAAATTCAGAGACATTACCCCGTGGGGTACCCAGTCCACTAAGTCAGAATCCCTGGGAGCGGACCTCAAGAATCAGTGTTGTAATAAGTTCTCAGTATATTTAAAAAGGTACTGACTTAGATCAGTAGTTCTCAACAAAGAGTGATTTTGACCTTCAGGTTAGGGTTGACAAATAAAATATAGGGATCCCAGTTAAATTTGAATTTCAGATAAGGAACAAATAATTTTTTTAGTATAAATATGCCCCATGCAATAGTTGAATCTGAAATTCAAATTTCATCTGTGTTTTTATTTGCTAAATCTGGTAACCCTACTCTCCAGAGGATATTGGGTAATGTTTAAGCAAACATTTTGGTTGTCCCAACTGGAGAAAAGGTTATATATGTGTGCTACTGGCATCTTCTGGGTAGAAACTAGGTATGCTCTCGAACATTCTACAGTGTACAGGACAGCCCTCTCCCCCCTGCCACACCAAAGAAATACCCAGGCCAAAATGTCAGTAGTACAGAGGTTGAGAAATGCTGGCTTGGAGGAGGATTTATGATATACCATGCCTATGGCTGTGTTGCAGGATCTTTTCTCAATCTCCCAGATTTTCTCTCTTGTTGGGGCTCTTAGTCTGTGAACTGACTTAGGTCTGGGTATTGGGTACAAGGCATCCTTTGGCAACTTCAGTTAGGTGCTGCAGACTTAGATTTTTTTTTTTTTTTACTTTGTCCTTTTTAAAAAAATATATATTTAAAAAATATATATATATATAAAGATTTTATGTATCTATTTGAGAGAGAAAGAGAGCACAAGTAGGGGAGAGGGTCAGAGGGAGAAGGAGAAGCAGGCTCCCTGCCCCAGAATCATGACCCCCGCCAAAGGCAGAGGCTTAACCAACTGAGCCACCCAGGCCCCCCTAGATTTTTTTTTCTATATACATATGTCAAGCAGCATATTAGTATGCTGTTGGTTTATGATTTCTTGGAACCCCCAAATCTATTAGCCAGTGGCACAAACCAGAGATGGTCAAAAATGCCCCATCTGTGGTTTGTTGTAGTCATTGCCCCATATTATCTCAAGCAGCCCAGTGCTATGTGGAGCCTTTCCCATGCTGAATCCCTATATTTCCGCTGAAATAAGGGCACATATTTTCACCAGAGCCTCATCTGCCAGTATCTCTGAGCTGCAGAGCTCTTCAAGGATGCTGAGGTCTGCCTCACTCATGCATTTCCTAACATCTTGGTGAAAGGGTTGTCCTTTAGACCTTCCCAGAGGGTTCTAGTCAGGAGGTGGCTGGGACAGTTGCACGTAATGGATCCATTCCTATTTCCCCCAAACTTGCATTCCTTTGCCTACAGTATGCTAGAGAATATCTGGCATTTCAGTCTCATTAACTCTGTGTTATTGTGGAGTCCCAGCTTTCATTAGCCGACCTTTTCAAAACTGTTAGCAAATGTCCCCATTACTCCAGCCAGCATGTTATATTCAAACCCTGGAGGAGTGTGCCCATGTCAGTGACCTTGGCCTAATTGAGTATATTTTTATCTCCATTGGCCTAACACTTTTAGAATCTACATCTTCGGTGGCTCCCTAGAGTTCTGCTGATACATGTTGGCAAAATCATACAACTCTGTTGGGGAATAGGCTGCCTCCTCCTGGGGCAGGCTGGTGTGCTCCCTCAGAGGTGTGGCTCCAGTTTCTACTGGTGCTTAACAAAACTCTAAAACCGAGAGGCCTAAAACAACAACAGTTAAATGGACTGAAGAAGGAACGGGAGAAGGATTGCAGACGTGAGTATAGAGGACTCATTTGAAGAGTTTTGTTGTAAAAGAAGGCAGAGCTATACAGCAGTGGTCATAAGGTGTGAGATGAAGAGAGATGTTGAAGATGAAAGAAATAAAAAATAAACATGGTTGCATGCCATTGGGAATGATCCAGTAGTAAGAGATAGATATGGTGGAGACATATCGATATATCAGGATATGGTAGATAGATACATAGATATATACTATGTATAGATACTATCTATCTATATATATCTATATACTACATCCATATCTATATCTATATGTGTTGATGTATAAGAGAATTTAAGGGATCTACTGCAAAATGGAGACATTGCCTTAAGCCTTAGACAGGAGCATAGACGTTCATCTAGGCCAAAGTAATAGGAGGGAAGGCAGACTATGTTGGTAGGTGGGCAGCTATGGTAGAGAGAATCTAGAAGTCTCCTTTGCTTGCTTCAGTTTTCTCAGTAAAGTAAGAAATAAGATTATCAGCTGAGGATGACTATAAGAGAAGGTACTGAGCAGGAAGAAGACATTGTGACATATCAAAATAGGGAAAAAGAAGAGCGAATGGTCTAAGGGAGTATAGTGTGAATTGCTGGGCACTACTGAGCACTAAGATTCTTCTTCATCTTCTTCTTTTTTTTTTTTTTTTTAAAGAAAGCTCCATTAAAAAAAAAACAACAATTTTTTTTTTCAAAAAAAAAAAGAAAGAAAGAAAGAAGGCTCCATGCCCAACGTGGAGCCCAGTGTTGGGATTGAACCCATCACCCTGAGATCAAGACCTGAGCTGAAAGAGTCAGCTGCTTAACCAACTGAGCCACCCTGGCATCCCCCAGCATTACGATTCTTGATCATGAATTTAAAATCAGAAGAACCACTATTCTTATCTGTTTTCCTCTATCCACATTTAGTGTTAGGCACAGAGTGGGGGAGATATGGATTTAAGGGAGTTTGCAGTTTAGTCAAGCAAATGACAATGCAAAAGAAGAGCAAGGGAGTTTGAGGGTGTTTGCTAGGCTGTGATTATAATGAATAATTGGGATTTCATCTGGTATGGAGACTAAAGCGAACAATGGGGGATGAGGCACAGTGAAATACTAGCAAAATTAATGGATTGTATATTCTTATAGGGGTCAAAGATTTGTTGGGATCGGGTTCCTAGAAGGAGCTGGGTGGAAAGATGGGATTTGGTGGCCAGAGAGCAAGATGGTACTAGTATGACAGTGTCTATGGTGACCTGGGAGTGCACAGCTGGAACAGGGTGGAGAATGAGGGCATTGGAGGAGAGATGGTCAAGGTAGTCAGAAGCCAGGGTGTCAGGAAAATCACTTGTATGTGTATTGATTTCACCACGAAGCAAGACAGAAATCGTGTTATAGAGAGTGATGGTGTACCAGGAACTAAAGTTACTCATAAATGGAGCAGGAGGGTCCTAGAGTCTAAAGTTAGCAGCAACCATAAGAGGCAGGCAGTAATGAAGTCTGATGACATGAAATTCAAAGCTGCGATCTTAGTGGGGAAATTAGTAGGAGATGATCCACTTTGAGATGTTCACATTTTGCAGTGGTATCTCCTCCCAGAATAAGCAATATCAGAATGTAAAATTCCCCAATGTCACCTTAAGGAAAATGCATTTTCATAAAGACTTTTCACACTTTAGGGAGACCTGGGTGGTGCAATCAGTTAAGCGTCTGCCTTGGGGTCAGGTCATGATCCCAGGGTCCTGGGATCGAGTTCTGCATCGGGCTCCCTGCTCAGCGTGGAGTGTGCTTCTCCTTCTACTTGCCGCTCCCCGTGTTTGTTCTCTCTCTCTCTCTGTCAAGCGCCTGTTATCTCGCTGACAAACCGGCCCCCCCCAAAAAAGATTTTTCATGCTTTAAACACAAGAGGGCGTCAGAGTCTACCAAGGGATTTTTTTTTTTTTTTAATTTATTTTTGGCGTAACAGTATCCGTTGTTTTTTGCACCACACCCAGTGCTCCATGCAATACATGCCCTCCTTAATACCCACCACCAGGCTCCCCCAACCTCCCACCCTCCGCCCCTTCAAAACCTTCAGGTTGTTTTTCAGAGTCCATAGTCTCTTATGGTTCACCTCCCCTTCCAGTTTCCCTCAACTCCCTTCTCCTCTTCATCTCCCCATGTCCTCCATGTTATTTGTTATGCTCCTCAAATAAGTGAAACCATATGATAATTGTCTCTGCTTGGCTTATTTCACTCAGCATAATCTCTTCCAGTCCCATCCATGATGATACAAAAGTTGGGTAATCATCCTTTCTGATGGCGGCATAATAATCCATAGTGTATATGGACCACCTCTTCCTTATCCATTCATCCGTTGAAGGGAATCTTGGTTCTTTCCACAGTTTGGCGACCGTGGCCATTGCTGCTATAAACATTAGGGTACAGATGGCCCTTCTTTTCACTACATCTTAGGGGTAAATACCCAGTAGTGCAATTGCAGGGTCATAGGGAAGCTCTATTTTTAATTTCTTGAGGAATCTCCACACTGTTCTCCAAAGTGGCTGCACAAGTTGCCTTCCCACGAACAGTGTAAGAGGGTTCCCCTTTCTCCACATCCTCTCCAAGACACGTTGTTTCCTGTCTTGCTAATTTTGGCCATTCTGAAAAAATATACAGTGCAAAAAAGACAGTCTCTTCAATAAATGGTGTTGGGAAAATTGGACAGCTATATGTAGAAGAATGAAACTCGACCATTCTCTTACACCGTACACAAAGATAAACTCAAAATGGATAAAAGACCTCAACATGAGACAGGAATCCATCAGAATCCTAGAGGAGAACATAGGCAGTAACCTCTTTGATATCAGCCACAGCAACTTCTTTCAAGATATGTCTCCAGAGGCAAAGGAAACAAAAGCAAAAATGAACTTTTGGGACTTCATGAAAATCAAAAGCTTCTGCACAGCAAAGGAAACAGTCAACAAGACAAAGAGGCAACCCACAGAATGGGAGAAGATATTTGCAAATGACAGTACAGACAAAAGGTTGATATCCAGGATCTATAAAGAACTTCTCAAACTCAACACATACAAAACAGATAATCATGTCAAAAAATGGGCAGAAGATATGAACAGACACTTCTCCAATGAAGACATACAAATGGCTATCAGACACATGAAAAAATGTTCATCATCACTAGCCATCAGGGAGATTCAAATTCAAACCACATTGAGATACCAAGAGATTATTTTTGCTTCTCTAAAGCTAGGACAACCATAGTTACTTTGGAGAGTGAAAGGGGACAAAAAACCTCAGTATATTGCAAATATCATATTCTTTTGAATCTAAAATTCATCACTTTATTATTGTTTTATATATCAACATTATAATACCTGTTAATTAAACTGAATAAAAGGTTTCCTGTTTACATAAAATTTTTATTTTCTACTTATTGAACTTTTTTTTTTTTTAAAGATTTTATTTATTTATTTGACAGACAGAGATCACAAGTAGGCAGCGAGGCAGGCAGAGAGAGAGGAGGAAGCAGGCTCCCTGCTGAGCAGAGAGCCCGATGCAGGGCTTGATCCCAGGACCCTGAGATCATGACCCGAGCTGAAAGCAGAGGCTTTAACCCACTGAGCCACCCAGGCGCCCCTACTTATTGAACTTTGATTAGAGGTTTTCATTGAGGGTTTATGTTTTAATCATATGTTGCTTTATGCATACCAAAAAAGAAAAAAAATAATAAAATTTACTGGTTTAGTTGTTCCTAAAACTTCTTCACCTAAAGAGATTAACTCTTCTGAATCACATTTGACTCAGTCATGGATGTCTTTGGTTCTTCACACAACAGTGACCTCTGTGCCTTCAAGAGTGTTGGGAATACAGCTACTTCAAAGAATCCATAAACTGAAAGCCATTGTTGCTGGGCTGGGCAGCTGTTTGGCAATTATACGGAGCTGGCTTAGACTAAACCCCCAGGGCCATCGCTAAATACATCACATCACCTCCTTCCGAGGTTTATATGATTGCTAGAGGGAAGGAGTGGTCCACTACTGTTTCAGCAATTTTCATTCAAGTTACTGATGACCTTTCTATAAGTTTTGACCTACAAGTTTTTGACACTTTAAATATTCGGGCCTGTATAGACCGTGACAGCAACTATGCCACGATTGCCACCTGGCCAACAGGAATGAAAGATACCATTGATTTAAAAACTCACGTGGGGCGCCTGGGTGGCTCAGTGGGTTAAAGCCTCTGCCTTCGGCTCAGGTCATGATCCCAGGGTCCTGGGATCGAACCCCATGTTGGACTCTCTGCTCAGCAGGGAGCCTGCTTCCCCCTCTCTCTCTGCCTGCCTCTCTGCCTACTTGTGATCTCGATCTGTTAAATAAATAAATAAATAATCTTTAAAAAAAAAAAAAACTCACTGTGATTTTAGTGACGTTAAGATGGAAGAACAATGAACATCTTAGAATCAACAAGTATGGTAGATGATTTTTATTAAAGTTCAATTTAAGCCTCTTCTTTCTATCTTCCCCAGGGAGCAAGAGAGTTTCCAAACTATTAAAAGTAAAAATAAATATTGTAATGAGCAAATGAAAACCAAGGTAGAAAAGGGAAGAATAAGAGACTACTAAACAAAAAAATGATGATGATCTCTAAGCGTAAATGCTACCACTCCCTGTGAAGCTTCCACCCCTCACCTCTGCTTACTAGGAGGGAGAGGAGAAGGAGCATGGGCTCTAAGTGTTGGGACTTCCTAGCTGTTAGTTCCAGAGAAATTTACCAAATGCCTTTGATCCTGTTTCCTTCCCTGTAGGATAAGAGTAACAGTGTTCACCTTTCCTAGTGTTGGTGAGGGTTAACTGTGATTATGTCTCACCAAAGTTTCTTTTTCTTTTCCTTTGAGCTACTAAGCTTGTGTGTCACCCATGAGGCATGTATTTCACCTACCTGCTTTGCTTGTGTACTTTTATCTCTTTGGCTTGTACTTCAAGTTTGCCCTGTTCAGTGTATTGGTTCTCATACCTCCTATTTGCCTGTCATCCTTCAGTGTCTCAACTATGTTGAGACTACCCAGCACCTCCCCTTCCCCCAACGACCTCCACCTCTGAGTTCCAACACCTAGTTTGTTGGGATTGTCTGTCAGTATAGTCTCTGCTGGTGACTCTCAGTCTAGCAGTCTCTACAGCTTGATCAGCCTCCTGTCTGATGCTGTCTGCATCTTGTGTGAGTCCTGATGACTTGCTGGACAAAGCCAGGTGTTCTTGGGGATCTAGAAAGCAGAAGAAGAACCAGGAAACTAGAAATGGACAAGTGTCTCTGTGCAGTAACTGAGTCAAAACTGGAATTCAGATTTAGTTCATACATTTGAAGGGTGGGTATGGCAAGAGAGGATGATGTAGTATCTGGACGTCAGCAGGACCTAGGCTAGGTCTGAACCTTGGGGAAAGAAGACCTATGAATAAAAGTTGATGGTCTGTGTTCAAGAGTGACATGTAAGACTTGGGTGTGATACGTTAAGAAATAGATATTATGTCTTTGTCCCTCATCCCTGACACAACTTCTAGAACACTTGCAATTTTCTGACTGATAAGGGTGATAGAAATATTTGTTTGTGTTTCATAACAAGCCCTTTTCATTCATGTCTGATTTTATGCTAATAAGATGACTTGTGGTGGGCCCCAAGAGAATTCAAGATGGAGGCTGGCTGCCCGAGAAACTAACCAGGTGATTAGAGGGTTGGAACTTCTAGTCTCACCCCCTAACCTCCAGGGAACGGAGAGGGACTAGAAATTGAGCTCAGACACCAACAACCAATGGTTTAATCAATCATGCCTACATAACAGAACTGCTATAAAAACTGCTTAATATGGGACGCCTGGGTGGCTCAGTTGGTTGGGCAGCTGCCTTCAGCTCAGGTCATGATCCCAGCGTCCTGGGATCGAGTCCCACATCGGGCTCCTTGCTCGGCGGGGAGCCTGCTTCTCCCTCTGCCTCTGCCTACCACTCTGTCTGCCTGTGCTTGCTCGCTCTCTCTCTCTAACAAATAAATAAATTAAAAAAAATTTTTAAAACTGCTTAATGATGGGGTTTGGAAAGTTTCAGGTTGGTGAACACATCACGGTATTGAGAAGGCGGCATGCCCAGAGATGGCATGGAAGCTCTGTGCCACTTGCTCCATACCTTACCCTATGCATCTCTTCTATCTGGCTGTTGTTCCTGAGTTGGATCCTTCACAGCAAACTGGTAAATAAACTGTTGTCCTGAGTTCTGTGAGCTGTTCTAGCAAATTATCAAACCTGAGGAGAGGACTGTGGGAACCCCTGGTTTATAGCTGGTTGGAAAGAAGTACAAGGACGTGAAACCAGCCTCAGTAGTGAGGGCAGTTTTGTGGGACTGACCCTTAACCTGTGTAGTCTATGGTAGTTCTTGGTAGTTGGTGTCAGAATTGAATTTAATCATAGGACACTCAGTTCACATCTGAAGAGTCAGGGAATTGGTGTGAGGAGAACAAAACCCTGCATACTTGGTGTCAAGTGGGTTCTTTTTGTTTGTTTGTTTTTGTTTTTATGTGTCAAATGTTTTGAGTAACAAGCAAAGTATGGTGTCTCTCTCCAGTTCTGTGGGTCATGCAGTGTTCTGGCACAGTAGGGGCTGAAGAAAATGAAGCCTTGTTCTGACACTTTCAAGGCTTTCATTCAGATTTTGGAGCCCTGGAAGATAAGCACCGCCGTAGGGCATGTCCCTGTTTTTATGTAAGTCAGCTGCAGTAGTGAAGCTCTACTATCAACTGCTTTGTGGACACTAGATATTGAGGGGGCCCCAGTAGAAAGGTGTTAGATTTATATCAAAATGTGATCCCAGGGATGCCTGGGTGACTCAGTTGGTTAAGCAGCTGCCTTCGGCTCAGGTCATGGTCCCAGCGTCCTGGGATCGAGTCCCACATTGGGCTCCTTGCTTGGCAGGGAGCCTGCTTCTCCCTCTGCCTATGCTCGCTCACTCTCTCTCCCTCTCTCTCTATGACAAATAAATAAATAAAATCTTTAAAAATAAAAAAAATAAATAAAAAAAATAAATGTGATCCCAGGAGTGCCTGGGTGGCTCAGTCGGTTAAGCGTCTGCCTTTGGCTCAGGTCATGATCCCAGGGTGCTGGGATCCAGTCCCATGTCATCAGGGAGCCTGCTTCTTCCTCTGCCTGCCACTCTCCCTGCTTGTTCTCTCTCTCTCTCTCTGACAAATAAATAAATAAAACCTTAAAAAAAAAAAAAAAAAAAAAAGAACGTGATCCCAGAAAGTACTTGGAAGCCGGAGGTCCTGTATCATGGAGAAAGGGGCATAAATCAGCGATATTCAAGTAACCCCCATTCATGTGTTCATTTTTACCCCAAAGCTGGTGCTTCTTGGAGAAATTTCAAGTTATGCCAATAACCAAGAGTACATGGTCAAACAACAAAGCTGATAAACTTGGCCTGTCAGAATTCTGAAATGGTTATTGAAGAGACAGTACATCAGTACATGGGCACACAGAAAGAAGGAGGACCAGGATAAAGATCACAAGAACCACTTGTACCAAACTAGTTATACTTCTTTTCAGAATAGTGGTTTTACCTTATTAAAGGAGTTTAATCTGGAGTATAGTTTCTATAGACTATCAAAGAGACAACCCCAAAACAGTGAGTGACATTGGAAATAAAATATAAAGTTACAGGGGCATTTTCTCTTTCTTAATATAGTTGAAATTTATGTGAAATTCCTGAAAAAAACAGGGTCAATCATCAAATGCAATCATTCATTAATGGTTTCTTCTTTAGAGGGTGCCTTTGGAAAGGCTTGACTTTGAGAATTGTTAGTGAAAATAAATGCATTTCATTTCATCCTGGCAAATGCTTCAGGAAATTGCACCCTGTTTGTTTGTTTTTTTGTTTTATTTTTTTTTTTTACTGAGCCATGGGCACATTAAGCTTAAATAAATATGACTTATTTACAAAATGATGACAGTTGGCATTCCTCTACAGATTGACACAAAGACCTAATACTTTACTTCTGTTTCCCACCTCTACCCTTTCCTGACCAACACAGAGATTTTTTTTTTCTCTTCCCTCATTACAATTAAGAGTGAATTTAAGTTCTCCTCTCTGTGTAGCTCACAGTTACTCACCATTTAGTGTTGAGACCTTTTCATGGATGTTAAGGAAACCAGGCCACAGAAGGCCCAGTCAATTATTTTCTCAGGCAATTTTGGGCCCACTGTAGCACACTAAAGAGGAGGGAAATATGGATCAAGTCTACCCTGTCTTACCCTTACACATTGCTTTTCAAGGTGTGGTCTACAGATTACCTGTATCAGAATCAGAATCACCTGGTGGTGTTTGTTTAAATCTAAATTTCTCTCTCTCTCTTTTTAAGTAATCTCTACATACAATGTGGGGCTCAAACTTACAACTCCGAGATCAAGAGTCACATGCTCTTCCAACTGAGCCGGCCAGGCCTCCAACCACCCCACCCCTGTCGAAATCTAGATTTCTGACTTATTGTCTACTGAATCAGAATCTCCTTTGGGGATGTATTTGTTTAGGATTCTTAATTTTTGAAAAGTACCCCAAGTGATTCTGATGTGCCCTGAGCCAACTGTTAATGGTTTTATAATCAGGTGTATCAGTTTAAGTTTAGTTAGTATGCCTATAGTTATATTTAAGAATTTGCCAAAAGAGGCAAAGAGCATAGGCTAGGGGATTTTGACCCAGAACTTTTTTTTCCTTCCAAGCAGTCTATATTAATTGCTAGGATCATAGAAACAGATCTATAATGCTCTGTTTTAATGTACAAACTTTTTTTTTTCAAGATTTTATTTATTTATTTGACAGACAGATCACAAGTAGGCAGAGAGGCAGGCAGAGAGAGAAGGGAAGAAGCAGGCTCCCTGCTGAGCAGAGAGCCCGATGCGGGGCTCGATCCCAGGACGCTGGGATCATGACCTGAGCTGAAGGCAGCGGCTTTAACCCACTGAGCCACCCAGGCGCCCCAATGTACAAACTTTTTTGTTTGTTTAAACTTGTAATTAAAATATTGTAGCTTGCTAGTGAAATTACAAGTTTGAAGGAAGAGCAAAATGAATAAACAGTGAATACATTGTTAATTTAATTTATGTATTTAATGCATTTAATTAATTATGTATTTAATAATTATGTATTTAATAATGTATTTAATTAATTAATTTAATTAAATACATTAATAATGTATTTAATTAATTAATTTAATTAAATACATTTAATTGCTAATTAAAATGTCCACATATTAACTAAAATTAGCCCCTAGATCTAGATTATCCAGTTACTGGACATAAATCAATTAATTTTTGAGTATACCTAAGATAACAACTTTAATTTTAGAATATATGATATTGAGAATTCTTCCTGATAAGAAGTAGATAACCAGACTCTATATTGAGACCACCCAAAGCAATAAAATTATGTTCCCTTTAAAAGAACAAAAGAAAACAAAACAGGTGCCTGGGTGGCTCAGTAGGTTAAACATTTACTTTCAGCTCAGGTCATGATCTTGGGGTCCTGGGATGGAGCTCTGCATTAGGCTCTCCGCTCAGCAGGGTGCCTGCTTTTCCCTCTCCCTCTGCCTGCTGGTCTGCCTACTTGTGCTCTCTCTCTCTCTTTGTCAAATAAATAAGTATAAGCTTTCAAAAAAAAAAAAAGACCTAGTCAACAGTTTGAAAAGACTAGATGTTAAAGAAACGGAATCAGTAATTACTAACCTTCTAAAACACTGAGTACATGGCCCAGGTGGGTTTACTGGGGAATTCCACCAAACATTTAAAGAAAGATTATACCACCTATTTACCATATCTTGTAGATAGAAGCCAAAGGAATACTTCCTAGTTCATTGTATAAGGCCAGCATTATCCTAATACCAAGACCAGACAAAGACATTAGAAGAAAAGACAACTATAGACCAATATCTTTCATGATATAAATGTAAAAATTATCAACAAAATATTAGTAAATTAAATCCAACAATGTGTAAAAAGAATTACACATCACTTGGAGTTATGCACCAGGAATTAAACCCAATTGGGATTTATCCCAGATATGCAGGGTTGGTTCAACATTTGAAATGTAATCCATCACATCAACAGGGCTAAAGAAGAAAAAAAAAACCCACGTAATCAATCAGCAGAGGCACAAAAAAACATTTGACAAAATGCAACACTCATTCATCATCACAAACTCTCAGTAAACTAGGAATAGAGGAGAATTCTCTGAGTTTGATAAAAGACATATACAAAGAGCCTACAGTTTACATCATACTTAATTGTGAGAAACTAGAAGCTTACCAATAAGATCAGGAACTAGGCAAGAATGTCCCTTCTCACCACTCTTTTTCAACATTATACTGGAAATCCTAGTGATGGATGCAGTAAGACAAGAAAAAGAACAGGGGCACCTGGGTGGCTCAGTCAGTTAAATGTCTGCCTTCGGTTCAGGTCATGATCCCAGGGTCCTGGGATTGAGTGCCACATCGGGCTTCCTGCTTGGCCGGAAGCCTGCTTCTCCCTCTCCCACTCCCTCTGCTTGTGTTTCCTCTCTCATTGTATCTCTCTGTGTCAAATAAATCAATAAAATCTTTTTTAAAAAGAACAAAAGTTAGGCCAACTGGAAAGGAAGAAATAAAACCATCTTTGTTTGCAAATGACATGATTGTCTGTGTAGAAAATCAAAAGAATCAACAACAAAAACTCCTAGGGGTAATAAGTGATATAGCAAGTTTGCAGTTAATCTACAAAAGTCAACTACTTTCCTATGTACCAGCAACAACCAAGTGGAATTTGAAATTAAAAACAAAATGCAATTTATATTAGCATCTCCAAAATAAAATACTTATGTATAAGTCTAACAAAATATGAACAAAATCTGCAATGAGGAAAGCTCTAACAGTCTAATGAATGAACTCTAAGAATAACTAAATAAAAGGAGAAATACTTCATGTTCATTGATAGAAAGACCAATCATTATCAAGTTGCCAGTTCTTCCCAACTTGATCTGTAGATTCAATGCAATTGCAATAAAAATGTAAGCAAGTTATTTTATGGTTACCTACAAACTGATTCTCAAGTTTGTACAGAGGTAAAAAACCCAGAATAGCCAACATGGCATTGAAGAAAAAGAAAAAGTAAAAGGATTGACACTACCCGACTTCAAGATTTACTATAAAGCTACAATAATCAGGACAGTGTGGTATTATCAGTGAAAGAATAGAAAAATAGATCATGGAACAGAATAGAGGGCCCAGAAGGAGAACCATGTAAACATAGTCAATTTATCTTTGACCAAAAAAAAAAAAAAAAACAAGGGCAATACAACGGAGCAAATGCAATGGAACAAACAGTCTACAGACTATTGAAGATAGTCTTCAATAAATGGTGCTAACAAATGGACCTTCCCATGCAAAAAAATTAATCTAGATAAAGACCTTACACCCTTCACAGAAATGAACTCAAAATGGATCATGACCTAAATGAAAAACCAAAAACTCCTGGAAGATAACGTAGGAGAAAAGATAGGGGACGCTGGCTATGGCAATAACTTCTTAGATATAACACCAAAGGCATGATTCATGAATAAAAGTCATTGATAAGCTGGACTTGATCAAAATTAAAAATACGTAGCCTGCAAAAAACAATACTGGGCGGAGTAGGGGGCGCTTGGGTGATTCAGTTGGTTAAGTGTCTGACTCATGATCTCAGCTCTGGTCTTGATCTCAGGGTCATTAGTTCAAGCTCCACGTTGGCCCCCATGCTGGGGGTGGAGCCTACTAAAAAACCCTCCAAAACCAAAAAACAGTAGTATGAGTAGTAGAATGAGGAGACAGACCACAGACTGGGAGGAAATATTTGCAGAAGATATCTAATAAAGGGCTGTTATCCAAAATATACAAAAACCACTTAAAACTCAACACTAAGAAAACAAAAGACCTGATTAAAAAACATGCAAAAGACCTGAACAGACAGACACCTCACTAAAGAAGCTATACAGATGGCAAATAAAGGTATGAAAAGATGCTTCACACCATATGTCATTATGGAATTACAAATTAAAACAGCAAAGAGGGGTGCCTGGGTGGCACAGTCAGTTAAGTGTCTGCCTTTGGCTCAGGTCACGATCTCGGGGTTCTGGGATTGAGCCCCACATTGGGCTCCCTACTCAATGGGGAGCCTGCTTCCCCATCTCCCTCTGCCTGCCACTCCCCCTGTTTGTACTCTCTCTCTATATATATATTAAATAAGTAAATAAAATCTTTTAAAAGATAACAATAACCACAAGAAGATTTTACTACACACCTATTGAAAAGACCAAAATCCAAAACACTGACAACACCAAATGCTGACCAGGGTATGAGAAACAGGAACTCTCATTCATTTCCAGGAATGCAACTGAAACAGCTGTTTTGGAAAACAGTTGAGCACTTCCTTACATAACTAAACATACTCATACCATAGAATCTACCAATCGTGTTCTCTAATATTTACCCCAAAGGAGTTGGAAACCTGTCCTCACAAAAACTGAATGTGAATGTTTATAAGAGCTTATTCATGGTGATTAAAACATGAAAGCAACCAGGATGTCCTTCGTAGGTGAATGGATAAACTGCGGTACATCTAGACAATGGCATATTATTCAGTGCTGAAAAGAAATGATCTATCAAGGTATGAAAAGACACTGAGGAAACTTAATGTTTTAATTACTAAGTAAAGAAGCTAATCTGGAAAGGCTACATACCATATGATTCCAGTAGGAAAAGGCAAAACTATGCAGATAGTAGAAAGATCAGTTGTGGCAGTAGGAGTGAGAAGTGTGAAGCACAGAGGATTTTTAGGGCAGAAAATCTATTCTGTATGATATTACAATGGTGGATACATGTTATTATATACATTTGTCAAAATCTGTAGAATGAAAAATAATTAAAAAAAAAAGTAGAATAGACCAAGGACCAAAAAAAAAAAAAAAAAAGTAGTATGTATAGCACCAAGAGTGAACCTAATTTAAATTATCAACTTTGGGGTGATTATGATGTGTCAGTGTAGGTTCATCAATTGATCAACAAATGCACCACTCTGGTGGGTTATGTTAATAGTGGAGGAGAGAGTATTTGTGCAGGGAGTAGAGAATATATGGGAAATCTCTGTACAGGCACACCTTGGAGATATTGGGAGTCCCTGACCACCACAATAACGTAAATATCACAATAAAGCAACTTAAATGAATTTTTTTGCTTCCCAGTGCATGTAAAAGTTATGTTCATATTACACTGTAGTCTATTAAGTGTGCAATAGGATTATGTCTTAAAAAAACACAACAAAGGGCTGCCTGGGTGGCTTAGTTGTTAAGCATCTGCCTTTGGCTCAGGTCATGATCCCAGGGTCCTGGGGTCGAGCCCCACATCAGGCTCTCGTCTCAGCAGGAAGCCTGCTTCTCCCTCTCCCGCTCCACCTGCTTGTGTTCCTTCTCTCACTGTGTCTTTCTCTGTCAAATAAATAAATAAATAATCTTCAAAAAAAACCAAAAAACACAACAAAGTACATACCTTAATTATCATTATCTTTGTTGTTGTTGTTGCAAAAAAGTAGTTTTATTAAAGCCCAGGGACAGGATCCGTGGGCTGAAGGAGCTACCCAGTACATACCTTAATTTTTAAAAATACTTTAGGGGCACCTGGGTGGCTCAGTGGGTTAAAGCCTCTGCTTTTGGCTCAGGTCATGATCCCAGGGTCCTGGGATCGAGCCCCGTGTTGGGCTCTCTGCTCAGCAGGGAGCCTGCTTCTCCCCCTCACGCCACCCCACCCCCCGCCCCTGCCTGCCTCTCTGGCTACTTGTGAGCTCTCTCTGTCAAATAAATAAATAAAATCTTTAAAAAAAAAAAAAATCTTTATTGCTGACACACCTGGGTGGTGCAGTTGGTTGAGCATCTGACTTGGTTTCTGCTCAGGTCATGATCTCAGGGTCATGAGATTGAGTCCTGCATCAGGCTTCATATTCAGCATGTAATCTGCTTGGAACTCTTTCTCCTCTCCCCCTGCTCCCCGCCCCCCCCATGCTCTCTTTCTCTCTCTCTAAAATAAATAATAAATCTTTGAAAAAAAATACTTTATTGCTAAAAAATGCTAATCATCATCTGCGCTTTCAGCAAGTCATAATCTTTTTGCTGGTGAAGGGTCTTGCCTCAGTGTTGATGGCTGTTGACTCATCAAGATGACAGTTGCTGAAGGTTGGGGTAGTCATGGCAAATTGTTAAAATAAGACAACAGTGAAGTTTGCTGCATCAATTTGACTCTTCCTTTCATGAGACATTTCTCTGTGGCACGCAATGCTGTTTGGTAACATTTTACCCCTAATAGAACTTCTTTCAAAATTGAAATTAATGCTCTCAAACCCTGCTGTTGTTTTATCAAACAAATTTATGTAATATTCTAAATCCTTTGTTGTCATTTCAATAATCTTCACAGCATCTTCACCAGGAGTAGATTCCATCTCAAGAAACCATCTTCTTTGGGGCGCCTGGGTGGCTCAGTGGGTTAAAGCCTCTGCCTTCGGCTCAGGTCATGACCTCAGGGTCCTGGGATCAAGCCCTGCATCGGGTTCTCTGCTCAGCAAGGAGCCTGCTTCCCCCCCACCCCTCTCTGCCTACTTGTGATCTCTGTCTGTCAAATGAATGAATAAAATCTAAAAAAAAAAAAGAAAGAAAGAAAACATCTTCTTTGCTATCCATAATAAGCAACTCTTCCATCTACTCACATTTTATCATGAGATTGTAGCAATTCAGACACATCTTCAGGCTCCATTTCTGATCCTATTTCTCTTGCATTTTCCATCACATCTGCAGTTAACTCCTTTCCCTGAAGTCTTGAACTTTCCAAAGTCACCCATGAGGATTAGAATCAACTTCTCTTAAGCCCCTGTTAATGTTGGAATTTTGACCTCTTACCATGAATCACAAATGTTTTTTTGTTTGTTTGTTTTGTGGTTTTTTAAAATATTTTATTTATTTATTTGACAGACAGAGATTGCAAGTAGGCAGGCGGGGGAGAGGGGAAGCAGGCTCCCCGCTGAACAGAGAGCCCGATGTGGGGCTCAATCCCAGGACCTGAGATCATGACCTGAGCCAAAGGCAGAGGCTTTAACTCACCGAGCCACCCAGGCGCCCCGAATCACAAATGTTTTTAATGGCATCTAGAATGGTGAAACCTTTCTAGATGGTTTGTAATTGACTTTGCCCAGATCCACAGCAGAATGACTATCTATGGCAGCTATAGCCTTATGAAATGTATTCCTTAAATAATAAGACTTGAAAGTTGAAATTACTCTTTTTCCATGGGCTGCTGAGTGGATGTTATGTTTGTAGGCATAAAAACAACATCAATCTTGTTGTCTATCTCCATCAGAGTTCTCAGCTGACTGGGTACATTATCAGTCATGGTTTGGAAGGAATCTTTTTTGCTGAGTAGTAGGTCTCCACAGTGGACTTAAAATATCTAGTAAACCATATCGTGAGCAGATATGCTGTCATCCAGTTTTTGTTGTTTGATTTTAGAACACAGGCAGGTAGATTTAGCATAATTCTTAAAAGCCTTAGTATTTTTGGTGAGCATTGGTTTCTATTTAAAGTTATCAGTTAATAAGAGAGTCAGCCTACCTTTGAAGCTTTGAAGCCAGGCATTGACTTCTCTCTAGCTATGAAGATCCTAGATGGCATCTTCTTCCAGTAGAAAACTGTTTCATCTACTTGGAAATTTTGTGGTTTAGTGTAGCCACCTTTATTAATCATCTTAGCTACATCTTCTGGGTAACTTGCTATAGTTTCTATTCATCTTGTCCTTTTATGTTATAGAGATGACTTCTTTCCTTAAACCTCATGACTCAATCTCTGATACTTCCAACTCTTCTTCTGTAGCTTCCTCAACACTTTCAGCTTCACAGAATTGAAAAGAGTTAGGGTCTTGCTCAGGATTAGACTTTGGCTTAAGTGGATGCTGTGTCTGGTTTGACCTGTCCAGACCACTCAAACATTCCCCATATCAGCAATAAGGATCTTTCACTTTATCATTTGTGTGTTCACTGGAGTAGCACTTTTTATTTCCTTCAAGAGGTTTTCCTTTGGATTTACAATTTGGCTAATTGTTTGGCACAAGATGCCTAGCTCTCAGTCTATCTTGCCTTTCAACATCCTTCCTCACTGAGCTTCATCATTTTTAGCTTGATTTAAAGTGAGAGATGTGTGACTCTTTCTTTCCCTTGAATGCATGGAGGCCATTGTAGAGTCATCAAGTGGCCCAATTTCAATATTGTTGTGTCTTAGAACAGAGAGGCCCAAAGAGAGGGAGGGAGACAGAGGAACAGGTGGTTGGTGGAGCGGTCAGAACACCACATGATTGGATAAGTTTAATGTTTTATATGGGCATGATTGGTGGTGCCCCAAAACAATTACAATAGTTTTATCAAAGGTCATTGATTACAGATCAACATAACAAATATAATAGTGATGAAAAAGTTTGAAATATTACAAGAATTAACTAAATGTGACTCAGAAGCACAAAGTAAGCAAATGCTTTTGGGAAAATATTGCTGATAGACTTGCTTGACCTGGTGTTGCCACAAACCTCCCCAATTTGTAAAAATGTAGTTACCTGCAAAGCACAAAAAAATGAACCTGTAACTTCCACTCAATTTTCTTGTAAACCTGGAACTGCTCTAAAAAATAAAAAAGTCTACTTCGAAAAATACAAAAGAAGGAAAAAATTACTTTGAAAATTGTGGCCACATAGGTAAAACTATAAACATATATTCATATTCAATCGGATATCCTTTTTGTATCAGAAAAAGTGTGGTCCTAAAGGCAAGAATATGGGACGCCTCGGTGGCTCAGTTGGTTAAGCAGCTGCCTTCGGCTCAGGTCGTGATCCCAGTATCCTGGGATCGAGTTCCACATCGGGCTCCTTGCTTGGCAGTGAGCCTGCTTCTCCCTCTGCCTCCGTCTGCCAGTGCTCACTCTCTCTCTCTCTCTGACAAATAAATAAATAAAATCTTTAAAAAAAAAGATTTTAAATTTTTAAAAGCAAGAATATGAAAGAATAAAGAATTTATTAATTTTAAAAAGCTTTAAAAATAGAACCAAAATGACAATTACATTAAGGTTACCTCCCACGATTAAAAAACAAAACAAAGCAAAACAAACAAACAAACGAACAAACAAAAACGGCAGCATTCTATCAAGGCTAGAGTAAATTGCAGACTTTGGTCGGCAATCGGAAGAATTAGCTAATACATGAGGTAAATGCAGGGATATCACAGTAACTCTCTTGAAGGTACCTAATCAATTACAGATTAGGGCTAGGGCAAGAAATCAATCTGCAGGAATCTCTGGTTTCCAGATTACATTAGATCAACTAGTTGCTAGGATATCTGCCAAGAGTGCTCAGGGTAACATACAGTTTTCTTAGTGTTAAAGCTTGAATGTGAATTCTTCCACTTGAAAAGAATTTGGGATTAAAGAATGCTCACCTCTTTTGTTATTTTGTTATTTAGTATAATTTGGCCTATTAAAGTATGAGACCAATTTTGTCAATTCAATTTTAAATGTGTAATTAAATAAGTGATTTAAGCTTTTGATTTAAAGTTGAAATCTTAACTCAGTTTTTAGAAAGTAATGGAACACTAAAAGAACTAAGGTTAACTGTATTATGACCTTTATGCAGACAGTCTGTTATGCTCTGTGGTTTCAGGTGTGCAATAATTTGCCCAAGGGTTTAATCCCAAGAATGACTTCACAAGAACAAGTGTTTTTTTTATTCATATAGTTCCTTACCTAATAAATATGTAATACAAATTTAAGCAAACTTCTATTTCATATATTTATAAAACCAAAGTAAAAAAAATGAACATTTTGTGGAGTTTGTATTTTGCATACTCAAGGTGAGAATTAAGTTTCAAATAAACCCATAATATTAAAAAAGAGAAAAGATTTTAGTTAAAAAGTAGGAGCCTAGGATCCAGCACTGATTATAGCACTTGGTAGTACACCATATGACATCATCTTATAGAATCTGTTACCAATGGTGATATTAGAATGTAATTTCTATAAAAGTATCAGTAGGTAGGAAGTCCAGTTGAATTCACACAGCAGCTAGTAACTCTATACTGTTAAAGACCCAGGAAAAACTAATATTATCAGCCCTTTAGAATTATTTAATGTACTTGGCAGATTTCTCCATTGGATGAAGAGTGTGATAGGGGTCTTTAGTAGAATAGTGATACCTTAAAGCTACTTGTTATGCATTTAAAAACAACACTACACTATAAAGAGAGAATAACGTTTCTCCCCATACCTAGCATAGTATCTGGCATTTAGTAAACCTAGTATGTATTTGTTGAATGAATGGAAGAACTATTGATTTAGCTGAGGGATTAAGATGTAAACATCTCAAAGTCAGATGATACTATGAGACGGTGGTTCTGGAAGCGTGTAAGAAGCAATAAGTGATAAATTGCCAATGAAAGAAAATGAGAACAAGTGTTAAGAGCTCAAAGTACGGAGAGACCACTGGGGGCTGGAGTGGTCAAGGAAGGCTTCATAGGGTAGGTTAGTCTTAGAACATCTTTGCTTTAAAAATATTTTGGATTTGGAAGTGTAAGAGTGGGGAATGGCATGGGATGCAAGAGGACGAGCAAAGGAACAGAAGAAAATAAGAGAAAATAAGATGCACGTTGACTCTCTAGCATGGCAGCCTGGCTGCCTTAGAAAAGAAGAGGCAGGAAAGGCCTCTTAACACCAGGGTGTGGTGGTCGTGCTTCTCAGGCTCAGGAGTTTGGACACGATGCTTTCAGTAAAGAGAAGAACAAATGGTTTTTCAACAGGCAATGGTAATACAGAAAGACTTTGGTGGTTCTGGAATAAAGGTAATACTGGGGTCAAGGTGTAGGGTGGTTTGGGTGGGATTAGAGGAGCGAGTGCTGTTGGCAGAGAATACTTAGAACATGTATATAAGGTAATAAAGGGCTAAGCCACGGTTAAGGTCAGAGGTTATGGAAAGAGATTCCTTTGACATTGTAAAGGAAGAAGTAAAGGGACTGGTGACTACATAAAAAGGAAGGACAAGAGTACCTTTATGAAAGTGGAAGACAAGGGTAAATTTTTGAAAGAAGTATGCATCTGTAGGTTGTTTATATTTTTAGTTTTGTTGTTGTTTATTCCAAATGACTTGGAATCAGCCTCCATAGCAGAAGGTAGTGTGGAGACAGGTTGACTTTTTTAACAGAGAAAAGAACTTTTTGCAAGTCAACATGTAACTGGAATACATTACTCCTAGGGGTTTAACTCTTAGGTATTTTATTTTATTTTATTTAAAGATTTTATTTATTTATTTGACAGAGAGAGATCACAAGTAAGCAGAGAGGCAGACAGAGAGAGAGGGGGAAGCAGGCTCCCTGCTGAGCAGAGAGTCCAATGTGGGGCTCCATCCCAGGACCCTGAGATCATGACCTGAGCCGGAGGCAGAGGCTTAACCCACTGAGGCACCCAGGCGCCCAACTCTTAGGTATTTTAATATTAGAATCTTGGCTTTCCAAATAAATCCAGTAAGAGTTAAGCAACGCGTACCTAGCGGGATAATGTATATACTGATGAGCTGGAATGTGGCAGTCTGCTGGGGTCTTTGGGAGACTTTTCAACCATTTTGTAAGGAAGAGCCCAAGACACAAACAGGTTGTGCTTCAGGAAAGAGGATAGGAAGTCGAGTTCTCTGCCAGTACAACTAAAGGGAACAACTACAGGAATTTTTTTTTTTTTTGCATGTTTTTTAATGTGTCACTGCTGGTAAATATGCTTTAGGAAAGGATGAGTAACTCCTGGCCAAAGAGGAAGCAGCTTTAAAGATAGCAAAGCCAAAACAAAGAATTGGCAGGACTCTTCAGAGGCTGGCTAGTATTGTTCAGGCCAGACCAGCCTTCCTGTTTCGTGGGATTCTCAAACAGTTTTTGTTTTTAGCTGACAAATATTGTAGCAGCTTAGGACCTGGATTCCCTGTCTATTTCTTTCTTTCTTTTTTTTAAATACTTTATTTATTTATTTGACAGACAGAGATCACAAGTAGGCAGAGAGGCAGGCAGAGAGGGAGGGGGGAAGCAGGCTCCGCTGAGCAGGCAGCCGGATGCGGGGCTTGATCCCAAGACCCTGAGATCATGACCTGAGCCGAAGGCAGAGGCTTTAACCCACTGAGCCACCCAGGCACACCTCCTGTCTATTAGAGTAGCAGAACCCGCTACTCTAATTCTGAGATCAAGTACTCCTATTAGCATCCTAATCCTCACAGCCAATGCTTCCAAAACAATGAAATGAATCCCTCTCTGATGGAAAGAATAATGAATCCCCTTTCACCAGAAGCAACCCAAGTCCTTTATTCCTTCAAAGCATTTTTTTTACCCCCTTTATTTGTAGGCAACAGAACAAATAAAATGGGGCTAGCTTGCTCAGCTGTGTGAAGACAAATGATCCAGAACCTAAAATATACTGAAGATGTCCAAAACTTTAACACACACGGACCCATGTGGCAACTGTGGTGAGCAAATTTATGCCCAGGTTGTTGACTGTTGAACACCAAATGCTATGCTAAGCAAATGTAGTCAATTTTACATACCTGTTATTCTTGTAGCAGGGGAATGCTTTGTTTAAATTCTTTGGGGGGAGGTGAGCAGGGCAGTGGTTATGTTGGCTCTTTTATTTTCATTTTTTTAAAGATTTTATTTATTTATATGAGAGAGATAGAGAGAATGAGAGAGAGAGAGAGCATGAGTGGGGTGAGGGGCAGGGGAGGAGCAGACTCCTCGATGATCATGACCTGAGCCCAAGGCAGAAACATAACTGACTGAGCCACCCAGGCACCCCAATGTTGGGTCTTTTAGAAGAAACAAAATTCTTTCCTGCTTGAAGAGAAGAAAACTAGGGAACTAGAGAAGAGGAAAGAGAAGATTTGCAAAGTGATTAAAAAGAAAACAATTGTATTTAGAGGGTTTGGAGTGAAACCTCTTTCAGGTTTGGAGCTAAAACACCTTGGTGTAGCTGCTGTTTTAAGACTTTCTGGTGTGAAAGTAGAGAATAAGTATCTCAGGGTAATCTATAAAAATTAACCTTGTGCCAAAGGGACCAAATTTTATTTTGATGCCGCCAATAGCATTTAACTGTCCTTTCTCAAGTTTAAAGAAAACCTAGTGTCTTAGGTGCAGCTCTCAAGTTATTTTGGATCTCCAATTTTAGAAGACTCCAATTAAACCACTTTGAAGCAATAGCCCTACCATCTGTTAACTACAGCCTTCTTTAGGAACCAGCCGTGGTTGTCAGTGTGCTGCAGCCTCGATCACTGAATCTAGTCGTTAGAAGCCAGCTGTCATTAGCAGTTTCCAAAACCTAAAGGAACAAGAGAATACCCGCTTTTGCTCGTCTTTCCCTCAGCAGTATCATCTCTTTGTCGCCTGTTCAACTCCATCCCTTATTCTGTTCTCACCTCTCTGGTTCCTGAATAATCTGCTCTACAATCTTTTGAATCACCCTTAGTGTTTTCATTGGTTTTAGATGGAATCTCATTTTGTGGGTGCTTTGCTGAACACCAGATGGTTTCATTAAAATGATATCTAAATGGAATTTAATTTGGGTGGGAGTGAAAGAAAAAAGGGAAATTAAGGGGGGGGTACGCTTCTAAACAATTGAAATAATTCTATACATACAATCTCTTAAATTCATTGGGGAGGCATTAATGGACATTTTCCATTTAATAGCATGTTGGGGGCACCTCATGGAAGATTGCAGTTGATAAGGCCCTTTGAGATAAACATGATTGTACTGCACTTATAATCATGCTGTGAGCTCAGCTTCTAAAATCTCTTCTCAGGGCACCTGGGTGGTTCAGTCAGTTAAGTGTCTCTGCCTTTGGCTCAGGTCGAGATCTCAGGCTCCTGGAATCGAGTCCCATGTCGGGCTTCCTGCTCAACGAGGAGCCTGTCCCTCCTTTTGCCCCTCTGTCCCTCCCCCTGCTCATGCTTGTTCTCTCTGTCTCTCTCTCAAATAAATAAAATCTAAAAAAAAAAAAAAAAAAAAAATTGGGGCACCGGGGTGGCTCAATGGGTTAAAGCCTCTGCCTTCGGCTCAGGTCATGATCCAGGGTCCCGGGATCGAGCCCTGTTTGGTAGGGGCGGCTGCTTCCCTCTCTCTCTGCCTGCCTCTCTGCCTACTCTGATCTCTGTCTGTCAAATAAATAAAATATTTAAAAGAAAAAAATCTCTTCTGAAATTTGGCTGAGTTTTAAATAGCCTGTGGAACTTTAAAAAAACCCCAAAGTCCAGACCAAAGTTATGTAGGTTAAACCAGAATTTCCAAGAGATTCCAAAGTGCAGAGGGGTTGAGAACCAGTTCTCCATCCTAGATGTGCACATAAGTCACTGGAGGATTTTTAAAAAATATTTTCTTTATTTATTTGAGAGGGAGTGAATGAGAGAGAGAGAGCACAAGAATGGGGAGGGTCCGAGGGAGAAGCAAACTCCCGGCTGAGCACGGAGCCCAATGCGGGACTCCATCCTACAAATCCAGAATCGTGAGTTGAGCCGAAGGCCGTCCCTTAACCCACTGAGCCCGAGGAGCTTGATAAAAATGCTGATTCTAACTCTGTAGATCTAGGGTGGAGCCCAAGAGTCTGCGTTTCTAACCCACTTCCCAGGTGACGCCCGCGCTGTTTTTTCTCTGGCCACTCGGTAGCAAGGGAGAGATTAGACAGATGGTCCAGATCAAACCTGGGTCCTGATCACAATCACCTGAGAGTCTGTTCAAACAGCGAAGGCCTAGACCTCTTCCTGCTTCCAAGAAGCGGGGCTTCTGTGTTTTTTGTTAGCTTCCAGGTGATTCTGATGCAGGTCAAGACCCAAGAACTGTGGGTCTCAATTGCTGTCTGATCACGGCCCTGCCTGTCAGAACTTCCTTGTTGCCTCTCTTGTTTCCTTTTCCGTACCTTCTGAAATCCTAGAAAGAAGTACCAGAAGAAACAAACAAACAAAAAAAACCCTAAAATAATGTTGTTGTTGTTGTTTTTTAAAGATTTTGTTTATTTATTTATTTGACAGGCAGAGATCACAAGTAGGCAGAGAGAGAGAGGAGGAAGCAGGCTACCTGCTGAGCAGAGAGCCAGATGCGGGGCTCGATCTCAGGACCCCGAGATCATGACCTGAGCCAAAGGCAGAGGCTTTAACCCACTGAGCCACCCAGGTGCCCCTAAAATAATGGGTTTTAATGTAGTCTAGCATTGGGTATACAAAATACATTACTCAGTTTGAAAAAAAAAGAACAGGTTGTGTGGCAGATATGTCCTGCCAAACAACTGTCCAAGGAGATTTGACATTTTATTTGCAAAACCTCATTTGGACTCATGGTATGCAAGAATCTTTATCTCCCTTAATTTTCAGTCTTATATCTCCTCATCTTGAAGCTCAATCTTATATATTTGGTGTTTTTGCATATTTTAAGGACAACTCTACTTAAAACTATAATAGTATCACCAAATAGCCTTATTTAAATAAGTATATCAAAAGAAATTATCTGGCCTCTAGATCATATTTTGTCATAATATGCTCTTTTCTACCATATCTTAGGGCCCACACTTGTAACGTATTAAGAAAATCTGTACATTTTTCCCCCTAACAGACAGATATGACATCTCCAGGCATGATGGACTTTATAAAATATTGTGTTGATTTTTTTCTTTTAATATTAATAATAGCTCACATTTATTGTATACTTACTAGCTGCCAGATGCTTTTCTAAACACTTTACGTGGTTTAACTTTTGTTGGGCTCCCAGCAACCTAAGAGATGGGTGTCCCTCTTTTGGCAGATGAGGAAACCAAGAAGTTGGCCAAGGTGACAAACTATGACAGAGTAGGACTGAGAGCTGAAGCCTGCCAGTCTTGGTGACAATTTCTGTGTCATATTCATTTTAGTGTTTTTGTTTACCTGCACATGTCTCTTCAGTAGATGCCTGTATGTCCAACTTTCCCTCTGAATAGGCTTCTTTTTTTTGGAACAGTTTTAGATTCACAGCAAAATGGGACAGAGTGCAGAGAGTTCCCACATAACCCCTGCCCCCACATGGGCACTGCCTCCCGCCCTAGTGATATGCTCATCTAGAGTGGCACATTTCTTACAAGTGATGAATATGCCTTGATAGCATTATCACTCATCATCCAAAGTCCTGAGTGTATTTTAGGGTTCACTCTTGGTGTTGAAAGTTCTATGGGTTTTGACAAATGTACAACGACGTGTATCCACCATTATAGTACCATGAGGAAGGGTTTCACTGCTCTAAAAATCCTCTGTACCTTAACTATTACCCTCCCTCTCCCCTTCCTCTGGCAATCACTCATTTTTTAACTGCCTGCACAGTTTTGCCTTTTCCTGAATGTCATATAGTTGGAATCATACAGTATGTAGCCTTTCCAGATTGGCTTCTTTTACCTGGTAAGAGGCATTTAAGTCTCCTCCACATCTTTTCATGGCTTGATAGCTCATTCCTTTTTAGTGCTAAAAAATATGCCATTGTCTGGATGTACCGCAGTTTATTCATCCATTCACCTACTGAAGGACATGTTGGTGGAGGCTTCTAAATTTACGCATTGCAAATAGAGCTGCTATAAATTTCTGTGTTCAGATTTTTGTGAGCATATATGTTTTTAGCTCATTAAGGTAAATGTCAAGAAACATGATTACTGGACCTGTGGTAAGAGTATATTTAGTTTTGTAAGAAACTGCCAGACTGTTTTTCAAAAGTGGCTATGCGAATTTGCGTTCCCAATAGCAATGAATGAGAGCATTTGGCGTCATCTGCATTTTAGATTCAGACCTTTCTAATAGGTGTGTAGTGGTGTCTTAATCTTGTTTTAATTTGCAATTCCATAAAGACATATAATGTGGAGGGGCGCCTGGGTGGCTCAGTGGGTTAAGCCTCTGCCTTTGGCTCGGGTCATGATCTCAGGGTCCTGGGATCGAGCCCCCCGTCAGGCTCTCTGCTCAGCTGGGAGCCTGCTTCCTCCTCTCTCTCTGCCTGCCTCTCTGCCTACTTGTGATCTCTGTCTGTCAAATAAATAAATAAAAATCTTTTAAAAATATATATAAATAAAAAAAAATTTTTAAAAGACATATAATGTGGAGCATCTTTTCATATGCTTATTTGCCATCTTCATATCTTCTTTTTTGAGGTATCAAGGTCTTTGGCCCATTTTCTAATTGGGTTGTTTGTTTTCTTATTGTTGAGTTTTAAGAAGAAAAGCAGTGGTAAAAGGGGACACCCTTGCTTAGTTCCTGATCCTAGTGACAAGGCTTCTATTTTCTCATGATTAAGTGTAAGATTAGCTGTAGACTTTTTGTAGATTTTTTTTTTTTACCAAATTGAGGGAGTTCTGTATTCCTAGGTTGCCGAGAGTTTGTAATCATGAATGGGTGTTGGATTTTCTTGAAAGCTTTTTGTGTCTCTATTGATGTGTTTATGTGACTTTTCCTGTTTAGCTTGTTGATAACTAGATGATATTATCCAAATATATGTATTCTTTATATACATGTTTATACATTGTTGGTTTCAGTTTGTTATACTTTGTTGAAGGTTTTCGCATCTATATTCATGAGAGATATTGGTCTTTTTTTTTTCTTGTTTTGTCTTTTCTTTAAATGTTTTCTTGTAATGTCTTTGTCTGGTTTTGGTAATAGGGTAATGTTGACCTCATGGACTGAGTTAGGAAGTATAGTTGACCCTTGAACAACACAAGCCAAGGGATGCCTACTCTCTGCACTGTTAAAAATCTGCATATAACTTTCGACTCCTATTAGCCTATTGTTGACTGGAAGCCTTACTGATAACATTTTATACTGTGTTCTTATAGTAAAGTAAGCTAGAGAAGAAAATGTTATTAAGAAAATCGTAAGGGGTGCACCTGGGTGGCTCAGTCATTAAGCGTCCGCCTTTGGCTCAGTTCATGATCCCAGCGTCCTGAGATAGAGCCCTGCATTGGGTTCCCTGCTCAGTGGGAAGCCTGCTTCTCCCTCTCCCACTCCCCCTGCTTGTATTCCCTCTCTTGCTGTCTCCCTCTGTCAAATAAATAAATAAAATCTTTTAAAAAAAGGAAAGAAAATCATAAGGAAGAGAAGATACAATTATTGTGCTGTATTTATTGAAAATAATCCATGTACAAGTAGACCCCTGCAGTTCAAACCCATGTTGTTCAAGGGTCAACTCTATTCTCTTGGCTTCTATCTTTGAAAGAGATGGTAGGGAACGGCTATAATTTCTTCCTTAAATGTTTTGTGGAACTACCCAGTGAACCCATCTGGGCCTGGTGCTTTGTACTTTGTAAGTTATTAGTTATTGATTTAAAGTCTCTAAAGATATACGCCTATTTCAGATTGTCTATTTCTTCCTCTGTGAGATTTGGAAGATTGTGTCATTCAAGGAATTGTTACATTTCATCTAGATTATCAAATTGTTGGCACAGGTTGTTTATGCTATCTTTTCTTATTTCCTTAATGTCCACGGGTTATGTAGTAATGTTCATACATTCCTTTCTAATATATTAATATCAGTATTAATATTGTGTCATTTCTCTTTATTTTTATTTCTTAGCTTATCTAGAAGCTTATCAACTCTGTTGTCCTTTTAAAAGAAACAGCTTTTTGTCCTTCAATAATTTTCTGTCAATTTCCTGTTTTCAGTTTCATTATTTGTGCTATAATTTAAATTGTTTCTCTTTTTTACTTACTTTGCATTAATATTCTCTTCTTTTTTGAATTTCCTAAAGTTGAAATTCAGATGACTGATTTTAGCTCTTTTTTTCTTTTTTAATATATGCATTTAGTGCTGGAAATTTTCATCTAAGTATTGCTTTTACTACATTCGACATGTTTTTATAAGATGTATTTTCATTTTCATTTAGCTCAAAATGTTATTAAATTTCTCTTGAGATTTCTTCTTTGACTCATGTTTAATTTGAAAGTATATTTAATCTTCAAATATTTTGGGATTTTCCAGTTATCTTTATTAATTTCTAGTTTAAATCCATTATGATCTGAGAGCATGCATTGTATTGTATGACTTTTTCCCTTGAAAATTTTTAAAGATGTGGTCTATCTTGGTGTTTGTTCTATGTGAGCCTTAGAAGAATGTGTAATCTGCTGTTGTTGGAAGAAGTAGTTTATAGATGTCAGTTATACCCAGTTGACTGATGATGTTGTTGAGCTCAACTATGTTCTTCTTTTCTACATGGTGGATGTATCCATTTCTGATAGAAGGGTATTACGGTCTCTAACTATAATTGCAGATTCATCTGCTCCTCCTTGCAGTTATATCAGTTTTTCCTCATATATTTAATGCTCTGTTGTTAGGTGCCTACTCATTAAAGATTACTATGTCTTCTTGGAGAATTGACCCCTTTATCATTATTTAATGTCCCTCTTTATTCTGATAATTTTCCTTGTTTTGAATGCTGCTCTGTCTGAAATCAATATAAGTAATCTGTCTTTTGATTAGTGTTAGTATGATATATCTTTCTTTGTCCATTTATTTTTAATCTATATGTGTGTTTATATTTAAAGTGGGGTTTTGGGGATGCCTGGGTGGCTTAGTCAGTTGGGCCTCTGCCTTTGGCTAAGGTCATGATTCCAGGGTCCTGAGGTTGAGTCCCACATCTGACTTTTTGCTCAGCAGAGAGCCTGCTACTCCCTCTGTACGCCAATCCCCCTGCTTCTGCTCTCTCTCTCTGACAAATAAATAAAAAACATCTTTAAAAAATAAAAATAAAGTGGGGTTTTTAAAAAGATACTGTGTAGTTCTTTTGACCCAATTTGACTATTTTTATCTTTTAATTATTGTATTTGGGCCATTGATGTTTAAAATGATTATTTTATTGTTGTATTTGGATTAATATATAACTTGTTATTGTTTTCTCTTTATTGCCTCTTTGCTTTTTTAAAAAAATATTTAATATATTTATTTGAAAGAGAGAATGAGAGAGAAAGCATGAGCGGGGGGAGGGGCAGAGGAAGAAGGAAGAAGTAGGCTCCCCGCTGAGCAGGGGGCCCTAGAGGGGCTTAATCCCAGGAACCTGGGATCATGACCTGAGCTGAATGCAACACTTAACCAACTCAGCCACCTAGGTGCCCCCATTGCTTTGTTCTTTGTTCCTATTTTTGTCTTCCACCTTTTTCCCCCCTACCAGTTATGGCATTTATGGTTTTAATGGTTTTAATTAAGCATTTTATATGATTTTATTTTCTCTCCTTTGTTAATGTATAAATTATGTCTTTTTTTTCTTTTTACTTTTTTTAGTGGTTGCCTTCAAATTTCTGACCTATGTCAATTTCCTTTTCTCTAAAGAACTTCTTTTAACATTTCTTGCAAGGAAGGTAAACAGGCAACAAATTCCCTCAATGTTTGTTTGAGAAAATATTTCTTCTTCACTTTTGAAGGATGATTTAATAGGATATAGAATTCTAGGTTAATGTTTTGGGTTTTTTCCTCTCTCGATAATTTTTTTCTAAAGATTGTATTTATTTGAGAGAGAGTGAAGGAGAGAGAGAAGGAGCAAGGGGAGGAGCAGAGAGAGAGAAAGAAGCAGACTCCTTGCTGAGCAGGGAGGCTGACCGTGGGGCTCCATCTTGGGACTCTGGGATCATGACCTGACCTGAAGGCAGACACTTAACTAACTGAGCCACCCAGGTTCCTTTTTCTCAATACTTTAAATATTTCACTCCACTCCCTTCTTGTTTGCATGGTTTTAGAGAAGTTGGATGTAATTTTTATCTTTGCTTCTCTATCTATAGCTTTTTCCTTCTGTCTTTTTCTTTGTCTTTCATTTTTACAAGACTTTTTCTTACAAGACCGTCTTTTATTTTCTGCAGATTGAATATGATATGCTTAGTGTAATTTATTTGGTATTTATCTTGTCTGGTGTTCTCTGAATTTCTTGTGGTTTTGTGGTGTTATACGCTGAATGTTTGCATTCCCATTGGTATTAAGAGGTGGGGGTCTTTGGGAGGTGATTAGGTCACAAGAATAGAGCCTTTATGAATGGGGATTAGTGCTGTTATGAAGAGGTACATGAGAGCTTGCTCTGACTTTGTGAGGACGCAGTAGGAGACAGCCATCTACAAACCAGGATGCTGGCTCTCACCAGAACCAAATCTGCCTGAACCTTGATCTTGTATTTCTCTGCCTCCAGAACTCTGAGAAATAATTTTTGCTATTTAAGTCAACCAGTCTGTAGTAATTTGTTGTAGCAGACAACTAAGACATGTGGTTTGACCTTAATTTGGGGGAAATTCTCAGTCATTATTGCTTCAAGTATTGTTTTTGTATCTTTGTCTCTTTCTTCTCCTTATGGTATTCTTATCATGTGTATGCTGGGCTTTTTATAGTTGTACCACAGTTCTTGGATATCCTTCAGTCTTTTTTCTCTTTACTTTCAGTTTCCATTGACATATTCTCAAGATCAAGAGATTCTTTCCTCAGTTCTGTTCAGCCTGCCAATGAGCCCATGAAAGGCACTCTTCATTTCTCTTACAGTGTTTTTATGCCCTAACATTTTTTTTTTTTGACTCCTAGAATTTTCATCTGTTTACATTACCTATCTATTCTTTCAGGTTTACTTTTATTTTTAAAAAGAGTTTATTTATTCATTTGAGAGAGGCAGAGAGAGAGAGAGAGAGAGAGCAAGCGAGCGAGCATAAGCAGGGGGAGCAACAGAGGGAGAGGGAGAAGCAGACTCTCTGCTGAGCAGGGAAGACTAATGCAGGGCTTGATCCCAGTACCCTGGTATCATGACCTGAGCCGAAGGCAGACACTTAACCAACTGAGTCACCCAGGTGCCCCATCAGGTTTACTTTCTTCATGAGAATATTTACCAATTGGGGTGCTTATGTTTCAGCTCAGGTCATGATCTCAGGGTCATGGGATCAAACTCCACATTGGGCTTTGTGCTCAGCACACTGTCTGCTTGAGATTCTCTTCCTCTCCCTCTGTCCCTCCCACTGCTCACATACATTCTCTCTCTAAAATAAACTAAATCTTAAAAAAAGAAAAAGAACGCTTACTGTATTAATCATAAGTTGTTTTAAATTAATGATCTGGGGACACCTGAGTGGCTTAATCAGTTAAGCCTCTGCCTTTGGCTCAGGTTATGAGCCCTGGGTCCTGGGATCAAGCCCGGCATCAGGCTCCTTGCTTGGCAGGGAGCCTGATTCTCCCTCTGCCTGCAGCTCTGTCTACTTGTGTGTGTTCCCTCTCTCTCTGACAAATAAATAAAATCTTTTAAAAAATAAAGCTTTAAAAATAAATTAATTAATTAATCAATGATCTGATAATTCCAACATCCCTAACATATCTAAGTCTGGTTCTGATGTTTGCTTTCTCACTTCAAACTCTTTTTTGCCTTTTTGTATGCCTTATAATTTTTTGTTGACAGCCAGATATTATAAGGGGGTCTGGCTCAGTCGGTTAAGTGTCTGCCTTTGGCTTAGGTCCTGATCTTGGGGTCCTGGGATCAAGCCCCACATCTAGTTCCCTGCTTGACAGGGAGTCTGCTTCTCCCTCTCCCTCTGCTCCTCCCCCCAACTCATGCATCAGCACTCTCTCTATTTCAAATAAATAAATTAAAAAATATTTTTTTAAAATATTAAAAAAACACAAAACAAACAAAAAAGAAAGAAAGAAAGAAAGAAAGAAAGAAAGAGAAAAAATAAAGCCAGACATTATATACCGGGTAAAAGGAATGCTGGTAAATAGCCCTTTAGTGATTTGGTGGTAAGGTGTGGAAAGAGGAATAGCATTCTGCAGTCCTATGATTGGGTCTAAGTCTTTTAGTGAGCCTGTGCTCCTAGGCTTCCAACTTCACAAATGTTTCTCAGCCCCTACCACCCCAACCTGGAGAAGACAAGATGGCTGGAGGGGGCTAGAGTTGGGTATTTACCTTTTCCCTGGTCATTTTAAATTCTGACAAAACCTAAACAGGTTAGGGTCTGATAAAATAGTTTCTCTTGAGGTCAGGCTTTCTTAAGAGCAGAACGTTCTTTGTTTCAAAATGGTTACTTTTCCTATAGGAAGCTGAAGGGGATTTTTCCTCTGATCTTTCCTGTGAGGACCTAGTAGACTTTAGGAGATAAAAGTCACAAAACTAAGGGGACCCCCTTGGGTTTTTTAGCTCACAGACCTGTCCACTGGCAATTCATCAGTTGCAATTCAGGTTAACCTGCCTTGATACTGGTTTCCACAGAGATTTTTCTTTGTGGGGTTTTGTCCTGTTAAATTGTGATTTTCTATTCACCTGTTGTCTCCAATTTTAGGGGAAGCAGTTTGTCCTGTCCTCACTTCTCTGATAGATGTAAGAAAAGCTATTGATTTTTTAGTATGTTCAGTTTTCATTTGTTGTTGGGCAGACTGGTGACTTCCAAGGTCCTTAAGTGCCTGACGAGAAATTGGAAGTCTGCTTGAATGGTTTTAAATGTCGGTTTTGGTCTCAACAGTCATAGCAAATACATTTTTGTTTGTTTCTATGCCTAAATTAGTTCTCAAATGATTAATTGACCTCAAATGATCAAGTACTTGGTAAGCAGTACTCACATAAAGTCAACCTAGTTAAGAGGCTGGGTCTCACCTACGTGGGTCTAGAAACTGGGTCTTTTTTAGTGTATTTGGGCTGATTGCCTCATAGCTACTGATTCATAATAAGCTCACAAGAAATCAAGGTATGAACTAGAATAATTGATTTTCTTTTCTTTTCTTTTTTAAGATTTTATTTATTTGACAGACAGAGATTGCAACTAAGCAGAAAGGCAGGCAGAGAGAGAGAGGAGGAAGCAGGCTCCCTGCCGAGCAGAGAGCCCGGTTCCGGGCTCGATCCCAGGAACCTGAGATCAATCAGGACCTGAGCTGAAGGCAGAGGCTTTAACCCACTGAGCCACCCAGGCACCCCATGAACTAGAATAATTGATCTTCTTATGGGACATTCTTTCTTTTCAAAAACTTACTTATTTTTTGGGGGGAGGAGCAGAAGACAAGGGAGACCTTGTCTTAAGCAGACTCCATGCTGAGCCCAAAGCCAGATGTGGGGCTCAGTCCTACAATCCCAAGATCATGACCTGAGCCAAAACCAAGAGTCAGACGCTTAACCTACTGTGTCTCCAGGCACCCCTGGGACATTTCTTTCTAGGATTTAGATATTCAAGTCTCCTAAGTGGGCAGTTCGAGACTTCCAAGTATGAGAGTAGAAAAACGCTTGAGTTTTGCAATCCAAGAAACAGAAAATACTTGTGTGAGCTGTCTCCACCTACAACAGAGAAAAACCACTTTAAGGGCTGGAAATTTCTTACAGTTCTGATCCAAGGTTAAAAGACCCAATGTTATTTTTAGTCTAATAATTGTGGCTTTTACTAATAAAGACACCATTTATGGGATTATTCTTGTGCCAGAAACTATGCTAAGCACTTAATCCTCATAAAATCTTCTGAGATAAAGATAATTACACTTTGGTAGATAAGAAAGGTTTAATGATTTAATCAAGATGACCCACCCACTTAAGAAAACCCTAAGGCAGGGTTTAAAGGCAGAGCTCTCTGAGCCCACAAGTATAGTATAAGGACTCTCAACCAATCTTGGACCTTTTTTTTTTTAGTTTCTATTTAAACCAAACCCTTTGTGTTAAATACATTCTTTATTCTGATAGATTACTGTAAATAAAGTTATACATGATTCAGTTCTAGCTTTGGCCATTTAATAAGGGTGATTGTGAAAAGTTTTCTATGAAATTTTATAACCTAGGGTATATTAAGCATATAAAAGAAGTGTAGAGAATATTGTAATAAATGCTTATGCACCCACTGAGAGGATTCTTGTATGTTAGCATCAGTCTCTTTATATAGAAGAGGGGAGCCTTATAAATTTGGGGGAATACCTGGGTGGCTCAGTCAGTTAAGTGTCTGCCTTGGGCTTGGGTCATGATCCCAGGGTTCTGGGATCGATTCCCACATAAGGCTCCTTGCTCAATGAGGAGCTTACTTCTCCTTCTGCCTGCTGCCTTCCCTGCTTGTGCTTTCTCTCTCTCTCTCTCTCTGTCTCTCTGACAAATAAATAAATAAAATCTTTTTTAAAAATAAAAAATAAATAAAAATAAAAATTTTAATGATCACTCATTTATTTTAGAGAGAGAGAACACATGTGAGTGGGGGGAGGGGCAGAAAGAGAGGGAGAGAGAGAATCCTCAAGTAGATCCCCCACCAAGTATGGAGTCTGATGCAGGGCTCCATCCCAAGACCATGAGATCATGACCTGAGCTGAAACCAAGAGCTGGCAGCCTAACCAACAAAGCCATCCAGGTGCCCCAGAGGTTCTTTTAAAATATAAATCAATCAGGTCACTTCTTGAACCTCTGTGATGCCTTTCCGCATCTAAATACATCCTCAAATTACCAATGAACTATTATGCCCTACAGGATCTCTGACTATTTTCCCTCTAGTTATTGACACCCCAGCCACACTCACCTTGCTGTGCCCTGAAGGTCTCAAGCATTTCCTGTCTCAGAGCCTCTGTGCCTATCTCTCCCTCCATCTCCCCAACTCTGATCTCAGTATACTCATAGGATTAAGTTTAGCGGAAAAAACAGTGTTGTAAACAATATAGACTCTTATTCATCCCTCATGTTCAAGGCATCTGGAGGTGGGCATTCCAGAGGTAGCATAAAGTCCATGGTTTCAAAGAACCCACATTCCTTCTATCTTGTTGCTTGGTACCACATGTGGCTTCCATTGTCAGACTAATCTCAGCCCAGTTCAGCCATGGGGATCCCTGTCATGATGTTTGAACTCTAGCCAGCAGGAAGGGGGAAGATGGAAAGAGCACACTATGTTTCTATGAAATGTTGGATAAAGGAGGAAATGAAACCTTACTGTCTAAGGAGAATCCCATCTACCTTCATGGCAACCTTAGAGGGCAATTACAAGGTGCTCTTTTAAGCGGAACTTGTTTCTAATCACCCTTCTTGTAAAAACGTAGTTGAGTTTGATCTTTTTGGGTCACTTATGTCCCAGAAGTATTCAGATTTCTTTTGTTTTAGCAACAGAAGACTTTTTAAAGATTAAAAATAAATGCTATAAATATTTTTATACAATCACTTGTATTAACTGGTCAAAGCTAAAACTGAATCATTTATTAAGGTTTTTATTCGTTTGTTTGTCAGAGAAAGAGAGAGAAAGCACAAGCAGGGGGAGTGGCTGGCAGAAGGAGAAGCAGGCTTCCTCCTGAGCAAGGACCCTGATGCGGGACTCGATTCCATGACCCTGGGATCATGACCTTAGCCGAAGGCAGATGCTTAACCGACTGAGCCACCCAGGTGCCCCTAAAACTGAATCATTTATAACTAATTTTATAATAGCCTATCAGAATAATAAATGTGTTTAACACAAACAGGTTGGTCTAAATAGAAACTGAACAACAGATAGTCCAAGAATTGTTGAGAGACCATGTAGTATTTATAAAATAAACTCTAATATATACAAAATATATTTTTGTTACTTATATATTAAAATTATAGCATTCACTTATTATGAAGTTAGTCATGAAAACAGTATTTTTGATGAGTGCAAACTTGTTGTAAAAATGGTTTGTTATGGTTGCAACATGTCTCTGAAATAAACCTATTTCTGCATTTGTTTTGGTTGTACATATTGAGAAAAATAAGATTTGCAGACCAGTAGTGAGAAATGGTTTCAGGTTTTTGTATTGTTTGGGTCATCTGAATAATTTTATGATTTTTCTTTGATTAAACAGATGACGAGAGAGGATGTATTCTGAAATGCACATAAGCATCCATAAGTTAGCACAAGGGCTTCCAACATGTTAAACTTTGGTAGAGAGTGGATGAAAGAGCACTGCATATTTTCGTACACTTTCTTAAATGTTTTGAATAAATAAGGAAATACTTCTCCCTATATTTAGGATAAATGCATTTATTGGCTTTTTAAAAAACTGCTTTGTTGAAATTTAGATACCTTAAATTTTAACTGTAAAATCCAATGAATTTAGTAAATTTATAGACTTGTGTAACCATTACTAATCCAGTTTTGGAACCTTCTTATCGCCTCAAAAACCTAGCTGCAGTCCTGTGCTTCCTGGTGCCAGTTACACCTCCTGTACTCCCTTCCCTTATTTCCCAGCCTTCCAGTGAGAAGGGTAGTTGGTCTCCTGGAAGCTGATGTGCTAGTGTCTGGGTAAAAATATCCATGGTCTGTGTTCCTATAAAAGTGACCACTATAGGGATGCCTGGGTGGCTCAGTCGTTAAATGTCTGCCTTCAGCTCAGGTCATGATGCTGGGGTCCTGGGATGAGTTCTGCATTGGGCTCCATGCTCAGTGGGGAGCCCACTTCTCCCTCTCCCTCTGCCACTTCTGCCTGCTGTGCACTCTCTCTCTCTCTCTCTCTGACAATAAATAAAATCATAAAAAAGTGTCCAATATAGCTATAGAACTTGTAGTGAGAGATAAAAGCTAGAAGTGATTATGTCACTGGGAGGCCTGTGAGCAAATTCATTTTATGCACTGTGTAATAATGTATAATTGGTGTTGAAGTGTGTTACATGTTGAACTGGAATGTTCCTGTGGTATCAGAGGACCATTCTTCTAATTTCCAGCATTTTCACCATCTAACGAAATCTTATTGATTGGCAAGTTGCAGGTGACGTTGTCTATGGCCTTTGATGCCTACCAGAAGGGAGACTTAAAATCCCAACGGAGGACATACTTGCCAGTTTTGATACTGAAACTTCTGCTAATGGTTTCACACACAGAATCCCACGTGTAGTCAAAGAATAATTGCTGTCTTTCACAAACTCTAGTAGTGTTTGTTTCTGAGGGAACCCTTGTTGCTTCTATGAAACTGCTGGAAAAGTTGGCCTATTTGTCCCTCAGCAAAAGAGGCAACACTATCCAGGACTTTTGGCAGACTGGCTCTGTGGGATTTAAAACTCCCTTTTTGTGGAGCTGTTACGGTGACAAGGCTCTTTCAAAAAAATGCAGGTGACATCTGTCTGGTATGCTGACTAGGCCAAGTATGGAAAAAGCACTATAAGAGTAGTAGACCTTATTCATAAAGTGTTTGGTGACAATGGGGAGCTGGTTATATTGAAATGTACCAAGGCTGGGGCGCCTGGGTGGCTCAGTGGGTTAAAGCCTCTGCCTTCAGCTCAGGTCATGATCCCAGGGTCCTGGGATCGAGCCCCGCATCGGGCTTTCTGCTCAGCAGGGAGCTTGCTTCCCTTCCTCTCTCTCTCTGCCTACTTGTAATCTCTCTCTGGCAAATAAATAAATAAAATCTTTAAAAAAAAAAAAAAAAAAAGAAAGGTACCATGGCCTACTAGTAAAGAAGTCATATAATGGATAGGTTTGGGTAGAAGCTTCTTCCTCAATTAGCAAATGGGGGAGCCCTGCCAATTGTCTTGGAGGGCCAGGAGTGGAGATCACACAGTTCTCCATGGCTGACTCCATGTTGAAAGACCATATTGCTGAACAGGGGGACCAAGAGGAAAGACCCTCTTGCTGAGATCTGTGCAGTGTGGACTGCTGTCACCTGATGCGTTCGGTACCACCTCCTACCTAGACCTTTATCCTTTCAGGAACAAATAGATTCTTAATGTGCCCCTGATTTAATGCTGGCCCAGCCACAACCTCTACTCCTTGTGTTGTCCCCCAAACGTGCATGCCCTCAGCCCTGCCCCCCCCAGGGCCTGAGGGCAGGGGGCCAGCCTGGGCTCAGGACCCTGAGGTTGTGTGCTTAACCCAGGTTCAGATCTCTGAGACTCGCAGGCTGGTGCATTCTGACGCAGCCCTGATGAGGCCAGACAGCCCTGGTCAAGTCCATGACATCTGCTTTGCTGAAGGTGCCACGAGGCAAACCCTCCATCCCCAGGTCTTTAGGCCCCTTGCACACCGTCAAGCTTTGTCTCCTCCCCACCTCCCTTTGGCCTTCTCACTAAGTACCTTTTCCATGCTGCCATTTAGACGGAGGAAGACCTGGAAACTTTGAAGCCTTGTGAGCCACCCCCACCGCTGCATCTGCAAGCACCAGGACTGCCCCCCCTTGCCCCTCGGGAGTGGGCAATGCTGATGGGTGATGCTGATGCCATCATCACCACAGGAGCAATTAAGACAGAGACCACCCAGGTTACTTAGGAAAGGTTGGTATGTGGCATTACCACTTAATGAGGACCCAGAGCTTCTGCCCAACTATTGGACTTTGATAAACAGTGGATATCGATTAGAGCAGACGTAAGCAGGTAAATGCAGCTGAAAACAAGACAGGAGCAACTGCTTTCAGTGACGTGGTGCTATCAGGCTACTGCAAAGTTCTGGAGAAAGGAAAGCTCCCAAGGGAGTCCGTTATCAGGAGGGCCAAATTCTTCACAGGAAAGCTAAGAAGATCAAGGTTATCTATCAGGGAGACTAGATGGGAGTGGGTGCTGTGTCTGGTAGCTTGAAGCCACATGAAGTGGGGTTCTTAAGGCTAACAAAGGCTTTAAAAAGAAAAAAAAATGAATGGACCTAGGGCAGGGGTTCAAACCCCCTTCTCTAGCTGACACTGATCAAAGGGTGTTGGGAACTTGATGGGACTTAAAGTTGTCAGCACCGTTAGTCCTTAGTGACAATGGGGCACAGGTTAGCGTGGTTCCTAGAATATCCCACTGGCATAGTCCAAATTTAGTTTGGAGGTGGAGACAAATCTCCGATTGGACCATGGACTGATGGGAGCATATGGCTGAGCTCTTTTGAGCCAATATACAGAAGATGTAACTGAAAATGCTGAATGCATTATAGGAAGTATATTTTTAAAAAATTCCTCAAGCCAATTTGCAGTCATTCCCCTTTCCCACCCCAAGCCCCAGACAACCACTAACCTGCTTTCTGACTTTATACCTTTGCCTTCTCTAGGCATTTTGCTAAATGGAATCCTACAGTCTTTTTTTGCCTGGCGTCTTTCACTGAGCTTGTTTTTGAGGTCCATCTGTCTCATAGCATGAATCATTCATTTTTATTCCTGAACAGTATTCTATTGGATGGATATACCAAATTTTGTCTATCTTCTTGCCAGTTGACAGACATTCGGGTTGTTTCCAATTTTGGGGTATTGCAAATAATGCTACTCTTAATACTTATTTACAGGTTTTGTGTGAATATATGTTATTATTTCCTTTGCATAGATTCCTGAGAGTGAAGTTGCTGAGTTATGGTAAATTTTTGAGAAACTGCCAAACTATTTATCCAAAGTAATTGTACCATTTTACATTCCCGCCAGCAGTGTATGAGGATTCCAGTTTTTCTACATTCTCTCACTAACATTTATTAATTGTGTCCTTTTGGTTATAGCCATTTCTGCCGTATGCAGTGGGATCTCATTGTGACTTTAATTTGTATTTCCATGATGACTAATGATGTTGAACATCTTTTCATGTGCTTATTGGTCATTCAGATATTTTTGCTGAAATGTCTACATAAATCTTTAGCCCATTTTTTTTTTAAAGATTTTATTTATTTATTTGACAGAGAGAGATCACAAGTAGGCAGAGAGGCAGGCAGAGAGAGAGGAGGAAGCAGGCTCCCTGCCAAGCAGAGAGCCCGATGCGGGGGTTGATCCCAGGACCCTGAGATCATGACCTGAGCCGAAGGCAGAGGCTTAACCCACTGAGCCACCCAGGCACCCTTTAGCCCATTTTTTAAAAAGATTTCATTTATTTGAGATCTTTTAAAAAAAGATTTTATTTATTTATTTGAGAGAGAGAAAGCAAGAGACAGAGCATGAGCAGAAGGGGAAGGTCAGAGGGAGAGGGAGAAGCAGACTCCCCATTGAGCAGGGAGTCCAACTCGTCTGCTGAAGGCAGATGCCCAACTAACTGAGCCACCCAGGCACCCTCTTTTGCCCATTTTAAAAACTAGGTTGTTTTTTTTTTTTATTTTTCATATTGAGTTGTAAGTATTCCTTATAAATTCTGGATATAAACTGTTCTTCTATACTACACTTTAAAAAAAAAAAAAACAACTCACTTCTCCTCTCCATATCCTAATGTCCTCCGTGTTATTCCTTGTGCTCCATAAGTAAGTGAAACCATGTGATAATTGACTCTTTCTGCTTGACTTATTTCACTCAGCATAATCTCTTCCAGTCCCATCCATGTTGATACAAAAGTTGGGTATTCATCTTTTCTGACGGAGGCATAATACTCCATTGTATATATGGACCACATCTTCTTTATCCATTCATCTGTTGAAGGGCATCTTGGTTCTTTCCACAGTTTGGCGACCGTGGGCATTGCTGCTATGAACGTTGGGGTACAGATGGCCCTTCTTTTCACTATGTCTGTATCTTTAGGATAAATACCCAGTAGTGCAATTGCAGGGTCATAGGGAAGCTCTATTTTTAATTTCTTGAGGAATCTCCACACTGTTCTCCAAAGTGGCTGCACAAGTTGCCTTCCCACCAACAGTGTAAGAGGGTTCCCCTTTCTCCACATCCTCTCCAACACATGTTGTTTACTGGCTTGTTAATTTTGGCCATTCTAATTGGTGTAAGGTGGTATCTCAATTTGGTTTTGATTTTAATCTTCCTGATGGCTAGTGATGATGAACATTTTTCATGTGTCTCCTAGCCATTTGTATGTCTTCATTGGAGAAGTGTCTGTTCATGTCTTCTGCCCATTTTTTTATGTGATTATCTGTTTTGTGTGTGTTGAGTTTGAGGAGTTCTTTTTTTTTTTTTTTTTAATTTTTTATTTATTTTCAGCGTAACAGTATTCATTGTTTTTTCACCACACCCAGTGCTCCATGCAATCTGTGCCCTCCCTAATACCCACCACCTGGTTCCCCCACCCTCCCACCCCGCCCCTTCAAAACCCTCAGGTTGTTTTTCAGAGTCCATAGTCTCTCATGGTTCACCTCCCCTTCCAATTTCCCTCAACTCCCTTCTCCTCTCCATCTACCCTTGTCCTCTATATTATTTGTTATGCTCCACCAATAAGTGAAACCATATGATACTTGACTTTTTCTGTTTGACTTATTTCACTCAGCATAATCTCTTCCCGTCCTGTCCATGTTGCTACAAAAGTTGGGTATTCGTCCTTTCTGATGGAGGCATAATACTCCATAGTGTATATGGACCACATCTTCCTTATCCATTCATCCGTTGAAGGGCATCTTGGTTCTTTCCACAGTTTGGCAACCGTGGCCATTGCTGCTATAAACATTGGGGTACAGATGGCCCTTCTTTTCACTACATCTGTATCTTTGGGGTAAATACCCAGCAGTGCAATTGCAGGGTCATAGGGAAGATCTATTTTTAATTTCCTGAGGAATCTCCACACTGTTCTCCAAAGTGGCTGCACCAGTTTGCATTCCCACCAACAGTGTAAGAGGGTTCCCCTTTCTCCACATCCTCTCCAACACACGTTGTTTCCTGTCTTGCTAATTTTGGCCATTCTAACTGGTGTAAGGTGGTATCTCAATGTGGTTTTGATTTGAATCTCCCTGATGGCTAGTGATGATGAACATTTTTTCATGTGTCTGGTAGCCATTTGTATGTCTTCCTTGGAGAAGTGTCTGTTCATATCTTCTGCCCATTTTTTAATATAATTATCTGTTTTGTGTGTGTTGAGTTTGAGGAGTTCTTTATAGATCTTGGATATCAGCCCTTTGTCTGTAGTGTCGTTTGCGAATATCTTCTCCCATTACGTGGGTTGCCTCTTTGTTTTGTTGACTGTTTCCTTTGTTGTGCAGAAGCTTTTGATCTTCATGAATCCCAAAAGTTCATTTTTGCTTTTGTTTCCTTTGCCTTTGGAGACATATCTTGAAAGAAGTTGCTGTGGCCGATGTTGAAGAGGTTACTGCGTATGTTCTCCTCCAGGGTTTTGATAGATTCTTGCCTCACGTTGAGGTCTTTTATCCATTTCGAGTTTATCTTTGTGTATGGTGTAAGCTTAAGGGACCTTCAGACACCGTCAAGTTGACTAACATATGCACTGTAGGAATATAAGAAAAAGAAGAGAGGAAAATGAGCAGAAAGAATATTTCAAGAAAATGGCTGAAAAAATACCAAAATTTGATACAATATATAAATGTACAAATTCAAGGAGTTCAAGTCCGAGTAAAATAAATCCAGAGACCAGCATCAAGATCTAATTGTCAAAGGCAAAGAGAGAATCTTGAAAGCAATTAGAAAGAAACAAATCATCACATGTAAGTGATCCTTTGTAATAGTCTCAGCTGATTTCTCAGTAGAAACCTTGGAGGCCAGAAGTAGTATATTGATATATTCAAAAAGCTAAAAGAAAAAACTGTCAACTAAGAATCTTATATCTGGAAAACTGACTTTCAAAAATGAGAGAGAAATGAGAATATTCCCAGATAACCAAAAGCTAAAGACATTTGTTACCATTAGAACTGCCCTGTCGGGGGCACTTGGGTGGCTTGGTGAGTTAGGCCTTTGCCTTTGGCTCAGGTCATGATCTCAGGGTCCTAGGATCGAGTCCCGCATTGGGCTCTCTGCTCAGCAGGAGCCTGCTTCCTCCCTCTCTCTGCCTCTCTGCCTACTTGTGATGTCTCTCTCTCTGTGTCAAATAAATAAATAAAATCTTAGAAAAGAAAAAAAAAAAAAAAAGAACTGCCCTGCAAGAAATGTTAATTAGGAAATCCTCCCAGTAAAAATAAAAAAATGTTCCAGGGCACTTGGATGGCTCAAAAAAAAAAAAAAAAAAGCTTATGCAGTATTTACATTTTTAATTTCACTGCAGAATGGAACTATAGATGTATGAATGTTATTTATTTATTTTGGGGAAAAAATATCCATGCTATGGATACAAGTTGTTTGTCAGATAGATTTGTAAATATTTTCTCTAAATGGCTAAAGTATCTTAAAAACAACATTTACATGAAAGGTTGTGGAGTCCCTGAAGCCTTTCCTTGGTACCCTAGGATTATCAGACCACATTTGAAACCCACTGCTAGTGAGCAAGCTGAGTAACTGATCTCCAGCTGAGTAGAAGGGACTTCACAACTAACCAGACACCTTTTAATTCTGTAAATGAACTCAATGACTTAGTTGCATTGCTGGTATGCAAGGTTTTTGGAGCACTGGAGGCAGAGCTTAAATTGAAGAAAAACAAAACCATCGGGAGTCATCAAGTTCAGGTGAGGCAACAGAACAAAGAGAGAAAGTCATTATTTCCTGATAAGATTGGGGGTTTATTTGCTGGCTCGTGATAAAGCAATTTAAACATCAAAGAGAAGTGAGGAAGAACTGAACTCTGCAGTAACCCAGGCTTTAATAATAGAAGTCCCCCTCAAGGATTTTTGTTTTAAATAACATCAGCAACAACAAAAAACTCTTGCTGTTAAGAGAATTGGATTGTTTTCAGTGTATAAGGGCGAACTTTGCACATTTCCCTCAAACCACCCCCTGCTTCCTTTGCATTTGATTTATATACATTTCTTTTTTGTATACCTCATTAAACTAACCTCATTTGTTCATTTAACAGTGAATTTACTAAGTACCTGTTAAAAAGCTAGAAACTGGCTTTAAAATGTAATTCACAATCTTTTAAGGAAAATACTTAAGGAAGCATTTATAAAATCATGGACATATTTTATAAGTACGTATATTTATAAATTTAAAATAATACCATGAAATAAAAAATTGTTTCTTTGAACAGATCAACAAAACTGACAGAGCTTTAGCTACACTGACTAAGAACAAAGAGAGAAGACTCAAATTACTAACAACAGTTGGGACATTACTACTGATTTTACAGAAATAAACATGTTATAAAAGAAAACTATAAACAGTCGTCCATCAACAAATTAGGCAACCTAATTAAGAGGGACAAATTCCCAGAAACATACAATCTGCCAAATGAACTCATGAAGAAATTGAAAAGCTGAGGCACTTGGCTGGCTCAGTTGATGGTATATGTTACTCTTGATCTCGGAGTTGTAAGTTCGAGCCCCATGTTGGGTGTAGAGACTACTTAAAGCTAAATCTTAAGGCAACCCTCTTGGGTCCCCTTCTTCTTCAGGAGCTTTGTGCTATTGTTCAACAAACTTTGCTTTGCTGCCCACCAAAAAAAATTTAAAAACAGAATAATAAACAAACAAACAAATAAATAAAATCTTAAAAAGAAAAAGAAATAGAGAACCTGTATAGACCTACGACTGGCAAGGAGATTGAAATAGTAATAAAAACCTCCCAACAAAGAAAAGTAATGGACCAAGTGGCTTCACAGGTAGATTCTACCAAATATTTAAAGAACCAACACCAATCCTTCTCAAACTCTCCAAAAAAATAAAGAGAAAGGAACACTTCCTAACTCATTCTGTGAAGTCAGCATTCCCTGATACCAAAACTACATAAAGACACTATAAGAAAAAAGGAACTGTAGGCTACTATCCTTTGTGAATAAAGATGCAAAAATTCTTAACATAATACTAGCAAATCAAATTTAGCAACTTATTAAAAGGATTATAAACCACGACCAGGTGGGATTTAACCCTGAAGTGTGAAGATGGTTCAACTTATGAAAAACAATCAATGCACTATACCACGTTATTAGAATGAAGGGAAAAAAATTACAGGATAATCTCATGTAGCAAAGATATACGCAAAGTATCTTTGTAAAGATACTTTAAAAAATCAACACCCTTTTATGATAAAAAAAATACTCAATAAGCTAGGAATAGAAGGAAACTTCCTTAACATGATAGAGGCCATATCTGAAAGATTCACAGCTAACATCATACTTATGATGAAGTTCTAGAACCTAGGTGAGGTTCGGTGGGCTGAGGTCCGGAGCCGATGACCAAGAAAGAATTCTTGAGACATCTTTGGTGCAAAATGGTGGTTTATTAAAGCACGGGGACAGGACCTGTGGGCAGGAAGAGCTGCTGCCCCGGGTTGTGAGGGATGGCAGGTTATGTACCCTGCGATTGGGGGAAGGTGTGGGAAAGGGAGGTTTCAACGGAGCTTTCATATGCTAAAGAGGGCCTACAAGGTGCAGGGATACTGGAGGCTTGATCAATGTTGTCTTTTGGCAAGCCATTAACATCAAGATAGTTGGGAGATTCCTGGTGGAATGTCACAATCCTGCTATCAAGCGTCTTTGTTAGTGAGATTTAGGTATAGAAGAAACTTAACTTGACTTACATTTCTTTCTACCCCAGCCTCCTTCAGTTTTGTTCATGGAGGGGAGGGTGACATAAGTCTTGAGGAACTGAGTCATTTGCCTCTGGAAATTGTGCTATTGATAATGTAACTTCTTTGTTAAACCAAGGGAGACTCCTGTCTTGCGGGATTGTGATCTCAGCAAGTTAACTATTTGTTTTGGCAGTCAGGGGTACCTGAGGAATGCCACACACATCACCGAGGGGAGCGGATGGAGAGGGGGTGCAAGGTGCCAGCTTTTGCTTTGTCCTCAGCCAGCCTCCCGCTCCCTCATCACTTAGTGGTGAAAGACTGAAAACTTTACCCTTAAAATCAGATACAAGACAAAGATGCCTCCCTTTCCCACTTCTATTCAACACGGTATTGGAAATTCTAGCCGGAGCAATTAGGCAAGAGAAAGAAATGCATCCAAATTGGCAAGTAAATAAATTATCTCTATTCAGATAGTATGATCTTTTCTTTTTTTTTTTTCCCCCAGAAGAGAGAGAGAATGTGCACACATAGGGGTGTGGGAGAGTGGGCGGTAGAGGGAGAGGGACAGAAAGAATCCCAAGCAGGCTCTACTCTCAGCATAGAGGCTATTACGGGGCTCAGTCTTACAACCTTGAGATCATGACCTGAGCTGAAATCAGAGCTGGATGCTTAACCGACTGACCACATAGGCACCTGGTGGTATGATCTTATACATAGAAAACCCAAAAGATTCCACACACAAAAAAATTTTTTTAGAGTTAATGAATGAATTCAACAAAGTTGCAGCTACAAAATCAACCTGCAGAAATCACTTGCTTTTCTATACCACATCAATGAAAATCTGAAAAGAAAATTAAGAAAACAATTTTGTTTACAATAGTATAAAAAACAATAAAATACTTAGCAGTAAATTTAACCAAGAAGGTGAAAGACTTGTACACTGAAAACAACAAAATATTGCTGAAAGAAATTAAAGAAAACATAAATAAGTGGAAAGACATCCTGTGTCCATGGATTGGAATATTTAATATTGTTAAGATGACAGTGCTACCCAAAATGACTTACAGATTGAGTGTAATTATCAAAATCCCAATGGCATTTTTTGCAGAAACAAAAAAACCCATCCCCAAAATGCATCTGAATCTCAAGGGACTAGCCAAAATACTCTTGAAAATGAAGATCAAGTTAGAAGTCTCACACTTTCTGATTCCAAAACTTACTTCCAAGCTAGTATAATCACAATAGTGTGGTACTGGCATAAGAACAGGCATATAGACCAATGGAATAGAATTAAAAGCTCCAAAATAACTCCGTGCCTGTATGCTCAATTTTCAACAAGGGTACAAAGGTCATTTAATGGGAAAAAGATAGGGGGTACCTCAGTGGCTCAGAGGGTTAGGCCTCTGTCTTCAGCTCAGGTCATGATCCCAGGGTTCTGGGATCGAGCCCCGCATCAGGCTCTCTGCTCAGCAGGGAACCTGCTTCCTCTTCTCTCTCTGCCTACCTGTGATCTCTCTTTCTGTGTCAAACAAGTAAATAAAAATCTTTTTAAAAAATGGGGAAAAGATACTATTTTCAAGAAATGGTGTTGGGAAAATGGTGTTGGGAAAAATGGTCTTTTGCATTCACATGCAAAAGAATAAAGTTGGATCTTTTCCTTACACCATGGACAGAAAACACTCAAAATGGATCACAGACCTAAAAGTAAGAGCTAAAATTGCAAAATCCTTAGACGAAAACATAGGTGAAAGTCATTATGATATTGGATTTGGCAATGATTTCTTGGATGTGACACTGTTGCTTATTTTATGGGACGCTTTTCATCCTTGGCTCATGACCGTTACATGACAATAACAACCCTCAAACATGACCGCAAAAAAGGCTACTGGACATTTCTAAACATCCTCTATGTGTGTGGGGAGAACATTATGAAAATATTTATGAAATACATATGATAATATTTATGAATAAAAGTATTTGCTTTCTGAAATTTGTTTCAAAATAATTTGTGGGAGGGTAGCTGGGTGGCTCAGTGGGTTAAGCCTCTGCCTTCAGCTCAAGTCATGATCTCAGGGTCCTGGGATCGGAGCCCTGCATTAGGCTCCCTGCTCAGTGGGGAGTCTGCTTCTCCCTCTCCCTCTGTCCCCGCACTTGTGCTCTCTCTCTCTCTCTTTCTCAATAAATAAATAAATAAACAAAACTTGAAAGCATTCTTCAAAAAAATAATTTGTGGGAAAGGAAAAGAAAAGGGGAATATGAATAAAAATTAAGATTGGCCACTAGTGGCTGATCAGTGCCTTGGGCCTCATCATATTTTTTTCTATCTGTGAAATGTTTGTAATTTTCCATAATAACATGAAAAAGTAAAAAAGATGACAGATATATTTGAGGACTTTTGTTTTCAGCATGTTTGCGGCATTAGATACTCTGAAATTGTGCAGCTATATAATATCTAAAAATACTTCATTAAATATTAAAACCCACTTTAAATGATTAAGTCCACTAGCATCAGTAATGGAGCAAAGACCAAGCAGGTAAGCTAATTCTTGAGGCCCCTGGGTATCTGAGATATACAGTGGTCTTTGTGATCTGAACTGCATTGCACAGAGGGCATAAGGCCAAAGCCTTGAGTTTGCATAAAATGGAAGCATAATACCTAGACCTAGGAGAAGTATACCTTCAGAAAGGTCAAACTAGAAAAGAAATCCACCCTGCAGAGGCAGTCCACAAGAAAACATTGCTATCTTGGCCTACACTATGAATGGATATTTTTAAAAAAAGGGAAAAAAAAAGTCCCCTGAGAATTTGTAGCAATGGGCCAAATCTTAAGCTACTTGAGAGCTGAATCTATATTCTTTACCTGACCCCAAAACATGCACCTATAATGTAATTATGAGGATGGGTAATATCCCCAGATGTCTGAGAGAAGGAAATCAAGACTTTTCCAGATGAATGTACCCTCAACTAGGCCTCAAAAAATCCCTACAGGTAGATTGCCCAAAAAACTTAAAAAATTAGAAAACGAACATCAGTGAGCAAGCCATAGGTAACAGAACCAGAACCACAAAGACTTCAGAGATTATAATGATCAGAATTAAAATGAAAAATAATTCTGCTTGAAGTGCTGTAAAATGTTAAAAAAAAAAAAAAAAGATACTGAAAACATGAATAAGAATAGGAGACTATCAAATACTTAGGCCAGTTTGAAGAAGAACAAAATATTGCTTTTAGAAATGAAAAGAATCCCTAATCATTGAAGTTAAGAATTTGGATAGAAGATAAATACAACTGTACAGAGAATAGAGAAGATGTATCTGTGAAGAAATTATCTAAGATACAACACAGAGAGATGAAGACGCGGAAAGCATGTGAGCGCTAAAAGACGTGGAGGAGTGGAAAGAAGGCCCATCAGCGTGTACATGTGTCTTCCTGTTTCCTGTAAATGGAGCAGCCTTAGCCAGAGCTTAGTAGTGACTTTTTTTGTAGGATTAACAGGATTTAATTCAGTATCAGTTTTTTTTTTTTTTTTTTAAGATTTTACTGATTTGACAGAGAGAGAGAGAGAGAGAGAGAGAGAGAGCGCGCGTGTGCCCACACAATCAGGGGGAGGGGCAGAGAGAGGGAGAAGCAGACTCCCCACCGAGCCGGGAGCCTGATGTGGGGCTTGATCCCAGGACCCTGCGATCACGACCTGAACTGAAGGCAGAACTTAACTGACTGAGCTACCCAGGCACCTCCCAAATCACTCATAAATTGCTGAGTTTGGGAAGGCCAGGATAGTAGCTTGAATCTCACACACTTCTGTTGAGGACAAATGTAATTTAGGGAAGCCCTGTTACTGAGCAGGGAGTGGGGGGAGCACAGAGCTTATCCAGTAGGGTTGAAGAAGTAGTGTTGAAGACCTTCCCAGAGGCAGCCCATGAGACCAAGCACTTCAGAGGGCCACTTCAGTGGCTCGCAGTGCCTACTGCCCCCTTTACTGTGGGGAGACACAGAGACCTCTAACAGGCACCAGGGAGGCAAGGTGGGCTGGAGGAGCTTCCCCACCAACGTGCTGTGTCTCTGCCTAAGTATCCCCCCTCACACAACACAGCCACACATCCCTAGGCAGAGCTGAACATCCCTGTCTCTCACCACCTCCACTCTTTCTTAAGTGGCCACCCTCATCCCTGTCTTGGGCTTCAGACAGTGAGCCTGACTCTGGCCCTCTGCTTTGTGTGGTTTGAATTCCATTGACCAAACTCCTTACCACCATTCCCTGCTTCTAGACCTAAGTCCCTCAACCTGCAAGCTTTAGTACAATTCTTACCATTTGGGGTTTCTTTCATGGAGATCTCTATCTTGGATTTGCAACTGCCTAGACTTTCTTATTTTTCTTCTTTTATGTTGATAAGTGTGGTTCAGGGGGATTTTGAAGAGTGAGCAAATTCATTCTACTTTCTGTGTCCAAACTTTTTTTCTTAGCAGTTTCTTTTCTTTTCTTTTTTTTTATTTTTAAGATTTTTATTTATTTATTCGACAGAGATCACAAGCAGGCAGAGAGGCAGGCAGAGAGAGGGGGAAGCAGGCTCCCTGCTGAGCAGAGAGCCCGATGTGGGGCTCGATCCCAGGACCCTGAGATCATGACCTGAGCCGAAGGCAGAGGCTTAACCCGGTGAGCCACCCAGGCATCCCTTCTTAGCAGTTTATTGTTTCTTACATCAGCTCTAATGTAGAACCAAAATGTGAGCCTAAGTTGTTTACTAGCTTTATCACCTGGGGTAAATTGCTTAATCTCATTATGCTTCATTTTTTCTGCAACATAGAGATTTTAATAGAATCCACCTAAGGGTATTATTATGAAGATACAGCAAGGTTTAAAAAAAACAAAAAAACAAAAAAACAAAAAAACCCTCACAAAACTTAAAGGCATTGAGAACAATCCCCAGCAAGTATCAAGTACTTAATAAATATTAGCTGTTATGATTGGCATTGGGTAAAAAATTTTCCAAATACACATGATTTTATTTTTATCTTTATTTAACCCTGTAACATGGGTATTATCACTCCTAATATGAAGAAAGACATTGAGACACAAAAGGGTCAAATAGCAAAAACTCTCAAGGTGAGATAAAACTTGGGTCCATCTAGATCGGCTATGGCTTTGTTACACATAGAATAATGGGTGTATGTTTCCTGCTCTAATAAGGGTTATGGGCGAAGTTACATGTGTTTGGCTTTGCTGACATCATCTATGATAATATTAAGCATGACACCGAGATGTGAAAAAATTCTAAGTGTAATGACTCATGTGTCATTTAATGCTCATTACACTTTGACTTCATTCACAACCAAGAACAAATTCTTCCCTCGGCAGGCAATAAAGTGTTTATAGTAGTCAGTAATGTATCATGGGAAAGGGGTCAATCACTGATGAAGCCCTCTTCCAGTTTTATAGCCTGGCAGATTCAGGTAAGGGTGGAGAGGCCCCTGAATTGCATGATAAACTTGCTTTTATTATTAAGTCGATAAATTTTTATCAGCTACCTATTGTGTTCAAGACTCTGAGAGAGGCAATGTGTAGGACATACACAAAGGGGGAGGGCATTACTTTCTCACAATTTCCATTACTGACACCATAAGGTCTTTAGCTTCTCAGGTTCAGGGTCTGAAGTCAGCTCTAACTCCTACAATATTCTGTCAGTTACCAGGTATTGTAAAGTCCTCCTTCACAATGTTTCCCTCATGCCCCTTCCCTCAAAATTTTTTCCTCCTTTGTTCTAGCTCAGTGGTTTTTGGTTCATTTCCAAACTGATTTCTGCCATAACCCTCATCCATTCTATATGTGGACAAATCAGTCTTTTTTTTTTTTTTTTTTTTTTTTTTTAAGATTTTACTTATTTTTTTGACAGAGATCACAAGTAGGCAGAGAGGCAAGCAGAGAGAGAGAGAGGAAGCAGGCTCCCTGTTGAGCAGAGAGCCCGATGCAGGGCTCAATCCCAGGGCCCTGAGACCATGACCTGAGCCGAAGACAGAGGCTTAACCCACTGAGCCACCCAGGCGCCCCCAGATCAGTCTTTTTAACACTATTTTGACAATATCATCCCTTTACACTAAACTTTAATTTCTCACTCTCAAGATTCCCTTTTGACCTGTCTTTTCCTGGCTTCACTTTCCTATGGTGAATCATTTCGCACACTAAAGTCCTTACTCCATTTTTCTGTGCCTTGTCCACCTGGCCAAACCGTGTTTTCAAAGTTATTCGACCTTCTAACCTCTCTCTTTAAGAATGGGAATTCTTTGTGAATAGGAAAGCCATGCCCACTTGTGGCTTTGATCCTGCTACATTTGCAGAATGCAGTCTTAGGGGTCCCTGGTGTTGCTGTGCACTCCTTCCAGGTCCCTTACTGCTGTTGGGAGGACAAATTTTCCCTCCACCAATTCAGATCCCGTGGGGTGGGGGAGGAGCTTGAAAGTTACCTGACAACTAATTAAAGTAGAAAAGATGTTTGTGAGGTTTATATACCAACTAATGGGGGCAAAGAGGGGCAGGAAAGAGGACTTCCACTGGATAACAAAGGGCTTTTATTTTTTTTTTATTTTTTTTTTTTAAAGATTTTATTTATTTATTTGACAGACAGAGATCACAAGTAGGCAGAGAGACAGGCAGAGAGAGAGAGAAGGAAGCAGGCTCCCCACGGAGCAGAGAGCCCGATGTGGGGCTCGATCCCAAGACCCTGGGATCACGACCTGAGCCGAAGGCAGAGGCTTTAACCCACTGAGCCACCCAGGTGCCCCAACAAAGGGCTTTTAGAGAAACAAATGAAAGTATGACTGTGATAGTGCTTGTTTATGCAATTTCTTATCCAGGTGTGAGTGTTGGTCTTTTTCCTAGCAGTGAAGCTCCCCTGAGAGGGGATTTATGGTGTTTTACTCTCTGAAGGCCTTGCCTTTAGTCAGAGATAAGGGAAACTCCAAGAAGGCTGCTTTCAGCATCAGTTGTCTCTCAAATGTCTTCAGTTTAAAATAATATTCATACGAACTCTGTGGGGCTGGGTGGTGATGTGGGGAACAAAGGCAAAAAGAAATGTAGGTAAAATTAAATTTTCTTATAACCTGTAGCCCACTGACAAATACTTGGGGCAGGCAGAGTACAACAGTCCTCCAGGAACTCCCATGTGAATGCCTTGCTAGAGGGAAAAACCACCTTAGCTTGACAATAGCTAGGCCGCCAGGATTCTGTGAGTCTGCATTAAAATCCTTTAGTGCCTGAAAATCCTTTTGGAAACTTCCCCTAGCTTTACCTCCCCCAATTCCATAGTATATAGTCAGTTGCTCCTCACAATCCCTTGGCAGTCCTTTCTGCCTGTAGCTCCTGTCCCCGGGCCTTAATAAAAATACCTTTTTGCACCCAAGACATCTCAAGAATTCTTTCTTGGCCTCTGGCTCTGAACCCCAACATTTCCACATTAGGTATTAACATCCTTTTTGTTTTCTTAGGGCCTTGCATAGTAGGCAGAATAATGGCCTGCCGAAGATGTCATGTCCTTTTTTTTTTTTTTTTTTTAAGATTTTATTTATTTATTTGTCAGAGAGAGAGAAAGAGAGAGAGACCAAGAGAGGGCACAAGCAGGGGGGGAGGCAGGCAGAGGGAGAAGCAGGCTCCCTGGAGCCTGAGCAGGGAGCCCAATACAGGACTCGATCCCAGGACCCCAGGCCCGTGACCTGAGCGTAAGGCAGACACTTAACAACTGAGTCACCCAGGCAACACTGCTGTCATGTTCTAATAGTCAGAAGGTAAATGTGTTATTTTGCCTGCCAAAGGAGAATTAACTTTGACAATGAAATTAAGGTTGCTAATGAAATGACTTTAAGGTAGAAAGATTACCAGGGCTTATCCAGTGTGTCTAAAGTAATCACAAGAATGCTTTCAAAGTAGAAGAGGGAAGCAGAATAAAGATATGGTAACAGAAGCAGGGTCAGAGTGATGCTCTGCTGTTGGCTTGGAAGCAAGAGGAAGGGGACCATGAGCAAGGGATGAATCTGGCCTTTAAAATCTGGAAAAAGTTCCAGAAAGGAATACAAACCTGCTGGCATCTTTGATTTTAGCCCAGTCAGGCCCAGTGTGGACTTCTGACCTATGGAAATGTAGAATAACACATTTTGTTGTCTTAAGCCATTAAGTTTGTGGGAATTTGTTATGGCACCCATAGGAAACAAATAGAGGTCTATTCCAGGGTTAAGTCCCTTGTCTTTGCTTTCACACGATACCTTCAGCAGATCCTCCAGCTTCAGAGAGAAAGTGTACTTCTTTCCATTTTCTTTCTTTCCCTTATGAAAACACTTATCTGCATGAGGACTCATCCTCACTCCCTTCCTTTCTGCCATAATTTAAAAAAAAATTTCCTTTTCTAATGCTAATTCCTCTGGATTCCATTTCCATTCCCTTCTTAAGGGACCTAATTATATCAGTTAACTACCTTTTCTTCTCTGTGACTTGTCCTCTTGGCATGCACACATGTTCCAGCCTGCCTAACTTAACCAAATAAGAAATATACTCTTTGAACCCCAAGATGGGGTTTTTTTAAAAAGATTTAAAAATTTTTTTTTTATTTATTTGACAGAGAGAGATCACAGGTAGGCAGAGAGGCAGGCAGAGAGAGAGGAGGAAGCAGGCTCCCTGCTTAGCAGAGAGCCCGATGCTGGGCTCCATCCCAGTACCCTGGGATCATGACCTGAGCCGAAGGCAGAGGCTTAAACCCTGAGCGACCCAGGTGCCCCCCAAGATAGTTTTAAGAGACGCTCCTTTCTCTTACCTTCTTGTTATAGTGAAACCTTTGGTAAGAGTTATCTACACCCTGTTTCTACTCCTTCACTTACTCATCAGTGTTCAAGTCCTTTATAGGCTGATCTTTCTCTTCTGGAGTTCATCAAAGGTCTCTAGTGGCTCTGAAAAGAGCCAAGGGGGAACACAGTGCCTACAGCCACCTGTACTGTTTTTTATTTGCCTTTTTTAAAATGGTTTTTATTTGGGAGTAGTGAAAATAAATATACTTGGACCCATTACAGATGTTATATATGTAACCCAAATGCCCCCAGGTCCGTAATAGGCCCTGTCTGAAACCCGGACTTGTAAGGGGAAATTGACCCTGAGAAGTTCACCACTTGGAGTAAGCGCTGAGGAAGGTACTAAGTTCTTACCAGCTCCTTGCCCTTGGTGGTCAGGCTGGAGAATAGACTGAGAGCTCAGGGCAGCTGGGAAAGTCTAGGAAGGTATTAAAACTCCTATGAGAGAGAGGAAGAGAGCTTCTCGTTGGTGTCTATGGGAGCTTTGATAGTAGAGTGATTGTTTCATGGAGTTACAAGTCCAGGAGGTTTGCTCCTTTAATGAGAATACTGTTTTTGATTTGGCTTTGGTTGCCATTCTTATAAGCCATACCGTTTATCCGCATTAAGCGAATTTGTAGCCTTTGCCTGTGTCTGTTGCTGACTTTCCACCAAACACGAATACCCTGGCGAAAACCACACAGGCAAGTCCCTCACTGGTGTGATTATTGGAAAGGTATATTACCACACCCTCCTCCCCCCAAAAAAGAAAAACTTCCCATTATTTTTGGAGTTTTCAAGAAGTGAGGCTTCATTGATTCCATGAAAGAGCCTGTCTGCTCCCTTTCCCTGAGGGCATCTTCCCTATTTGTCTGTCCATGCCTGTCGCCTACAAAAGCACATGGTGACACCTTACTCCTGCCAGGGGCTCATTTGAGATCTTCAACCTGTGTTTCACAGGTGTGGACTCCAGATGGCCTCAGAGCTTTCCATTAGGATTGTAAAGAAATCCTGTTTTTGATAATTCTGTGGTTTGATTGGAAGGCTCGTAAAATATGAGTGACTTCAACTAGCATGGAGACAGCCCAGCAGATTAACGTTCTTCAGAGAACCAGTCTCCTGCTTCCTTGTTCTGCAACCTAAGAAATTTATAGAGAGAAATGGGAAAAGGCCTTACATAGGAAATTTATAAATAAACAGCAAATGATCATTAAGCATTAAAGAAGTTTACTCTCACTAAATCTAAGAGATGTAAATTGAAACGCTGCCATTTGTTATCAGATTTAAAGAGATTAAAATTATTATTCTATCCAGTTTTTGTGAGAGCTCAGGTGAACAAGTGACTTTTTTTTTTAAGACTTTATTTATTCATTTGAGAGAGAGAGAGAGAGATCACAAGTAGGCAGAGAGGCAGGCAGAGAGAGGGGGAAGCAGGTTTCCTGTGAGCAGAGAGCCCGATGCAGGACTCAATCCCAGGACCCTGGGATCATGACCTGAGCCGAAGGCAGAGCCTTTAACCCACTGAGGCACCCAGGCGCCCCAGGAAGGTCATCTTTATGTTCCTCCTTCCCTATACTCTGTGACATAAAACCTCAAACACTAAAAGAGAAGACAGGGCATTTGAAGATGATTAGCCCAAAATAAAATGCTGACTTATAAGCTAAAATGACACATTTCTTAATAATGCAATGCATTCATGAAAGGCTGACTCTAATCTGAATTTATCAAACAGAATTTGATGGCAGTGATCAGCTTTAGCGAGTAGTAGAGTGAGAATAGGAATTAATGTAATTTTAGCAAGCATATACACTGATTTATCAATATGAAAACAATCAAACTCCTTTAAAAATTCTACTAAAAATAAGGTAGAAAATTTTTTGTTTTAGTCATTTTTAGCCCTATTTTAGGTGAGGTTCTGTCTTTAAGTATTGTCATATATTTTTTACTGACTAAAACACTGGCATTTTATTGATTTACTTTTTTAAACTTTTTTTTTTTTTAAGATTTTATTTATTTGCCAGAGAGAGAGAGAGAGAGAGTACACACAAGCAGGCAGAGAGGCAGGCTCCCTGCCGAGCAAGGAGTCCCATGCGGGACTCTATCCCAGGACCCTGGGATCATGACCCTGGGATTATGACCTGAGCCGAAGGCAGCAGCTTAATCAACTGAGCCACCCAGGCGTCCCTGATTTACTTTTTTTTTTTTTTTAAAGATTTTTATTTATTTATTTGACAGAGATCACAAGTAGGCAGAGAGGCAGGCAGAGAGAGAAGAAGGGAAGCAGGCTCCCCGCTGAGGGGAGAGCCCGACGTGGGGGCTCGATCCCGGGACCCTGAGATCCTGACCTGAGCCGAAGGGAGAGGCTTTAACCCACTGAGCCACCCAGGTACCCCCTGATTTACTTTTTTAAAAAAGGTTTTATTTGGCGGGGGGAGAAATAACAGAAGGAGGGGGTGGTAGGCAGAGGGAGAAGCAGGCTCCCTGCTGAGCTAGGAGCCCCTCTTGGAGACTCGATTCCAGCCCCAGGACCATGACTTGAGCCTAAGGAAGATGCTTAACCGACTAGCCACCCAGGCATCCCTTACTGATTTACTTTTTTTTTTTTTTTTTAAGATTTTATTTATTTGTTTGACAGACAGAAATCACAAGCAGGCAGAGGCAGGCAGAGAGAGGAGGAAGCAGGCTCCCCGCGGAGCAGAGAGCCTGACTCGGGGCTTGATCCCAGGACTCTGGGATCATGACCTGAACCGAAGGCAGAGGCTTTAACCCACTGAGCCACCCAGGTGCCTGTTACTGATTTACTTTTAAACAAAATTTTTTTTCCAATATAAAAGTTGTATATCTGCACTAAAAATTTAGAAAATTACACTAAAATAGAAGAAAAAAAAAGAACCATAATGTCACAACCCAGGAAAAAAAATTTTTTCTTATATTGCCAGCTATTTTCTTTCTTTCTTTCTTTCTTTTTTATTGCCAGCTATTTTCTATGCATAAGGTTTTGGTTTGTTTTTGTTTTACATATTACACAGTGCTATATTCAACCTATTGTCCTGTTTCTTTTCTAAATGTGCTTTTTATCAATTTCATGTATATTTTTTCCCCATTTTTACAAGTCCCCTCTTGGAATTGCCTTTAGAATTTGCTAGCAATTTAAAAAATCTTTACTGACATCAGTAAAATTTTGTTCTTTAGTGGGTGTTTTTAAATCTTGCAAGCAGTTATTAAGAGTCGTCACTGAAAAATTTTTCTCAGTCCTGGTCTAAAATGACAAATATATTTGTATACAGGTCTTTAAGCATCTTTTAAAATTTATTTACTTATTCTTTTAAAGATTTTATTTATTTATTTGACACAGAGAGAGAGATCACAAGCAGGCAGAGCAGCAGGCAGAGAGAGAGGGGGAAGCAGGCTCCCTGCCTAGCAGAGAGCGATGCGGGGCTCGATGCGGGGCTCGATGAGGGGCTTGATCCAAAGACCCTGAGATCATGACTTGAGTGGAAGGCAGAGGCTTAACCTACTGAGCCACCCCTGAAACTTACCCTTTTTAAAGTAGGCTCCACACCCAACATAGGGCTTGAACTCAAGACCCTGAAATCAGGGGTCACACACTCCACCAACTAAGCCAGCCAGATGCCTTGTGATTAAAGATTTCCTGTAACGGGTTAAGAATTAACAGTTAAAAAAAAAAAAAAGAATTAACAGTAATTACTGGTGTTGCTTTAAATAATTTGATTTTTGTTTGTAAATGCAAACCAGAAAGTAGATGTAAGTATTAATTTTCAAGGGTATCTGCAACAGGCAAATTTTGGGAAAGTCATAAACACTCATAAAGCCTGATAACCAAAACTTTTCTTGAATATGCACACTTTCCAGCTTTCCCACACGAACAGTATTACAGAGAAGTATTTATTACAAGAGTATGCAGGTACACATGGGTGACTCAGGCGGTTAAGCCGCTGCCTTCGGAATAGGTCATGATCCCAGAGTCCTGGGACCAAGTCCCATCTCGGGCTCTTTGCTCAGCGGGGACCCTGCTTCTCTCTCTGCTTCTGCCTGCCACTCTGCCTACTTGTGTTCGCTCTCTCTCTCTCTGATTGATAAATAAATAAATAAATAAAATCTTTTAAAAATGTGTGCAGAATACACTCAAACCTTTCGTAGTAACATTTTCATTCAACTCGTCCCTCGCCCTACCACCCCCACCGTCTTAGATTCAATTCCTTAAGTTATTGTCTTGAGGAGTAATCACCTAATTTCTTAGAAGCTCATTCTATAGAGACCTACTTGCTCTCGGGGTGGACAACGTGTTTGATAGGAAAAAACCCCCTCGGTGTCAGCGTCCCTCGGAGCTTAGGGCGCGGGACACAGGCAGTGAGCAAATCCATCCAGGTTCGAGCTCGTATCCATCAGCCCCGGTACCGTCCTGTGATTACCAGGGCTAATCACCACTGTCCCTTTCGTACAGACCCTGCAAGGCGGGAGTTTGGGGGTTGTCCATGCGCGCTCCGGGAGAGTCAGCTCCGTGACTTGGGTCCCGCAAGAGGGTGGCCCTCGAGCCAAAGCCCCGTTTCGTTTCCTGGCCGCCCACCCGCGCGCGGTTCCGCGACGGGCGTAGGGCTCTTTATCGCGGCCAGGCAGGCGGCGCTACTCCTCTCGTCGGACCCCGAGGGAGCCGCCGCCCTGTGCTCTCCCGGCCTGCGGCGGGGGGATAACGAAGGCGAAGCCAGCGTCGGCGCTGCCGGCGCTCTCCTCTTCGCAGCCCTGGCCGCCCTGGCCCGCCGCTCCCGACAGTTACTGTGCCCCGGCCGGGCGTCTTCCCGGGCCGCTAGCTGCGCATGTGAGTGCCGGCCAGGCGGGAGCGCGCGGACACCGTGGGTGGGCTGTCCGCCGAGCGGAGCGCGTGGGTCAGGGCGGGTCGCCCGGCGCGGTGGGGGATGGGGTCCGCTGTGCGCGCCGTCGGTGTCCTGAGTCCCGCACGGTTCGACATCGAGTCCAGAGCTCGCGGGAGGCAAGAGGGAGTCCCAGACAGTCCTGCAGAGACTGGGAGTCGCGGGAAGGAAGCCGCCTGGAACGGAGCCAGGGAGATTTTAGAAAAGCTCTTCCCGATTTACAAAGCACGGTACAGACGCTTGATGCTATTGTTAAGAGCTGCTTCCTTAGGGTAAGTTTGGAAGGTTTGGCTGACTCAGCGTCTATATAAACGATTGTTAGTGCTCTGCCTCTGGGCACACGGACTCTGAGATCGAAGACCTCGGTGGAACTGAACCTCTATTAAGCTGAGTGAGTACATGGTGAAAGCCATTTGGGATGTGTGGCTTGAAAGATCTGGTGGGTATTGCACGGACATTTGATAGAAAATAGAAAACTTCAGTGGAGGCGACTAGGTTTTAGTTAGTCCTTCCCAATTTCATTTGGAAATGAATGTGAAATCCAAACTGAAATTTCAGACCGTTTTTTTCAGAAACCAATGCCTTGGTGCAAACTGATTTTGTGTCCGGTGGTGTGTGTTAAGAACTAGACGGTAAACTCCTGCCTTTCTCCAAATGTATGAAACAAGAGTTGATAGATAGTAGATGGGTAAAAACTTAACTAAGCACAGAAGTTACTACAAGGTAGGAGACAAATTTGTTAATATTAGTACTTTTAAAAGGATTAACTGATACATTTCGCCTTTTTTCTTAGCTCTAGGGTAGGTGTGTGTGTGTGTGTGTATATACACACATATTATGTATATATACTTTGAAAGATTTTATTTGTTTATTTGACAGAGAGAGACACAGCAAGAGAGGGAACACAAGCAGGGGGAAGTGGGGGAGGGAGAAGCAGGGTTCCAGCCTAGTGGGGAGCACCATGTGGAGCTGGATCCTAGTACCCTTGGATCATGACCTGAGTGGAAGGCAGATGCTTAACCCACTGAGACACCCAGGCGTCAGGACATAAAGTTTTGTCCACAACTTTTGAATGGCTTGCTAAAAAGTTACTGAGCTCCCTTTTGTAATTTTGTGTGTGTGTGTGTGTGTGTGTGTGTGTGTGTATAGTTGGTTTTTAATGATTGACTTCAAAAAGTTAACCAGCGTATTACAATTATTATTAAACATAGTACTAGAGCAGGGCACCTGGATGGTTCAGTTGGTTAAGCGTCTGCCTTTGGCTCTGGTCTGGTCATGATTCCAGTGTCCTGCTCAGCTTAGAGCCTGCTTCTCTTTCTCCCCCTGGCCCCCACCTATGCTCTCTGTATCTCAAGTAAATAAATAAAATCTTTGAAAAAATAATACTGAAGAAGTTACAACAATAAAGAAAAACACAAGATCAAAAAAAATTAGATTGTAAATTTACAGTTACAAAAGTAACTGTAATGTTGCCTAGTTTTATTTTCTTGCCTAGCAGTGGAAATATAAAAGATCATTCCACTTTTAGAAAGAAACAGATTTATAGTATAAATGTGTGTTGGTTATCTTTGTTCCAGCCCCAGTGCATTCAGCAACAACTCCCTTAGGAAACACGCTCTTTTGTGTTAAGATGCTGTTAAAATACACTTAGAGCCAAAATCTATTTCTGCATTTATTTTTATTAAGCATCCATGAAACATTTGAGGTGAGCATAAGTATTCCAAGTGGAAAATAAAATACAACCAAGTGTAAAGGGAAACACGTTAAAATGGACTTGGACAGATGCTGTGCAAATTAATGTTGCCTCTGGAAGCCATAATAAAAAGGGATGATCAGTCATTCTGGCATCCATGTAGTGCATGCAGTAGTGCATTTTCTAGGACCGTTCACTGTAGTTGCAATTTTCCTTACCCTAAGGGTAATAAGAAACCCTTGTGGTGCCTGAGACCTTTGGTCACACATGCTGTTGTTTGATGGTTTGGGGTTTATTAAGGGATAAATCTAGATTTTATAGATGGATGGATGGATCTGATGTTCTTTAAATACCTGTATTTGGGGTGCCTGGGTGGCTTAGTCGTTAAATGTCTGCCTTCAGTGCCGGTCATGATCCTAGGGTTTTTGGGTTGAGCCACATCAGGCTCCCAGGAAGCCTGATTCTCCTCCCACTTGTCCTGCTTGTGCTCCCTCTCTCGCTGTGTCTCTCTCTGTCAAATAAATAAATAAAATCTTTAAAAACAAAACCAAAATACCCTATATTTCTCTCTGTCAGGAGTTTTTGATAGAAGTTTGGCAGCAGTTAAAGGTTATATCAATAGGGAAGGCTTAATCTGTGTTGCTTACTGGGGTGATAGGTTAGGGTTGAGATTTTTTTAGTGAAAATTAAAGAACCTGAATAACCATTGTCTCTATAGGATATAGGATACATGGGTCTACCTACAGGAAGCTAAAATTTGTCCTTTAAAATATCAGTTCCCAGTTCACTCTAGGTTGTGAACCAGTGATAATAAAGTGTCTTGATGGTTCGGACTTTATTTTTTTCCCGCAACACAGAGCTCACATATCCTACAGTTCATCTACTTAAAGTGCGGTGTGTAGAACCATCCCATTTCTTCATCCTCTCCCCTCGAAACCTACTGGCAGTTACTCCCCCTTCTCGTGCCAGGCTCGCCCCCATAGCTTTTTGAAGCAGGTATTCTACATTGCTGAGAGACCGTTAGAAAGTGGGTATCTAATTTTTGAACCACACTATTAGCTTATTCATAGAGATAAATATTCATTCAGAGAATCCTAATGTGGGACGTTAATAGTGTCCTGGTTGTTTAAAAACCCAGGTCGGGGGTTGTGAGTAAAGCAAAATTGCAGTTCTCATCGCGATTCCAATGAAGTTTTGTTTTTGATAGAAGGGTGGAGCAAAATCTTGGCAAGGTCGGAAACCCCACTGAATGAGGTTTCTTGCACTTTACTGATCACTAGCCCGATCTTTTTGGGTTTGCAACTGAAAAAAATCTTACTACTCTTTAGATAGAAGCTGACTGGAGATTAGTACTTGGGGTCAGGTAGCATTAGGTCGTTGTCATTTCACTGGTATTAAGTTCTTCGAGTTAACTGGAAGGGTAAAATTGGAGGAATGTTCCCTGTAGCTACAAACATTGTATTCTGACACAGAGGTAGATACTATCCCCACCCCTCAGGGAGATGTGTTCCATCTTACCTCAAAGAATGCTGTCCCAACCCAGAGGCAAATTAAAGTGTTTTGAATTTTTCAACAAAAAGCAAATTGCTGTTTTTCTCCCTTCACTATTTCCACCCATGTAAGTGATGTGGTTTTCAAACATAGGTGAGGTTTATTTGTTGGGATGAGGTCTGGAGCCAATGACCAGGAAAGAATTCTTGAGACATCTTGGTCCAAAATGGCAGTTTTATGAAAGCAGGGGACCCCCGGGGGCAGAAAAAGCTGTGCAGGGGTTGTAAGGAACAATTGATTATGTACTATGGGGTTGGGGGAGATGAGGAAAAATAAAGAAGGTTTTCAAAAGAATTTTCATATACTAAAGAGGACCTATAAGATCCTGGAGCCCTTGCCATCATCAAGTTAAGGTTTTTCCCTCTAGCAAGACATAAACATTAAGAGAGTTAAGGGCTTTCAGAAAGAATGTCACACAAGTCCGTCCATGAGTGGGGGGTTGGGGAGGGGTGTGGTTTGCAGGATGTCAGCTTGTGCTTTGTCCTCAGCCAGTCTTCTGCTCCCTCATAAGGAAGAGGGCAAATCACTTCTGGAGAACAGTTTTACAAAAGGGAAGCTTCTTGCTCTTCCCTCTCAGTGTAATAGTGATATGGCTGTTAAAGCTTGGCTTTTAGGAGTCTCTCACAACCTTCATGTCATTTGAATTTCAGCTAATCATAAATATGCCAGAGTAACAAGAAAGAGATGTTATGGTTGTGTCTATAAAACACAATAAATGTGTCATAAAACACATATAACAAATGTATTATAAAACAATGCTTTCCAGAGTGCATACAGCGGTGGTTGGGTTTGTATAGCTCTTGCTGAAGTTTTCAAGAACACTGATGACATTTTTAATTTAATTTAATTTTTTAAAAAGATTTTATTTATTTATTTATTTGACAAAGACAGAGAGACAGTGAGAGAGGGAACACAAGCAGGGGGAATGGGAGAGGGAGAAGCAGGCTTTCGGCGGAGCAGGGAGCCCCATGCAGGGCTTGATTCTAGTACTCTGGGATCATGTCCTGAGCTAACGGCAGACGCTTAACGACTGAGCCACCCAGGCACCCCCACAGATGGCGTTTTTTAAAAAAGTTTTTTTTTTTCCCCCCGAGAGAGAGAGAGAGAGAGAGAGAGAGAGAGAACGAGAACAAGAGAGCACAAGTGGGAGGGCAGAGGGAGAGGGAGAGAGAATCTCAAGCCGACCCTGTGCTGAGTGCGGAGCCGGACGCAGGGCTGGATCTCACAACCCTGAGATTACGACCTGAGCTGAAACCAAGACTCGGACGCTCCACGGACTGTGCCACCCAGACAGCCCCAAAGATGGCATTTTAAGTCTGACATTATGCTTATTATAAATACTGACAAAATATTGGGGTTCTTTGATTACTGATTCTTATTTGCTGTTTTGAAGTAATTTTTTAGGCTTCCTGAAAAGTTGTAGAAAAATATGGTACAGAGGGTTCCCGTAACATCTTGTGAAACTGTAGTTAAATTGTCAAAACGGATAGATTCACATTAGTGCGATATTATATTACTGTTATCGAAACTATAGACTTCTTCATTCAGTGGCTTTTCACTATTCTTTTTCTGTTCAGCATCCAGTCTATGAACTTGTGAAGAGTACTGGTCAGTTATTTTGTAGGCTGTTCCTCAATTAGTACTTGATGTTTTCTCATGATCCCATTGAAGTTACGCATTTGGGGCAAAAAAATACCGGAAGGAATCTCAGTGCGTCATGTCCGGGGCCTGTGATGTCTTTTTGCTGATGTAAACCTTGATAAAGGTGCTGTTTGCCTGGTCCCCAGTGGAAAGTTATTTTTCTCTTTGTAATTAGTAGATATCTTGGAAGAGAAACTCGGGCTGTGTGAATATTCTGTTTCTTCTTAAACTTTTATTCACTAATTTTGCATCCGTTGGTAGAACTGGATGTACATTGTACTATATTGTTCTTATTTATTTAAAACATTTTATGTATTTATTCGAGAGAGCATGAGCTTGAGCATGAGCAGGGAGGGGCAGAGGGAGAGGAGAGAGAGAATCTCTGAGCTTAGCATGAAGCCCCCGACTTGGGGCTCGATCCCACACCTGTGAGAGCACCACACGAGTCGAAACCAAGAGTCAGCTGCTTAATCCACTGAGCCACCCAGGAGCCCCTGTAGTTTATTGTCCTAATGGTGGTCGAACATTTTTTTTTTCTCATTTCTTCTATGTTTACTTATTAGAATTTTTTCCCCATTTATTTATTCAACTATTTGTATCAGTACGGATGCATGGATAGTTGTTATTTTATGGGTTGTTATTTAACTTGCTGCTCAAACTCTTCCAGCTTTGGCCACTAGAACTTTCTTTCAGGTTGGCCTCTGCCCTTCTACCATTCCACTTGCCCCCTTATCCCAACTCTAAAAAGCTTTAATCTTACTTGCTGGTACCACGGAATGCTCTAGGCTCATTTTGTATTTTCTATGTCCTAACCCTGGAATCAACCATTTCTCTAAGACACTGTGGTTCTTTTTTTTGAGAAACCAAGATCTGGGCACTAAGTATGTTACTGGAGTTACTTTGGGCTTTTTAAGTTTAATAAATTTGTGACCTAGCAAGTGCATGGGTACAAATGGGATAATGCTTTTTATTTTTTTTTAAGACTTTATTTATTTATTTGACAGAGATAGACATAGTGAGAGAGGGAACACAAGCAGGGGGAGTTGGGTGAGGGACAAGCAGGCTCTCCACTGAGCAGAGAGCCTGATGCAGGGCTTGATCCCAGGACCCTAGGATCATGACCTGAGCTGAAGGCAGCCACTTAACCGACTGAGCCACCTGGGCGCCCCAGGATAATGCTTTAAATATCAAACATTATAGAAGACCTCAGTGTAGTTGACAGTTTAGGGTTAGTCTCTTATGGGAAATAAATAAAATTGTCAGGGTTTCGAGTTTTTAAAAGTTCCCAGTTTTTCTCAAATAGTGACCTGTAAGTGCTTACAAAACAAACAGAATGAACACAACAACTTTAATTTATTAGGCTCTAAAAGGAAAGCAGGAGTTTAATTGTTGTTGTTAAGTAGCTTAGTTAAATTACATTTTTGACTAATGGCTGAATATATGTAAAGGGGACATCTGCATAGGTCCTATCTTTGTGATGTGCAAAATGTCTTTAAATCATAAGGATAGTAGAGGGTTAACTTTGGGTGCAAACAGAGGGAGTCCTAGGGGTGTTGTCTTGTGATAAATAGAAGCAGTAGGCTGGAAGGATAGGAGATGGATAAAAGATGAAAAAGACAGGTGGGTGAGAAGACAGTTCCAAGGTTGTGTGTCTGCAGGACTTAGATAGTAGGGAGCACAAGATCAAGGGGCCGAGGAGGCCAAGGACAAAGATCTTCTATTTGGATTTTTGAAATTTACTGCAGCTGCCAAGATCCTAAACTTTACAATTGCTTGTGACAGTGTAAATCCATCAATGCCTCTTGGAAAGAGTTTACACTTGGATGCTCCATCAAATGTGGGTCTGTAGTGTTTTTTAAAAAATCAAAAAGTAGTACGTTACCGCATAAGGAAGACCCCAGGAGGATGGGGTTGTTTACCATCCACAAGAGTCTTGTTTATGGTTCTGAGTTTTTTAACCGAAGATCTCTCTCTCTCTCTCTCTCAGATGTCTTACAGGCTTCTAAAACTTACCACGTTGGAAGTGAGTCCTTGAGTTTTTGATGTCCCCTCTGTCATTACCGAGGCTCATCCTCTTGTCCAAGCAGGTCTCACCTGCTTTCTTCTAATCGGCCCCTGCTGCTCTGCTCACCATACACCTGCCAGAGCGGCAATTTAAAAACTTAGGTCAGGGGGTGTCTGGGTGTCTCAGTGTGTTAAAGCCTCTGCCTTCGGCTCGGGTCATGATCCTGGGGTCCTGGGATCCAGCCCCACATCGGGCTCTCTGCTCCGCGGAGAGCCTGCTTCCTCCTCTCTCTCTGCCTGCCTCTCTGCCTACTTGTGGTCTCTGTCTGTGACATAAATAAATAAAATCTTAAAAAAATAAAAAATAAAAAAACCAAAAACTTAGTTCAGGGGCACCTGGGTGGCTCAGTGGGTTAAAGCCTCTGCCTTCAGCTTAGGTCATGATCCCAGGGTCCTGGGATCGAGCCCCACATCAGGCTCTCTGCTCAGTGGGGAGCCTGCTTCCCCCCCTCTCTCTCTGCCTGCTGCTCTGCCTACTTGTGATCTCTGTCTGTCAAAAAAATAAATAAAATCTTTAAAAAAAAAAAAAAACTTAGTTCAGATCAGACGTCCTGCCTAAAAGGCCTCAGTGGCTTCTCACTGATTGTACATGCCTTCCATGATGAGTTCTCTGTTGCTCTGTCTGGCCGACCCTGTGCTTCATACCATGTTTCCCAGATCACTCTGCTGCAATGCTGTGGGGGCCTAGACTGCCATTCTGGGCTTGTTTCCTTGTCCTGGAAACTTCGGCAGTCTGATTCCAACTCTGTTGCTGAGCAGACTTTAGACCTGAATATGGTGTCAACGTTGGATGCCTCAGGGTGGATCTGTCAAATCATAGATCATATGAATACCCACTGATTGATAGATGACTTTTGAAATGCAGGGGATAATTTATGGAAGTTAAAAGTCAGATTTCAAGTTCCCTTTCGAACTTCGAACTCTTCCTGCTTCTGTTTTCTGTCTATAAGTTTTATAGTAATCACCAGACAGTGACTTGAGACCCCCTAACTCCTTGTTAGGATTGTAGTCCCTTGGCATCGTAGTAAATAGTTGAAGGAGGTTTGCCTACACAGCCTGTCCTTGTGACTGCGAGGCAGTGTTGAAACTCTCCATTTCCTAGTGTTAGCATGAAGGAAAGAATGTAAGAGGAAGGCACTGAATTCTTGACCTGAGACTATCCTGGCTTCTCCTAGTGTGAGCATTAGTCATAATTGTGGGCAGGTTTCTGGCTGAGGACTGTAGAATTAACCTGTGAACTTTTCTTATCTCTGTGCAACTTTTATTGTATTACACATTCTGTTTACAGTAGACTTTCAGATTGTAAGTATGGTGAAGAGTGAAATAGAGAAGAAGGTCATTTTAAAATGCAGGTTATCATCCTTATAGTAAATACGGCAACATCTATGGCAGAAGACTGTTCAAACTTTTCAAAAAAGTAAAAATGTGGCTTCACTAGTAGAAAACAAGGAGAGGAAAGGTGGCATCGGTCAGATCACCAGAATAGGGACAGATGGAAAGGGGGAAAGAATCTCATTATTTAAAGCCCTTCAGTCATGCTTGAAAGGATTTTTCCAGCTGGCTAAGTGATATAATCAGGCCAGATAGCAGAATAGGTTGGGTTCAAGTGACTTGTGAAGCCATTTGGATGCTTCTCTTTACTTTATTATGTTATTGTACACATTATCAACAGTGTATTCATGATTCAATTCATATTTTGTGTGTCTGATTATAACTTTTATAGCATCTGATTTGACATTTAATATAAATCCATTTGATTTGAATATGGTGGAGTGTGTGTGTGTGTGTGTGTATGTGTGCACTGTGTGTACAGTTTAGTTCCATTGGTCTTGGGAAACTGACTCTACAGATATATGTAGACATAAATGTATAAGGGCTGTTTTTTTTGCAAAGTGTTACATACTTGCCTCTTATTAAATTGCTAACTTCAGTGTTATGTAAAGATATTTGTAGACTAATTTCAGAACAGAGTTAAAATATTGTGGAAATTGCAGCTTAATAAATGTTTGGGGGGACATCTGGCTGGTGTAGTCAGTTGAGCATCTGACTCCTGGTTTCAGCTCAGGTCATGATCTCAGGGTCATGAGATTGAGCCCCGCATCAGGCTCCGCACTCAGCATGAAATCTGCTTGGATCTCACTCTTCCTCTCTCCTTGCCCCTCCCCCCCCAACACTGTCTCTTTCTCTCTCTCTCTCTCTCTCTCTCTCTCTCTCGATAAATAAATAAATAAATCTTTAAAAATAAATATTCTTGCAATAGGTCTAGGATACAGAAAGGGATGAGAACGCGATGAGGACCAGTAGATGCTCTGGAAGGAGGGAAGGAACAACAAGGTGGGAAGGTGATTTTTGTGATAGGGAATTACGTTGTTTTTGTTTTTAAAGATTTTATTTATTTATTTGACACAGAGAAAGAGATCACAAGTAGGCAGAGAGGCAGGCAGAGAGAGAGGGGGAAGCAGGCTCCCCGCCGAGCAGAGAGCCTGACTCGGGGCTTGATCCCAGGACTCTGGGATCATGACCTGAGCCGAAGGCAGAGGCTTTAACCCACTGAGCCACCCAGAGGCCCCAATATTGGTTGTTTCTTATATACAAAAGAAGATAATGCTAATCCAATGGTAGCAACACATATGTCCAGAAAGCTTCTGATCATAGGGAAAGATTAATGTTTACTTGGAGGCAGTTACTTTTGGTGACTCCTCTAAACCCAGTATACAGTCTTAACTGGAGATCAAGGCCTTTGAGGTTAATATGGTGCTGTGGTTGTTGTATTTTCTTCATTTTGTAATTATTGCTATATGTTTTTTGTTTTGTCTTAGAGTAATGCATTGTTCCATATTGATGTTAGAAATAAAAAGTTAGTTGTCTTTTTTGTGTGTATGTTTATAATGTGCCTTAGCTGGATGGTGTGCCTTGGTTATAGCTATCTAATTTCTTGATGTGTGACTCATGAATTTCTGAAGCCCTGCCATCTCCCTGAGGAAGATGGTTGGAATCCTCCTGAGGAATCGAGCAGCTCCTACAAGTGTGAATCACAAACTTAATCCCATCACAATGAAGGCACTCTTTGTATGCACACACTTCTGAAATGTGATCGCATGGGTAAATTTTAGCCATCTTCCTTGCATGGGCATGGTGGTCTTTGGGGTACTTTAGTTCCAGTTGGTGCCTTTTATTAGCAGAAAATCTCACAAAAAAAATCTTATTAGAGGTTTTCATCTTGAGCCAATCTCCTATTTAAATTTGGTATGTTATTTGATTTTCTTTATGAGTCTTAAGAAAGGATTAGTGGCTTCCTCAGTGCTAAACCTCAAATGGGGATGGCAGTAGAAGCGATGCTGGTGTTAGAACTGGCATATTTTGGCTTCTGAAGACATGGAGATATAGCTTAAGAAATTTATAAAATCAAGATGTAAGTGTTACAAATTACTTGAACCCCGTATTTTTGTTTTCACTACTTTCACCTATTTAAGAGAATAGGATTTTGGCTAATTATTACCATTCGTTATGTTCACAGATTAGAACTAACTTATTTAGGGGCACCTTGGTGGCTCAGTCAGTTAAGCGGCTGCCTTCCACTCAGGTCACGATCCCAGAGTCCTGGGGTCAAGCCCCGCTCTCATCCTCTCTTACTTTCTCTCTCTCTCAAATAAATAAATACAATCTTTTAAAAAAACCACACAACTAAGCTATTTACCTTTAATTTCCTGGGTGCCAATCTTTGGGTGGTTCCTACTTTTCCAGTTTCTAAAATTGAATCAAATGTTATACCTGTGACAGCAATAGAGCAGGTTTTGGGTGCAAAAACATGACTTAGCTAATACTTTGGTTTCTAGCAATTTTACCATGAAATGCCCAGGTGTGATTTTCTTTTATTTATCCTGCTTTGATGTTCCTAGAGCTTCTTCAATTTGTGGCTTAATAACTTCATCAGTTTTAGAAAATGCATGCCAGTATTTCTTAAAATTTGATTCTGCTTTAGTTTTTGCACTCCCAGGTTTCCAGTCACATGTATGCCAGAATGTTTTCATCATATCCCGTTTGTTTCTTAGGCTCCTTTATTTTTAAGAGATTTATTTATTTATTTATTTTAGAGAGAGAGAAAGAGAGAGCATGAGCTCCTAGGAGGGGCAGAGGAGAGATAATCTCAAGCAGACTCCATGCTCGGCATGGAGCCCAATGTGGGGCTCAATCTCATGACCCTGGGATCATGACCTGATCTGAAACCAGTAGTTGGATGCTTAACTGACTGCACCACCCAGGCACCCCTCTTAGGGTCTTTTGTGTACTTTTCAGTCTGGAGGACACCTCCCCTCCCCCGCCATGATGTTGATAATTTTCATCCATGCTTCATTCCGGATGCTTTCTGCATACCAGTCTACCAGTTCCACTGATTCTCTTTTCTAATACGTGCCTAAATTGCTGTTAAACTCATCTATTGATTTCTGTTTTGTTTTAAATATAAATTCTAGTTGTTGGTCATTATCTTTTCATTCATTTTCTTAAAGATAAAGATATTACATATCTATAAAGATATGTCGATGTCTGATTAGTCTGCATTACCTGTGGGTCTATTTCTATTTTCCTGTTTTCGGAACATTAGGTCCTATTTTCTGGCATGTCTGGCTATTTTTAATTGAAAATTTGGATTATGATATCTTTTAAAGTGGATTAATCAAATATGAATGGGTCACTTTGATTGCGTAGAAGTTGATCTGTTTCTGGGTTGCCAATATTCTCAGGGCATAGTCCTTCTGGGACTGCAAAAGCTTAAGGTTTTCAGTTGATAACTTGCAACTCCAAATTTCACGTTTATAGCCCTAGGAGGTGTTGACAGAAAATGAACAAACTTTTTAAAAATTTGAAAGAGAGTCTTGTCTGGTTTTGGAAACAGGGTAATGCTAGCCTCGTAGAAGGAGTTTGGAAGTTTACTTCCACTTATATTTTTTGAAATACTTTGAGAAGAATAGGTATTAACTCATTTAAATGTTTATTTTTTAATTTTTTTTATTTTTTAAAGATTTTATTTATTTATTTGACAGAGATCACAAGTAGGCAGAGAGGCAGGCAGAGAGAGGGGAGGAAGCAGGCTCCCTGCTGAGCAGAGAGCCCGATGCGGGGCTCGATCCCAGGACCCTGGGATCATGACCTGAGCCGAAGGCAGAGGCTTTAACCCACTGAGCCACCCAGGCGCCCCTCATTTAAATGTTTAGTAGAATTCCTCTGTAAGGTCACATGAAACCATGCTCAGTTCGTTGGCATACAATTTTTCATGACATTCTCTTATAATTGTTTGCATTTTTGTGATGTTGGTTGTTATTTCTCCTCTCTCATTTGTGATTTTATTTATTTGGGTCCCTTCTCTTCTTTTTGATAAGTTTGACTACAGATTTATCAATTTTATTAATTTTTTTCAAAGAACCAGGTCCTGGTTTCATTGATCTGTTCTCCTGTTTTGTTTTTCTCTTTGTTTCTATATCATTTATTTCTGCTTTGATCTTTATTATTTCCCTTCTTCTGCAGGCTTTCGGCTTCATTTGTTCTTTTTCAAGCTCTTTTATGTGTAAAGTTAGGTTGCCTATTTGAGATTTTTTTTACTTCTTGAGGTAGGCCTGTATTGCTATATACTTCCCTCTGATGACAGCTTTTGCTGTATCCCAAAGATTTTGGACTGTCATATTATCATTTTCATTTGTTTCCATGTATTTTTTCTTTCTTCTTTAATTTTCTTATTTTTGTATTCTTTAGTTTGATGTTCTTTAGCCTCCATGTACTTGTGGTCTTTCCAAATTTTTTCTTGTGGTTGACTTCAAGTTTCATAGCGTTGTGGTTTGAAAATATGCATGGTATGATCTCAGTCTTTTTTGTACTTGTTGAAGCTTGATTTGTGACCTAGTATTTGATCTCTTCTGGAGAATGTCCCGTGAGCATTTAATTTTAATTTTAGTTTTTAAAAAATTTTTATTTATTTATTTTTAAGATTTTATTTATTTGACAGACAGAGATTGCTAGTAGGCACAGAGGCAGGCAGAGAGAGAGGGGAAAGCAGCCTCCTGCCAAGCAGAGAGCCCGATGTGGGGCTCGATCCCAGGACCCCGGGATCATGACCTAAGCTGAAGGCAGAGACCTTCACCCACTGAGCCACCCAGGCACCCCCCCATGAGTACTTTAAAAGAATGTGTATTCTGTTGCTTTAGAATAAAATGTTCTGAATATATCTGTTAAGCCCATTTTGTCCAGTGTGTCATTCAAAGCCATTGTTTCCTTGCTGATTTTCTGCTTAGGTGATCTGTCCATTGATGTAAATTGGGTGTTAAAGTCCTCTGTTATTATTATTATATTATTATCAATGAGTTTCTTTATGTTTGTTAATTGTTTTATATATTTGGGTGCTCCCAAGTTGGGAGCATAAATATTTACAATTGTTAGATCTTCTTGGGGGATAGACCCCTTTATTATGATATAATGCTCTTCTTTATCTCTTGTTACTGTCTTTGGTTTAAAATCTAGTTTTTCCACTAAAAAGAGAACTACAAGCCAATAACTCTGATGAACATGGATGCAAAAATTCTCAACAAAATGCCAGCAGATTTTATCCAACAGTACACTAAAAGAATCATTCACCACCATCGAGTGGGATTTATTCCCAGGTTGTAAGTGTGGTTCAGTATTTATAAATCAATCAGCATGATACACCACATTAATAATAGACAGAATAAGAACCACGTGATCCTCCCAATAGATGCAGAAAAAGCATTTGACAAAGTACAGCATCCATTCTTTTTTTTTCTTTTTTTTAAAATTTAATTTCTTTTCAGTGTAACAATTCATTATTTATGCACCACACCCAGTGCTCCATGCAATACATGCCCTCCATAATACTCACCACCAGGCTCCCCAACCCTCCCACCCCCCGCCCCTTCAAAACCCTTAGATTGTTTTTCAGAGTCCATAGTCTCTCATGGTTCATCTCCCCCTCCAATTTCCCTCAAATCCCTTCTCCTCTCCTTCTCCCCATGTCCTCCATGTTATTTGTTATGCCCCACAAATAAGCAAAACCCTATGATAATTGACTCTTTCTGCTTGACTCATTTCACTCAGCATAATCTCTTCCAGTCCTGTGCATGATGATACAAAAGGTGGGTATTCATCCTTTCTGATGGAGGCATAATACTCCATAGTGTATATGGACCACCTCTTCCTTATCCATTCATCCGTTGAAGGGCATCTTGGTTCTTTCCACAGTTTGGTGACCGTGGGCATTGCTGCTATGAACATTGGGGTACAGATGGCCCTTCTTTTCACTACCTCTGTATCTTTGGGGTAAATACCCAGTAGTGCAATTTCAGGGTCATAGGGAAACTCTATTTTTAATTTCTTAAGGAATCTCCACACTGTTCTCCAAAGTGGCTGCACCAACTTGCATTCCCACCAACAGTGTAAGAGGGTTCCCCTTTCTCCACATCCTTTCCAACACACGTTGTTTCCTGTCTTGGTAGTTTTGGCCATTCTAACTAGTGTAAGGTGGTATCTCAATGTAGTTTTGATTTGAATCTTCCTGATGGCTGGTGATGATGAACCATTTTTTCATGTGTTTGATAGCCATTTGTATGTCTTCATTGGAGAAGTGTCTGTTCATGTCTTCTGCCCATATTTTGACATGATTATCTGTTTTGTGTGTGTTGAGTTTGAGAAGTTCTTTATAGATCCTGGATATCAGCCTTTTGTCTGTACTGTCATTTGCAAATATCTTCTCTCATTCTGTGGGTTGCCTCTTTGTTTTGTTGACTGTTTCCTTTGCTGTGCAGAAGCTTTTGATCTTGATGAAGTCCCAAAAGTTCATTTTTGCTTGTTTCCTTTGCCTTTGGAGACATATCTTGAAAGAAGTTGCTGTGGCTGATATCAAAGAGGTTACTGCCTATGTTCTCCTCTAGGATTCTGATGGGTTCCTGTCTCACATTGAGGTCTTTTATCCATTTTGAGTTTATCTTTGTGTACAGTGTAAGAGAATGGTCGAGTTTCATTCTTCTACATATATCTGTCCAATTTTCCCAGCACCATTTATTGAAGAGACTGTCTTTTTTCCACTGTATATTTTTTCCTGCTTTGTCAAAGATTATTTGACCATAGAGTTGAGGGTCCATATCTGGGCTCTCTACTCTGTTCCACTGGTCTATGTGTCTGTTTTCATGCCAGTACCATGCTGTCTTGGTGATCACAGCTTTGTAGTAAAGCTTGAAATCGGGTAATGTGATGCCACCAGTTTTGTTTTTCTTTTTCAACATTTCCTTAGCAATTCGGGGTCTCTTCTGATTCCATACAAATTTTAGGATTATTTGCTCCAGCTCTTTGAAGAATACCGGTGGGATTTTGATTGGAATGGCATTAAAAGTATAAATTGCTCTAGGCAGTATAGACATTTTAACAATGTTTTTTCTTCTGATCCAAGAGCATAGAATGGTCTTCCATCTTTTTGTGTCTTCTTCGATTTCTTTCATGAGTGTTCTGTAGTTCCTCGAGTACAGATCCTTTACCTCTTTGGTTATGTTTATTCCCAGGTATCTTATGGTTCTTGGTGCTATAGTAAATGGAATCGATTCTCTGATTTCCCTTTCTGTGTTTTCATTGTTAGTGTATAAGAAAGCAACTGATTTCTGTACATTGACTTTGTATCCTGCCACCTTACTGAATTGCTGTATGAGTTCTAGTAGTTTGGGGGGTGGAGTCTTTTGGGTTTTCCATATAAAGTATCATGTCATCTGCAAAGAGAGAGAGTTTGACTTCTTCATTGCCAATTTGGATACCTTTTATTTCTCTTTGTTGTCTGATTGGTGTTGCTAGGACTTCTAATACTATGTTGAACAAGAGTGGTGAGAAGGGACATCCTTGTCGTGTTCCTGATCTCAAAGGGAAGGCTGTGAGCTTTTTCCCATTGAGGACGATACTTGCTGTGGGTTTTTCATGGATAGATTTTATGAAGTTCAGGAATGTTCCCTCTATCCCTATATTTTGAAGCGTTTCAATCAGGAACGGATGCTGGATTTTGTCAAATGCTTTTTCTGCATCAATTGAGAGGACCATGTGGTTCTTCTCTCTTCTCTTATTGATTTGTTCTATCACATTGATTGATTTGCGAATCCTTGCAACCTGGGGATGAATCCCACCTGGTCATGGTGGATAATCTTTTTAATGTGCTGTTGGATCCTATTTGCTAGGATCTTGTTGAGAATCTTAGCATCCATATTCTTCAGGGATATTGGTCTGAAATTCTCCTTTTTGGTGGGGTCTTTGCCTGGTTTAGCGATCAGGGTAATGCTGGCTTCATAAAAAGAGTCTGGAAGTTTTCCTTCTGCTTCAATTTTTTGAAACAGCTTCAGGAGAATAGGTGTTATTTCTTCTTTGAAAGTTTGGTAGAATTCCCCAGGGAATCCATCAGGTTCTGGGCTCTTGTTTTTTGGGAGGTTTTTGATCACTGCTTCAATTTTGTTACTAGATATTGGTCTACTCAGGTTGTCAGTTTCTTCCTGGTTCAATTTTGGGAGTTTATAGTTTTCCAGGAATGCATCCATTTCATCTAGGTTGCTTAACTTATTGGCATATAACTGTTGATAATAATTTCTGATGATTGTTTCTATTTCCTTGGTGTTAGTTGTGATCTCTCCCTTTTCATTCATAATTTTATTAATTTGGGCCTTCTCTCTTTTCTTTGGATTAATGTGGCCAGTGGTTTATCGATCTTATGGATTCTTTCAAAAAACCAGCTTCTAGTTTCATTGATGCGTTCTACTGTATCTCTAGTTTCTGTCTCATTGATCTCTCTCTAATCTTGATTATTTCCCTTCTTGTGTGTGGAGTTGGCTTAATTTGTTGTTGATTCTCCAGTTCTTTAAGGTGTAGAGACAGCTGGTATATTCTGGATTTTTCAATTTTTTTGAGGATGGCTATGTATTTCCCCCTTAGGACCGCTTTTGCTGTATCCCATAGGTTTTGGGCCGAAGTGTCTTCATTCTCATTGGTTTCCATGAATTGCTTAAGTTCTTCTTTGATCTCCTGGTTGATCCAAGCATTCTTAAGCAAGGTGGTCTTTAGCTTCCAGGTGTTTGAGTTCCTTCCAAACTTTTCCTTGTGATTGAGCTCTAGTTTCAAAGCATTGTGATCTGAGAATATGCAGGGGAATAATCTCAATCTTTTGATATTGGTTGAGCCCTGATTTGTGACCCAGTATGTGGTCTATTCTGGAGAAGGTTCCATGTGCACTTGAGAGGAATGAGTGTTCTGTTGTTTTAGGGTGGAATGTTCTGTGTATATTTATGAGGTCCTTCTGGTCCAATGTGTCATTCAGTGCTCTTGTTTCTTTATTGATTTTCTGCTTCGATGATCTGCCTATTACTGAGAGTGGCGTGTTAAGATCTCCTTCTATTAATGTGTTCATATCAATATGACTCTTTATCTTGATTAACAGTTTTCTTATGTAATTGGCTGCTTGCATATTGGGGGCATAAATATTTACAATTGTTAGATCTTCTTGGTGGATAGTCCCTTTAAGAATTATGTATTGTCCTTCTGTATCTCTGACTACAGTCTTTAGTTTAAAATCTAATTTATCGGATATGAGAATCGTTACCCCGGCCTTCTTTTGAGGCCCATTGGCATGAAAGATGCTTCTCCATCCATTCACTTTCAGTCTGGGTGTATCCTTACGTTTGAAATGGGTCTCTTGTAGACAGCATATGGATGGGTCCTGTCGTTTTATCCACTCTGCAATCCTGTGTCATTTTATGGGCGCATTCAGGCCATTCACATTGAGAGTAATTATTGAGAGATACGTTTTTATTGACATCGTGTTACCTTTGAAGTCTTTTTTTCTGTAGATTGTTTCCATATATTTCTGTTCAATGATATTCTTAGGATTTTTCCTCTTTTATAGAACGCCCCCTTAATATTTCCCGTAGTGTCAGCTTGGTGGTCGCATACTCTTTTAAACCTTGCAGGTCTTGGAAACTCTTTATCTCTCCATCCATTTTGAACGTCAGTCTTGCTGGGTAAAGTATTCTTGGCTGCATGTTCTTCTTTTATTTATTTACTTATTTATTTATTTTGACAGACAGAGATCACAAGCAGGCAGAGAGGCAGGCAGAGGGGGTGGGGGGAAGCAGGATCCCCGCTGAGCAGAGAGCCCAATATGGGGCCTGATCCCAGGACCCCGGGATCACGACCCGAGCCGAAGGCAGAGGCCCTAACCCACTGAGCCACCCAGGTGCCTGGCTGCATGTTCTTCTCATTTAGTGCCCTGAATACGTCTTGCCAGCCCTTTCTGGCTTGCCAGATTTCTGTGGACAGGTCTGATGTTATTCTGATGGGCTTTCCTCTGTATGTAAGGAACTTCTTTGTCCTAGCTGCTTTTAAGAGGTCCTGTCTACAATTATGATTCCTCATTCTTACTATCAGGTGTCTTGAGATCTTTCTAGATTCTATAATCTTGGGGGGAGACCATTCTGCCTCTGGTACATGAACGCTGGTTCCATTCGCGAGACTGGGAAAATTTTCATGGAGAATTTGTTCAACTATATGTCCTAGTCTTCTTTCTTTCTCCTCCCCCTCAGGGATTCCAATAATTCTGACGTTGGAACGTTTCATGGCGTCATTTATGTCCCTAATTCTGTTTTCGTGGCTTCTAAGCTGTTTGTTCCAGGCTTCCTCCTGATCCTTTCTCTCTATCTGTTTGTCCTCTAGGTCACTAATTCTATCTTCTGTCTCAGTTACCCTAGCTTTTAGAGAATTTAGATTAGATTGGAACTCATTGAGAACATTGTGAACATCATCCCTGTTGGCTTTCACTTCTGCCCTAATCAATTCCATTTTGTCATCCAAGGCTTTCTCCAACCTAGCTATTGCCTGGATAATTGTTAGCCTGAATTCCCTTTCTGTCATATTGTCTGTGTCCACAGCCATTAGCTCTGTTGCAGAAGGCCCAACATCTTGAATTTTTCTTCTGTTGGGCATTCCTCCTCCTAGTCATTTTGGTGAGAGATGGCTGAACGGATATAGCTGAATGTATCGACCATGGTGAAGGCAAGGTGCACCCTGGAATGCTTCTGAGCAATCAAGAGTCCCCACCCAAAAGAAAGAAAGAGAGAAAGAGGAAAAAAAAGAAAGATAAAATAAAAGAGAAGGCCCAGCCCAGATGGGCCCCAGGGTAAGATTTATGAAGTATACAAGCAAAAACAGACAAACAAAAAGACTGATAAAAGTAGATGACAAGAGAAAAAAAAAATATGTAAAAACAAAACAAACAAACAAAAAAACCTTGTCAAAAAGAACCCCAAGTGTAAGATTTGTATACTACCAGGACAAAAACAAATACACAGAAACACCGGCGGAAGAAAAAGATGGGAGAGTGGTTATAAATTCTCAGTGTGGGTGAGGAAGGTTATTTTGATTCTTCCTGGATGTATCTTGATATCTTTGTTAAAGGACTCAGCTTTCCTATGATAAAGGGGGATTAAAAAGTGGTTTACCTATAGGGGTAGCATTGATTGGGGAAAGGGGATTACCTTGAAGTTTAACTCTATATGAATATTAAAAAATAAAAATAAAAAAACTAAAATTAAATTAAATTAATTAACTAAGCTAAAATTAAATTAAATTAAAATAATTAAAAAATAGAAAAGCAAAAGAAAAACACAGGTATATTTATCAAAAAGTTCAGGTTAAAAGGTTATTATGGAATTTGATGTATTGGACATCTCACTGTGATGGTAAATAGATTAAAAAATTATCTATAAGAAAAAAATGAACCAGAATAGTGGGAACGAATTAAAAATAAAAGTTGTATCTATGAAGTAGTGGTGGTTGTTCTCTTGTCTTTTTTTTGGGGTGGGGCTGGCTTTCTGGAGGAGAGTCCTGCCATGCACGTGGTTTTTCAGGCAGTGATGTTCCCTGTGTTAAGTCCTCCTGCCCCATCAAGGGGGTGGGCTCTGAGGAAACCGGTTTTTCAGGCTGTTGATCTCTGGAGGTTTTTTTGTTTGTTCCTTTGTTTTCTCTCGCCTTGGCAGCTTTTGATGGTTTTTGGAGGTTTAGAGGAAAGCAAACTGCCCCCAGGCCTCCCGCTCAGAGAGAAGCCTCAGTCTGTTCCACTCTGGGTGCTCCAGAGCACATAAATTCCCCCTCGGCTGCTGGCAGAGCACGCTCCCAGTCACGGTCTCTGGGGTCACAGGAACTCCTGTTTGTACCCAAAACCACAACAGCGGCGGCTGTCTGGGCAGCTCCGGACTGCCAGAGAGGTTCCACGCAGTGATAGCATACTGAGATTTTCCCGCTGACCCGGGCTGGGAGTGCTCAGACTCTTGGGGTCCAAGAGCGCTGGCTGGCACCTGCACGCACCTTTCGTGGGGGGGGTTGGGGGGGCCGCGACTCAGACTCTGGAAGCACGGTGCTCTCGCAGAGAGTGCAAAAGGCTGTGGTTCTGCCGGCTGGCGAGGCTCCCTGCTCCCCACGAGAGCAGCCACCAAGACGCTCTCAGGCACGCTGGTGGCTCAGGGACCAAGACCTGGCTTCTTCGCCGCACTCTCTGGCTCAGCGCCAGGGGAGACTGTCCTGGGTCCGGAGACTCAAGCCCCTGTCCCTAACCGCCCCGATTCCCACAATTTCCCCCCATGATCCTTTGCTCTTTTTGAGTGCTTTCAACCAGACTCCAAGTTAATGCTGGTTCCCAGTCTCAGGGCACTCTCGTATTGGGGTATTACTTTCCAATGGTTCGCTTCTGGTGGCTCCCTCCCCCTTTTGTCTATCTTCCGATATCAATCCGATGTTCCCACTCGCTTTACCTGCCCACTGGCGTCTTCTGCCCCCGTAGAGATCCAGAAGTGTATAATTCTAATCTCAGGCTGATTTCATGGGTGATCAGAGTTCTTTGGTAGGTAATCAGCTCACTTTAGGGTACAGGTTGAAACAGCGCCTCCTCCTACTTCCATCTTGTCTCCCGCAGCATCCATTCTTGATAAAAACCCTCAACAAAGTAGGGATAGAGGAAACCGCAACATTAAATAAAGGCCATATATGAAAAACCCACAGCCAATATAATCCTTAATGAGGAAAAACTGATAGCTTTTCTTCTTTGGTCAGGAACAAGATGAGGATGTGCACTCCCACCACTGGTTTTTTTTTTTTTTTTTTTTTTTTGTTTGTTTGTTTTAAAGATTTTATTTATTTATTTGACAGAGATCACAAGTAGGCAGAGAGGCAGGCAGAGAGAGAGGTAGAAGCAAGCTCCCTGCTGAGCAGAGAGCCCAATGCAGGGCTCGATCCCAGGACCCTGGGATCATGACCTGAGCCGAAGGCAGAGGCTTGCTTTAACCCACCGAGCCACTGAGGCGCCCCTCCACCACTGTTTTTTAATAGTCCTGGAAATCCTAGCCTCAGCAATCAGACCACAAAAGGAAATAAAAGACATCCAAATCAGCAAGGAAGAAGTCAAATTTTCACTCTTTGCAGACAGCATACTGTATATAGAAAACCCAAGATTCCACCAAAAACTTGCTAGAACTGATAGACAAATTCATTGAAGTTGCAGGATACAAAATCAATATAGAGAAATCTGCATTTATATACACCAGTAGTGAAGCAGCAGAAAGAAAAATCAAGGAATTGATCCCATTTACAACTGCACCAAGAACTGTAAGATACCTAGGAATAATCATAATCAAAGACCTAAAAGATTTGTACTCTGAATACTATAGAACACTTATGAAAGAAATTGAAGATGACACAAAGAAATGCAAAAACAGTCCATGCTTATGGATTGGAAGAAAAAATATTGTTAAAATGTCTATATTATCCAAAGCAATTTACACATTTACTGCAATCCTCTTCAAAATACCAACAACATTCTTCACAGAGCTAGAACAAACAATCCTAAAATTTGTATGGAACTACAAACACCCCAAGTAGCCAAAGCAATTCTGAAAAAGAAAAGCAAAGTTGGAGGCATTTTGATTCTGGACATCTAAGTTATATTACAAGGGGATAGTGATCAAAACAGTATGGTACTGGCACAAAAACAGACACAGAGATCCATGGAATAGAGTGGAAAACCCAGAAATGGACCCATAACTATGTGGTCAGCTAATCTCTGACAAAGCAGGAAAGAATATCCAATGGCAAAAAGACAGTCTTTTCAACCAATGCTGGTGGGTAAACTGGACAGCAACATGCAGAAGAGTGAAACAGTACCACTTACTTACAGCAGACACAAAAATAAATTCAACATGGATGAAAGACCTAAATGTGAGACAGGAAACCATCAAAATTCTGGAGGAGAACATAGGTGGTCACCGCTTTGCATTGGCCATAGGAAATTTTCCCTAGATGTGTCTCCTGAGGCAAGGGAAACACAAGCAAAAATAAACTATTGGGACTACATCAAAATAGAAAGTTTCCACACAGTGAAGGAAAGAGACAACAAAACTAAGAGCAGCTTTCGGAATGGGAGCATGTATTTGCAAATGCCATATCTGATAAAAGGTTAGTAGCCAAAAAAAGAACTTACCAAACTCACCACCCCCCAAAAACCCCACAAATAATCCAGGTAAAATATGGGCAGAAGACATGAATAGACATTTTCCCAAAGAAGACATCCAGATGGCTAACAGATGCATGAAAAGAAAATTTCAAAGAGAAAGGAAAAGAGTTTTATTCAAGCCCAAGTTAGGACAGCTGCCTGGTATACGTAATCTTCACAAAGAAGATAGTGCCTTGGGGAAGAAACGTTTGGTGCAGGGTTATATATGGGTTTTACATAAAGGGAAACAAATCATGGTGATGAAGGAAACAAATCATGGTGATGAAGGATATTAAATGTTACAGATTCTATGTTTTTAGCATGTGCATGGCCATGTGACTTTATAATCTTATGGGAGTCAGGGAGGTTTGTTTTGTTTTTCTTATTTTTATGTTTGGAATACTCCTTGGTAATTTTTTGCATGAAGCAGATACACAGTGTGCGCTCTAGGCAGAAAGGAAGCCTATGCTTTGTGATTTTGCTGAGTCATTTTGACCTTGGTGGCAAATATTAAAGTGTAGCTTCCTGGAAGCCTAAGAGCAGGGCCAGCAAACAATAAAAGGTGAAAATTTCCTTTATCATTTCTGCCTTTAAAAAGATTTTTTTTTTTTAAGTGAGCTCTACACCCAATGTGGGGCTTGAACTCATGACCTCAAGATCTAGAATCATATGGTCTAGTGGCTAAGCCAGCCATGCACCTTACATTTCCCCCTTTGATCAATAATTTTTCCTCAGGAATCACTGATGGTCAGCTTTATGTTTTTATGTCTCTTCGTGCCAGGGTTCCTGGCTTGTCTGTCCTGGGTCCCTTAAGTCCCTTGTTGCTAGGTATGAAAAAATAATTATATATAAAATAATAATAATAATAAATAAAAATAATATATATATATTACCCCCAGGGGTCCTTATTGCAGGGAACTTATTGTAAAGTAAATGGTGGGAAGGCTTGAAATTTATATATGTTCTCTATTAAGTCCAGTTGACAAGCAGATATAGTACGTGTGCTTCGCTTAGGTTGTCTGGTTTTGCATTTGGTATAGCATTTATAACAAAGATACACGGACAGTAAAAGAATTCACTGAGTACAATTTGAAGGAACCAATGTGACACAGTGTCAGAGAGAACTAGACCGCACAAGCAGGCAGAGTGGCAGGCAGAGGCAGAGAGAGAAGCAGACTCCCTGCCGAACAAGGAACTCTGTGTGGGACTCCATCCCAGGACCCTGGGATCAAGACCTGAGCCGAAGGCAATGGCTCAACCAACTGAGCCACCCAGGTATCCCGAAATTTATGATTATTTGGAAGGAAAAATGGAACATGTGTACTGAGGAAACACATGTGTAAAATAGATTCCCATGTTTACTTTGGGGGTGAGCAGTTAACTTCAGAACGGGGGAAAATTCTGTCCCCGACCAGAGGGTTATCTTAGGGCTCTGGGTATGCTCTGAGAACTGGGGTGGACCCATTGTCTCAGGAATGGAAGGTAGGGCCTTGTTCTTCATAGACTGGAGCCACACCAGTTGCCCTTGAGTCGGGGCTTCTGCAGAGACAGCTAGTGAGTTTGTTAGTGGGGTCTGAAAAGACACGACAGCTGATTGGGGTAACAGTTCTCTGAAAAACAAGCTTTAAACTTAATGATGGTTTTAACTGCATCAACCCTATGGAGCACAGTTTCAATTCTATCTTGAACTGTGGTCATTTCTCAACCTTGGATTGGGACGATGAATTGTTTGGGTAGTTTATCTCCTCAGGTGAAGTAAATTTCCGATAAAGAGCAGTTTTGTAAATCTCAGCTGTATTATGCCTGTGTGCAGGGTTAAGCAGAAGTTTTTGTTTTGTTTTGTTTTGTTTTGTTTTAACATATGGGTCACAGCAGCAAGAGAAATAGAAGCAACATGGACTCAGACATGCTAAATTTTTCTCTGTTGTAATTCCCCGTTGTCCGTGTTTTATTTCATTTTTATGGAGCATGGGCAGAGGTCTGTAACTGCTTCAGGCTGATAGAGGGCACAGTAGGGCTTTGGAATAAAAGGATTTGACATGGTGTAGGATGTAACTTGGTCCCTTGTTTTAATGGAGGGGATATTGGAGGTAGTTGGTCATCTGAGAACTTGGATGTTTTCTTGCATTGTTTGGCACTATGTATAACATCATTGACTTTATCCTGAACTATATTCCAAGCTATAATAACAGTAGAGTTAAACCCATTTTTTTCATTCCCTCTAAAATTGATCTGATACCTATGGTTATCCAAGATAATGTCACTAAACCAGTCCCAGCCACCTTGAAAAAAAAGTTGGGGCGGGGGGGACTGGTGGTCAAGAGCCTGTTGTGGCCAAGTGGTTCCCTGTTTGATTCTATTTATATGAGTTCTTATTTCCGAGGAGGAGCTAGTAGAGGTGTGGCCATTGGTATTGGCTGCCATATAGTCTCTGCCTTGTTCAGCAAGCAATCAGGTAAATTACTAAGAGGCATTTCTATGGAAACCGGAGAAAAACCCAGGTTAATGGTTGGAACAACTTCGAAACCCAGTGTCTGAGTCCTGAACACTGCCAGTGAGATTTCTAGATGTCAGGCTCAAATGGAATGGGAACAGGCAGCAGCAATCTGATGGATTTTTCTACTTTGTTGTTAGCATGTGTCTGGTGATCCTCCTGTGTGGCCCATAGAGCAACAGGCACTAAGATGGTCTATATATGTTATAGTGTATGTATTATACTCTATAAATACGGCAACTTCTTTAAAGTTTATCTCAAGTTGTCCAGCTTCAGTTTGCCAAGCTTCAGGAATAAGGGCAGTTTTCATTCCTAATGATTTTAAGACTAGAAAATGGGAGAAGATTAGGAACCTTGGTTTGGAGAATCATAGCCAGATGTTGGAGGAAACCAGGATCCAGCCCAGTTTCATGGGCAAACAACAAACACTCAGAGATATTTAATCAAAACTAAATCTAACATTCCAAGGTGTGTTGTTAAAATACAATCTCGAAAGTGATCTTCATTCTTGTCAAAGATAGCCAAATTAAGAACAATTTGTTTGTAAAGTAAGTCCAGTTTTAGCAAACTTGGCTGAATTATTTATATAAGTACAGCAAGAATAGTAATCAAACATATAGGTTCTTTTAAATACATCTGCTTTTTTGGAACATTTATAAGAAATTTCAGATTGCACCTTAATACTTTTCAAGGCCAAGAGCTCAGCCAAGTATTTGCCATCAGATTCTACTGCAGTGTCCATAGGTATCAGTGAGTTCCTCTCTTCTTGAGGTTCTCTGAATATCCTGAGGTTTCTTGCACCTGCCAGGAGTGACATTCTTTACTACTTGGTAGGGCTTTTAGGAGGTCTATAAGCAAGGTGTCAGGCCCACATCTCCAAGAGGCTCTGCTGGTACCCTTTCAGTCAACTGTACTTCCTTAAAGCTGTCTGGTCATATCTGAGTCTATGCATGTGTCTCTCAAATATGACATTCCAGTCAAAGCCTTGGTAGTATAACCAGTGTTTCCAGTGGTGTCCTGTAACATGGAGAACAGATTCTTACTGAACTTATATAAATAACTGCCGTGGAAGCAAGACTCATCACTGAGAGCTTCTAAATTCTGGAGTTTTCGGGTAGGGAGAAAAGAGAAATGTTTTAATGTTCACGAAGGAATATTTTACGCTATTTTTGGAAGTCATAGGTATCTTAGGAGAAGTTTCCTTAAATCTGGAAGAGCAGAGAACCAGCAGTTTTAAACCAGAGTTATAAAAACCATAATTATTTTTTCTTAAATCATTTAGTCCCATGTAATTTGTCTGAGAGCAGTTTCTTTGTTAGTGCTGGAAATTTAGTTGTGTTTTGTGATCTTAAGGGTATCAGAAACTTATATTTGTCAAAAGTCCTTTTTGTGAATCTCTTTGAAGTTGAAACACATTCTGCAAGAGTATCAGAATAATAACTGTAAATGACTAAAGACTCAAAAATGGACGGGGTTAAAGATCTGAGGAGAGCTCATTATAATGCAGTCGATAAGGAAATCTGGTTATTTTTGTGATATCTACAATTTTAACATTTCAGTAATTAGAATTTAAAGCGATGACACTATTCTGGGGCATATTAAAGTTTTAGGAATTTCATATAATTTCTGGAACAGTTATGTAACATTTACCCACATAATGTAACCTAAGAGGGTTATCACATTTGTTTGACAGTGTTTCCCATGTAACCTAACATAGCAAACAAACAAGCCTAATTAGTCAAAAACCTTTATTTAGAATTTTAAAGTTTTGGGAAGTTTGTTGAGAATATAAAAAAATTTTAAAGCACATGCCTAAATAGGATTAGAGATCATTGCAAAACTTAAACTTCGTGATCTGTTTAACTAAAGTGGCAATAAGAGCTTCTATACAAGGTTTATCTACCTCTTAGCAATTATCAGCTCCTTTAATACTGACACATTTTAGTTTTCTCAAGTAATTAAAGACCTGATAAAAACAAAGAAACTTGGTTTTACAGGGCAGATAAAGAAAAGAAACTTTGTAATTTCTTATCAAGAGCAGACCAACAGTCCAAGAAAACCTTGTCTTTTTAATAGAGAAAAAAACCAGATTTTCATTTTATACCAGTGTACTTTTTTTTCATTTTACATTTTTAGTTCAATTCCAGTAGGTTAACCTTCAGTGTTATATTAGTCTCAGGTGTACAATATAGTGATTCAGTGCTTCCATACATCACTAGGTGCTCATCACAACAATTGAAGCCCTTAATCCCCATCACCTATTTAACCCAGGCCCACAGCCTTTTTCCCTCTGGTGACCATCAGTTTGTTCTCTATAATTAAGAGTCTGTTGCTTGCTTGCTTGCTTGCTTGCTTGCTTTTTTTAGATTTTAGTTTTGAGTGCTCTCTACACCAATGTAGGGCTCAAACTCACAATCCTGAGATCAAGAGTCGCACACTACACTGACCGAGCCAGCCAGGATGCCCAAGAGTCTCTTTCTTTTTTTTTTTTTTTTTTAAAGGAATTATTTATTTATTAGGGAGAAAGAGAGGGAGGGAGAGAGAGAGAGAGAGAGAGCACGAGCAGGAGCATGAGCCGGGGAAAGGGTAGAGGAAGATAATATCCAAGCAGACTCCCGCCGAGTGCAGAGGCCAATACTGAGGTACGGGGGTGCTCAGTCCCATTTGCCATGAGGTCAGGACCTGAGCTGAAATCAAGAGTTGGACCCTTAATGGACTGAGCCACCCAGGTACCCAAGAGTCTGTTTCTTGATTTCTCTCACTCTCTCTTATTTTTTCCCCTTTGCTCATTTGTTTTGTTTCTTAAATTCCATATATGAGTGAAATCATATGGTATTTGTCTTTCTCTGACTGATTTATTTTGCTTAACATAATACTCTCTTGCTCAGTGTCATTGCAAATGGCAAGGTTTCATTTTTTATTGCTGAGTAATATTCCATTGTATACATTTATCCATTCTTCAATTGATGGATACTAGGACTGCTCCCTTATCTTGGCTATTATAAATAATGTTGCTATAAAAAGAGAGGTGCATGTATCCCTTTGAATTAGTGTTTTTGTATTTGAGTAAATACCCGTAGTGTGATTATTGGGTCATAGGGTAGTTGTATTTTTAACTTTTTGAGGAACTGCCATACTGTCTTCCAGAGTGGCTGCACCAGTTTGCATTTCTTTCAACAGTGCACAAGGGTTCCTTTTTCTCCACATGCTTGCCAACACCTGTTGTTTCTTCTGTTGTTGATTTTTAACCATTCTGACAGGTGTGAGGTGATACAGCATTGTAGTTTTGCTTTGCATTTCCCTGATGGTAGATGGTTCCCTGATGGTAAACGATGATGAACATCTTTTCATATGTCTGTTGGCCATCTGTATGTCTTCTTTGGAGAAATGTCTGTTCATTTCTTCTGCCTATTTTTTAATTGCATTATTTGTTTTTTTGGGTGTTGACTTGTATCAGTTCCTTGTATATTTTGGATACCAAGTCTTTATTAGATATATTACTTTCAGATATCTTCTCCCATTCTGTAGACTTGCCTCTAGTTTTGTTGATATTTCCTTTGCTGTGCAGAAGCTTTTATTTCGATATAGTCCTAATAGTTTATTTTTCCTTGCCTCAGGAGACATATCTAGAAAAATGTTGTTATGACTGATGTCAAAGAGGTTACTGTCTGTGTTCTCTGCTAGGATTTATATGGTTTCAGTTCTCACATTTAGGTCTTTCAACCATTTTGAATTTATTTTTGTGTCTTGTGTAAGAAAATGGTCCAGTTTCATTTTTTTGCATGTTGCTGTTCAGTTTACCCAACAGCATTTGTTGAAGAGACTATTTTTTTGCCATTGGATATTCTTTCTTGTTTTGTTGAAGATTAGTTGGCCATATATTTGTGGGTTCATTTCTGGGTTTTCTATGCTATGTGTCCTAATTTTGTGCCAGTATCATACTGTTTTGATTACCACAGCTTTGTAAATATAACTTGAAGTCTGAATTGTGATGCCTCCAGCTTTGCTTTTCTTTTTCAAGATTGCTTGGACTATTCGGGGTCTTTTGTGGTTCTATACAAATTTTAGGATTGTTTGTTCTAGTTCTGTGAAAAATACTATTGGTATTGTGATAGGGATTGTGTTAAATGTGTGGATTGATTTGGGTATAGACATTTGAACAATATTTGTTTTGTTTTGTTTTGTTTTTAAGATTTTTATTTATTTGACAGAGAGGGGAGGGACACAGTGAGAGAGGGTATACAAGCAGGGAGAGTGGGAGAGGGAGAAGCAGACTTCCTGCTGAGCAGGGAGCCCAATGTTGGGCTTGATCCCAGGGCCCTGGGATCATGACCTGAGCCAAAAGCAGATGCTTAACTGATTGAGCCACCCAGGTGCCCAGTATTTGTTCTTCTAATCCATAAGCATGAAGCATGGAGTATCTTTCCATTTCTTTGTGTTGTCTTCAGTTTTTTTTTTGTTTTTGTTTTTGTTTTTTTGTCAGTGTTTATAGTTTTACAGTATAGGTCTTTTATCTCTCTCATTAGGTTTATTCCTAGGTATCTTATTATTTTTGGTGTAATTTTAAATGGGATTGTTTTCTTAATTTCTCTTTCTGCTGCTTCATTATTGTTGTATAGAAATGCAGCAGATTTCTGTACATTGATTTTTATATCCTGTGACTTTACTGAATTTGTGTATCAGTTCTAGCAATTTTTTGGTGGAGTCTTTTGGGTTTTCTACATAGAGTATGCTGTCTGCAAATCGTGAAAGTTTAACTTCTTCCTTACCAATCCAGATGACTTTATTTCTTTTTGCTGTCTGATTGCTGTGACTAGGACTTCCAGTACTATGTTGAATGAAAGTGGTGAGAGTGGACATCCTTGTCTTGTTCCTGACTTAAGGGGAAGAGCAAACTGGTATAGAAAAAGAACAATAAACAAAACCTAAAACCAGCATAAGGAAGAAGATAATAAAGATGAGCACAGCAATACATGTTATAGTAAGAAAAAAAGAACAGATCAATGAAACTAGGAACTGTTTCTTTGAAAATATTAACAAAATTGATAAACCCATAGCCAGACTTATCAAAAAAGAAAAGAGAAAGGACCCGGGTAAGTAAAATCACAGCTGAGAGAGGAGAAATAACAACCAACACCACAGAAATAGAAACAACTATAAGAGAATATTATGAAAAACTATAAGTCAACAAATTGTACTACCTAGAAGAAATGGATAAATTCTGATGTTAGTCAGTGCTGACCATGCATGAAATTCTTTTGCAAAGATTCCCCTTCACAAACCTTCTACAACTTTCCTTTTCTTTCAGACTTTGTTGTAAGCCTTTCCTTTTGTTTGTTTGTTTTGTTTTTGTTTTTGTTTTTGAGAGAGAGAGAGAGAAAGCAAGAGAGGGAGAGAGAAAGCGTGAAAGTGTTGCGGGGGCGAGGCAGAGGGAAAGCGAGAGAGAATCTCAAGCAGGTTCCATGCTCAGCGCAAAGCCCTTTGTGGGGCTCAATTTCAGGACCCTGTGATCATGACCTGAGCCGAAATCAAGAATGGGTCTCTTAACTGACTGCACCATCCGGGTGTCCCCCCTCCCCTGTAAGCCTTCCCGTGTAAAATAATCAGTCTCTTTTGGGGACAAAATTATTTTCTTTTCTCTCAATAAAAATATATTCTCATTCTTTACACATTTCTCCATGTCTCCTAGGTTCCTACATACAGAGCTGTTTTATCATTTCCAGCAGTCTCAATTACATTTAGCAGTTTTTTGTTGTGTTTTTTTTAATATTTTATTTTTAAATAATCTCTGCACCCAGTGTGGGACTCAAACTCAAAACCTCGAGATGAGATCAAGAGTTGCATGCTTTACTGACTTAGCTAGCCAGGCACTCTACATTTTGAAATTTAACCTTCTTCTTTTTTTCCTTAGAGAGTGGGGCTGGGGCTGGGAGAGAAGGAGAGGGAATGAGATAATCTTAAGCAGGCTCCACACCCAGTGTGGATCCCCACTCAGCTCCATCTCATGACCCTGAGATCATGACCTGAGCAGAACTCAAGAGATGGACACTTAATTGAGCCATCCAGGTGCCCTCAGAATTTTAACTCTTAGAAACCTTATTCTCCAGTGAAAGCTAAGTAGTAAATAGGTGTGAACTGTCTATTACACTAGAATTCTTTAGACTGGCAAATTTATGAATACATTTCTTAATTTTTAGAAATTTTTTCTTAGTATAATTTTTAATAAAGCGTAAAACACGTTTACTGGCAGACCCAAATATCTTAGTTTCTTTGTAATGTATAAGACAAAAGCAAACAGACCTTATGTTTAGTATTAAATGTTTCTGTATTTTATCTTATTTGGAAAAACTTAAAAATCCAATGAATTCAACCCAATTTATCATATAGATGAGCAAAACTTCAAAGTTTTAATTTACCAGAGATTTTGAAGGCTATAAGCTTTATTTATTTAGCCTATTTGCTCTTGACAAGTGCCCATGAAAACTTCATGAGACAGACAAGTTCAGCTATCATTTTAAGTTAAACATGAATTTGAAAATTCAGGTAGAATAAAGGCTGATTTTCTGCTTTATATTTGATGTCGATAACTACAAAAATGTCCATTTTAGCTAAGCCAACAACTTTGAATTAACTTTAATACTGAATATGTAGCACCTGTGTCCACAGTTTGTTCCCCACTGTCAGTCTTCCCTGGGGGTCCTGCCGAGGAAATATGAAGTGATCGGTTTAAGTTCAAGAGTTCCCTCAGGCCTCATCATGCTGATGTGGGATTTGCTCCAGTTTGAACTTCATAAGGAGGGGGCCCAATAGCCTGGGGGGCTTTGGGTTCCTCGAGAGTGAGGGTGGGAGGAGCAGGAGTAGATGGTGGGGGAGGCGCCGGGGATGGTCTAGGAGCTGCAGCTTCAGCGGCCCAGGTGGTGGTACCAGTCAGGAGGAGAGGTGGAGGCAGAGGTGTTAAGGCTGCTGCCGGCGAGGCCAGAGACAGATTCCAAGTCTGGACTCACTTGCTCTTATCTTCATCTCCTGTCTCTCACTCCTGCAGAAAGGGCTTTTTCTCTGCTTGCTTCTCAGGCCCCTGGAGGAGGTGGAGGAGCTGGCAGTGGGTTGGGCATTGGTCCTTGTGTCTGTGTCTGGCCAGGTGGTTGTAGGATTTCCAGGGTCTGCCTCTCTTCCTCCCCCATTCCTCATTATTTTGACTCTTGGGAAGGGGGTCAGGTGTCTGAAATTTTTGTCTACTCTCATCTCTTCAGACCATCAAGTGGGTTCCTTCCTGTGAGGTAGCTTTATTATGGAGCAACATAAAAGCCTTGATTTTTTATAATTTATTATAAAAATTTTAATAATTTTTTGTAATTTATGGAATTTTATCCCAGATCGATGTGAACCTGAAAAGCATTTGAGTTATTTTTACCTCTGAGTTTTAGAATGCCCATTTCTATAAGCTCTTGCCTTTAAACTTCATGAAATAGAGCTCCTTCACAAATTAATTCTAGCAGTACCATCCGGAAGTAGAGAAAATATCTCATTGGTAACAGATATGGATATACATACACAAAGGAGCTGCAAACAAAATTGAACCTCTGTTTCAGTAATATTTGTGGAGAGGACATGAAAGACCCACTTTCCAAGTACCCTCCTTTTATTAAAGCAAGTCTGATGGCGAAATAGCATTATACCGTTTATGATCCATTAAGTAGTTATTTTCCACTGCCAGTTAGAACATGGTCAGTTTTGGCCACAGATAGCAACAGAAAAACCAAGTGAAGCTCAGAGGGAAAAACAAAACAGAACAATACAAAACAAATGAAGCCCAGAGTACCTTCTCCAGCATTGGTTCCTCCCCAAAAGCCAGGAGCTTTGCTGATTCAACCAGATGGCTTGTTAGTTTCTGGCTGCTTAGTCTTAGAGCTGGCTTTCTTTAATTGCGTACACAAGAAAACTAATCCTGACATATCCAAAGAACTGCACTTGGGATCTGAGACTCAGGTTATCATTAAATTTTCCCAATAGTATGCACTTGCAAGTACACGATCCACATGTATTGTACCTCTAGCCTGCCAGAGTTTCCTGTGGGGATGGTTGTTTTTCCAGGGGCTGTGCAGCTTATGAAGCATGGTTCCCCATTCCTTTTGGTTTCGGTTTTATTTCCAGAATGAGGCTTGAGTAAGAGCTAAGGATATTAAGTGTGGTGCGTCAAGAGGGTGCTGCTTGTGAGAGATACTTTCAAGACTTGTGATACACCCTCTGGTGTGTCATGGATTCTCTCAGTGAGGTCTAGGACCATTAAGGGGGCTGGGGTCACTGAATGATCCAGTCTTTATGTGTGTGTTCTTGGATTAGCCAATGATTAATTACCTTATGAGACAGGACATTTCCTATGGGACCCCTACAGGTCTCGAGGAATATCTCTGACACTTCCACTAGGCTTTCTGTCACCTGAAAACCTCATTTGGCCACAAGGGGCAAATGTCCCTACTCTTCAAGAGCTGAGTGAATCAGTTACTCATATTTCTAGCCAGAAAATTTACTGAAACCTTATGTTAATAGTAAATCGATTAATATAATGCCAAATTAAAACAACCCACCCATCAACTCCAACCCCTCTAGATTATTCCCACCTAGAGAACATTCCCTGTAACCCTCAACAATTTGAATAAAAGTCAGGACTATCAACTCAAATTAAGGAGGTCCAGATATCAGGAGAGCTCATCTGACACATCTATGAGGTGCTGAGAAGTCAGAGGGCCATAAACCCTGCTGGTACCCAGGGCCAAGTTCTAGAGGACCCCCAGGTGATCTCACGAGAGTTGCTCTCATATCCATTTGAGTGCACCAGGAAATGTCAATGCAAAATGAATAAACCTTTTTAAACTTTTTAAAGAGAAAGGAAAAGAGGTTTTGTTTTTTGTTTTTAAAGATTTTATTTATTATTTGAGAGTGAGAAAGAGAGCATGAGAGGAGAGAAGTCAACGGGAAAGCAGACTCCCTTTCAAGCAGGGAGCCCGATGTGGGACTCGATCCCGGGAATCCAGGATCTTGACCTGAGCCGAAGGCAGTCGCTTAACCAACTGAGCCACCCAGGCGCCCCAGGAAAAGAGTTTTATTTGAGCCCAAGTTAGGACAGCTGCCCGGGATATATTATCTTGACAAAGAAGAGAGTACTTTGGGGAGGAAACATTCAGTGCAGGGTTATATATGTTTTCTACATAAATAGTTATAAATCATGATGTTGAAGGACATTCCAGAAAATTCCAGACTTTATCTTGTGATTTTTAGCATGTTAAGGCTGTATGACTTTAATCTTATGGAAACCAGGAAGTTTGTTTTGTTTTTCTTATCTTTTTGTTTGGAATACTCCTTTTTGGTTATTTTTTGAACACGCAGACATACGATATGTGCTCCAGGCAGAAAGAGAGCCTTTGCTTTGAGGTGTTGCTGAGTCATTTTGACCTTAGTGGGAGATGTTTAAGCACAGATAGCTTCCCTGAGGGTCCACAAACATGAAAAGTTGGGAATTTCCTATATCACTGGCTGCTTAAATATTTGCTCAGCATTTTAGCCTCTAGCAACTTCTTTCTGTCTGTTTTTTTCTGAATTTTGCCCCACAAATTGTGCGGAATTTGCCTTGATAGGAAAGGGCACAGAATGCTGGGTTTGCCTTTGTGTTCCCTACTTTCCAGGAACTTGGCCCTGCAAGTTCTGCTTTGCTTACTCTCATCAGAGAGAACTTTTCAAATTCCCCTTGTATTTTATTTATTTTTATGGTTGTTCTTAGGAGAATGCTTGGTTTGGAACAGCTAGTCCATCATAGCCAGATAAAAAGTTCTTTGTGGATAACTCTGATTTTTTAAAAAACTAGAGCTGGGATTATCAATTATACTTAAATTTAAAAACAAATCAAAACAAAAACAACTGAAAACAAAAACGAAGTTTATGGACATTTCACATTTCAAACCTAGTTCACAAACTATTAAGTATCTCAATCTAAATCTTTTATAACTTGTCCAATGAAGCATTTTTAAATTCCTTTTATAAATTTAATACTCAGTTTTTGTTTTAAATTCTTTACCTGCTCACTGAAAGGACCTATTTTATATTTTTATTTTAGCCAGAGGCTTCCATTGAGATTAAACAATAACTTTGTTGTTTAACCCTTAAACTGTCCCTGCTCCCCTTCCCCCAGGGGACTTACTTAAAAACAAGTCCCGGAAACCAGCCTCAGGTAACAAAGCTCAAATACAAGGGTGGGTCAGGCCAGGTGGAGACATCCGATTAGTGAGGGGTTGCATACTGTTTCCCTAGCTACCAAGGTGATGGGATAGTTTCCATGGCTACTGTGGGGTAAATTGTAATTCGATTAGCCACCTGTGTGTGGCCAGGCCCAACCACATGGCCTTTGCTCTATAAAAGTTCGTCTGGAAAGCAGGGAGGGGTTGCCCTTTCTCTGTAAGAGGTACGGCCCTGGCCGGCCAGTTTGATTCTTGATGCTTGGTGCGAAGTAAAGCTTTGCTTGACCTTCGCTTTGTATCAGTCTTGCTCCTTTAATTCACAAACTATTAAGTATCTCAATCTAAATCTTTTATAACTTGTCCAATGAAGCATTTTTAAACTGCTTTTATAAATTTAATACTGTTTTTGTTTTAAATTCTTTACCTGCTCACTATTAGTTTGATTTTCTAAATCATTTTTATACCTAATTCTAAATCTTCGTAGAGTTTAAACATATTCACCCATTATGGAAATGATTATGTCATCCTGAACAATTTTGTTGCAGATTATTTTCTTGGCTAAATGAGGGAGTATAACAACCAGGGGTATAAAATCTGGAGCTATAAATTCAGAGAAATTTCTCTTGTCCCTGACTGTCAGAATTAACCCCCTTTTTTGTAATAACTATGTCATAAACTCCAAAATAAAACAAAAACAAAAGTAGGGTGATGGTGATCATGTGGTCTTCCCCTAATCTTGAGTTGTCTCGTAATATGCTTTTCAAACCAGGCAAGTTTATCTCCCATTCATCTTTCTTCTGCTTCATGAATTTTGATAAACTTTCATATTCTGTATTTACTTACTAAATATTTAATTGACATTGAGGAGTTTATGCATTTAATTGACATTAAGGGAGGTTATGCATTCAGAGTTGTGTCTGCTTCCCTAATACAGCTCCTATGCTTGTTCTTATCATAGCAATATGGACTGTTCATTGCAAAAGGAACCATATATTGCATTGCAGTTTAAAGATTTTTTATTTACTTATTTGACAGACAGATCACAAGTAGGCAGAGAGGCAGGCAGAGAGAGAGGAGGAAGCAGGCTCCCCGCTGAGCAGAGAGCCCGATGTGGGGCTCGATCCCAGGACGCTGGGATCATGACCCGAGCCGAAGGCAGAGGCTTAAACCACTGAGCCACCCAGGCGCCCCTGCATTGCAGTTTAAAACAGACTTTTTTTTAAAAAAATGCTTAATAACATATTTTATTGAATCCACTGTATTGAAAAAAATTTTTTTTAAAGATTTTATTTGTTTATATATTTGAGAATGTGTGAGCACATGCATGCATGCATGCTGGTGGGAGGGTCAGAGGGCGAGGGGAAAGGAGAGAGAATCTTAAGCTGACTCTTTGCTGAGAACAGAGCCCATTGGGCTCCATCCCAGGACCACAAGATGATGACCTGAGCCAAAACCGAGTCAGATGCTTAACTGTCTGAGCCACCCAGGTGCCCCCAAAATACATTTTCAAAAATTTTATTTATTTGTTTTTATTTTTAACATATGATGTATTGTTTCATGGGTACAGGGGTGTGATTCATCAGTCCTACCTAATACACAGTGCTAACCACAACACATGCCCTCCCCAATGTCTATCACCCAGTCACCCCATCCCACCCTCCCCCCTCCATTCCAGCAACCCTCAGTGTGTTTCCTGAGGTTAAGAGTCTCTTATGGTTTGTTTCCCTCTCTGGTTTCTTCTTGTTTTATTTTTTCCTCTCTTACCCTATGATCCTCTGCCTTGTTCCTCAAATTCCACATATCAGTGAGATCATGTAATTGTCTTTCTCTGATTGACTTATTTTGCCTAGTGTAATATCTTCTAGTTCCATCCACGTCATTGCAAATGGCAAGATTTCATTTTTTTTTTTTTTTAAAGATTTTATTTATTTATTTGACAGACAGATCACAAGTAGGCAGAGAGGCAGGCAGAGAGAGAAGGGAGGAAGCAGACTCCCTGCTGAGCAGAGAGCCCGATGCGGGGCTTGATCCCAGGACGCCGGGATCATGACCTGAGCCGAAGGCAGCGGCTTTAACCCACTGAGCCACCCAGGCGCCCCAAGATTTCATTTTTTGATGGCTGTATAATATTCTATTGTGTGTATATATATATATATATACCACATCTTCTTTATTCATATGTCCATGGACATCTGGGCTCTTTCCATAGTTTGGCTATTGTGGACATTGCTGCTGTAAACATTGGGGTGCAGATGCCCCTTTGGATCACTGCATTTCTATCTTTGGGGGAAATACCCAGTAGTACAATTGCTAGGTCATAGGTACCTCTGTTTGCAACTTTTTGAGGAGCCTCCACACTGTTTTCCAGAGTGGCTGCACCAGCTTGCATTCTTACCAAGAGTGTAGGGAGGTTCCCCTTTCTCCCCATCCTCACCAACATCTGTCGTTTCCTGACTTGTTAATTTTAGCCTTTCTGACTGGTGTGAGGTGGTATCTCACTGTGGTTTTTTTTTTTTTTTTTTAAAGATTTTATTTATTTATTTGAAAGAGAATGAGTGAGAGAGAGCATGAGAGAGGAAAGGTCAGAGGGAGAAGCAGACTCCCCAAGGAGCTGGGAGCCCGATGCGGGACTCGATCCTGGAAGTCCAGGATCATGACCTGAGCCGAAGGCAGTTGCTCAACCAACTGAGCCACCCAGGCGCCCCATCTCACTGTGGTTTTGATATGTATTTTCCTGATGCTGAGTGATGTGGAGCACTTTTTCATGGGTCTGTTGGCCATTTGGATATCTTCTGCCCATTTCTTGAATGGATTATTTGTTCTTTGGGTGTTAAGTTTGTTAAGTTCTTTATAGATTTTGGATACTAGCCCTTTATCTGATATGTCGTTTCCAAATATCTTCTCCCATTCTGTTTGTTGTCTTTTGGTTTTGTTGACTGTTTCCTTTGCTGTGCAAAAGCTTTTTGTCTTGATGAAATCCCAATAGTTCATTTTTGCCTTTGTTTTCATTGCCTTTGGCGATGGTCTAGGAAGAAGTTGCTGTGGTTGAGGTTGAAAGAGGTTGTTGCCTGTGTTCTTCTCTAGGATTTTTATGGATTCCTGTCTCACATTGAGGCCTTTCATCTCTTTGAGTCTGTTTTTGTGTATGGCATAAGGAATTGGTCTGGTTTCATTCTTCTGCATGTGGCTGTCCAGTTTTCCCAACACCATTTGTTGAAGAGGCTGTCTTTTTTCCATTGGACATTCTTTTCTGCTTTGTCGAAGATCGGTTGACCATAGAATTGAGGGTCCATTTCTGGGCTCTCTGTTCTGTTCTGTTGATCTATGTGTGTGTTTTTGTGCCAGTACCATACTGTCTTGATGATGACAGCTTTGTAATAGAGCTTGAAGTCCGGAATGGTGATGCAACCAGCTTTGCTTTTCTTTTTCAACATTCCTCTGGTTGTTCTTTTCTTTTTCCATACAAAAGGGTCTTTTCTTGTTCCATACAAATTTTAGGATTATTTGTTCCATTTCTGTGAAAAAGGTTGATGATATTTTGATAGGGATTGCATTAAATGTGTAGATTGGGGGCGTCTGGGTGGCTCAGTGGTTTAAGCCTCTGCCTTCGGCTCGGGTCATTGATCCCAGCGTCCTGGGATCGAGCCCCACATCGGGCGCTCTGCTCAGTGGGGAGCCTGCTTCCTCCTCTCTCTCTGCCTGCCTCTCTGCCTACTTGTGATCTGTCTGTCAAATAAGTAAATAAAAAATTTAAAAAAAAATTAAAAAAAAATGTGTAGATTGCTCTAGGTAGCATAAATATCTTCACAGTATTTGTTCTTCCAATCCATGAGCATGGAATAGTTTTCCATTTCTTTGTGTCTTCCTCAGTTTCTTTCATGAGAATTTTGTAGTTTCTGAGTACAGAGTCTTAGCCTCTTTGGTTAGATTTATTCCTGGGAATCTTATGATTTTGGGTGCAATTGTAAATGGTATTGACTCTCTAATTTCTCTTTCTTCTGTCTTGCTGCTGGTGTATAGAAATGCAGCTGATTTCTGTGCATTGATTTTATACCCTGCCATTTTACTGAATTCCTGCTTGAGTTTTAGCAGTTTTGGGGTAGAGTCTTTTGGGTTTTCCACATATAGTATCATATCATCTACAAAGAGTAGGAGTTTGACTACTTCTTTGCTGATTGAGATGTCTTTTGTTTCTTTTGTTGTCTGATTGATGAGGCTAGGAATTCTAGTCTAGACACATTGCCAAACTGCTGTGGTGATTGTGGACATCCCTCCTGTGTTCCTGACCTTAGGGGAAAGCTCTCAGTTTTTCCCCATTGAGAATGATATTCGCTATGGGTTTTTCATAGATGGCTTTGATGATATTGGGGTATGTACCATCTATCCCTACACAGTGAAGAGTTTTAATCAAGAAAGGATATTGTATTTTGTCAAATGCTTTTTCTGCATCTTTTGAGAGGATCATATGGTTCTTGTCCTTTCTTTTATTAATATAGTCTGTCACATTAATTGATTGTGGATGTTGAACCAACCTTGCAGCCCAGGAATAAATCCCACTCGGTCGTGGTGAGTAATCCTGTTGGATCCTACTGGCTAGTAATTTGGTGAGAATTTTCGCATCTGTGTTCATCAGGGATATTGGTCTGTAATTCTTCTTTTTGGTGAGGTCTTTGTCTGGTTTTGGAATCAAGGTCTCATAAAATGAGTTTGGAAGTTTTCCTTCCCTTTCTGTTTTTTTGGAATAGTTTCAGAATAGGTATTAATTCTTTAAATGGTAGAATTTCCCTGGGAAACCATCTGGCACAGGGCTCTTGTTTATTGGGAGATTTTGATGACTGCTTCAATCTTCTTGCTGGTATGGCTCTGTGCAGGTTTTCTATTTCTTCCTGGTTCAATTTTGGTAGTTTATACGTCTCTAGGAATGTATCCATTTCTTCTAGATTATCTAATTTGTTGGTATTCTGTGCTCATAATACGTTTTTATTTTATTTTTAAAGAGATTTTATCCTTTTTTTTTTTTTTAAGTTTAAAAAAAATTTATTTATTTGACAGGGAGAGGCATAGCAAGAGAAGGGATACAAGCAGGGGGAGTGGGTGAAGGAGAAGCAAGCTTCCCGCTGAGCAGGGAGCATGATGCGGGGCTCAGTCCCAGAGCCCTGGGATCATGACCTGAGTCCAAGGCAGCTACTTAATGACTGAGCCACTCAGGTGCCCCCATAATATGTTTTTATAATTGTTAGTATTTCTCCAGTGTTGGTTGTGATTGCTCCTCTTTCATTCATGATTTTATTAATTTGGGTCCTTTCTCTTTTCTTTTTGTTTAATTCCGGCCAGGGATTTATCAATCCTATTAATTCTTTCAGAGAACCAGCTCCTAGTTTCATTGATCTGTCCTACTGTTCTTTTGGTTTCTGTTTCATTGATTTCTGCTCTAATCCTTATTATTTCTCTTCTCCTGCTGGGTTTAATCTTTATTTGCTGTTCTTTTTCTCCAGCTACTTTAGGTGTAGGGTTAGGTTATATATTTGAGAACTTTCTTGTTTCCTGAGAAAGTCTTGTATTGCTATACACTTCCCTGTTAGGTCTGTCTTTGCTGCATCCCAAAGATTTTGAACAGTTGTGTTTTCATTTTCATTTGTTTCCATGAATTTTTAAAAATTCTTCTTTAATTTCCTGTTTGACCTATTCATTCTTTTTTTTTTTTTTTTTTTTAAATATTTTATTTATTTATTTGACAGACAGAGATCACAAGTAGGCAGAGAGGCAGGCAGGGAGAGAGAGGAGGAAACAGGCTCTCTGCAGAGAGCCTGATGTGGGGCTCGATCCCAGGACCCAGGGATCATGACCTGAGCCAAAGGCAGAGGCTTTAACCCACTGAGCCACCCAGGCACCCCACCTATTCATTCTTTAGTAGGATGCTCTTTAGCCTTCATGTATTTGAGTTCTTTCCAACTTTCGTCTTGTGATTGAGTTTGAGTTTTAAAACACTGTGGTCCAGGGGCGCCTGGGTGGCTCAGTGGGTTAAAGCCGCTGCCTTCGGCTCAGGTCATGATCCCAGCGTCCTGGGATCGAGCCCCGCATCAGGCTCTCTGCTCAGCGGGGAGCCTGCTTCCTCCCTTCTCTCTCTGCCTGCCTCTATGCCTACTTGTGATCTGTCTGTCAAATAAATAAATAAAATCTTTAAAAAAAAATAAATAAAAAGATTTAAAAAAACAAAACAAAACAAAACACTGTGGTCCAAAAATATGCAGGGAATGATTCCAGTCTTTTGGCACCGGTTGCGACTTGATTTGTGACCCAGGATGGGATCTATTCTGGAGAATGTTCCACACGCACTCGAGAAGAATGTGTGTATTCTGTTGCTTTGGGATGGAATGTTCTGAATGTATCTGTGATGTCCATCTGGTCCAGTGTGTTATTTAAAGCCCTTATTTCCTTATTGATCTTTTGCTTAAATGATATGTCCGTTTCAGTGAAAGGGCTATTAAAGTCCCCTACTATTATTGTATTATTGTTGATGTGTTTCTTTGATTTTGTTATTCATTGGCTTATATAATTGGCTGCTCCCATGTTAGGGGCATAAATATTTACCCTTCTTGTTATATCTTCTTGTTGGATAGACCTTTTATTTATTTTTTTTTTTTTAAAAGATTTTTATTTATTTATTTGACAGACAGAGATCACAAGTAGGCAGAGAGGCAGGCAGAGAGAGAGAGAGAGGAGGAAACAGGCTCCCCGCCGGGCAGAGAGCCCAATGTGGGGCTCGATCCAAGGACCCCGGGATCACGACCCGAGCCGAAGGCAGAGGCTTTAACCCACTGAGCCACTCAGGCGCCCCAGACCTTTTATTTTTAAGTATGATATAAGTGTCCTTCCTCATGTCTTATTACAGTCTTTGGTTTAAAATCTAATTTGTCTGATATAAGGATTTTCACCTCAGCTTTCTTTTGATGTCCATTCGCATGGTAAGTGGTTTTCCACCCCCTCACTTTAAATCTGGAGGTGTCTTTGGGTCTAAAATGAATTTCTTGCAGACAGCATATTGATGGGTCTTGTTTTTTTATCCATTCTGATAACGATGTGTCTTTTGATTGGGGCATTTAGCCCATTTACATTCAGGGTAACTATTGAAAGTTATGAATTTAGTGCCATTGTATTGCTTGTAAGGTGACTGTTAGAGTAAATTGTCTCTGTTCCTTTCTGGTGTATGTTACTTTTAAGCTCTCTCTTTGCTTACAGGACCCCTTTCAGTATTTCTTGCAGTGCTGGTTTGGTGATTGCAAATTCTTCCAGTTTCTGTTTGTCCTAGAAGCTTTTTATCTCTCCGTCTATTTTCAGTGACAGCCTAGCTGGATAAAATATTCTTGGCTGCATATCTTTCTCATTTAGTACCCTTAATATATCATGCCAGTCCTTTCTGGCTTACCAGGTCTCTGTGGATAGGTCTGCCGCCAATCTAATGTTTGTACTGTTGTAGGTTACAGACCTCTTGTCCTGAGCTGCTCTAAGGATTTTCTTTTTGTCTCTGAGATTTGTAAGTTTTATTATTAGATGTCGGGATATTGACCTATTTTTATTGATTTTGAGGGGGGTTTTCTGTGCCTCCTTGACTTTGATGCCTGTTTCCTTCCCCAAATTAGGAAAGTTCTATGCTATAATTTGCTCCCATATGCCTTCTGCCCCTCTCTTTCTTCTTCTTCTGGGATTCCAATTACTCTAATATTGTTTAGCTCTGTGGTATTACTTATCTCTCGAATTCTCTTCTTGTGATTCAGTAGTTATTTGTCTCTCTTTTTCTCAGCTTCTTTAGTCTCCATCATTTGGTCTTCTATATGACTAATTCTCTCTTCTGTCTCATTTAGCCTAGCAGTTAGAACTTCCATTTTTTTTTTTTTTTTAAAGATTTTATTTATTTATTTGTCAGAGAGAGAGAGAGAGAGGAAGAGAGAGAGAGCGAGCACAGGCAGAGGCAGAGGGAGAACCAGGCTCCCCGCCAAGCAAGGAGCCCGATGTGGGACTCGATCCCAGGATGCTGGGATCATGACCTGAGCCGAAGGCAGCCGCTTAACCAACTGAGCCACCCAGGCGTCCCTAGAACTTCCATTTTTAATTATACCTCTTTAATAGCCTTTTTGATTTTGACTTGGTTAGATTTTATTTCTCCAGAAAGGGATTCTCTAGTGTCTTATATGCTTTCTTTCAGACCCAGCTAGTATCTTGATAATCATTATTCTGTACCCTCGTTCTGACTTACCAATGTCCATATTGATTAGGTCCCTGGGTAGCTGTTACTACCTTTTGTTCTTTTTTTTGAGGTGAGTTTTTCTGTCTTGCCATTTTGTCCCGAGAAGAACAGATGACTGAGAGAACAAAATACTAGAAGGGTAACAGTGACCCCTGAGAAATATTCACTAAAAAGATCAGAAGAGACATGAAACTGGGGGGAAAAGAAAAAAGAATATGATCAGGTTCATGAATAGAACAGAGCCGTACACTAGATTTTGGGTGTACTTTGGTCTGTTAGAAGAAACTGCCTCCCAAAATTTTAAGAAAAGAAAAAAAAAAATATATATATATATACACACACACACACAAAAATAAGGTGAAATACTATGAAGGGATGGAATATGAATGTAGAATGAAAATTTAAAAAGATTTTGAAAAAGGAATTGATAAGTTGGTTGAAAACAGAAAGAAAAATTTTTAAAAAGGAGAATGTGATCAGGTGGGTGAATAGAACAGAGCTATACACTACACTTAGGATATTTTGGTCTGTTAAAAGAAACGTGAGTAGAGCCGTACACTAGACTTTGTGTGTATTTTGGTCTGTTAGAAGAAACTGCCTCCCCAAATTTTAAAGCAAGAAGAAAAGATACATATATATGTGTCTTTTTTTCTTTATATAGATAGATAGATAGATATCTGTATATCTCTATATATCTATATCTATATTTTGAGTGTATAGATGTATAGATATACAGATATAGATATACACTCAAAATATACAGATATTTTGAGTGTATATATATAGATATATATCTATATATACACATGTAGATATCTGTATATCTGTATATATATACTCAAAATATAGATATAGATATATATACACTCAAAAAATAAGGTTAAATACAATGAAGAGAAAATATGACATAAAAATGGAAATTAAAAATGATTTTCTAAAAGGAATTGAAAAGATAAGTTAGTTGAAAAAGGAAGGAAGAAAATTTCAGAAAAAATAAATAAAAAAAGGTAAAGTTGAAAAGCTAAAGAATCATGGGGAAAAAGCCATGAATTCTATGTGCTATATTCCCCTAGTGCTGGCATTTTGCAGTTCTCATTGATTGGCAAACTTGGTCTTGGCTGGATGTTCTTGCTGATCTTCTGGGGAGGCACCTGTTGCATTGATTCTCAAATGTCTTTGCCAAAGGCAGAATTGCACCACCCTTGCCAGGGGCTAGGCTTGGGGCGCCACTCCTCAGTGTGCCCTCTGAGCAAAGCAGTCAATCCCTCCTGTCTCCTGGGTCTCCAGCCACACTCTGTGCTCACCTGGCCTGTGACCCAGCAATTCTGTCTTTGGTACATATCCCTGTTTGGAGTCTCCAAACCCAGCAGATTGCTGCAGTGCACTCCCAGGGGGTAGTTGGGGAGTCTCCCCAGATATGCTGCTTGTTGAGCCCCTGTTTGAAGAGAACTGGCCCACCTGTGCCGTGATCACGCTTTATAGCCACCCCGAGCTGAGAGCCCACTCCTCAGCTCCGTCTTTGCAGTCGGCTTCTCTGCTCTGATTCCTGGGAGTTCTGTCGCACTCAGGCAACCCCAGTCTTTCTGTGACCCCAAGTGTCCTGAGACCACACTGTCCCACTGTCCCACCAAGAGTTCCAGCCTCCCACTCCTGCTTAGCTACCAAAGCAATGTCCTTCACCGGAGCAAACTTCTAAAAGTTCTGATTTTGTTCTCTACTATCACTTGCCGGGAGCCAGCTGATGGAGGCTCCCTTCCCCCACGGTCTATCTTCCCATTTATCACCTTGAATTCACTTCTCCGCACATCCTACCTTGAGGAAAGTGGTCGCTTTTCTGTTCATAGAGTTGCTGCTATTCTTTTCTTTGATCTCCTGTTGAGTTCATAGGTGTTCAGAATTGTTTGATAACTATCTAGCTGAATTCCTGGGACCAACCAAATTAGGTCTCCTACTCTTCTGCCATCTTGGACCACCTCTGCCCCCAAAATATTTTTCTTTAAGCATGTAATCAGTGTAAAAGTGACTAATGAGGTATTTTACATTCTTTTAAAGTTTAGATCTTCATTTTTATTTTTTTAAATTGTGACATAGTTGACATATACCATTATATTGTTTCAGGTGTGCAAGATAATGATTTAATATTTGTATATATTGTGAAATGATCTCCATAATAAGTCTAGTTAACATCTATCACACATAAAGTCACATTCTTTTTTCTTGTGATAAGAACTTTCAAGATCTGCTGTTTTAACAGCTTTCAAATATACAATGCAGTGTTATTATCAATAGCCACCATCCCAGGACTTATTTATTTTATAGTTGGAAATGTGTACCAAAATGGACTTGTTTTAAGTGTCCTGTACTGGTGTTTACAGTCTCATTTATCTAGACTATCAACTTACTATTGCTTTTCCCTTTGCAGAAAGGCGGAAACTCTCCAGATGTCTTCCGAAAATGACCAAGTTTTTATCCCAATGCCACGAAGAAACACCAGTGACCTCTCCAAGATGACCTCCAACAACCAGAAGACCTTTACTGAAGTAGCTGTGTTAAGTTTTCATAACATTTACTATCGAGTGAAAGTGAAGAGTGGCTTTCTTTTTGGTCGAAAAACAGTTGAGAAGGAAATACTAACTAATATCAAGTATGTGCATGAACTTGTATTTAAATAGCTTTATTGACATACAATGAGCTTTATAGGTTTTGCTTATTGCAAATAAAGGTCTTACGAACATTTGTATACAAGTCCATACAGACATACAGACAAACGCTTTTATTTTGTGTGGCTAACCTCAGAGTGAAATGGCTGGGTCACATCTTAGGTATATGGTTAACTTTAAAGGAACTGCCAAACTGTTTTTAAAGTGGTTGTTCCATACGCATCGACTTTTGTTTGAGAAACCAAACAATGTATTGTTTGTTTTTTTCTGGGTATGAGCTGGGGTTCTCTAGAAAGTGACTGGCTGTATGATTTACTGGTTCTTGGTCGTGGGGATATAACTGTCCTCTCCAAGCTTCTGTTTTCTGATCTGTGAGATGAAGAGGAGAAGTATGGCTATACCTTACAAGCCAAATCCTTTTAGGTCCTTCTGCACTTTATGTCCTTTATGTTCCAGATGCTAGCGGGAGGTAGTTGAAATGACAGTTGAGGTAGTTGAAATGACAGTATGTTGTAAAAGTACTTTGGTTTTCAAATACACTTGTTTCAGATGAGTGGTCTGTTTATATAGTAGTTTGTACCATGTACTTAATGCTTCTCTCCATTACCCAGGCAGAGACTATTTAAATATAAGACAACTATAACTTTGCTTAAGCTGTGTAGCTGAAGTCCAAAGTGATAAGAGAAATTAGGAATTGAATCAGGTCTTGATTAGAACGAACTGACCTTTCTGAAAAGCTGACAAGTTCTTTGTGGAACATATTAATCAAGAAAATATTGGTCACTTTGGATTTTGTGCTAATGACTGGAAGATAAAGGATTTGAATACACACAGGTGGAATAGATTTAAAACTCATACTATGTGAGTGTACATTTATCTTGCTTATGTTTAAAAGCTACTAGATTAGTAACTTGGTATAACACAAGTGTTATCTGATTAGTGCTTCATAAAGTTTTATGGCCCAATGGTATACATTTTAGCAATAGATGAGTTCATCCTAGGTTGAATGTGCATAGCTAGGTTCATAAAAACTCAGTCAAATCTTGTCGTTCTTTCCGATTTTATAGTTAAAAGGACAGGAGGGATTGGTTTCCTTGCTAACTCACATTTCTGGTTTAGGCATCTCTAAGAGAGGTCATCACTGTTTTTGCTGCAGTATTTCTAATCTTTCCCCTATCTGCTGACTTCACCTAAGTAGAATTTCTGGGATGGGGAAAGATTGCTCTCATATGTGTTATTTTTTATTTGTGTTTAATAGTGCCACTATCATTCACAATAGTTATTGTATTTCAAAAAAAGCTGGTGAGAAGCTTGGTTTTTGTTTTTCTGTGGACATTTTGTAATCTCATTTATAGAACTGAGTAACTAGAACCTGATTTCCTCTTGTGGGGGGAGGCGTGAAGAAGATAAAACAAAATCTGACTATGAGAATTCAAAAAGGTGAGACCTTAATTCCTCATGAAAATCTTTGTGTTACACTTAGTTTGTCTCCATGCCCAGCATTTGAGCTTTCCCTCATCAATACTGAAGATATATGGAAAAAAATGGTCCATTCCAGTAGATGTGTGGATCCCCACTGGTCATCATGGAAATTCAATATACCATTTGGGAATTTGTTAAATTGATCATTTATTTTGACATAATTTTAAACTTAGACCTTGTACTTTTCACCCCTATGCCTCACCTGTTAACGTTTCACTGCATTTGCTCATCACATTTAGTTTTTATATACCCATTATCATTGGTATTTTTCTAAAAGCAAGCTCCCATATGATGTTTTATTATCCCTAACTCCTTTGGTGTATGTTTTCCAGAATTAAGGGTCCTCTTTTCTGTAATCACTCAGTCATCGTTTTGGAGCAGCCGAGGGGGAGTGCAGCCTCATAGTGAATACAGTGGTGGGTGCTAAGAGACCATCGGTCACCTGTGCTCTTAACATAGTTGATTGACCACCACATCATGTCTCCTTTGTCTCATCCAACCTAGTATTTCTCGCATGCCTTAACCTTGATTACTTGGTCATGTTGGTGTCTACCAACCTTCTCCACCATAATGTTACCATTTTCCACATTGTAATTGATAAATGCTATGAAGGGAGGTAAGACATTATTCCAAAACAGTATTCCTCGTTAATCTTCACCCCACCAGCTTCAGCTCCCATTGACTCTTCCCACCTGAAGTGGCAGTAATGATCACTATGATAGTTATCAAAGGGTGATTTTCTCTTTTCATTCATCTCTTCTGCATGGATCAATTTGAAGTCTACTGAAAGAAAAAAGCTTTATTCATCATCTCATTCAGTATAGACTCATGGATTTCATATTCAGTGGTAATGCACTATTATCAATACTTTTCTTGGTACTCCCATTGTTCCTGATTCGTTTACTGGGAGACTTTCCTTTTTTTTTTTTTTAAGCTCATTCTTTTGAGATGTCCTCTCATTTGAGTAGTTTTTGGCACAGCAAAAAGTTTCAGACTCCCTGAATACTTATCTTGCTTCAGACCTGGAATCAGCTGTGGTTCCTTTTTGTGGAGGATGGTATTTACAAACCAAGATCTGGGTGCTTGGAATATTGGTTGCTGTTGGGATGCCATATGTTCTTAGCCTTCTCAGTGGGTAGACCTAGCGAGCATATGTCTATATATGTGTACACACATATGCCTATACTTGTGTCTCTATATCTGTGTATATAGATTAGAACCTAGGACTTCTCATTAATACTGACAATTGTAATCTAATACCCCACGGTTCTTTCCACATTTCTGTGTTTGTAAAACATCTCAAAAAGTGAAAACCCTGGCTCTCGTTATCCTTGATACACTTACTGATTTGCTCATTTTTCTTTTTTTTTTTTTTTTTTTTTTAAAAGATTTTATTTATTTATTTGACAGAGACAGAGATCACAAGTAGGCAGAGAGGCAGGCAGAGAGAGAGGAGGAAGCAGGCTCCCCACCGAGCAGAGAGCCCGATACGGGGCTCGATCCCAGGACCCCGGAATCATGACCCGAGCCGAAGGCAGAGGCCTTAACCCACTGAGCCACCCAGGCGCCCCTAATTTGCTCATTTTTCTTATTCTTTAATACAAGGAATTAGCCCACCCTTCAGCTGTCACCTCTCTTCCTCCCATCTCCCTTCACAGCCTGTGTTCCATTATAGCTGTTGAGTTTTTCCCACTTCTTGACATTTTTTTTTGCAAGCTTGCCTTTTTTCCTGTAATTCTCATTTATAAAAATGCAGACTCATTTATTCAACAAATTTTAGACATCTGCTAGGTGCTTGACATTGTGCAAGAAGCTGGTGGCATAGATATGTCCTCTGCTCTCAGAAACCTTCTAGTCCAGTGGTGGATTCAGACAAGTAGAGCGTGGCACTGTGTTATTCTACCATGATGGAAGAATGGGAGGACCCTGTGGAAGCCCTTAAACTTAAATTGGAGAGCCAGGGGCATGAGAGAGTGTGTCTGTGTGTGCCTGTGTGTGTGTATGTGTGTGTGTGTGTGTGTGTAGGGTAGGGAGGGAAGGTGCACCAAGCAGTGGGAATGACATGGACTTCTCCATAAAATGAGACCAGAGGATTAACCATTATGCACTAAAATGTAATAGTTGGGACCTCAGTCCTTTAGCTGGGTTTCACCTGATGTGTTCAGCATTTAATAATCTATTTAATGATCTACCTATTGTAGACCGCTGTGCTGCATGCTATAGTGGGGTGGGGGGAACACGAGATGGCACCATTCTTGTTGACAAGACTTTATAGTATGAGAGTGAAACTTCCCTGCACGCAAATGCTGTAAAGCCATAAATAAGGGTGGAAAATTAGTTTTGAGGGATGATAGTAGAGTGGAGGGCGGGGTGAGGGAGCAAGGAGATTGTAGACCATAAACCAGAACAGAAGTCAACAGCCTTTCTGTAAAGGGACGGCTAATAAATACTTTCCACTTTATGGGCCACACATCTGTGCGGCAACTCCTTGGTCCTGTCACTGCAGTGTGAAGGCAGTCATGGATGTAGACGAATGAATGCGGCTCTGTTCCAGTAACACTTTATGAACAGAACAGGTGACTAGCCATTGGCTGATCCCTGGCCTAGAGTGCAAGCTCCACAAGTCCTAGGCTTTGTTTTATCCTCAGCTCCATCCCATGTCCTAGAAGAGTGTCTTATCACCTGTAGTAGTTACTGGATAATTGTGCTGAATGAATGGAGGGAGAATTAGCCCCTTCACCCAACTGGAACTCTTTCTTGCATTTGTGATTGGACATTACTGTTGTTTTCTGTAATGCTAGGGTCTAGTGCCAAAGTAAGCCCCTCAGGGAACTGAAAGATTGTCCTAGCCTGTTCACATTCAATTTTGGGTTAATCATTTAGGATTGTTGGTCTTTATTTGAGTAGATATTTTAAAAACCTGGAAAAGTTTCCTGACAGTGACGTCTTGGTGAATATCAAGCTGATTTTTGGTCATTTTAGTAGAAGTTACTGGATAGCTATTAATACATTTCCTGGGTAGCTTTTTTTTTTTTTTTTTTTTTTTTTTAAGATTTAATTTATTTATTTGAGAGAGAGAGGAAGAGCATGACTGGAGAGAAGGTCAGATGGAGAAGCAGACTCCCTGTGGAGCTGGGACTCCAGGACTCTGGGATCATGACCTGAGCTGAAGGCAGTTGCTTCACCAAACAAGCCACCCAGGCACCTACTGGGTAGCTATTAATAAAGAAGATGCATCAAAAGCTACAGATAAATGCATCTTGAAAGTTCCCTTAACCAGTGTGTCTTTTTATACTGTGAGGGGTGGGTGGGGAAGACAGCACTGAAAGCATAAGAGATCTTTCTGTTCTACAGCTTGCTCCCAGTTTATCAAACTCATTTTTTTGTCGGGTGTTTCAGTGAGAGGCACCTCAGTTCATGAGCAGAGTGAGAGCTACCTTCCCTCTTAGCCTCCACCAGCCATTTTATACTTGTAACAGTTTAAGCACAAGAGTCAGTAATTGCTGAGATCTTCCGTGGTTGAGGCACTGGGGTACAACTGCTTTGTGAAGTTCAGCACTCATGGTTGTATAACCTTAGGATTGGCCTCTGAGAATAATTGCCTGGGAATGAAATAGATTTCAGCTTTGGAATAGATACTATTTTTATTTTGGGATAAATTTTGATTTATCTGTTCCAACAGAGATTGGGCATAGACACCAAGGTTTTGAAAAGGCTTTTCCAGCTTTTCCAGGTCTCTATTTTATCATGCCTGTTGAGCTGGAGAGACCCTACTTTTTTTTTTTTTTTTTTTTTAACTTAATATATTTTAAAAAGATTTTATTTATCTATTTTAGAGGGGAGACGGGGCAGAGCCAGGGGGGAAAGAGTATTAAGCAGATTCCACACTGAGCATGAAGCTCAACGTGGAGCTCAATCCCACAACCCTGAGATCAGGCCCTGAGCCAAAACCAAGAGTCAAATACTTAACTGACTCTACCCCCCTGGGTGCCCCTGGAGAGGGCATCGTCTCTATTCTCCTTTCTCCAGTCCATTTCTCCTTGACAGTCTACTGGTTACCTTCAGGATAAAATTCAAACTACTTACCTTCTTCTTGAGTCTCAGCACAGTAAACCCAGCCTTAATTTTTTCTACCTTCTTGCTCTCTATCTGGGTATTCACTGCCCTTAAACATCTTAGTTTGTCTGGGACATGCTGTGTGTACTCCCATGCCTCTATATCCTTAAAGGTTGTTGCCTACAGAAAGTGGCATCTACCAGTTCTATGCTGAGAACTTTCCAGTCCACTTACCTGATACTTTATAAGGGAGAGAATAGTATATCCTGAGGGTACATGTTTTACTTTTCTAATTCAGTAACAATTTTGTGACAGCTAAGAAATGGTATTTTGTTTTTTACCCATGAGGTGCTTTATTCTTAGCAATTGAAATTCTACTTCACATACATTGTTTCTTAATCTGATGAGTTTTAAGTGGTGAGAACGCTACTGGTGATTCTAGAAATCCGTTGACTTATTAATTGTGTAGAACTTAGAGTAGGTAGCCACAGAGGTGACTTGAAGTAAATCAGTTAATATCATCAAACATTAGTTAAGACTTGTTACATTCTTTACACTGTGCTAAGAGGGGTAAGTGTAACAGATATGTTTAATCAGAATCTGTGACTTTAAGGAAACTTGAAATTTCTTGTGTTCTTTTTCAAAGACTATAAATGGTTTAGAGAAGAAATGAAAGGAGTTTAGAGGGACCCAAGCCATTTTTCTTATAGGTCTTGACTGGTGATTAAGATCCTTAGTGTGCTGGACTTAGGTTAATTGACATACGTTAATGGACATTACATTAATTGTCTTTTTCCTTTCAGCATTGGTTTGTGCTTGCTTTCCATCTATAGTTTAATCACTTTCATTGAGCGTATTAGATGCAGACTCTAAATTTATAGAACCGGTTTTGAAGTGGGCTGATAAACTGATATGTTCTGTGCTTACAGTGGCATCATGAGACCTGGCCTCAATGCCATTCTGGGACCTACAGGTGGAGGCAAATCTTCGTGAGTATAATAGTAGAAGTCAGCTTTTCCTTTGGGGGTTTAATGTGCTTTTCAAGATGTCTTTCATGTGAGCAGGTATGTGTCCAGCGTTCGCTGCCTGTCTAGTGTGGTTCTAGGTGCTGTGGATAACGTGCATGATGCTAGCTTGGGGCTGGTTGTCCCAAGGACTGGGAAATCTTGGCCAGCTTACTAACAGCTCATGATAACAAGACATGACTGACATACAGCTGTCAGCTATGGTTTGAGCTAATGGGGAGGGAAAGGAGAGAGAAAAAAATTGAAAGTGGGTAGATGGAGCCAAAGGCCCAAGTGAAGACTTACTTCTTAGACAAAGGAGCACATTACATTGTCTGACTTGAGAGACCCCCAAGGTCCCATGACCTGGAAGGCTGTTGGGGAAGTCTGTGCTGGAGCAGCCAACGGTGACTTGGTTCCATGTTTTTGAGTTATACTGTAATATAAACTAAAAAAGGGAAGGTGAGAATTGAAAAATATATGTAATTTTATGATGAATCATGAAATTCTACACCTGAAACCAATTTCATCATATATGTTGACTAACTAGAATTTAAATAAAAATTGAATTCAAGGAAGTACCTGAAAAAACAGAAAACCATATACATAATTTTAGGTAATCATGGAATTTCTTGATTGGTCAATATTCTAACTTGAGTGGAATTTGGATTTAGAGTAGCTGAGAGATACAGCCTGAGTTGGAGAAAAACAACAACGTAATATGTCCTCTCATAGGTTGTTAGATATCTTAGCTGCAAGGAAAGATCCGAATGGATTATCTGGAGATGTTCTGATAAATGGAGCACCTCGACCTGCCAATTTCAAATGTAATTCAGGTTACGTGGTACAAGTAAGTATTTGTGGATTTGTGTTTTAGCCTTCTTCTATTTCTGTATGGGCAAATGCCTTGGTTGATAGATCACCGTACTTCCAGCTGACCAAATGACATGTTCATGGAACCAGTTGCCTTCACACCAGCTTTTCATAATCTCTTGTTAAGATTCGGAGTGGTGTTAAATGAAGAGGCAGGAAGAATCTGGAATCTAACCGCTGTAAGGGCAATGATATTCATTCTAGATGTGATTTCCACAAGACTCTACTAGTCTCCTTTTTTGCCCTACCTTCACCTCTCTCCTTCCCCTAGCTTAGAAAGATGTTTTGCTAAATTTGTGTAAAGCAGTCTGGACATGTCTGCTAGTAGTAATCATAATTACCTGTGTCGACCTTGATGTACAGATAGGGAATGGAAATTATGCCATCTGCTTTTCTAGCTGTCTGTATTTGGAGTTGCTGTCATTTGTCTACCTGCAAGTTCATCATTAGGTAGAACATTATGTTGGATATGGTATTCTTGGGGATGAAGTTACATGTGCGTAAGCATGATGGTATTAGAAAAAAACCTAATATGTCTTGTTAAAATGCCATTTTGCTTCAAGGATGATGTCGTGATGGGAACTCTGACAGTGAGAGAAAATTTACAGTTCTCAGCAGCTCTCCGGCTTCCGACAACCATGATGAGTCATGAAAAAAATGAGCGAATTAACAAGGTCATTCAGCAGTTAGGTCTGGATAAAGTGGCAGATTCCAAGGTAATGTGGAAAAACCAGATAGGGTCATAGCCAGCATTAAGATCTCACCTGTGTGGATAGTGTAACTCTTACTCAGAAGTTTTCTACAATGTGCGTGCTCAGAAGTGGCTGCTTTCTGTAATATAGAGAAATGCGACTTGTCACATAATGTGAAGATGGAAATTAACCAGGTTAAAGAACAACCTAAAAATGTTTGGATCCTGGAAATGAAGTGTGGCAGGGTGGTCCAGTGCATAGAAATGCCTTTGCGAGGAACACAAGGCCCTTTCTCCATGATTATAGCTCTTGACGCTTTCACACTGTTTGTCAGGTCTCAGCTGTAGCTTTCTACTAACTTTCCTTCTTCCTGCTTTCTTTCCCCTTTTAGCTCTCCTTCCTCTTCCTCCAGGAGACTTCGTGCCGTTGCTTTTGAGGTATATTTCTGGAATTCTTAAATGACAGAAATCCAAGGGCTCTGGCTCTATGTTTCACTTTGCTGTAATTTGGCTTTCAAAATTATATTTTGTCAAAGTGGAGTTTCTTTTTTCTTTCTTTCTTTCTTCTTCTTCTTTTTTTTTTTTAAAGATTCTTTATTTGAGAGCTAGAGCAAGAGAGCACGAATGAGAGAGGGGCAGAGGGAGAGGGAGAAGCAGATTCCCTGCTGAGAGAGGAGCCTGATGTGGGGCTCGATGTGGGGCTCGATGTGGAGCTTGATCCCAGGACCCCGGGATCATGACCTGAGTCGAAGGCAGACGCTTAAGCGACTGAACTACCCAGATACCCCAGTAGGGTTTATTTCTAACTTGTGTAGCAGCATCTAAGTTGTTTCTCTATAGCCTTTTCTTTGGCACTTTTGTCTCTCATTCCTCTCTCCCTCTCTTCCTATCTTCCTTTCTTCTGCCAGTACTTACTTACAGGCTGTGTGTTATGTGCTGGGCCCTTAGGTTTTAGAGATAACAGTTGTGGGCAAGAGAGACAAAAATAACTCCCTTTTGTGGTTATGCAGGATCAGGAGGAAGAAACGAGATGAACAAGGGAGTTTTATAGTTGATGACTAAGGAGGAAAGATTTGCCTGGAAGACTTTTGAAGCTTTGGGTGAAGATGAGCTTTTTAAGATTATGGTGACTATTGTTTAGCATTCTTTTTTAAAGATTTTTTTAAAAGTAATCTCTATACCCGAGTTGGGGTTCGAATTTGCGACCCTGAGATCAAGAGTTGCATGCTCTACCGACTGAGCGTGTGGTGGTGATAGTTTAATTCCCCTGGATATATATCCCCTACTTAGAGATAATGAAGAATGGGGGTTTTCTGCTCCTTATTGCTTCATGTCATACTGTCTGACATTTTAGAAAAACGTAAAATGTATTTTGCTTGTATTTCGTTTGAAAGCATAGTGCTGAGATGCCACCATTTACCATTTATTTTTGTTTTAGAAGTTTATGAGTTTAGGTTTCCATTATCTTGGTTCTGTTATTTGATTTTGTCTTTTTCTTAAGGTGCATTCCAATCTTTGCCTTTAGGTTAAAGTTCTTTACCAATAGGCAGTCAATTGCCCTAACTTTCTTGCATGTAATTCCAGGAAAAATGAGCTGAAGGTAGTTGTTGACTTCTTGGAATTTATTTAATTGACTGAAAATAAGTTTAAAATTTTTTACTTTTTATGAAAATTTAAATATAGCAGAAATATAGTGAGTAGTCTAATTACTATCATAATCACATGTTTATAGTATAATTAGTATAATGGTATGATTACAAATAATATTCACCTAGATTTCCCAGTTGTTAACATCTTATCCCATACTAACTTTGGCTTTTTTTCTGAAATATTTTAAAGAAAGTTGTAAATATCATATTTTACTCCTGACTACTTATTTTGCATCTTTTTTTTTTTAAAGATTTTATTTATTTGAGAGAGAGAGAGAGAGATCATAAGTAAGCAGAGAGGCAGGCAGAGGCGGGGGGGGTGGGGAAACAGGCTCCCTGCTGAGCAGAGAGCCCGATGCAGGGCTCGATCCCAGGACCCTGAGACCACGACCCAAGCCGAAGGCAGAGGCTCAACCCACTGAGCCACCCAGGTGCCCCAACTCATTTTGCATCTTAAGAAAAAAGACATTTGCCTAGGTTACCATAGTACTGTTACTAACCAACAAAATTAACAGTATCCTAATACCAGCTATGTTAAGCCATATTCATCACATTTTCCCAGTTGTCTCCAAAATGTCTGCTATAGCTCAGTTGTTATAGGATCCAATCAAGGGCATGAGTAGCACTTCCTTGTTATCTCTTTGAAGACTCTTAATATAGGAATTCTTTTTACTTCCTGCCTCTCCCCAAACCTTCTTGCTTCCCCTGCCCTCTACACACAATGACATTGAGTAGTTGAGAGGACTGGGCCAGTTGCCCTGTAGAATATTCCGGCTTCTGGATTTGTCTGAAAGAATGAGTCAGGAATTCTGTAGTGAGTTGGGATATAGGCAGGGTCAATTTGGGAAGCCTTATGATCATTTAAGAGGTGCTAATGTGGTGTGATAGAAAGTGAACTTTCCCATTTGTGCCACCCGCCCCCCCCCCAGGACTTTTAGAGGGTTAGGGAGGGAGGGTGTAAGAAGACTAATAAATTCTAGATGCTTTCTCCTTTTCCTCTCCTACCTTTGTCTCCCTTCTGCTTTGTGATTTCATTATGCCAGGGCCATATGTTTTAGTGTTCCAATGTAACTATCTTAAAACTAAATATTTGACTTGATAGGGAACAAGAAGTACCGTTAAGCATGGCATTCATATCAGGCTTGGCCACTTCCCGACCTGAGCCTCAGTTTGTTCATGTTATTAAAGAGAAACCTGCCTCTTCTCCCATAATTTCATTGATTTGTTATTTGGAATAAGTGAGGATAATGAGATAAAGTGCCTCTTACAGGGTTGGCATGTTGTAGGACCTCAACAAATGGTAGTAGCTGTGGTTGTAATTGTTAATGATGGTATTTGTGCTTTAGGTTGGAACTCAATTTATACGTGGTGTGTCTGGAGGAGAAAGAAAAAGGACTAGTATTGGAATGGAGCTTATTACCGATCCAGCCATCTTGTTCCTGGATGAGCCCACCACTGGCTTAGATTCAAGCACAGCAAATGCTGTCCTTTTGCTCCTGAAGAGGTAAATGCCATGGGAACATTTTTCTTCCACTCATCCGATATCAGATCTCCTGCGATGTACCAGATAGTATTCTCAGCGCAGGAAGTTCAAGAGTAAACACAACAGACAAAATTGTCTTCCTTCTTTGTTGGAGGGAAGTAGGCAACTGACAAATAGAAGTGTTTCAAGAAAAATGAAGCAGGGTGGGGCACCTGGATGGCTCAGTGGGTTAGGCCTCTGCCTTCGGCTCGGGTCATGATCTCGGGGTCCTGGGATCAAGCCCCACATAGCGCTCTCTGCTCGGCAGGGAGCCTGCTTCCCCTTCTCTCTCTGCCTGCCTCTCTGCTGACTTGTGATCTCTGTCAAATAAATAAAGGAAATATTTTTTTAAAAAAATTAAAAAAAAGAAAAATGAAGCAGGGTAAGAGTGTAGCAGAAGATGGCTGTGGTGGGAGTGGGGGTGCTCTATTATATAGCAGGGTGGTCAGGGAAAACCTCACTGATGTGACATGTGAGCTGGGAGCAAGGGAATGGGGCCTGGATGTCTGGGGAAGAGAGTCCTCGCTGGAGGGAAAAGCCGTGGGTCCTGAGCATGCGTGATGTGTTTGGAAACATCAAAAGAGCCAGAAGGAACTGAACCCCAGTGAACTAAGGGGAATGGAGATTGCTTACTGATTCGTTTGCTGGGGCTGCCATAATGTAGGACCACAGACCGGGTGACTTAAACAACAGTTTAGTTTTTCACATGCTTGGGAGGCTAGGAGTCTAAGATAAGAGCGTCAGCAGGATATTTCATCTGAGGTCTCTCTCCTTGGCGCAGGTAGCTTTCTTTTATGTGTGTCTTCATTTCATTTTCCCTCAGTGTATCTGGGGCCTCCTCTCCTGTTCTTATAAAGACAATGATCCTTATTATATTAAGGGCCACTCATATGACCTTGTTTAACCATAATTACCTCTTTAAAGACCCTATCTCCAACTACAGGTATATTCTGAGGTACTAGGGGTTAGGACTTCAACATGAATTGGGGGGGAGGACAAAAGTTAGTCCATAACAATTAGAATATTTGACATGAGATGGAATTGAGTGGGTGGCAGATTATGCAGGCTTTGTAGGCCACAGTAAGAACTATGGCTTTTATTATCTCTAGGTAACATGGGAACTTTTAGAGAGTTCTAGAACAGAGGAGTGGCAGCTGTGTAGAGAAAAGAACTGTGTAACTGGGCAAGGTGAGTACAAGGAAACCAGTCAGAAGGCTGTTTGTATTAGCTCGGTTGAGATATGATACTGGCTTTGAGTAGGGTGGTAGTGGTGAGGTGGTGAGAAGTCATGGATTCTGCATCTATTTTGAAGATAGAACCAACTGGATTAGTTCATGAATTGGAGATGGGGTGTGGTTATCGAGAGAACAAATTTCTAAAATTTAGGGCCTGAAAAATGGAAGAATGGAGAAAATAGTTGCATTTACTTTTATTCTTCCAGTGGGAGGAATATGTTGATAGGAGAAATTTCAGAAGGTAAATTTTGGACATCTAAAAAAATTAAAAAATTGTTTAACCTTACAGAAGAGTTACAAGACTAGTACAAAGAAATCTCATGTCTTCTTACTGCGATTTCCCAACTGTTACCCTTTATCTGCATTTGCTCTCTCTCTAACCCTCCACCCCACATAGTCTTTTCCTGACATCATATACCTTCACCCCTAAATACTCTGGAGTGTAACTCCAGGAAACAAGGACGCTCCTCCTACGTTACCACCCTCCGCACCTCTCAGCCGGGACGTCTCCATTGCTGCCATCACCACCATCCAACCCATAGACTTCAGTTGGACTTCACCAGTTGTCCCAGAAGTATCTCTTTCTCCTTTCTGACTCAGGATGTTCTCCAGAACCTCTTGTTTAACTATTTTCTAATCCTGAATAGTTTTTCAGTCTTTCCTGGCTCTCGAGTCCTTGTCTGTCTTCAAGAGTCCATTTCGTAGAGTGGCCCTCAACTTGGATGCTCCCCAGGGTTCTCTCATGACGAGACTCAAGCCATGAGTTCTTGGCAGGGGTACCACAGAAATGATGCTATGTTCTGCATAAATCAGGGGCTGCCTGATTTTGACTTCTCCCACCATCAGTGATATTCATGACCATCACCTGTTCGTGTTGGTGTCTGCTGGGTTTACCTGCTATGAAGTAACTATCTTTCCCTTCATAACTGGTTGGTATTTGAGATGATCAGATAATATGTCCATACCCTATTCCTCAACAAATCTCCACCCACCAGTTTTAACATATACTAGCAATTTCTGCCTCTATCAATTACTGGTGCAATGGTCGCCAAGTGATTTTCTATTTACATCATTCTTTCTACATATATTAGTTGGCATTCTACTGTAAAGAACTTTTCCTCCTTCCCCATTTATGTTTTCTCGTATTCTTATTTTCGTTAATGGATCAGTGGATTATGTAACCTACTTATTTTATGGTTAGATTAACCCTGATTTGGCCATTAGAAGCCCTTTCAGTCTGACTTTTGTGTCCTTTTGACATGTTCCCTAATCATTCTTCAAGCAATTCTTTACTTTATGGTCAACAAGATGTTCCAGGCTCATCTTGTACTTTTCCTGTGTCAGATGTTTCTCTGGGGAGTCCTGGTACCTTCTGTTGTAGTCAGAATTTAGAAACCAAGATCTAATTACTTAGTGTGCTCACTGCTACTACCTTTTCGTTGCTTCCAGACCAACTTAGCAGACATACCTAAGGAAATACTTGTATACCTGTGTGTGCTTTATGTCTGTGCATATATAACACAGAAATATGTTTCTGTATTTTTTTATTAAAGATTTTAAGCAATCTCTACAGCCAGCGTAGGGCTCAAACTCACAACCCCAAGATCAAGAGTCGCATGCTCCATGGACCGAGCCAGCCAGGCACTGCTAGCTCTATATTTTATCTGGGAAATATTTAGAATATTATTTTATTATGTATTCATATGTATATAGTTTAAATAGAATGATACATGCAAACGTACATCTGTAATTATCGCTCTGTTAGCATGTGTGTATCAAAAAACTCACGAGTGCATATTTCCAATCCAGTCTAACACTTGAATGTTCTTTTTAGTCTTTGCCGTTTCCATATTTGTAAATGATTTTTTTTAAAGATTTTATTTATTTATTCGACAGAGAGAGAGACACAGAGAGAGGGAACACAAGCAGGGGGAGCGGGAGAGGGAGAAGCAGGCTTCCCTCCGAGCAGGGAGCCTGATGTGGGCCTCGATCCCAGGACCCTGGGATCATGACCTGAGCCAAAGGTGGACGCTTAATGACCGAACCACCCAAGCGCCCTGTAAGTGATTTTTTAAACAGGCATAAACTTAGCTGTCATTATCTCAATACATTTATTTACTTGCTAAGCCAAGTAATTTAATTGTTAAATATAACTAATCTCCTAGTCACTCTGGCCATTCCCTCTGCCCACCACCTCTGGGACTGCTCCCTACCACCCCAATTTTTTAAAAGCTACCACACACATTATCTTCCTATGACATCCCCTCCTTTCGTTACCATGCTTCCTCAGATGCTCATGCCCTCGTAAGCAAGTCTCTGTGCCAGGATAAGAAGAAATGGGAAGATTTTAGACATCTTAAATTTGAGATGGCAGTTGCACAATAAAGTGAAGATGCCAAGTAATGGGTCAGGTTCTGTTAGGGAATGCACGTTATCTGTCAGTGTGTTAACAGTGTTCATTAGAAGATGGTGGAATGCTATGGGCTCTGTTGTGTTTTAGCCTGTTTTGCACTAGTTAGCACATAGGCATCTTTCCTTGGGCCGGAGGGCTCTAACTTAGACTTTCTGACACACCACTGTGCACACTGATCACTTGGGTCTTGTTAACATCAGATTGCTTCCATTGCTCTGAGATGGAGTTCGAGTCTTCCTGTCTCCCAGGAGATACTGATATTGATGCCACTGGTCCTCAGACCACAAAGCTGTCTCATGGAAGCACTTCTCTGCTTCCGGTCCTTCATTGGCTCTTTCTTGCCCTCTGACGAAAGCTGCAGCTTCTGAGTGAAGGGACTCATCATGGGCTGTTTTTTTGGGGCAGTCTCTTTTCATAGCTTCTTTCCCTGCCCCTGGCCTCGATCCCCACGCACACATCCGGGCTTTGCAATGACACGGAAGTACTTGTAGTCTCCTTAGTAGACCTTGTTATTGCATAGTCTGTTTGCCATCTTCCTTCGCTTGACTACATTTTCTCTTCTTGGCTTACTCTGGTTGGCCCCACTGATGATGATGCTACTTACGTTATCTTCAGACTGGGTTATAGTCTTCCATTTAGCTTATAAGGAACCCTCAGCTTCTTTTATTCCACACTGTACGGAAATGGTTGAATCTACTGGCCTGATCCTCTTTGAGGCAGAACAACCTTGTACCCACTGCTAACATGCAGTAGGTGCTTAGAAAATGCTTAAGTTGATACAATACCGCTTATAAAATATTTTCAATAATGACAGGTCTTCAACAGTGATTTTGGCCTTTGTTTCTTCTATCCATGAGTAGTACCTCCCATGTAAATGTAGTTTAGCAATGTTTTGGCCTTGGAATCAGACCAGGGATCAAATCCCAGCCCCACCCCTTACTGTGTGTGACACTTAGGGCCAGTCGTTCAACCCTCTACATCTCATCCCTAACATAAAGGTAATAGTATTATTGGTACTGCCTGGTAACAGTATTGTGAGAATTAAGGTAAGTATGAAAGTATATAATAGCAAAGACATAGTAAGTACTTAGTAATGTTAATTGTATCATTAGGGCAAAAGAATGAAAACCAGTTCCTACAGAGCGAGGAAATTTAAATGATCAGTGAAAATGGGGCATACAACCATCATTTTAGCATTCAGTCCGTGATCTGTTTCCAAACTTGAGTGTTCTTACAGATTACCTGGGTGCCTGTTAGAAATACGGATTCATTAGGCCCAGTATGTCTGAGAAGAATGTCCAGGGATCTGCATTTTTCATGAATATTCTGGTTAATGTCAACTGCCCATGGAACTCACTTTAGAAACCCTAGTGTTTCATAAAAGCACTGCCTTTAGGTCCCCTAACAATCAGATAATATGGAATGAGGAGTTAGTAAGAGAAAATCAAGTCGAACTAAGAATAGATGATTAAAGTTGCCATGATGTTCAAGTTTTAGATGTTTAATGACTTTTATTTTTTCGCTTTTAACTTAGGATGTCTGAACAGGGACGAACGATCATCTTCTCCATTCATCAGCCTCGTTATTCTATCTTCAAGCTGTTTGATAGCCTCACCTTGTTGGCCTCAGGAAAACTAATGTTCCACGGTCCTGCCCAGGAGGCCTTGGGGTACTTTGCGTCAGTAGGTATGCTTGACTTTTTCATACAATAAGATCCTTTACTAAAGGAAACCTAAAAGAGAGCAATGGAAGTCTCCAGGAGTGCTGTTTGGTCTTTGAGTAGACATACTATGGCTTCGACCACTCCAAAACATCTTTGGTGAGTTTGGTGCTAGAATTTTTTCTTCACTTTATAGTGCTACCTTGTTCTTTAGGTCTCTTTCCTGTCCTATTCGACTATGCCTGCATACATATGTATGAATATTTCTACTGGGCCTATATCTGACCCTCTTCCCAGTTCTGGTGACCTTTCACTAACAGTTCAGTGAATATGTTGGCCTCATAACCAGTTATCTGTCAGTCGAACATTTTTGAAAAGTTCTCATAAAATCCCCAAATATTTTGTCTTCTTGTCCAGATTATGGATCAGGCTTTCTCATGTCATTCCTTTTTATGGGATGTTGATCTGCTGTGGTGGGGATTCATGAAGATGCTACTTAAAATTTTCTAGTAACATTAAATTACAGATTTAGGCTTTGAGGGGGTATGAGAGATTTACCAGTCAATAGAATGACTCATTGTAAGTCTTACTTTGAGGGGCCAACACTTCTGACAGTTTTGGATTGCTTGGTTCTATTTAGAATGGAAATATATAATTTTTTTTATGACTCATGCAGTCTGTTTCATTTTAGAGGTATTTGGATACCAGATGGTGCTCCATGACTCCAAATGCAATTTTAAATATTCAGTAGCCATCTTTTTTGTTTAAGCTCTCTCATTTAAAGTAAATAAGCACACAAGGTCTAGGGAGTTTAGGGTAGTTGAACCTAATAGATTACAGGTCAATTTGAGTCAGAGGATCACGCCACAGGGAGTTGAGATAAGCATTCACCTGTGCCAGTCACATTCTCTTGGGAGTGCTGCTCTGGGGATTTGTTCTCTATATTGGAATTATGACAGCACAACGCATGATCATTTGGCAGGTGAACTGGGAGAACCAAACACACCCCTGGACTCTCCCAGGTGCTGTCTTGCTGTACCCTGGCATTCTTGCTTTGAGGAGCATTTGTCCTAGCTACAGCTTTTTTTTTTTTTTAACTTAATTTTTTCCCCTTGGACCAAATTAGATTTTTGAAGCAGTTCTGATAAGCATCAGAGCATACTGATAGCTGTTTCAGGTCTCATGAATTATGATGGATAAGGACCAGCTATTAACTTCAGACTTTGGGGGAGTCTAAGGTTGGCTTTGAGTATGTTGTTTTTCTGGAAGACGGAGCATTGTTGAAATTTCGTGTGATTGAATATATAAAAAAGGGTAAATCAGTGAAAGGAGAAGAGGGGAAAAAAGAAAGAAAGAGATGAGGGAGAAGTTGTTCTCTTCCCCTGCCTTACCTCTCTCACCCCTGAAAGTGAGTTTTTACTTTCCAAGACCATCAAGTTTATATACCTGAGTTGCCTTCTTTTTGTAGGTTACCAGTGTGAGCCTTATAATAACCCTGCAGACTTCTTCCTGGATGTCATTAATGGAGATTCCTCTGCTGTGAAACTGAACAGAGAGGACCAAGAGGGTGAAGGTATGTGAATCTGTTGAGAGTCACAGATTATTGTGAATGGAATTGGCCAACGTTTAACCATGTGGCAGCTCAGGAAAACATGGCTTTGTGAATTTACATTAATGCTGTCCTCTGATAATAGTTGTCTTAGTCCGTTTGGGCTGCCTACCAAAGATACCATACACTAGGTGGCTTAGACAATAATCATTTATTTCTTACAGTTCTGGAGCCAGAAGTCCAAGGTGAAGGTACTAAAGACTCAGTATCTGTTGAGAACCTGCTTCCTGGTTCAATATGGGTGACCATCTTCTCGATGCCTCCTCACATGATGGAAGCGAGGAGGGGCCTCTTTTATAAGGGTTCTAATCTCATTCGTGAGGGCTACACTCTCATATGACTTAATCACCCTTCAGATACGATCACATTGGGGATTGGGTTTCAGCATATAAACCTTGAGGGAACATAAACATTCACTCTATAGCACTGGTCAACATAGATTTTGTTTTCCGTGATTGGTGTATTTTTGATTGAATGTATACATGAGTATTAATGTGATAGTGTCACTTTTAAGGGGAAATTTCATTAAAAATACCCATTTATATAATGTTTTGAAATAAGAAACTTGGCAATTTATATATTTGCCTATAGAAGAAAACAAGGACCAGGTTTGTATATCAGGAATTATAACTCCTTCTGGTAAGAAGTCTATTTTAAAAGAATTAGGGTTCAAGTGTTATAGTTAGGTAAATGCAGTAGGTTTGCTGTATTCATAGGTTTATGGAAGCAGTCGGGCAATTAACTATTTTTCTAATATTGTAAAGCAATGACAGATCTAATAATTTTTTATACTCAAGCATTAGAATTTTGATGTTAGGGAAGAACCAAAGAAAGGGGTTATAGGAAAATGGACTAAGTCAGTTGTTATTTTATGAATAATGTTTCCCTTCTTTATCCACCTTTATTCCAAAGTCAAGGAGACTGAAGAGCCTTCCAAGAGAGGTACTCCACTCATAGAAAAAATAGCTGAGTTTTATGCCAACTCTGACTTCCACAGAAAAACGAAAGATGAGTTAGAAGAACTCCTAAAGGGTCAGAAAAGGAAGAGCTCAGCCTTAAAGGAGATCACCTATGCCACCTCCTTCTGTCATCAACTCAGATGGATTTCCAAGCGTTCATTCAAAAACTTACTGGGTAATCCCCAGGCCTCTGTAGCTCAGGTAACCTGGCAGATTCTTTGGATTATGCTGGGACATAATCATGTGGGAGCATTAGGTTCTGATATAATCTATTAGGATTATGCTTATCTTCTACTCAAGCTTCCATTTATTTATCCCCACTCCATTTGGGATATAAAAATAGCCAACAGCATAAGTGAAACACCATGAAATTTTTACTTATGGAAAACTTTTTTGGTGTTTTTTTTTTTTTTTGACTACCTAATTAAGACTTTTTGTTGATTTAGACTAGCTGTAATGGGTAATCTTTGTTGAAAAATCTTTCCTTCAAAGATGGTGAAATAAAGAAAGTGTATAGCCACAGTTAGGGTTTTCTGGTGGCTGCGCACATTCGTTTCCTGACTCATTCAGCAAGTCCTCATTGACCATGTGTGTCATTTTGGGAGCTTGTATACAGGGGTGAACAAAATGGGAGAAAATAAAACTCCTGTTCTCATAGAGCTTGTTTTCCTATGAGGAGTGACAGGTGACGAATTCATACAGTAATGAACTAGATAGCAAGTCATATGGTAAAAGGAGCTATGGAGAAGGTTGAAGCACAGTGGGAGAGAAAGGAAGAGAAGAGGGACAGAAAGGAGAGAGGGAGAGTGGAAAGGGGTTGATTGCATTTGAAGTCAGGAGGTCAGGGAAGCTGGCATCTAGATACACTGAATGCAGCCGAAGGTCACAGGGGTCAGCTGCTCTCTCAGGGAAGAGCCCGTGTGCAAGTGGTCTTCCTCATCATTGACCTTCTTCATTTAGGAGTTCTAATCTTGGGAAAACACTAGGTACCTAAACAGTCAGCAATTAACACAATATAGTAAGCAGGCTTGAATTCTGCTAAATAAGGCTATTCGCTCTCTGATTAACTTTCTTTTGATGAAGAGGAAATCATGTTCTTTTCCCCTTTGGCTGGCTCTGTTGGTAGTTGTTGATTACTACCCCTTTATTGTTATTCTCAGGTGCTCTGTTCTACAAACCCCTAGAATGCCCAGTTCATTGGTCCATCTTTTTTTTTTTTTTACTTTTATGAATATATAATGCATTATTTGCCCCAGGGGTACGGTACAGGGCACATACCCTCCCCAGTGTCCATCACCCATCCACCCTATCCCTGCCCCCTCTCCCCCTAGCAACCCTCAGTTTGTTACCTGAGATTAAGAGTCTCTTAAGGTTTGTCTCCCTCCCGATCCCATCTTGTTTCATTTTTTCCTTCCCTACCTCCCACAACCCCCACCCTGCCTCTCAAATTCCTTGTATGAGAGAGATCATATGATAATTTTCTCTCTCTGATTCACTCATTTTGCTTAGCATAATACCCTCTAGTTCCATCCACATCATTTCAAATGGCAAGATTTCATTTCTTTTGATGGCTGCATAGTATTCCAGTGTGTATATATATACCACATCTGTTGATTCTTTTTAGGGAAATCAGTTTAGCCAGTTATTTTGGGGGTCATTGATTTTATTTATTATCAGTCATTGGGTTTCTGTTGAGTACCAAAAGATGTCATGTTGTTGGCACTAATAGAATATTACTGACTTCTTGGGGCACTTGGGTGGCATAGTCAGTTGAATGGCCAACTCTTCGTTTTAGCTCAGGTTGTGATCTCAGAGTTGTGGAACTGAGCCCTGAGTTGGGCTCCTTGTTCAGTGTAGAGTCTGCTTAAGTCTTAAGACTCTCTCTCCCTCTGCCCCTCCCACCCCGCCGCATGGGTGCGTGAGATCTTTCTCTCTCTTTAATAAATAAATGAATCTTAAAAAAGAAATGACTAACTTCTTAACTACATGAACCATAATTTTCGTACTTCAGTGCTGTTGCCTTTTAAGTATTAGTACTCAGAATCTCTGTCCCTCTTTAAGATATACTGCTAATTGCTCTGAACATTTTTGCTACTATTATATTTCTCTCAGAATATGAACAGTTCTGTGTACTATCAATTTTTTTAGAGTAGATTTGATATCATTTGGAAACAAGTCTGATAAATAAGGTTAGCCTTGTTTACCCATTTTTTTCCAACAATGAGATAATGTAATGGAGTTGATTCTTTAGTGTGATTTATACATTAAATTTTTTTACTTGGAAAATAATGTAAAGTTCTCTTTTTTCTAAAAGTGGTTTTTAAGTATCTTGTCCAAGTCACACATACAGTAGTGCTAGGCAGGATATGATTAGAATGTGGAGTTCTTTCTTTCTTTTTCTTTTTAAGTTTTTATTTAAGTTCTAGTTAGTTAATATACAGTGTATTGTTAGTTTCAGATATACAATACAGTGATTCAGCACTTCGATACAAACCCTGGTGCTCATCACAAGTGCCCTCCTTCAGCCCCATCACCTCTTTCACCCATCCCCCCACCCATCTTCGGGAACTATCTCTTTGTTCTCTATAGTTAAGAGTCTATTTCTTGGTTTGCCTCTCTCTTTTTTCCCCTATGATTGTTTTTGTTTCTTAAATTCCACATAGGAGTGAAATCATATGGTATTTGTCTTTCTCTGACTTATTTTGCCTAGTATAATGCTCTCTGACTCCATCTGTGTTGTGCAAATGATGAGATTTCCTTCTTTTTTAGGATGAGTAATGTTTCGTTGTATATACACCACATCTTCTTTATCCATTCATCAGTCGATGGACACTTGGGCTCTGTCTATAATTTGGCTATAGTAGATGATGCCGCAACATAGGGATGCATACATCCCTTTGAATTAGGTAAATGATTTGTAAATAATTACCTTTGGGTAAATAATGATAGTGCAGTTTCTGGGTCATAAGGTAGCTCTATTTTCAGCTTTTTGAGGAACCACCGTACTGTTTTCCAGAGTGGCTGCACCAGTTTGCATTCCCAGCAACAGTGTAGGAGGGTTCCCCTTTCTAGAATGTGGAGCTCTTTCTAATACAGCAGAATTCTGCATCGTCTGTTGCTGGGCTTCCTTCAGCTGCAGACCCAGGCCTAGTGCTGCCAGGCTGCGTGTTCACCCTCCTTGCCTCCTCAGTGAACTCCGTTCCACAGAAGGAGTCCTAACAGTGCTCAGATTCACGGAGCTCTTGTAGAACAAAGATAGAACACTGCATCTCTCTGAGCATCTGCTGTTCCAATTTGTACATACTGGCATGTTAGGATAGGAGCAAGCAAACCTTTTTTGTAAAGGGGTAGATAGTATATACTTCTGGCTTTGCAGGCCGTGTGGTCTTTGTCTCAGGTAGTCAATTCTGCCATTTTTGCAAGAAAGGAGCAATAGATAATAATAAGCAAATGATGATAGCTATGTTCCAATAAACTTTACTGATGGACACAAATTAGAATTTCATCTAAATTTCATGTGACAAGAAATAGTCTCCTTCTCTCACTCTTCAAGAAGAGTGGTAAAACCTGTTGTTAGCTAGAGGGCTGAACAGAAGTAGACCCTAGCCTCCTGACCTTTGGTTTAGTGTTTTTAATCTGGTATGTATGTTCACTTCTTTAAGTGTTTGAATGTGAGGCTATTAAACTGCTTTACAGCTTCCTGCTGATAAATCTCATGTTTGTAATATTACAGCCATGCTTAGGTTTCAACTAGTCATTTATGTGGTTCAGACTTTGCTTCTGATAATGCCATTTAACTAAAGGTTGTATTTGGACGACCTTGGAGTAAATGGATCATCTGTATAAAAGGATTTAATGTCTGTTTAATGTGCCATGGGTTTTTCTTATCAAACCAATTTGGAAAACACTATCATAATTCTTAGAGATTCATCTTTACATTGGGATATTTAACATGTGACTATAGATTAGTTTTCTTTTTTTAAGATTTTATTTATTTATTTGACAGAGAGAGACGCAGCAAGAGAGGGAACATAAGCAGGGGGAGTAGGAGAGGGAGAAGCAGACAACCTGCTGAGCAGGAAACTTGCTGTGGGGCTTGATCCCAGGACCCTGAGATCATGACCTGAGCTGAAGGCAGACGTGATTGAGCCACCTAGGTGCCCCCATTTTGTCAGTCTTAAAAACAAAACTGGTGTTTATGCAGTGTTCTTAGGAGTCCCCAAAGTGAGTAAGTAAATGAAGGTAAGAATGGCTAAGAAGCTTAGTTCTACACTGTTGGCTGTAGGTCCTTGGATTGAGGTTGCTAGAGGAGCTGTGACAAGAGAAAGGGCAGTGGCAGCATTTGAGTGCCCTCAGAGAGAGCTGGCCGAATGCTTTGGTGGCTATGACTTTGCACTTTTCCAGTGCAGGCAAGCCCTGTCCTCTAGGTCGGGTGGGTGGTCAGCTAACCCCTGTTTCCTTATCATGTGGAATAACATTGTTAGAATTTTTCTTATGTGTGCTCCAAAAATTGTATTTATTTATAATGGTAAGAGTAAAGATATCCTGTTTTTACTTGTACTTCTTGAAATATAAAACTGCATGTTCACTGGCACAAAAGGTTGAGAGTTCAGGTCAGAACTCTTATCCATTTGGACTTTACTCCTCCAGTGACTTAGCCAGGCGTTTCCATTGTTCTGCTGGCCTTCCCAGGCCTCGTAGCCTGAACTGGACCTTGAATTGGCTTGGTGAATCACTGGGAGGATCCTTAGCATTCAGGGGGGTCTATTGTGTTCTGTCAGCCTCTCCAACACATGGATCAATTATTTTTTAATTTAGAAATCAGTTTCATAACATACACTGTTTTTATATTCACCCAAGGACTTTGAACCACTGGAAGCATGTATCTCAATGGAGAAATTTGATTACATATCTTGTAATAATAAATGGTGTATTAAGTTTTTATCTTGCATTAAAACTTCTTTTTCTTTTTCTTTTTGAAAAGATAATTGTAACAATCATCCTGGGATTGGTTATAGGTGCCATTTTCTATGATCTAAAAAAGGATCCTACAGGAATCCAGAATAGGTAAGTAAATTTGGATCTTGATTGTGAGAAAGTGCTGTTACATCTTTCAAGCTAATGAAAATTCATTAAGAATTTGAATTTGAGACAAGTACAGGGTCAACTGAGGATCAGGATAAGTCAGTGAATTGCAAGCTGAATACGTGTGTGTACGTGTGTGTGTCTATATATGTATATGTAATTTGTACAGATTATACAGGTGGTTAATTTTTACCATCTTGACCAGTTTTAAGCATATAGTTCAGTGGCATTAAATACATTCACATTATTTTGTGAAGGAATTTATTTATTTATTTAGAGAGAGCGTGTGAGCATGGGGAGGGGTAGAGGGGGAGAGAGAATTTCAAGCAGAGTCTGCACTGAGTGCAGACCCTGATGTGGAGCTTGATCTCATGACCCTGAGATCATGACCTGAGCCAAGATCGAGAGTCAGATATTTAACCGACTGAGCCACCCAGGCTCCCCAGTACATTCACATTATTGTACAACTATTAAAACCATCCAACTCGAGAACTCTTCATCTTCCCAAACTGCATCTCTGTACATATTGAACAACAATTCCTCATTCTCCCTTTCTTTAGTGCCTGGAAACCGCCATTATACTTACTGTCTCTGAATTTGACTACTCAAGGTACTCATATAAGTGGAATCATACAGTATTTGTCCTTTGGTGACTGGCTCATTTTCCTTAGCATAGTTATCTTCAAGGTTCGCCCATATTGTAACATATGTCAGGATTTCTTTTCTTTTAAAGGCTGAATAATATTCCATTGTATGGAATACCATATTTGTTTATGCATTTCTCTGTCCTTGGACACTTGGGTTATTTCAGCCTTTTGGCTGTTGTGAATGTTGGGGAGGAAGAATTTCCTCTGCCATTCAGAGTCCTTCTAGTAGGACTAAGCATCACATTAACATTAACAGGAGAAAATAAAATTTAATAGCATGTGTACAGGTAATCCACACAGACATGCAAATTCCCAAAGCAGATAACATGATGCTTATATGAGTTAAGAAGAAGGGTGGTTAGGGTAAGGAAAGAAAGACCTTAGCAGAAAGTTGGGAGATGATGTTTAGAAAACAAAGGTTGTCCTCTTTATGTAAATAAGTTTCTTAAGCAAAGAGGCAGCTTTCTTAATAGCTCTCTTCCTGGTACAGGTTCTCCTTTCCAACGTAAATTTAGGCAGTTGAGGGGAAGATAAGAAGTTTTTTTTTTTGTTTTTTTTTGTTTTTGTTTTTGTTTTAGAAGATTTTATTTATATATTTGAGAGAGAGAGAGAGAAGATGAGAGATAGTATGAGAGGGGAGGGGTCTGAGGGAGAAGCAGACTCCCTGCTGAACGGGTTGCTCAATGAAGAACTCGATCCCGGGACTCCAGGATCATGACCTGAGGCAGTTGCTTAACCAACTGAGCCACTCAGGCACCCCATAAGAAGCTTTTTTTTAAAAATGTATTTGACAGAGAAAGCATACAAGTGCATGCACAAGCAAGGGGGAGAGGCAGACAGAAATAAAGGGAGAAACAGGCTCCCTGCTAGGAGCCATACTCAGGACTTGATTTCAGGGCCCCAGAATCATGACCTTAGCTGAAAGCAGATGCTTAAATGACTGAGCCACCCAGGTGCCCTGAGATGAAAAGTTTTCCTGAGTCTGCGGGTCTTGAATGCCTTTTTTTTTTTTTTTTTTTTTTGCTTTTAACTCAAAATAATCTTCATGTTGCTGTGAGCCCCATCTTGGAGTGGCCTGCCCTTTGCCCCTACTTGAGCAATGCTGCTATGCACGTGGTTGTACAAATAAGTATGTTTAAATCTCTGCTTTAAATTCTTTTGGATTTACACTCAGAAGTAGAGCTATTGGATTATTTGAAATATTTTATCTTCCACAGCAGCTGTATCATTTGACATTCCTACCAGCAGTGCACAAGGGTTTTAATTCCTCTACAACCTTACCAAACAGTATTTTCTGTTTTTTTTTCTTTTCTTTTCTTTTTTAAATAATAATAGCCATCCCAATTGGTGTCAGGTGATATGATTTTTGATTTGCATTCCCCTCATGATTAGTGATATTGAGAACCTTTTCTTTCTTTCTTTTTTTTTTTTTTAAGATTTTACTTATTTATTTGAGAGAGAATGAGTGAGAGAGAGCATGAAAGAGGAGAAGGTCAGAGGGAGAAGCAGACTCCCCAAGGAGCTGGGAGCCCAATGCGGGACTCGATCCTGGAATTCCGGGATCATGACCTGAGCCAAAGACAGTCGCTCAACCAACTGAGCCACCCAGGCGCCCTCTTGAGAACCTTTTCATGTGCTTATTGGCCATTTGTGTATCTTCTTTGGGGAAATCTTCTTTGGAGAAATCCTTTGCCCATTTTTTAATTGGAGATTTAAATTATTGAACTGTAAGTGCTCTTTCTTTATATATTCTGGATATTAATCCCTTATCAGGTCTAAATTTGCAAATATTTTCTGACATTCTGTGGGTCATCTTTTCACTGTTGAGAGTGTCCTTTGACATACAGAAGTTTTAAATTTTGATGTAGTCCAGTTTATCTGTTTTTTTCTTTTGTTTGATAAATAATTTTTTTCTATTTTTTTTATTTGTTTGCCGGGGGGAGGTGGATGACACTCAGGTTTTTCTGTTATATGGTTAGCACTCATGTTCATTTACCTTACCAAGTTTTAGTCATCATGTGCCTTTAAAAATATTTTTTCATGATGAGAGTTTGTAATGGGCTCTAGCATGCTCTGAATATCTATGCTCAGCAGTGTCAAAGACTGCAGACTTCTCCTTATACTTCATGTAGAAAGCTGTTCTGTGCCAGGCACTACACTCTGTGGTTTTATTTTTGTTTTTTTGTTTTTTTAATTTTTTTATTTTAATAAACATATAATGTATTTTTATCCCCAGGGGTACAGGTCTGCGAATCGCCAGGTTTACACATTTCACAGCACTCATCATAGCACATACCCTCCCCAATGTCCATTTCCCCACCACCCTCTCCCGTTCCCCCCTCCCCCCAGCAACCCTCAGTCTGTTTCTTGAGATTGAGTCTTTTATGGTTTGTCTCCCTCCCAATCCCATCTTTTCATGTTTTCTTTTCCTACCTTTCCCCAACCCCCCCCGCCTTGCATCTCCACTTCCTCATATCAAAGAGATCATATGATAGTTGTCTTTCTCCGATTGACTTATTTTGCTAAGCATGATACCCTCTAGTTCCATCCACGTCGTCGCAAATGGCAAGATTTCATGTCTTTTGATGGCTGCATAGTATTCCATTGTGTATATATACCACATCTTCTTTATCCATTCATCTGTTGATGGACATCTAGGCTCTTTCCACAGTTTGGCTATTGTGGACATTGCTGCTATAAACATTCGGGTGCACGTGCCCCTTCCGAGCACCACGTTTGTATCTTTAGGATATATACCCAGGAGTGCAATTGCTGGGTCATAGGGTAGCTCTATTTTCAGTTTTTTGAGGAACCTCCACACTGTTTTCCAGAGTGGTTACACCAGCTTGCATTCCCACCAGCACTGTAGGAGGGTTCCCCTCTCTCCGCATCCTCGCCAGCATCTGTCATTTCTTGACTTGTTAATTTTAGCCATTCTGACTGGTGTGAGGTGGTATCTCATTGTGGTTTTGATTTGTATTTCCCTGATGCTGAGTGATGTGGAGCATTTTTTCATGTGTCTGTTGGCCATCTGGATGTCTTCTTTGCAGAAATGTCTGTTCATGTCCTCTGCCCATTTCTTGACTGGATTATTTGTTCTTTGGGTATTCAGTTTGATAAGCTCTTTATAGATTTTGGATACTAGCCCTTTATCTGATATGTCGTTTGCAAATATCTTCTCCCATTCTGTCAGTTGTCTTTTGGTTTTGTTAACTGTTTCCTTTGCTGTGCAAAAGCTTTTGATTTTGATGAAATCCCAATAGTTCATTTTTGCCCTTGCTTCTGTTGCCTTTGGCGATGTTCCTAGGAAGAAGTTGCTGCGGTTGAGGTCAAAGAGGTTGCTGCCTGCATTCTCCTCAAGGATTTTGATAGATTCCTTTCTCACATTGAGGTCCTTCATCCATTTTGAGTCTATTTTCGTGTGTGGTGTAAGGAAATAGTCCAATTTCATTTTTCTGCATGTGGCTGTCCAATTTTCCTAGCACCATTTGTTGAAGAGGCTGTCTTTTTTCCATTGGACATTCCTTCCTCCTTTGTTGAAAATTAGTTGACCATAGAGTTGAGGGTCTATTTCTGGGCCCTCTATTCTGTTCCATTGATTATACGTCTGTTTTTGTGCCAGTACCATACTGTCTTGATGATGACAGCTTTGTAATAGAGCTTGAAGTCTGGAATTGTGATGCCACCGACTTTGGCTTTCTTTTTCAATATTCCTTTGGCCATTCGAGGTCTTTTCTGGTTCCATATAAATTTTAGGATTATTTGTTCTATTTCTTTGGAAGAAATGGATAGGATTTTGATAGGGATTGCATTAAATGCATAGATTGCTTTAGGTAGAATAGACATTTTCACAATATTTGTTCTTCCAATCCATGAGCATGGAACATTTTTCCATTTCTTTGTGTCTTCCTCAATTTCTTTCATGAGGACTTTATAGTTTTCTGAGTATAGATTCTTTGCCTCTTTGGTTAGATTTATTCCTAGGTATCTTATGGTTTTGGGTGCAATTGTAAATGGGACTGACTCCTCAATTTCTCTTTCTTCTGTCTTGTTGTTAGTGTAAAGAAATGCGACTGATTTCTGTGCATTGACTTTGTATCCTGACACTTTACTGAATTCCTGTATAAGTTCTAGCAGTTTTGGAGTGGAGCCTTTTGGGTTTTCCACATATAGTATCATATCATCTGCAAAGAGTGATAGTTTGACTTCTTCTTTGCCAATTTGGATGCCTTTAATTTCTTTTTGTTGTCTGATTGCTGAGGCTAGGACTTCTAGTACTATGTTGAACAGCAGTGGTGATAACGGACATCCCTGCCGTGTTCCTGACCTTAGCGGAAAAGCTTTCAGTTTTTCTCCATTCAGAATGATATTTGCAGTGGGTTTTTCATAGATGGCCTTGATGATATTGAGGTATGTGCCTTCTGTCCCTACACTTTGAAGAGTTTTAATCAGGAAGGGATGCTGCACTTTGTCAAACGCTTTCTCAGCATCTATTGAGAGTATCATATGGTTCTTACTCTTTCTTTTATTAATGTATTGTATCACATTGATGGATTTGCGGATGTTGAACCAACCTTGCAGCCCTGGAATAAATCCTACTTGGTTGTGGTGAATAATCCTTTTGATGTACTGTTGGATCCTATTGGCCAGTATTTTGGTGAGAATTTTCGCATCTGTGTTCATCAGGGATATTGGTCTGTAATTCTCTTTTTTGGTGGGATCCTTGTCTGGTTTGGGGATCAAGGTGATGCTGGCCTCATAGAATGAGTTTGGAAGTTTTCCTTCCATTTCTATTTTTTGGAACAATTTCAGGAGAATAGGAATTAATTCTTCTTGAAATGTTTGGTAGAATTCCCCTGGGAGACCATCTGGTCCTGTACTTTCGTTTGTTTGGAGATTTTTGATGACTGTTTCAATCTCCTTACTGGTTATGGGTCTGTTCAGGTTATCTATTTCTTCCTGGTTCAGTTGTGGTAGTTCATACGTCTCTAGAAATGTATCCATTTCTTCCAGATTGTCAAATTTGTTGGCGTAGAGTTGCTCGTAGTATGTTCTTATAATTGTTTGTATTTCTTTGGTGTTGGTTGTGATCTCTCCTCTTTCATTCATGATTTTATTTATTTGCATCCTTTCTCTTTTCTTTTTGATAAGTCTGGCCAGGGGCTTATCAATCTTATTAATTCTTTCAAAGAACCAGCTCCTAGTTTTGTTGATTTGTTCTATTGTTTTTTTAGTTTCTATTTCATTGATTTCTGCTCTGATCTTTATGATTTCTCTTCTCCTGCTGGGTTTAGGCTTTCTTTGCTGTTCTCTCTCCAGCTCCTTCAGGTGTAGGGTTAGGTTGTGTATTTGAGACCTTTCTTGATTCTTGAGAAAGGCTTGCACCGCTATATATTTTCCTCTCAGGACTGCCTTTGTTGTGTCCCACAGATTTTGAACCGTTGTGTTTTCATTATCATTTGTTTCCATGAATTTTTTCAATTCTTCTTTAATTTCCTGGTTGACCCATTCATTTTTTAGAAGGATGCTGTTTAGTCTCCATGTATTTGCGTTCTTTCCAAATTTCCTCTTGTGATTGAGTTCTAGCTTCAGAGCATTGTGGTCTGAAAATATGCAGGGAATGATCTCAATCTTTTGGTACTGGTTGAGACCTGATTTATGACGAAGGATGTGGTCTATTCTGGAGAATGTTCCATGTGCACTAGAGAAGAATGTATATTCAGTTGCTTTGGGATAGAATGTTCTGAAGATATCTGTGATGTCCATCTGGTCCAGTGTGTCATTTAAGGCCTTTATTTTCTTATTGATCTTTTGCTTAGATGATCTGTCCATTTCAGTGAGGGGGGTGTTAAAGTCCCCTGCTATTATTGTATTATTGTCAATGTATTTCTTTGATTTTGTTATTAATTGGTTTATATAGTTGGCTGCTCCCACGTTAGGGGCATAGATATTTACGATTGTTAGGTCTTCTTGTTGGACAGACCCTTTGATTATGATATAGTGTCCTTCCTCATCTCTTATTATAGTGTTTGGCTTAAAATCTAATTGATCTGATATAAGGATTGCCACCCCAGCTTTCTTCTGATGTCCATTCGCATGGTACATTGTTTTCCACCCCCTCACTTTAAATCTGGAGGTGTCTTCGGGTCTAAAATGAGTTTCTTGTAGGCAGCATATTGATGGGTTTTGTTTTTTTATCCATTCTGATACCCTGTGTCTTTTGATTGGGGCATTGAGCCCATTAACATTCAGGGTAACTATTGAGAGATATGAATTTAGTGCCATTGTATTGCCTGTAAGGTGACTGTTACTGTATATTGTCTCTGTTTCTTTCTGATCTACTACTTTGAGGGTCTCTCTTTGCTTAGAGGACCCCTTTCAATATTTCCTGTAGAGCTGGTTTGGTGTTTGCAAATTCTTTCCGCTTTTGTTTGTCCTGGAAGCTCTTTATCTCTCCTTCTATTTTCAATGATAGCCTAGCCGGATATAGTATTCTTGGCTGCATGTTTTTCTCGTTTAGTGCTCTGAATATATCATGCCAGTTCTTTCTGGCCTGCCAGGTCTCTGTGGATAGGTCCTCTGCCAATCTAATGTTTTTACCCTTGTATGTTACAGACTTCTTTTCCCGGGCTGCTTTCAGGATTTTCTCTTTGTCGCTAAGACTTGTAAATTTTACTATCAGGTGACGAGGTGTGGACCTATTTTTATTGATTTTGAGGGGCATTCTTAGCATCTCCTGGATTTTGATGTTTGTTCCCTTTGCCATATTAGGGAAATTCTCTCCAATAATTGTCTCCAATATCCCTTCTGCTCCCCTTTCTCTTTCTTCTTCTTCTGGAATCCCAGTTATTCTAATGTGTCGTCTTATGGTGTTGCTTATCTCTCGAAATCTCTCCTCGTGGTCCAGTATTTGTTTGTCTCTCTTTTGCTCAGCTTCTTTATTCTCTGTCATTTGGTCTTCTGTGTCACTAATTCTTTCTTCTGCCTCATTTATCCTAGCATTGAGAGCTTCCAATTTGGTTTGCACCTCATTAATAGCTTTTTTGATTTCAACTTGGTTAGATTTTAGTTCTTTTATTTCTCCAGAAAGGGCTTTTATCTCTCCGGAGAGGGTTTCTCTAATATCTTCTATGCCTTTTTCGAGCCCGGCTAGAACCTTGAGAATTGTCATTCTGAACTCTAGATTTGTCATGTTACCAATGTCCGTATTGATTAGGTCTCCAGCCTTCGGTACGGTCTCTTGTTCTTTTTTTTGAGGTGAGTTTTTCTGCCTTGTCATTTTGTCCAGGTAGGGTTTGCTTTCTCCTGCTGTGGAATTCCACTGTTCTTGGTGACTGAAGTTGGTTTTGGATGGGTTTCTTGTTGATCTTCTGGGGGAGGGGCCTGTTGTAGTGATTCTCAAGTGTCTTTGCCGCAGGCAGAATTGCACCGCCCTTGCCAGGGGCTGGGCTAAGTAATCCGCTCGGATTTGCTTTCGGGAGCTTTTGCTCCCTGAGCGTTTTCCGTAGAGTTCTGGAGGACGGGAATGAGGATGGCGGCCTCCCAATCTCTCCGCCCGGAGGAGCTGAGAGCTTGGGGTTCCGCTCCTCAGTGCGCTCTCAGAGCAAAGCGCCCAACCGCCCCGCCTCCCTGGCCTGCGGTCGCACCTTGAGGAAAACAGTCAATTGCTGGAGCTGGAGAAAAGCGCCGGGTCGCTTCCCTCTCCGCAGCCTCCAGCCGCGCTCCAAGCCCACCCAGCCTGCGACCGGCACAAGGTAACCCCGGGCTTAGAGCTCACTCCTCGGCTTTGTCGCTGTAGCCGGCTTCCCCGCTCTAATACCTGCGAGCTCTGCAGCACTCAGACACCCCCAGTCCTTCTGTGACCCCACGGGACCTGGGGTTATGCTGACCCCGCCTGGGTTTCCCCCGGTGTAGCCTCTGGAGCGCGGTCTCCCAGTGGAGCTGACTTTTAAAAGTCCCGATTTTGTGCTCCGTTGCTCTGCCGCTTGCCGGGAGCCGGCCCCTCCCCCCGGGGTCTATCTTCCTGTCGCTTTGGATTCACTTCTCCGCAGGTCCTACCTTTCAGAAAGTGATCGATTTTCTGTTTCTAGAATTGTTGCTCTTCTTCTCTTCGATTTCCCGTTGGATTTGTAGGTGTTCACAATGGTTAGATAAGCTATCTAGCTGATCTCCTGCTACCTGATGTCGTCTCAGCCTGCTACTTCTCCGCCATCTTGACTCCTCCCCTACACTCTGTGTTTTAAACCATGGATACAGATTTCTGCCCCAAGAGATGGGGGGTGTTATTCCTATTTTGCCAGAAGGATATGAGGAAAGTTGCAGTAGCTTACGTTGAATCTGTTTTGATGTCGGATTGTTTATGAAAGAAAGAATAAGCATAAAATTCAATTCCTCACTCAAGTAAAATAAATTATCTCCTGTATGGTATCAGATAGTGTTACTCCATGTTGAAATTATTATGGAAGCTTATTTCCAGAGTTATATCACTGCTATTCCCTTTACTTTCCCTGAAGGGGGTGGGGGTGTCTCGCTTGCTTCCAAGCTTGCTAGTCATTGATGGTCTGTACCCATTGTAGATGCCGTATTTTTACCAAGCACAGAATATAGGTCACAGGATCTATTGCCCATGGACCTTTTGTGTTGTGCAGTGGGAAGTATTTGGAAAAAGTATTGAAAAACCTGTCCTTAACTGCAATTTTAAAGAGGAATTGGGTATCTAACCATTAGGATTCTTGGTAGAAGAATCCAGAGAAATAAAGAAGCGGTTTAGCAGTTTCTTCAAATGTTTTCTGGAGAAATAGTTCTTTGGATTTATTTTAATTTGTATTTTTGACATAAACTTGCTGCCACTTTTTTGTCATTTGAAATTGCTCAGGAGGCCAGTGGTTTGGTTCTCTTTGGGAATGAATTATCCCAAAGAGGTGCTCTCGGATATTTTTCTTTTTCTTTCTTTCTTCCTTTCTTTCTTTCTTTCTTTCTTTCTTTTTTTTTAATATTTTATTTATTTATTTGACAGAGATCACAAGTAGGCAGAGAGGGAGGAAGGGAAGCAGGCTCCCTGCTGAGCAGGGACCCCGATGTGGGGCTTGATCCCAGAACCCTGGAACCATGACCTGAGCCAAAGGCAGAGGCTTTAACCCACTGAGCCACCCAGGCGCTCCTCTTGGCTCTTTTTCTAACCTGCATAACTAACAAGCTGGGTTTAATTTGTATGTAGTGTCTGAGCTTCTGTGGCCTAGTATTTACCTTACAGGCTTGTGGTGGTAGTTAAGTAAATTAATATAAACAGAAAAGATATTTTAAAAAATATTTGGATCAATAAGTAGATATTACAGTCATGGATTACCAGTGTGAAAAGAATTTGAATACCTTGCATTATTTAGCAATAAAAACTATTTACTCTAAAACAAACCATATGATTTAGAAGTAATAGTAGTATCTCCTAGTTCAGAATCATGATGAACATAACAGTGTTATGGATATAAGGCTTAACAAATTGAGCTAAATTGTTGCGTGTCCCATCTTTCTTTCTTTCTTCTTGTTCTTTCTTTCTTCCTTTCTTTCTTTCTGCATGTCCCTTATTTCTGAAATTAGCTTTTACTTTGCTAGTAGACTTATTTGTGTGGAAAAAGTTACATAGCCTCCTGTGTACCAGGTCTGGCTATTTTCTGTTCATTAATTATTGTATAAACATTTACTTATAAAACAGTCTGTTCTCAAAAAATAAATAAATAAAAATAAAACATTCTGTTCTCTCAGTTCTTTCTTCTTTTTCGGTGTTAAAAACAATTACTAAGTGTCTATGGACCTTTTTTTTTGAGAGGCTGTACACTTGGGTTTGTATTTTTAAAAATGTTCTCTCGTATTCTTGTGTCATTTAAATGATGGGTCACTTTAGCTCTTTCAGTGTCAACTCATGTCCTCAATGTCAATGAAATGGTTTGGTTATAAAGGGAAGCCCAACACCAGTTTTGGAACGTTGGCATGCTTTCATAACATGCGTTTGTGTAGCAAAGTGTAGATTAACTATGACTTTCCTTTTAAAGCCTTAATTATTTTACTGAGAAAGAAGCATTAGTAGTCTTCCTTTTCCTACAGGTACACAGATTTTTTTTTATAAACATCATTTTGTTTTCTCTCTTTTTTTTCTTTTTAAAGCTTTTATTTATTTATTTGACAGACAGATCACAAGTAGGCAGAGAGGCAGGCAGAAGAGTCGGGGGAAGCAGGCTCCCTGCTGAGCAGAGAGCCTGATGCAGGGCTTGATCCCAGGACTCTGAGATCATGACCTGAGTCGAAGGCAGAGGCTTTAACCCACTGAGCCACCCCGGTGCCCTTGTTTTCTCTTTTGAGCACGTCGGAAACCATTTTGGTGTGGCTTGTCAAGGACAACATCAAGGCTCTCAACAGTTGTGGGCTGATAGGATACACATAATCAGGTGTCGATTGAGGTTTTCCTCCACGGTCCTTTTGCCTCCTCATGTTTTAGTTACTTCTTTCCTTTAAAAAGGTGGCTGGTAGAGGTTTTTAAGCATTGCAGGCTTTATTTGGTTCACTCCTTCTCTGTTCATACATTAGGAATGATACTTGTTTTTGTTAGTTAAAATTCAAGATGATAATATTTTTATGACCTACGTATTCATCAGCACAGACTGCCATCACGAAGAACCATAGGCTGTGTGGCTTAAACAACAGTCTAAACAACAATTTCTTACACTTCTAGAGATCAGGATCTAGAGATACATGGTCAGGTTCCAATGAGAGCTGTCTTCCTGGCTCACAGGTGGCTACCTTTTTGCTGTGTCCTCACATGGCAGAGAACATGCACTCTGATGTCTCTCCCTTGTCTTTTAAGGGCGCTAATCCCATCGTGAGGGGCACAACCCTCATGACCTCATCTAAATCTAATTACCTCCCAAATACACTGTCTCTAATTATCATCACATTGAAGGTTTGGGCTTTAACATAGGAATGTGGGGGAGAACCCAGTTTAATCTATGGCAGCCCAGGATGATGACTTCCAGACTGTGCTTTGTGGACTCCCAGGGGTACCACTGTGGATACCGAGAGATGGTGGGGAGAAGGCTGATGGCGCTCATACTTCCCTATTTTAAGCAGAACGGTTTCTATTTAATGTTATGAGGTATCCTTTGAGGAGAGCATTTTGCAGTTAGAAAATTGACCTAAGAATGTTTAATTGACCCCCCCCTTTCTCTCATTGCAGGTCAGGGGTGCTCTTCTTCCTGACGACCAACCAGTGTTTCAGCAGTGTGTCAGCTGTGGAGCTCTTTGTGGTCGAGAAGAAGCTCTTTATGTGAGTAGGTCTCTGTTCCAGGAAGGGGGGGTCTCTGGTATCAGGGGCTATTGGTCAAACTGGTCATATCCAGTATTAGGCCACAGCTTGGTTCCTGGGGATTGCCCATGTTAACTGAGAAACAGCAGCCAGAGGTTGTGAGGACAGTTGTGAGCATGTAGGGCTTGATACTAAGGCGGAAAGGAGTTCAGGATTAAGGCAGAGGCAGCAAATCCAAATGCTGCAGAAAAAGCAAGCGATAAAGGGGCAAAAAAGGATTTTTTTTTTTAGCAAATGAGAAGTCATGATGGCCCACACAGGCAAAGTCAGAGGGGCTTGGTAGAGAGAAAGTAGTAGGCTGAGCAGTAAATATAAGGTGTGGAGGTCAAGCTGACAAAGAATGTGGACCCAGCTTAGCCCTCAATGGGAGGGAAATGGAAGGAGCCAAAGGACAGCCTTAAGATAAAGTAAGGGCCCTTTTGTTTCTTGTGTTTTTCAAAGTTGAACAAGATTTGCCCATATTCACATGCCGAAGAAAGGAGTCATTTCAGAGGGAAAGAATGATATTGGTGGAGGAATTTGGAATTACAGGAGGAAGATGTCAGGAAGAGGAAGGGATCTAGAACTGGAGAGGGAAGGAAGCAGGATTTGACAGGGATGTGTGGTTGAAAGGTATGATTGTGGAAGGAAGAAGTGCCATTTTCTTTTTGTCAATGAGAGTGGAAGAAGTGATCCAGGGCTGCTTTAGGAAGCTTGGAAGAGAGCAGAACCACCTTCTTCATAATCAGAAATGGGAAGAAAGTAAAGCCTCTACCATAACTGAGCTCAGCTACTGGAGTGCTGTTCTTCAAGGAGAGCCAGTGTTGGAAGAGAGGAAGGAGATGCAGATCTGCTCACTGGGAGTGGGTGCTCAGGGAGCAGAATGGATGGCATCCAGAGGGCGTTCTATAATGAGAAGAGGGGTATTGCACAGACTCGTGTGGGGGTGACATCACAGGTGAGGCTCACACCCAAGATGGTGCCTGATGCTGACAGGATGGAGGTTTGCCTCAAGGATGTGAGAAGCTGTAGTCATTCGACCCCTTGTGGTGGCGGAAGTCTGTAGGTAAGCAAGCAGCCCAATCTGGTTTCTGCCTTCCTTAACTAATGTAGGATGAATTTTTCTTTTTTAGACACGAGTATATCAGTGGATACTACAGAGTGTCATCTTATTTCTTTGGAAAACTGTTATCTGATTTACTACCCATGAGGATGTTACCAAGTATTATATTTACTTGTATAATATACTTCTTGTTAGGTAAGCAGCATGACAAAGGTTTGTGTCTTTAGTCTTGGATATGAGGGCAAGCCAATTTCTTTTTACCAGCTTCTTTTTGGTTCTCAAACTCTAAACCAAGCCAGTGAGATAAGGAGACATCTATCCACATGCATGTTCTGAAATAACTGTTCCCTGAGGACATTTTTGTCAAGACTTGTCATAAACTAACTTTTAAAACTACTTATAAAGCTCTATTTTACTGAAAGATGCTGTGTATCATTTATCAACATGGAAAGAATTCACAAAACTATTTGAGACTATGCTGGAGAAGCTGGGGTAGTTACTATGTATTTGTATTTTTATTACTGTATGTGTCTCTGTGTTTATATGTAAAGATAGTGAAAGATAGTGACTTTCACGGCTTCCTGGTTTAATATAAATACTTGTTTGATAGATGTAGTTAGATTCATTTGTGTACTAGGTTCATTGTATCAGAATTTCCTTATTTTTTACTGATAGGCATAAACACATATATCAGAAATATATCTTTTAATTAAAAAAAATAAATAAGTAAAGCACTACAGAAGGAAACCAACTGATTGAGTTTAAACTTCCATTTTATAAATAAGAGGTGTGTCATAAAGAATTAGGCATAGAACCTAGATCCTCAGACTTTTGACAGCTGTTCCAAAACCTTCAGATTGTATGATCCATAATATTAGTCCATTATCATTTGTAAAGTAGTTTTATGAAAGTTATTTAACCCCACCCTTAATCCCAGAATTATATGGTGCTTTGTCTTGGGGGTATCTGTGGAGACATTCCCCCAGATACTGAAACCACTGGGAGGTCACTTAATCTTCTTGTCTCCACAGTATCTGTGGAGACATTCCCCCAGATACTGAAACCACTGGGAGGTCACTTAATCTTCTTCCCAGTTTCTTTACTCAATGCAGTGATAGCAAACAGTCATGTGGTGATGTTTGTAAAACAAATATGCTCATGACAAGTTTTGTTCTTAGAAGAGAAGGCAATCAGGGCGCCTGGGTGGCTCAGTTGGTTCAGTGAGTGCCTTCGGCTCAGGTCATGATCCTGAAGTCCTGGGATCAATCTTGCATTGGTCTCCCTACTCAGTGGGGAGTCTGCTTCTCCCTCTGACTTTCCCCCTCTTGTGCTCGCTCTCTCCCTCTCTGGGAGAGGGATGAGGAATGAGAGAGGAGTGAGAGAGATCTCATTCACTCCCTCTCAAATAAATAAATAAAATCCTTAAAAAAAAAAGAAAAGGCAATAGAATCGAGGCTAGTTGTGTTGCCTGGAGCTTTCTATCTTAAGCACTCAGAAATTGTTAATTACAAATAAAGGAGCAGAGATGTTACACAGAAATGTGCTTATGCAACAAGTATAAAAAAGAAACTATGATAACTTTATACAGTAATATGGGGGGGTGCTGGTAATGAATTGGTGACCCAAGGTGGTCGAATAGAGGATGAATATTCTTCATTCTGGTGTTCGTCTCTCAAAATATTATAGTGCTTTGCGTAGTAAGCAATCCCAAATACACAGTTACCTCGGCAGTTGGATTCAACCCCTTCTTTCCTTCCCAACTAAGGCTTGAAACCCATTGTGGAGGCCTTCTTCGTCATGATGTTCACCCTTATGATGGTGGCTTATTCGGCCAGTTCTATGGCACTGGCCATAGCAGCAGGCCAGAGTGTGGTATCCATAGCGACACTTCTCATGACCATCTCCTTTGTGTTTATGATGGTGAGTAGGAACTGTGCTTCTCTGAGAAGTAGTTATTTCCCCTTATTCCTTCCCACAGATTTACCTGTTACCTAAACCTGCTTTGAGGATTCTGTAAATGGGTTTCTGTGCTTTAAGGAGACCTTGTATTGAGGGATAGCTTGTATTAGAGAATATACAGATTTTTCTTGGCATTACCCAGCCTTTTTGGCTACTGTTCTAATATAATTGCTATAACTTCAGCTAACATTTTGTTACACATGAGTTCTTAAAAGATGCTTCTTGGGTGACATATAGTGAAACCTTGATAAACTGAAACTTCAAAAACCAAACTAGACTTTAAAACCAAAGACTGTAATGGGAGATGAAGAAGGACACTGTATCATGATAAAGGGGACAGTTCAACAAGAAAACCTAAAAATTGTAAATCTTTACGCCCCCAATATGGGAGCATTCAAATATATAAAACAATAACAGACATAAAGAAACTTATTGATAATAATACAATAATAGTAGGGGACTTTAACACCCTACTTATAGCAGTGGACAGATCCATCTAAGCAGAAAATCAACAAGGAAACAATGGCTTTGAATGACACACTTGACCAGATGGACTTAACAGATATATTCAGAACATTTCATCCTAAAGCGACAGAATGCACATTCTTTTCAAATGCACATGGAACATTCTCCAGAATAGATCACATACTAGGTTATAAATCAGTCCTCAATAAGTACAAAAAGGTTGAGATCATACCATATGAGATCATACCCTACATATTTCTGACCACAGCACTATGAAACTTGAAGCCAACCACCAGAAAAAATTTGGAAAGACCACAAATACATGGAGGTTAAACAGCATTCTACTAAATAATCAATGGGTCAACCAGGAAATCAAAAAATTAAAAAAATACATGGAAACAAATGAAAATGAAAACACAATGGTCCAAAACCTTTGGGATGCAGCAAAAGCAGTCCCAAGAGGGAAGTATATAGCAATACAGGCCTACCTCAAGAAGGAAGAAAAAATCTCAAATAATCTAACCTTATACCTAAAGGAGGTATAAAAAGTACAACAAATGAAGCCTAAAGTAAGCAGAAGGAAGGAAATATTAAAGATTAGAGCAGAAATAAATGATAGAGAAACTAAAAAAAAAAAAAAAAACCCAACAACAATAGAACAGATCAATGAAATCAGGAGCTGGTTCTTTGAAAAAATTAGTAAAATTGATATACCCATAGCTAGACTTACCAAAAAGAAAAGAGAAAGGATCCAAATAAATAAAATCACAAATGAGGGAGGAAAAATAACACCACCACGGAAATACAAAAAATTCTAAGGGAATGTTAGGAAAAACTATACGCTAACAAATTGGACAACCTGGAAGAAATGGACAAATTCCTAGAAACATATAACTACTAACTAAACTAACTAAAACAGGAAGAAATAGAAAACCTGAACAGACTGATAACCAGTAAAGAAATTGAATCCGTCATCAAAAATCTCCCAACAAACTAGAGTCCAGGGCCAGAGGACCTCCCAGGGGAATTCTACCAAACATTTAAAGAAGAGTCAATACCTATTCTTCTCAAACTATTCCAAAACACAGAAATGGAAGGAAAACTTCCAAACTCATTCTATGAGGTCAGTATCACTCTTATTCCAAAAACAAAGACTCCACTGAAAAAGAGAACTACAGGCCAATATCCCTGATGAACATGGATGGAAAAATGCTTAGTACAATACTCGCAAACTGCATCCAACACTACATTAAAAGAATCATTCATCACAATCCCATGGGATTTACTCCTGGGCTGCAAGTGTAGTTCAGTATTTGCCAATCGATCTGCATGATTCACCACATTAATAAAGACGAGGATAAGAACTATGTGCTTCTCTCAGTTGATGCAGAAAAGTATTGAACAAAGTACAGCATCCCTTTTTAATAAAAAGCATAAACAAAGTAGGGATAGAGGGAACATACCTCAACATCATAAAGGCCATATACAATAAACCCACAGCCAGTATTGTTCTCAGTGGAGAAAAACAGAGCTTTTTCTCCATGGTCAGGAACAAGACATGGATGTCCACAGTTATTTAATAACCAGTGTTATTTAACATAATACTACAAGTCCTATCCTCAGCAATCAAACAAAAATAAATTAAAGGCATCTAATCAGTAAAGAAGTAGTAAAACTTTTACTGTTTGCAGATGTGATACTCTATAGTAAACTCAAAAGACTCTACCAAAAAATTGCTAGAACTAGAACATGAATTCAGTAAAGTCACAGGATACAAAGTCAATATATAGAAACCTATTGCATTTCTATACACCAATAATGAAGCAGCAGAAAGAAAAATCAGGGAATTGATCCCACTTATATTTGCACCAAGAACCATAACCATCCAGTAATTGCACTACTAGGTATTTACCCAGAGGGGAGAAATACTGGTTTGAAGGGATACGTGCACCCCTGTATTTGTAAACACATTATCAACAATAGCCAAATTATGGAAAGCGCTCAAATGTCAACTGACTATTGAATGGATAAAAAGATGTGATATATAGACAGAATGGAATATTACTCAGCCATCAAAAGAATGAAATCTTGCTATTTGCAATGATGTAGATGGAGCTAGAGAGTATTACGCGAAGTGAAACAAGTCAGAGATACCACAAGATTTCACTCATATGTGGAACTTAAGAAACAAAACAAACAATCTTGGGGGAAGAAAAGAGAGGCGAACCAAGAAACAGACTTAACTCTAGAGAGCAGACTGAAGTGGTTAGGGAGTTGGGTTGCATAGGTGATGGGGATGAAGGAGGGCACCTGTGACGAGCACCGGGTGTTGTATGGAGGTGTTGAATCCCTGATTTGGGCACCTGAAACTGATATTACACTGTATGTTAACTAATTGGAATTTAAACAGAAACTTCTAGAAAAAAACAAAACCCCACAAAACCCAGAAAAATTTGATTGTAAGATTCCCTCATAAAAACGTCGGGTTAATTGCCCAACTTCTGTGCTCGTGTTAGAGAACCATTGACTTATTTAAGCAGTGACTTAATGGTTTGGCTGGATATACTCCTCTCCAAGGGAGTAGCTAAGCTCCATGAGAAGTAGAACAGTTTGCAGTGTGGATAGTCTATCTTGGATCCCTCCTGTATTTTGAAAAGGGGTATTTTAAAAATACTGAAAAGTTCCAGAGTCCACACAGTACTGTGTCTCCTCCCTTCTGGGTTCCTGACATTCTCTTATACCAATATATTTCTGCCTACCTTTTTTTAAATGGTTACTGAAGCCTAACCGTACGTGTCCCTTAATTTTCCCTGTAGACGAATCAGTAAGCGAACCAGCTAGTTACCACCTTGCCCCTTAACATCAAGTAAACAGGAACGTTAGCCTGTTTACTTAATACATGTGTTTTTTTCTGCTAGAGTAGGAGATGTCTTTAAAAGGAGCATAATTAGCACAAATTTTTGCCAAAGTTTAAGTCTTCCATTTCTGAGTTTGACATCTACCGATCTAACCGTTATTAAGAAAGTGATAAACCTTGCGTATGTTTTCTATCATGTTATCCAATAAATAATGTGTCATCAATTTATAAAAATGTTCTGAAAAATGTATTAGATGCTTCACCTTATTGTTATTTAGAAGTTTGTATATAGAGTCTTTAAAACCAGTCATAACACCACATTTTCCTCAGGGATGCAGTGTGTCCTCTATTAAGCACCTGGTTAAGTCAAGTTCAAGAATACGTAGTCACTCCAACATTGTCATTGTTAGGTCTAGCCCAGCATACCTACTGCCAGTTAAAAGTTAAAATATAAACCTCTTCTCACGTAGCCATCTGTTGCTGGCCTCGGCCCTTCACTGTAAGATGGCTTTTTGGTAGCTTTAAATGAAGGTATTCACCATATGTTAGGCTGTACTTCACCATGTTATTCTGTGTATCAGTTCCAGGCTTTGGGTTATTTTAAGCATGCATCCCGAATGCCAGATTATTTCTATAGTCACGTGGAGATAGAATGCAAGCCCTCGTAAATAACAGATCTTACTGTTTTAGGGAAGTAGAGAGGGGCAGGAGGTGTTCAGGATCTGCTCTGGTAAGTTTCTTGGTGTGAGCATAGAGTGGTGGTATTGCTGGGACAGTCAGTACTTTATTGATCTTTCATCGTGGGCAGTCACCAAAAGTAAAAGCCTTGACAATGAAGGGTCTTCCAATGAGATGATGTGGGTATTAGAGATAAGTTGTCGTTCCTTTAGAACCACGAACGGCCTCAGCTCTAGCGGGACATATGAAAGCAAAGGGAAGTCTTAGAAGAAATGTTTGTGAAGGTTGTAGGGGACTCAAATTATTCTCTGTAATTTGCCATGAAATCCCTTCACCAGCTCTGATTCTTGGCATTTGCTTTTCGTAGATCTTTTCAGGGCTGTTGGTAAATCTCAGAACCGTTGCGCCTTGGCTCTCCTGGCTTCAGTACTTCAGCATTCCACGATATGGCTATGCGGTAAGTTTTCCTCATCTGTCCTTGTGACTGCCTCATTGTTCCCAAGCTAGAAACAACCAGAATAAAGCCTGCCAGCGTCATCGCCTCAGCCATGAACTGTGAAAGTCTCCCAGGGGTTTCATTTTCCGAGCGATGAAGAAGAGTTTCACCTCGATTATCCCCTGAGGTTTCCCCAGTCACCCTGCTGTCCGAGGGAGCTGAGGGGTGGAAAGAGAACTCCACAGAAAGGAGAAGGATCGATTAATGGATGTGAAAAACTGTCGTTGCATTTCAGTTCCATACGGAAATAGAGAAGGGGGGCTAGAATATATATTTTACATTGAAATTAGAAGAAAAAGAGCACATAATACAGCTACTCTATTGGCTTTAGAAAAAGCTCATCAAGTCCACAGAAAACTGTGTCTTAATATAGTATAATTGGGTTTCTAACTCCCAAGAATTAGCACTGGTTTTGATGAAAATAAACAGGAACAATATAAAAAGTTCTTAAATAGATGCTGTAAATTAACAACAGTCATTGACTACCGTTTTATGATTTTAATCCCACTGTTTGCAGGATTATAAAATTAGGAGGAGGAAGGAGCTATGGGTAGGATAGCCACAGGTCTCTCCTCTTTGCCAAATACTTTTTACAGCCTTTGTTTTAGAAGCCAAAATCCCAACGTAGGCCACCCAGTTAGTTGCCCGTGAAAAGAATTTTGACTGCTCTGATGTGACCAAGACCGTGAATGTGAAGCTTGGTTTCTTTTTAGAAATAGCAGTAAAGATTAAACTAGGAGGACATGATCATTCTCTGGAGACTTTTTGAAATTTAAAACCATTTACCTTGTCCCATCCCCCCTGTGTTATAGGCTTTGCAGCATAATGAATTTTTGGGACAAAACTTCTGCCCAGGAGTCAACGTAACAGGGAACGATACCTGTAGCTATGCGATGTAAGTTTGTACTCAGTGTCACAAGGGATTTGCTTACTCTTGGAGTGTCACGTAGAAAGGCCACTGGACCATGTGGCTGCTGAGGTCCTTCTACTGCAGACCAGTGCACGTCTCCTTGATGTTCTGCTACAGTCCAAGTTATAGTTAAGTTGGGGAAATGTTTCTGAGATATTGTTTATTTGGGGCCTTTTTAAAATGCTGTTTTGAATTGTGGGTCTTAGTTTGAAATGAGCTGCTTTGATATTTTTGCAAAGCCTTAGGATATTGGAATTTATGGATTATGGGACGTGTACAGATTCATGAACTTACTTACAGCTTCTTGGAAGCCCAACCCGAGGCCAGGAGCAGAACATTTCTCTGGCACACTCGAGGCACCTGCCCCTTCCTCCTGCACTTAAATAGGAGACATTATGAAATCGAAGTCTGCACAGCTATTTTTTTTTTTCTTTTAAACTGACTTGGAATACCCTCATTAAAGCATGTGCCCTCTAAAGAAGGAAACATATTTCAGTCATGAGAAAGAAGTCGCATTTATTGCATAGTGTCAATAAAACAGAAATGCAGATTTCCATAAAATCAAGAGGATGTTTTAAAAACTGAGTAACACTTTCCTTATCCATGATTGTTGTTAACGGTTTGATTTTGATAAATGAACTAATGAAAGAAAAGAGAATGCTGGTATCCAGAATCTCATGGACCTTCATGAAATAATTCTTAGTACCAGGACACATTGCTAGTTTGAAGTATTTCTAGAAAATCTCTGCAAAGAGAAGCTTTCTTTATCCTGCCCACTCTCTGTCTTTTGTCTGGGCATAACACTTTTTTTTTTTTTTTTTTTGAAGATTTCAAGATTTGCAGAAAGATGGGGTAACAGGGAATAATTAAGGCTGTACCAGGTGTTTTTAGTGCCAGGTGTTTTTCTTAACAGTGCCAGGGCTACCCCACCCTGTTCTGCTTCAGCTGCCACTGAGGCTTCCCCCACATTAAGGGGCCTGCTGGTGACGGCTTGCAGCCAGGCATCTGCTGGGCTCATTCCAGTCCTGCGGCAAGAGCGGATAGAACTGCAACGGTACCAGGAAGCCCTTGCTCACCTCTCTTCCCAGTTGCAAAATTCTTAGCCTGTGTTCATTTGCATGGCTGATTTGTGGGTGATGAGTTCTAGAAAGAGCTTTGGCCGTCTCGGTAATAATGTCATCTGTTATCTGTTGATGCCATCTGTTAAAACTGAGGTTTTCCCCATCAGGAGTGAGGGCAAATTACTTGATAAATGTTTCTGCCCTTTAAAGAGAGCAGCATCATAGATCTGGAAACAAATGAATTTGCAGAGATTAGCAACTTGGTTCACAGTGTGAGTCTGTGGCCTTGGACCTAAGTTCCTTAAACCTTAGCCTCTTCATTTTTTACATGTGTATCTGAACCCCCATTGGGTTGTTTTAGGGATTAATTAAACTGTTACATGTGGGTTGCTCAACATAGTATCTTGCGGATTTGTAAGCACTCATTGTCTGTTACCTACTATATATAAAGGCATAGTTATTTGAGCCTTGGTAACCAATGGGAGGAGTGAATTAATTAATTAATTTTGATTAAAGATTTTATTTATTTATTTTACAGAGAGAGAGAGATATATCACAAGTAGGCAGAGAGGCAGGCAGAGAGAGGGGGAAGCAGGCTCCCTGCTGAGCGGAGAGCCCGATGCGGGGCTTGATCCCAGGACCCTGAGATCATGACCTGAGCCAAAGGCAGAGGCTTAACCCACTGAGCCACATGGGCGCCCCGGGAGGAGTGAATTTAATTGAGTAAAATTTGACAAATGCTAAGAATGAAGTCATATTCTTTTTCTGTTGAATTTCAGATGTACTGGTGAAGAATTTTTGCTCAACCAGGGCATCGATATCTCCCCATGGGGCCTGTGGAAGAATCATGTAGCCTTGGCATGTATGATTGTTATCTTCCTTACAATTGCCTACCTAAAATTGTTATTTCTTAAAAAATATTCCTAAATTCCCCTTTAATTTACATGATTGATCCACACATTAAAAAGGGAGCATCTTGACATTTTAAGTTTTCAGAAGTGTTTCTGTTGTCTTTTCCTTTGGCATTGTACTGTTCAGCAAGAATTATTTTCAGCACAGACAACCACAGACACCGTGATGAACTGAGTTATACACGAAAGAACCCAGGTCATAAACTAGTGCTGTGAGGAACTGTGTATCAGTTCATCTAATCACACAGTAACCACGGGGGAAGCATCTAGGTTAATTTGGCAACCTAAAAAAGAACTGAATTCTAGGAACTAGTGACGGGTTCTGAACATCTGTGACACCAGTTTCCTCATCTTTAAAACAAGTAGAGGTTCGTAGCCCTCCAGCTCCACCACTGTTCAAATCTAGGATCTGCCTTTATTTAGTAAACAGTAACAACAAACACAGAGATGCAGCGGTGGAAGTACGAAGTCTAAACTGTGTTGGAAAAACCCGGTGTGATTCATAGGGTAAAAACAGCTGTTATGAGAGAAGGAGCTTATGAGAACTTACTGCGATGGTTCTGTTGTGGAATCAGAACACAACAGGGGGCTCCACTAGCCTGTGGACCAGGTGTGGAGGGCCTGCGGTTCGCAGCCGTGCTGGGGCAGGTCAGGGGTCTGTGACCTGCGTGCGTGTCACAGCTGCACCCTTCTGCACGCTTCTGGGGCTGCTTCAGATAGAATGGCCCGAGCCAGGACCCGGGAGCCACCAAGATCCTTCCCGGCTCCAAAAACTTGAATTTGGAATACCCTAACTGTCATAACCGCCCCCATACAGGTGTCTGCATTCCCACAGAGACATCTCCTAGTCACAGATTCTCCCTTCATTCTAACCTTTATTGGTACCGGGGAAGTATTTCTTCACTTTTTAAATTGCAGGGTAACGTAGGGAAAGGCCGAGTCCAGTGAATTATCGTAAAAGGAACACGCCGGTGCAGAAACAGAACACGATGGGCCCACGGGAGCCCCCCTCGCACTCCATCCCCATCACCACTTCCTTCTCTCTGGGCTGTTTCTGAAATGACGCTGGCATACTCCTCTCTGTTGCTGTTATCACACCTCGTGACAGCTGAGTTTCGTGGCCCTGTGTGCACAGTTACATCCTTATTTAAGTCCCTCCTGCCCCCTTTTAGGGAAGTGTTAATTTTGGAATGATTTTAGACTTAGAGAAAAGTTGCAAAAATAGTATGGAAGAGTTCCCATGGGCCCTTTGCCCAGGTTTCCTTAATGTTAACATTTATAGACCATGGCACAGGTCAAAAGAAAGAAATGAACATTATACATTGTTACTACTTAAGCCACCCTCTTTATTCAGACTTCACCACTTTCACACAACATGCTTTATTCCAGGATCCATTTCAGGAGGTCACATTGCAATTAACCCCCCTTTTATAAAAGTCAACACTAGTCAGTATTCCTAGGAATTAAGTGAGCCTGAGGATCACTGGCATAGACTCGTTGTGACTGCTCATCTTGGAGTATCAGTCAGTGTTAGTGGGAGCCCTGCCATATTGGCACAGTGATGTCAGTCTAGGGACATAGCATTATATTTCTAAGAAACTTTTTTAAAATGACATTTGATTAATGCGTCATCTTGTAACATATGATAACACACTCTTTTTACCTGATTATTATGTGACCATCAGGGTTAATCAGTTTTTCCTGTTGGTATAGAACCCTGGCTTCCTCAGACTTCTCTGTAAACACTCTTCCCTCATATTACAGAGAATAATATATATCTGTATTTTATGTACAAAATACACTTGAAGAAGAAACAAAACAGCCAGATATATTGGTATCTACTTTTAAAAAGAATTTAAATGCATCCTGTGATACTTACCTGTTTCTATTACAATATACTTTTTTACATAACTGGTTTTAATTACTATGATAAGAAACACATAATATGAAATTTGCCATCTTTACCATTTTTGAGTTAAGGAAGATTTTTTTAAAGTAAAGTAAATGTAAGTCCTATAAGGCAGGAAATATTCATTTAAAGATATTTACTTCAGACTATGTCTATATTCTTTTGAATTTTTTTTTATTTTCTTGGATGTCAGAAGAACTCATCTATAGTGGAGAGGATGAATTAATTTGGTTTAAAATAGAAGAAACCTCAGGAATAAATGAAAAAAGTGTTAACTACTACTTATACTCCTTCCATTGCTCTCATCGTGGCCTAAAGTGAGTTGTTGAAGAGGCATCGTACCTTCTCATCTGTTTCTCCATCTTGGAAGCCATTCTTCATGGTCTTTAGATTTGAACTGTATTAACCTCAGTACCCCAATATCTACATATATTTGAAAAGTAGCATTACTCATTTTTATATGACCTCTCTAGGTCACCCCAGTGCCTGCTCAGTGGGCCTCAGATCAGACTAGCTAAAGTAGGTGGGACAGATACCATTCATTGGTCCAAGAGCTTGGGCTCTCACCAACCCTGAAGTACTAGCAGCCACTACGGATGCCTGAGCTGTCTGCAGCAGGGCTGATGCTGAGCTCTCCATATGGTCCTGTCTTTGATGGGACCAGCAGGCCACTTGGTGACAAGTTGATAATACACAAGAACTTAATGACTGTCCCAGAAATACGTGAGGATCAGTGTCTTGGAGTATGTGTCCTACTGGAGGCCTTAACTTTGTAGAAATTCTGTACTTTGTGTTTTATTTTGCATTCCCTCATGGAAGAACTGTACATTGTGTTATGATACCTCTTGCTCTACTGTGTCTAAGGAATTTTCCTTTGGGCGTAGCAGTAGAATTATTAGAAAGCCATCGGCTTGTGAGTACTTCCAAGTCATCGCAACGTTCACACTTTTGGCTAGCATCTATGGCAAGAAGTATACTTCATTTTACAACCCATTGCTTGTGTGTACACAGATAATCCAAACAAGCTTCATGGGGTGCATTCCAAGTTATTTTTGAAAATAAAGTTTGAGTAAAACAATTTTATAGGCCCACCAATATGATACAGTGAATATGCAATCAATAAATATTTTCAAAGTTACACAACTTTATATGCCCTTAACTTATTTTTAGTGTCCTGGTTTGATCAATTCTATGTATATGGTGGTACTATTGCTTTACCTACCTGGGATAGAAATCATAAAGATTAAGTAATTTTTGCTATTTATTTTTCATTTTATGGTTTTTTTTTTTCATACATGTTTACATTCTCTGAATTCCTTCTGGCAGCTGTAAAATGAGAATTTCTTTTAGCTTTAGCATTTTAGGTTACATGGTTGTTTATATTAAATTGTCCATTTTTCAACTAGCTTCAAGCAGAGCAGCCACCCAGCTTGCTTTTTTCAACTTCAGCTATGTGCTTTGGTATAATCCTGTAATTTCTTTCATTTGAATTGTTACCAAAAGAATTGGAATCTTATTTATGCAATTTAGACTCAAAGTTGCTAAGATCAAGGAGGGCTGCCTTCTTTCTGTTTGAAAGCTCGGCCTTTGACTTGTTTACCTGACTAGTTTGAGTATTTTCTTTCTACATTTCGTTGGGATAGGACCACGCAGGATGCTCTCTTCCTGTAGACCAAGGGTGACAGGCTTTATCTGTGAAGGGATCCAATAAATATTTTGTAGTCTTTGTCTATTTTTTCTTTTTAAACGACCTCTTAAAAATGCAAAAGTCGGGGCACCTGGGTGGCTCAGTGGGTTAAGCCTCTGCCTTCGGCTCAGGTCATGATCCCAGGATCCTGGAATCGAGTCCCACATCAGGCTCCCTGCTCAGCGGGAAGCCTGCTTCTCCCTCTCTCACTCCCCCTGCTTGTGTTCCCTCTCTCGCTGTCTCTCTCTGTCAAATAAATAAATAAAAATTTTTAAAAAATGCAAAAGTCATTCTTGAAAAATGTAAAAACTATTCTTAGCTTGAGGCTATCCAGTATGGGCAGTGTGAGCCAGATACGGCCCACAGGCCAGATTTGCAGAGAGCCTTGGTGTAAACAGTTGTCACTCCTGCGTCATGTGAAACCACACTTAAAAGTGTTGATGAACCTGATTTCTAAGAAATTTACTGGTAATTTTACTAAGATATTTTTCAAGGTATTATATTGAGACTCTTTCTGCATAATAGAACAAATACATCGCTTCTTAGTACTTGGCTCTCCCTTAAGAGATCTGGCCACCATTTGAGATCAGGCCTCACGGAGTTTGTGGGAGAGCCTGTTTTGCATGTTTAGGAATTGGGCTTTTTTCCCCAGTGCATGTAACTAGTGTTACGCTCTGAGGAATTAATTCACACTGGCCATCCTCAGAAGGGGATTGATAAGCCAGAGCACTGATTCATTAATTTAAACAGTAAAATGTTATAATAGCTGTTTACTTGTGACATTCTTCTCTCAGGTGTGAAACTGAGATCAGAAGTTTCCTTGGTAAAGACAGAATTAGGATTTCAGATTAATTCAAATGACATCTACTACATCCGTAGGAATGTGTGTCAAGCTGAGGTGAATAGTTGTGAGAGCTCGTCATCACTAGGACAATGCAGGAGACCATCAGTACCCTCCTCACCCTCACATGTTTGTTTATTCTCAGTGGAATAGAGATCCCAAGGAAAGAAAACCTGGAACCTTACCAAACCTAGTTCTCCTGTCTTGCTATACCTCCTGGCCTTCCATCTCTTGGTATATACATTTTTTAAAAAATGGTTGACTCACATATTGCAGCCTACTTTTTGTCCCCACTGAGGACTATGAACACAAGATACTTACATTCTAAGTTGAAGTAACTATTTTTTTTAAAGATTGATTTATTGACAGAGAGAGAGAGCAAGCATAAGCAGGGAGAGTGGGAGAGGGAGAAGCAGGCTCCTGGCTGAGCAGGGAGCCTGATGCGGGACTTGATCCCAGGATCCTGGGATCATGACCTGAGCCGAAGGAAGGCAGATGCTTAACCAACTGAGCCACCCAGGCGTCCCTAAGTTGAAGTAACCCTTGTTTCCTAAACTGTGAGCTTCCACATTTCTTTGCTGTTACCTAGGATTTCCTAAGCTTGCCTGGTAAGAATCCGTGATCATCTGGGATGCTTATGTGATGAAGGAAGGCAAGGAAAGGCTATTTTTCCCCCAGCTGTTGAGAAATCTCTGAGGATTGAGGACTGGGAGTGAGGACTGAGCCTGGGAATTCCAGGTGATTCTTTGGGATATACTGATTTAGGACTGTAATAACCGGGTAAGGCCAATTTAATTTCACTGTAATTTGATCTCAATCCAATCACTGTGAGAGCCTCATTCAAAGCCACCTATTTTGTATTCACCTATATATCGGAATCACATTTAGAACCAGGTGAACTTATTAAATTAACATCATCTGATCTTCAAACGCTTTCTAACCGGCGGGTTCGTTCTTCCCCTGGCAACCCCACACGACAGCACTGTGGGTCTCTGAAAAGTGACAGCTGAAAGTGCCGTCGCTGATGGAGCGAGGGTTTGGCCTCCTTTCTTTGCCAGGCCAACAGACCCCGAGGCATCATTTCTCAGTAACAGAGGGCTTGGCAGTACAACGTTTGGAAGACTTCAAGCTGTTCCCAAGTTTGTCATTTTGCAGATGAGGAAACTTGAGCTTCAAAGGCTGTGACCTGCCAAAGGCCACATGGACTATTTTGTTGCTGAGATTTGGAACATACTGCACTGGTCCCAGGGTAGCCTGACAAATCACCTATGGTGGGTCCCTCAGGCAAATGTGCAGCAGCCAGGATGGGCACAGTGGGTTTCCAGTAGAAACCAGGGAGTTGTGCTTTACAAAAGTGTTCCAGGACCTGTGACACCAACATGTGGCCTTCTTATCTCTACAGTTACTCAGGCAAATGTCCTGCCTTCCCTCCTTGTCATGTTCCATTCACCAGGTTTGTGACTTGGATTCAGACTGACTTCACGTCATCTGTATGTAACTTACGCAGCCTCTTATCCATAAAATAGGGACCCTGTTAGTTACCTCTGTGGAGGTGTGATGGTGGAATAGGGGAATGCATGTAAAGGGCCTAGAAACACCTGACTCCTACGATGCCCTCAGTACACTGTAGCTATTCCTGCTACATCCCACAGGACATCAACACAGGTTGTTAGCATTATCTTAGTGCCAGTTTGTGGATGACACCCTTGGCGGGGTTGAGAACACCATCCTCTGGGGAATGTTCCATGCATTAAACCCAGGGTTGGCAAACCATGGCCTGCAGGCCAAATCCGGCCCACCGCCTGGTTTTGTAAATAAAACTTTATTGGAACACAGTCACACACATTTGTATTTGTATTGTCTATGGCTGCTCTTGCATTATGATGGCCAAGCAGTTGTGACAGAGACCATTATGACCCATAAAGCCTAAAACACTTTCTGGCCCGTTACGGAAAGTTTGCAGGCCCCTGGAGTAAACCAGGAGTTCTTGTTCCCAGCAGTGACGGTATACAGGTCCACACACCAGTGATCTTGGGTTTTCTCAGTATCATTCCTTGGGACCATTTGCATAATTTATGCTTCCTGTCTGCAGCTGTCAGCTCTACTGTAGAGGAGCTCCCAAATCCTCAAGGAGTCGGGGGGACACTTCTACTTGGGAATACAGTGAGGGTTCCACCACACCTGAAACTGTCTGCCACATACACACTTGGACATTTGCACACTGGTGAACAGCAGGCAAAGAAAGCGGGTATCACACTGGTCATCTGTGTTGAGAGGCGAGACTTAACTGCTATCTAACAGGGCAGAGAATTCACAGAGGTGACCTGGTGTTTCCGTGCTCAGTGGTTTACCTCAACAGGCAGGCAGAACCACCACAGCCTGATAAAGGATGAGGGCTTTGAGCCCTCAGCAACGAGGGTGTGATCACTGCACCAAACCCGCAATGCAGCACAGGTGAAGTACTGGCCAAGAATGAGGAACTCTAGAAAGGCTGGGAGAGGAAGTAAATAGTTATGGCCTTGTGGGCAGCAGCAATGGGGACCAGCAAGTTCCACTAACCCTCTTGAGTTTTACGCTCTAGAGATTACAGCTGGCCTCCCTCAAAAAAACCCAGGATGGACTTAACGTGGCCATGAGTGGATCTGAGTGGTGCCAGGAGTGGATGAAGGAGATGCGTTTGGTGCCCTGAGGCAGGTCTCCTCTGCACCTCCGATTTGGGCTGCGGCTGTGATAGACAGCTACATGTGAGCTCGGATAATGCTGCCAACACCCCACCTCAAGCCTGCACCACAGATCTCTTCGCTTTTTGCTGCTGTGAGGCCTCCAAAGCTAAGAGCTTGCTGGCCTGAGTGCAAGCATAGCCAGAAAGTGTGGGGGTGTCTACCCTTCCACCAACAGGGACCAGAGCCAATGGATTAAACTCTGGCCTTAGGCTCTTCAGACAGAGAACTATGGGAGGCATTCTGTAGTGTCCTCAGAGGTGGAACTGAGCTCCCGTGGCCTCCAGAGGCACCTTCCATAACACACCTGTATATAAACTGGCATTTCCTCCCTTCCTGGCTCATTCTCCGTCTCCTGCTCTAGTTGTGTAGTATCACCTCCCCGATAAACTATCAGGACTCAAGTCCTTGTCTTGGCTTTTGTTTTAGGACACTAAAACACATTCCCATTAATACCAGAAACAAAATAAGCATGACTACTCTCACTGCTACTCTCCAACACAGGACTGTCCTTACTTACAAATGAGCTCCTCTCCTCCCCAGAAAACCCAAAGAACCAATACAGAATCCATTAGAGTTAGTAAAGGAGTTCAACACATGTGATATATGTAAGATTAATTTATAGAACATCTGTAGTTTCCCTTTATATCAGCAATAACCAACTAGAAAATATAATAGATTCTCATAGTACCAATAAATCTATTTTTAAAATGTGTAAGATCTTTAAGAAATCTTAAAAGACACTTAAAGGGCACTAAGGAAGCTCTGAATAAAGAATAGTTTCTGATAGTGTTAAGATGTCAGTTCTCCCTAAAATAATCAATGAATTCAATGCAATTCCGGGGTGCCTGGGTGGCTCAGTGGGTTAAGCCTCTGCCTTCGGCTCAGGTCATGATCTCAGGGTCCTGGGATGGAGCCCTGCACGGGGCTCTCTGCTCAGCGGGGAGCCTACTTCCCCCTCTCTCTGCCTGCCTCTCTGCCTACTTGTGATCTCTCTGTCAAATAAATAAATAAAATCTTCTAAAAAAAGTAAAATAAATTCAATGCAATTCCAATAAAATTCCAGTGGGAACTTTTTCTCTCTGTACACCCCCTGCCTCCATAGGAACCCACCATATTTGTCTGGACACTTGCATGGAAAAATAAAGGTTCACAAAAATAGCACAATTTTGAAAAAAAAAAGAAAAAAGATCTTACCACATACAAACACATACTATAGAGTCCTAATAATAAAAGTTGTGCAAGAACATTCATAGATCAATTTGTAAAAGGCTAAAGAGTTAAAAAAAAAAAACCCACATATTTATACATGAAACGGAAAAGACATCATGAACTAACAAGGTAAAGTAACTTACTTAATAGAGAATACTGGCAAAACTGGCTCACTGTATGGAGAAAACACCTGTGGGCCTTACACAAGGTTACCCTTATACAAGGTATTAAATGTGAAAGGTAAAACTGTAAGTTTAATAAATTTTTTTTAATAAATTTTCACCACACAAAGGTCTCAAAACCCCTAACACAATAAGGCAAAATAAATTGATGGATTTTTTTAATATAAAAACCAAGGAAATATTGACAAAGTTATCAATTGGATGAGATATACTAGTAAGAGTCCAAAACTGATAAGGGATTAATACTTAAACCATATAACAAGGAGCTTAATTTGTTGATTGGCAAATCAACAAAAAAGGCCATGACCCAGTAGAAAAATAAACTATGAACAAAAACATAACGTGTTTCCCAGTAGATCAAAGTGTAAGATTTTAAAAGTTTGAACGGGCAACTTACCAAAAGGGAAACCCAAATGTTGAACAATTATGTGAGGGAATGTACAACCTTAGGAATTAGGAATCAGAGAAATGCAAAATAAAATGAAACCTTACTTTAAAACCATGCCATTAACAAAAACTAGGAAGCCAGACGGTAGGGATGCTGGTGAGGGTATGCATAAAACTGGTTATCTTATGCACGTTGTGGAATTGTAGACTGGTGCAGTCATTCCAGAGGGGAATCTGACAGCTCTGAATAAAATTAAGTATTTATAGGGGCGCCTGGGTAGCTCAGTCGGTTAAATGTTCTACTCCTGATTTTGGCTCAGGTCATGATCTCAGGGTCCTGGGATCAAGCCCTGCACTGGGCTCTGCGCTCAGTGCAGAGTCTGCTTGAGATTCTCTCCCTCCTTCTCCCTCTGCCCCTCCCCCCTGCTCATGCACTCTCTCTTTGCAAAATAAATAAAATTTTTAAAAAATTAAATATTTGTAGACCTGGCATTCAACACTCCAACTCCTGTTCTATACCCGTGGAGGAACTCACGAAAAACCAACAAGGGTATTATGTTCAAAGTTTTCAAATAACAGAAATATTAGAATCAACTCTTCACTATAGAAAAGCATTAAGTAAAATGTGGTAGCTGCACAGTAGGAAATACTACACAATCCTCAGAATAACCTCCTAGAAGCACATTCAGCAGAAGAAGTCATGTGTCAATCATACTGTTCTTGGGACATAAAAAAACGAAAATGCCTTTTTCAAAGTCTAAGCCTTTACTAATAAGTCTCATGATACAAATTACCCAGCTGCTTCTACTTAGTAAACAGACCACTATCACATCTGTTATTATACCAAGTCTTTATTGAGAAGTAAAGTGCTCAATATTACACATTAATGAAGTTCTCAACTGTCGAGAGACTTGCGTATGTAACATCTTAATAACACAAATAGAGAGGGGAGGATGATAGGAGAGGGATGAGAAGGGAATGCTCCATGACTAAAAAGAGAAAAAAATATGTAACTTACAGGTGAAATGAGGAACAGTATAATAAGAAGTACATAAGAAGACTTTCTAGTGACCATAACTGACATATGGCACACGGTCGATGCACATGGATACCACATAATGGCTGCACTTCAAACTGAAGTTTGTTTACATGTGACAACACAGTACACGGACATACATACGTGCACTCAGTATCCCTGGAATGCAAACTTTAGTACCTAGTAATAAAGAACTTTGTGTAGCATATTTGAAAGAAAGCCAGGAGAAATCCTGTTAAAGAAACCCAATGTGTATCACTTCTCCGGAAGCTAGCTTTAAAAGGTTTGTTCGCTTATGTTTTCATTGAAGATTTGACTGATATATTCTACCCATTACGTGAACAACGTGCAAATTCAAAACAAGGCACTAAAACGTGGGCCTCTCTTCTCGTGTTCTCCGAGTCGGAGTTAACTCACCAACGTTGCATTCTCTCTTGCTTGTCCCATTAGCTCATGGGACAGTCACCTCATTCAACACTTTTGAAAAATAAGATCTTTATTTTTTATTGAGAAATAGATTTCTTCTCCATTAATTTGGTGAGAGATCCTCTCTTAATGGAGGAAAAAAAACCTGCTGCAAACTCAAACTTTGGCTGATACATTCTGTTAATGAAATTTTCAATACCAGAAACTCCTTTTGATTAAACTGAGCTCCATTTAGATGAAAAATTCTAGTTCTGAGATGCAGGATCAAGAGTACTTGAGTTCTAAGGGTGCCTGGGTGGCCCAGCTGGTTAAATGTCCAACTCTTGGTTTTGGCTCAGGTCATGATCTCAGGGTCAAGAGACTGAACCTTGTGTTGGGCTCTCTGCTGAGCTTGGAGCCTGCTTAAGGTTCTCTCTCTCCTTGTTGTTCTGCCCACCCCCCCACCCCCCCCCCCCATAAAAAAAAGAGCATTTGAGTTTTATATTCTCAAAACAGCATAAAACTCAAACTTTAGCTTTATAATATCTATGTATGCATTTCAAAACTCCTTTAAATTTTTGTGTAAAATGAACATATCTGCTGAGCTAAAGCCTTCAGTACATACTTAAAACATTTAGTAAGTTGGTCTTCCCAGATTAGTTACAACATTAAAATCAGCTGCAAATAAGCTGGGCCACCTGGGAAGAGAATATATGGACAAACCTTCATATTAAACTAATTATTAGACTAAGTCAAACTTAGTGATTGGGCTCCTTCCAATTTTCCCACGTTATGGTTAGAGATGACATATTAACCCACAATCAATCACTTTTGGCTTCATGCAGTTCAGAGCAAAAATATTGTAAGTCAAACAGTTATTCCCACAGACATGAGATACAGTAACAAAAAAAATAGCACATTATTCAACATTTATCTTAACCATTCATACAAATTCTAGCATAATGACTACGTATCCATTCTCTGGTCTGGAGTTCTTTTCCAGCTCATCTTTTAGAAAAGTTTACCCCAGGAAGGTAGTTGAAATAAAAGGCTCCTTTCTTAAAAGAAAGCGATATATTACGTCCATGAGCTAAGCCTGAGTGGGAAGGAATGCCCCTACTTTCCCTCCACACACTGGGCAAAAATGCCAATACTGATTTCTGTGATTGGAAATAAAACTCCGAAGCCTTCCAACAGGTCTCTCCTCGCTTTAAAGGCTACTTCATTGTCAACTGGGAAGACTCACCCATGGGAGCAAGTAGGCGTACCACTCCATATACTTTACAAAGACTTTTTTTCTAGACTCAATATTTACACCTAGATTTCTTACATGAGGAAAAAAAATCTTCTTTGATCCATGGGCAAGATTTATCTAAAATAAATTAAAGTGCAAAAGCATTAACAGCTGGTCACAAAGACCAGCATCGCACGGTGGGCGGGACATGTAAATAGCGTGCTTGTTCCGCCAACACAAGACAGCCCTTTTCTCACCAATTAGGAGCACGTTCTAACACACGTCCTAGACGTGGATACTGGAACTCCCATTTGCACCTGCACCTTCTAATCCTTCTGCAGACTGGGAGGAAGAAGGGCGGGAGCTTCTGGGGCGAGGTGGACCATTCGGTCCCAGGGGTGTGCCTAAACCATGACTTATCTGGGAAGCGGCATCATCCGATTCCCAGCGTTCCAGCTCTTCCCGCACCAGCCGCTCCATCTGCTCCCTGTGGACCTCACTGTCACGACCCAGTCTTTCATCCTAATAAAGGAAAAAGAGACCACCACGTTGGGGGTAGGACGACACATACTTTTGTGCTTAGAAGTTGCCCTAGGAAAGTAAGGGGCCAAATTATCTTCTCGTTAAGTGACGCCGGCAATTTAGAGCATACATAGCAATTCCCTGAGCTATGGAATAACTTTTTTCCTTCATTCTACCATTCTGGGAAGGCAGAAGCCTCAGTGCTTGCAGTATTATGTAACAGCTCCAGATCATCATCCGATTGCCCTGATCTGCAGTTACACAAACATCTCAAAAAACATCTCAGATTCAAGGTTACAAGATAGGACTACCCTGGTATTTTACTGAATCAGTGTTTCTGTGTCACATGACCACTTACCTCTGCTACCCCATCCAGCAGCCTTCCCAACACTTCCCTTCTCTTCAGTTTGGCCCGCTCCATGATCTCCAGCTTCACGATCACGGCGTCTATCTTGGACACGATGCTGCCGATGGAGTGCTCCATGCGGTCCACTCGTCTCACCAGGCTGTGGGAAACCGCAGGGAAGCAGGTCAAAGCCACCTGTGCCCTTGGTTGCCTTTTCGGTCCAGCTGGCTTTTCAGATGGAAGTGCTAAGGTTTCTTTTCTTAAACAATATGATAATCTGAAACACATCCTAAGCAGTCTCAGACTTTAGCGATAAACTCATATATTGCTGACGGGAATGCTAACTGGCACAACTTTTCTACAAGTCAACACTGTATTAGAAGTCTTAAAAATATATGCTTAACTTTTATTTCAATGTTCCATTTTTGGGAAAATTTCTAAAGGAAATATGTATATGTGTGATTTTTTGGCTGTCAGCATACTCATTAGAGTTCTGCTTATTAATAGTGGTTCACTGAAAATGTTTACATTAGGGGCACCTGGGTGCCTCTGTGGGTTAAGTGTCTGCCTTGGAATCAGGTCATGATCCTGGGGTCCTGGGATTGAGCCCCGCATCAGGCTCTTTGTTCACTGGGGAGTTTGCTTCTCTCTCTCCCTCTGCCCCTCCCCCCTGCTTGTTCTTTCTCTCTTGCTCTCTCAAATAAATAAATAAAATCTTTTAAAAAAATGATCATAATTAACAGAGAATCATTCAAATATGTTATTATTCATCCATAAAATGGAATTCCAAGGAGACACCAGAAATTATATGGTGATGGAATATTTAATGAAATAGTAATGTTCACAATATATTAACTAAATAAAGTAGCTAGAAAACACTGCTCACTAATGATTTGAATAAAAAGTTATGTAAGTGCTTTAAAAACATAGAAATAGGAGACAACTTCTGGAATGATGCCATGGGGGCTCTATAGATACTCTCCCCAGAGAAACAACCATAGCTGTTGAAAATTATTTAAATTCTTTTTTCAAAATTCTGTATATCTTCTTAAGAGTATACAGCAAATGAAGAAGCATTTATCTAAGAAAACCCACTGGCTTTTAGTAAGAGGAGTGAGAGTCTATGACATGTGAGCTACAGTCTGCTCCCTCTCTTGTCTTCCCCAGCTCACTGTGACAGAAGTGTCACTCCAGTTGGGTTTGGCAATGGACACAGGGCCCCCACTCCCTTCAGCTCCCAGTGGGGGGCTATGGGATCTCCCAGGGAGGAGCGGGCTGCTGCATTTCTCCTCTCCAAATCCATGTTGCAGAGGATCTAATCTAAGGCAAGAGTGGCTGAGAGGAATGAGGTTCTCTTTCTCCACCCAACTGCCAATTGTCGGGTGGAGTTTCCATGCCAGGACAGGAAAGCTGAGAAGACTGAAGGCTGCCATCCTAGCCCAGTGGCTTATTCATGAAACAGGGGTATCACTTTGGGAAGCGGACCACTGTCCCTGCCCCTAGCTCTGAGGCTGTGGTACAGAGGTTTTGCCCGGGAGGAGAGTCAGGCCACAGAACACAGGGCTCCAAAGCTTCCTCCAAGAGAAATGGCTTTATGCGGAACAAAGTGCTAAGCCTAAGAGTGTTCCTCAAAATGGAGATTGTTAAGACGAGGTTGGTCACCTCATGAGATAAAAAGGTAAACTGTTTACCAGCTAGTTTATCAGAAAGAACCAGGGAAAGAGACAGCTAAGAAGACTGCTAAAGACTGGCTTCAGAAACTACCCCTGCAAAGGGGCCTGGATTGAATTGGGTCAGAGTGTGGAACAGCTTATATCCTGATGCATTACTGAAAACAGACCAACCAGCCAACAGTTAGCGGAAGCTAAGAGGTGGAAGTAGTATCAACAGAGGTGGAAAACTTCACAGAGAGATCGGGAAAGACAATGAGAGGAGCCCTGCTAAAAGCCCTGTCTTTTCAATCAAGAGGACTGTGTCTGGTCACGTGGTCACGACTGTGCCCTCTGAGAAGCAACATCAGAAGCTTCACAGTGTGGGGTTGGGGGGGAACAGACTTCATTAAAAAGCAAGCATGCAAACAGCAAATACAATAAGCCTGGGGGTAGGGGAGCAAAGAAAATTAGTATTCTAAACTGCTATAATATTTATTTACAATCCCCAGTTTTCAATTAAAAAAAAGACATGCAAAAAAAAAAAAAACCCAGAAAAAATGTGACCCGTACATATATATAAGAAAAAGGAGGCAACAGAAACTGCCTAGGAGGGGGCCCAGATAGATTTAGTACACAAAGAGCTCAAAGTAGCTATTATAAATATATTCAAAGAACTAAAGGAAATCAGGCTTAAAAACATAGACAGTATGATATCATTGTCTCATCAAATAGAGAATATCAACAAAGAGATGCAGATTATTTCAAGGAAACTAAGAGAAATTCTGGAGTTGAAAAGTACAATAAATGAAATGAAAAAGTCACTAAAGGGGTTTCAACGGCAGATTTGAGCTGGCAGAAGAAAGGATCAGCACTTCAAGACAGATGGACAGAAACTATGTAATCTGAAGAGCAGAGAGAAAAAAGAGTGAAGAAAGACGTGGGACAGCAGTACATACATAGGACAGGACTCCCAGAAGAAAGGAGAGAAAGCAGCAAAAAAATATTTGAGGACTCAGGACGCCTGGGTGACTCAGTTGGTTAAGCGGCTGCCTTTGGCTCAGGTCATGATCCCAGCATCCTGGGATCGAGTCCCACATCGGGCTCCTTGCTTGGCGGGGAGCCTGCTTCTCCCTCTGCCTCTGCTGCCACTCTGTCTGCCTGTGCTCACTCTCCCTCTCTCTCTCTCTCTCTCTGGCAAATAAATAAATAAAATCTTTTAAAAAAATTGAGGACATAATAGTTGAAAACTTCCTAAATTTGATAAAAATATTATATATCCCAGCAGCTTAATGAACTCTAACCAGGATAACTGCAAAGAGATCCACATCCAGACAGATCATGGTCAAAATACTGAAAGACAAAGACAGACAAAATCTTGCAAGCAGCAAGGAAAAGTGACCGATCACATACAAGGGAACCTCAGTAAAATTAAGTTATAGTCTCATCAGAAATAGTGGAGACAAGAAGAAAAGGAAGGGAAATAAAACTGTCCCTAGATAAAGAAAAACTGAGAGAATTCAAGCTAGTGGGCCTGCTTTATTTTTTATTTTTAAAGATTTTAAAGAGAGAGAGCGGGCACAGAAGCTGGGGGGAGGGGCAGAGGGGAAGGGAGAAGCAGACTCCCTCCTGAGCCAGGAGCCCAACACAGGGCTTGATCTGAGATCACTGAGATCATGATCTGAGCCAAAGGCAGAGGCCTAACCGACGAAGTCACCCAGGTGCCCCAGCAGGCCTGCTTTAGGAGAGATACTGAAGGAAGTTCTTCAGGCTGAAAGCAAGTGATCCAGATAATTAGAATCCACATGAAAACACAAAGAGCATGGGAACATGTTACTGTGTAACTGTAAAAGACAATATAGATGCATACTCCTTTTCCTTTTTTTTCTCCTTCACTGATTTCAAAAGGACTGTGCAAGACAATATATACACAATTGTATTGTTGGGCCTATAACACACAGAAATGTAATAAAATATTTGACAATACCAGGACAAAGGAGGTGGGTAAGATCAAAGTTGTACTGGAATACGAAATGACACCAGATGGTAACTTGAATCCACAGAAACAAATGAAGAGAACCAGAAATGGTAAGTATGAAAAAGAATATGCTGAACTCTATAAATATATACTTTCTCTTCTTGTCTCAGCTCTTTTAAGGGACATAAAATTATATGAAGTGGTAATTCTAAAAATGTGATACTGGATTTCTAACATATATAGATGAATGTGTATAATAATGGCACAAAAAGGGGAGGAGTTAACAGAGTTAAATAGGAATGATATTTCTATATCTCCTCAGATTAAGTTAATATAAATCTGAGGTAGATTCTGATAAATTGATTTGTGTATGTTAAGTTCTAGAGCAACCACTAAAAACATAACTGAAAAATGTAATGAAAAAAAAACTATTAAAGGAATTGAAATGTTACATTAGAAAATAGCCACTTCATGAAAAGAAAGCAATAAAGGAGAAAAAGAGGAACAAAAAAAAGACATTAGACCTATAGAAAATAAAAAATAAAATGGTAGATGTAAGTCCAGCCATATCAATGATAACATTAAATGTAAATGAAGTAAACATTCTAATCAAAAGGCAAAGACTATCAGACTGGATAAAAAGACCAGATCCAACTAAATGCTGTCTACAGGTGACACACTTGAGATTCAAAGATACAAACAGGTTGGAAATGAAAGAATGGAAAAAGATGTATCATGCAAAAAGCAACACTAAGAAAGCTGGAGTTGCTATAATAATATCAGACAAGAATGACTTTAAAACAAAAAAAAATCTTATTAGAGATAAAGTAGGACATTTTATAATGAAAAGAGGGTCAATCTATTAGGAAGATGTACCAATTGTAAACATATATACACCTAGCAGTAGAGTTCCAAAAAACACAAAGCTAAAGCTTACAGAAAAGAAGGAAGAGGCAATTTAATAATGACAGTTGGAGACTTTTTAAAAAGATTTTATTTATTGATTTGACAGAGAGAGAGAGCACAAGCAAGGGAAGCTGCATGCAGAGGGAGAGGGAGAAGCAGGTTTCCCGCTGAGCAAGGAGCCTGACGTGGGTCTCCATCCCAGGACCCTGGGATCATGACCTGAGCCAAAGGCAGACACTTAATGACTGAGCCACTCAGGAGCCCCAATATAGTTGGAGACATTAATAACCCACTTCCAAAAGTAGACAGAACAAACAGGCAGAACAACAGGAAGTAGGAGATTTGAGTAACACTATAAACCAACTAGACCTAATAAACACCTATAGAACACTCCACTTAACAACAGCAGAACATACATTCTTCTCAGGTGCACACGGAACATTCTTTAGGATATACCATGGGCCACAGCAATAAAAACATAAAAAAAAAATAAACACATAGAGATACAAACATCAAAATGTTAACTGGCATTTTGGTTTAGTGGGAATAGGAGAGATTTTAATGTTTTCTTTTGTTTTTCTTTATTTGCTAGTTTTCCTATAAGGAACTTTTTTAGTATGGAAAGGATCAAACTGAGAGGTAAGAGAAGCTGCTTGCTCTCCTTTGAACTCGTCAGCCCAAGTTCTGCCAATTCCTTAATACTTACACTTGAAACTCTTCATAAGAAACCCCACTGGAAATGCTTCCCCTCCTTCTGGAGCTATGCCCACTGTCTTCATCATCATCCTCCTCAGAGTCATCCAGGCTTCGTGGGAAACTTCGGCTGCTCATGGGACGTGGTAAAGAGCTGTGATCCAGATCCAGGTCCTCCTGAAGAACAAGGGTCACTGAGTGAGGAGTGATAACAGCGAGTGCCCACAGAGCTTCACTGTGGGCTTAAGCAAATGGCAAATGGGCATGTACCATTTAGTACCAGACTGTGATTCCCACTCTGCTAAATTTCATGGACTGGCCAATTTTCAAAACAGATTTTTAATGACCAGCATGGAACTGCTAACTTGTTTGGACAAGAAAGAACATTAAAAAACATAACAACAACAAAAGTAAATGAAGAAATATATTATCCCCTTTTCATAAAAGAGAACACATTTAATAGCTACAAAGTAGGGACGATATAATCTTAGAATAAAAGTTTTAACTAAATACAGCCTGGTGAAAGATGATTTTACTCACTGTCCTGTTCACATTTCACTATACCTGGTAAAGTTTCCCACCTACTGACACTGTTCTGTGGAGCAGTTTGGAAACTGCTGTTCAATACTATCTCCTTATAGAAAAGGGACATTTGCATAGAATATTATGCACCTATATTCTCTGTACCTCAATTACCATGGATGTTTTTGGTTTGTTTAGCCATTTATTTATTTTTTTTAAAAGATTTTATTTATTTGACGGAGAAAGATCACAGGTAGGCAGAGAGGGAGGCAGAGAGAGGGGGAAGCAGGCTCCTGGCTGAGCGGAGAGCCCGACGTGGGGCTCGATCCCAGGACCCTGAGATCATGACCGGAGCCGAAGGCAGAGGCTTAACCCACTGAGCCACCCAGGTGCCCCTGTTTAGCCACTTATTTTTAAAGTTAATGTTAAAAGCTTTTAATTAACCTTTCTGATTATAAAAGATCATTTCATGATAAGTACTCAATGGAAGGCAGCTGCTAGTTTTGTTTTATTATAAATGTTAATTTATAGAGCAACTAACTTTCTATCTCCTGAGCAATCTTGTTTTCCTCACTCTCATGGACACTGTGAAGTACATAACTCCTAGGTTTCCCTTTATAAGCTGATGACCAGAAAGCTCATTAGGGCCGGATTTGTAGCTCAGTCTTTAAAAAGTATATATGTATTTGCATTTTTAGCTTCATAGTCTAGTTTTAATTTTGCTTTTGTTTCACCTCATTTTTTTCATTTTGATTTTTTGCATTTATGCCAATCTACTATATTTTTACATATTATTACGTTATATATCCTTTTTGGAATATGCCGGGTACTACTACATAAACTGAGACAGAGAGACAGAGAAAGAGGCAGAGAGACAGAGACTCTCGGTAATCCGCCACTTAGCATGGTATCTGAAACACGGTGAGGGCTGAATCAAACCCAGCTCTAAACTAGACCCACCCTCTCTCTTTCCAAGTCGTCTCTCATCTGCTGATGTTCGTGTTCGGTCAGTTCTTGATCTCCATCTTGGTCATATTTTGTGAATATTGCCTCGATCTCTGCATCAGTATGGCCCTTCCTGAAATTATTGAGAGGTTACGAAGGAAATCATTCATGTACATGGTCCAACACAAACACAGAGACATGGTGCAGAAGAAGAAGAAACTGCTGAATCAGGGCCAGCCCTCCTTTGAGGATACGTTCCAGAAAGACACCTCCTTTGAAAAAAAGAGCATTTCCCTGAGTACTCAGGCCAGATAAATCTGTGTCACCAAGAACTTATGTTTATACAGGAATTTCCCAGGGCCTCAAAACATGTGATTCTCACCCTTTGAGATCTTGTCGAAGTTCATCAAAGTTTAACTTGCCTCCCCCTTGCCTCAGACTCTCAGAAATGTCATCCACAGTATTTTTTTTCAGTTTGAGTTTGACCAAGGCTTTATGGCAGCCCTGTTGAAAAGAAACGATGGGGTTTAGTTTATTCTCTTTTTTGCATGTGCTTTCCCATCCATTTACACTAGGAACTACTAGTGTAGATCTTGCTTTGCACAGACATGCAGGACTGTCAAAATGACCACGCAAGGCCGAACTGTGCAAGGGATGTTAATAATCAACAGGAAGAATTATGACTGCTCCGTGACCTTTGAAACATCTTATCGGGGCACCTGGCTGGCTCAGTCAGGAGAGCATGTGACTCCTGATTTCGAGGTCATGAGTCTAAGCCCCACGTTGGGCGTAGAGATTACTTAAATAAATAAACTTAAAAAAACCCAAAACTTTTTATTCAGAGCATTAAAAACTCCCTTGGCATTGGTTATAAATTTATAGGGAAATTAAAAAAAAAACCTGTAAAGTGAATATTTATTTAGTACACTGAAATTTAAAGCACTAGAAACATTAAAAATTAAAATGTCTTATTTCTTTGTAACAATTTTACCCAGAGTAGTTTGCATAGTGCTTCCCTTCTTCCTTTGTCACCGGAATTGCAGGAAGCCTCTTTTCTGTCTTGAGGAGCTTTGATAATCCTTTCTTAATATGGATCAGCTCCCAACATTTTATCCTTTGCCCTTTCAATGTCGCAAAATATCTCCAGAGTTCCTTGAATGTGACGTTGTTTGCCAGCATCACTTCCTCAGAGACACTGTCGGAACGTTCCATCACAACCACTACCCTCATTTACATTGATAAATTTGCCCTCACTAGGTTCTTTGACTGCATATCAGTTTTTCTACAGATATTCAAGATCTTGAAGGGTAGCAGTGTCAACATTCCCATAGCTCCCTAATTCTAGAACTCTCTTACATTTGTTTTGAACACTTTCAGTGTTACCAGTCTTGGTTTCTTTGCTCTGCTTTCCTCTTTGCTGGCCCATTCTCCCTTTCAGATACCCACTTTTGTAAAACATCACATGGGGGTGTCTTACAGGGAGAGAGAAAGAGAGAAGCAACACAAGTACATGTTTTGTGCCTGCACTGAAAGGCAGGTGCTCCTTGACCCAGCCTAGGCTTTGTAAGAAGGGATGTTATCGCTCACTGATTATGATACACATCTGTTATTTATATAATGATTTGTAGACTGAAGAGCTAGCTGTGAAGTTTATGTTATGCCAGTACAGTTAATATACTGTGATAACTGAAATGTTCTGTGAAAATTGGAAGTTTGCACTTTATAGCATTATTCACAGTCAAGACACTGTGGCAACTGAAATGGGGAACTGTGTGGAGAGGCTGGCCACATTTAACATGAAATAACTGAAACCTGTGCATCTCAGAACCAAAGTGCAAAGTAAGGACTGCTTGTATACACCTTGGAGATTTGCTCAGATGTAATAAACTGTTTTTGCAAAAATCAGGATAACCCAAATTTTAGGTCCCATCCAAGGGTTGTTTTGTTTTGTTTTATTTTTTGTGATCTGAAAAGATTTTCATGGTATTTATTTATTTATTTGTTTAGTCTGTGTTCTTTCTTTTTTTTTTTTAATTAATTTTGTTTTTTTCCAGTGTTCCAAAATTCATTGTTGAAACAAGGAGTTTTGTTTAAGAACTGGAAGTTCTCTGTTCCAACATGATTCACAGACAACACAGTCTTAGGATCTGAACCAACAGAAAAAGATCACACAGTCGAGGAGCCACTGGTCTCTTAGCAAAATGATGTTAGGGAACAAGCTGTGTGCTTTAGATGTAGTTATTTGTTGTTGCTTAAGTTTTATACTTTAAACCAAATAAAGAAATCACATTGAGAAGAACAAAGCTACCCAAGTTTCCTGTCCTGCCCTTCCATTTATTTAACAACTTCCCGAGAAGGTGCGTAAGTGAAAGTTCTCAGGCCCTTACTCTGTGGCCTTTTTCCTTTGATTATTTTAAAACTTCCCTGGAAGGTCAAGGATCAAGGGTGAACGACAAAATATTCTCTTCTAAAACTTTTCTTCTTTTTTAAAATTGCATGTGAGAAAGAAAAAGTAGACAGGTCTTTAGGTTCTTCCCTTCCAGTTTATTCTGAACTCTGGACCTGCCCATGACAGCCTACCAGAGGTGTCCTCAAAACAATAAAGGTAAAACCAGCAGCTCAGCTCTTCAGAGTCGAAAGAGATTGTTGAGATTTTAATTCTAGGGCAAGAGACTGTTGAGAATTTAATTCTAAGGCAATAAAGGATGCCCAGAATTTAAGTCCAAGCTAGCAGCATACCCATCTCTAGCTCCAAGACAGAGAACATTTAAATTATTGATGACACGTAGCAATCTACTCTTTACTTTAAACCCTTACAATGGATCAACTTTGATGTGGAAATCTGGCTGAAACAATGCTCATTTTATGTAGAAAATAAAACAGTTCTGAGAATTAGGGCTTGTCATACCTTTCTGATAAGATCTGAGAGTTCCATTTCAGCTTTCTGCTGGGCCAAATCAGATTTAACTTCAGAGTAAGTATCATTGATGATAGCCAAAAACATATTCTGTTTGTAAATCAAAGGAAAGTTGAGATTAAAGAAGAAACTAAATATACTTTCTAAACATCAATCCAAAATTTGACATATGCATTTTTGTTTTTTTTTTCTTTTTAACAATCTGATTTCTTAAGAAGACATAAATTAATAATTTTGCTACTATACACTTTGGGAAAATTATTTTTTTCACTAAGTCATGCCGAAGGAAAATGTAGTGTATATTCTTATTTACAAATAAGAAGATATAAAATATATAAATATATTGTGATATATTTTGCAAAAAGAGACAAGAATGAAATACAACAAAATACTGATGTATTTACCTATGGATGGTGGAATTATTTTATTATTTTTGCTTGTCTATGTTCTCTACACTTTTTTCATCTGACAGAAATTATTAGAAATGTAGAACTCTACATAGCTCTTCAAATTTCAACAGTCAATAGAGACAAGTGGATTCAATGCTTCTTCCAAATATTGTTATATATTATTTGAGATTTACAGAGCGTATTTTGAAGAGTTAAAAAGATCTCTGCAAATGGGAATACAGTAGGCTTCATAGAAGATAGTCAAGAGAAGCTCAGTGAAAAAGACAGACTTTGGAGTCAAGCACACTTGGGTTTCAGTATTAGCCCTGCCAAGACTGTATTGTTTAAATGTTCAAATATTTAAAACTTATTTGTTCTTACATTAATAAAATGGAAGAAATAATAGTTCTTCCACTACAGATCTGTTGTAAGAATTAATTAAATAATATATGTCAAGTGCCTAGGACAGGGCCTGACACATAATAAGTGCTACATAATTTATAGCTGTTATTATTCAGTAATGGTTAGTTCATTTTTCCTAACTTTCCCCTCCCCAAGATAATGGTTTATATTTCCAACATCTGTTTCCCCCAGTTTTTTTTTTTTGAAACACCACACCCAACCGATCAGTTCCTTCTTTAACACATTCTTTCTTTACTTTCCCTTTCGGTATATTGATATGGTTTGCGACTACAGTTATTTATTTATTTATTTTTTTAAGATTTTTATTTATTTGAGAGACAGACAGAGAGACAGAGAAAGCACAAGCAAGGAGGAGAGGGATGAGCAGGGAACCCGCCTGACACAAGGCTCCATCCCAGGACCCTGGGATCATGACCTAAGCCAAAGGCAGACACTTAACTGACTGAGCCTCCCAGGTGCCCCCAGAGTTATGTATTTGACTAGGTCTGTTGTCTCCACAAGTTTGTGGAATCTCCTTTAGGGCAGGGCTGGTCTCTTCTTTTCCTTACCACTGTACCCCCAGTACCTAGCACCCTGCCTGGAATACAGTGGCTCAGTAAATACTTATTAAATGGGGAATGAAAATGAACGAAAGAGAACTCTATTATTTTAATGTGCTACTAAATTGCTATGAAATAAGGAGGAATACTATTTAATATCCTGTAGCAGAAATGAGAATAAAATATAAAATGCACGTAAGTTCCTGGCTTAATGCTCAATTCCAAAGGCAGTCAGAGTAACATCTCCCATGTTCTCCCTCTCAACCCAGGCAATCAATGTTCTCTTTTAAAGTTTCCAAATGGCTGGTAGCTAACACCTGTAAATATCTTAGTTATAGGATTAAAGTGTGGGTCCTCTGAAGAGATTTAAAAAAATTAAAAGTGGCTGAGAAAGGCTATTGAGGATGTGGGGAGAGGAAGCTCCCCCTCCTTCTTTCCATTCTGTCTCAGAAGGTTTGCTTGATCATGTAATCAGAGGTCTTTTCCTAGTGAAGCTGGACTTTTGCCTCCGTTGGACCAGCTCACATCACAGTGGCTTCTTTCAAAGGCAGGGCAGCTCAGTCAGTTAAGCATCTGACTCTTAATTTTGGCTCAGGTCATGGTTTCAGAGTCATGAGATTGGGCTCTGTGTGGAGCCTGCTTGGAATTTTCTCTCCCTCTGCCCCTCCCCCACTCATGTGCATTCTTTCTCCCTCTCTCTCTCTACATTTATATATAAATATATAAAATCGTGAAATAAGTAAGTAAGTAAATAAATAAAATAATAAAAAAATAAAGTCTGGGCAATAAACTAACACCTTGCAGTCATCTCAGACAAATGGCCAACCCTGTACTTGGCTTGTCATTTCTTTAAAGAAAAGTTTGTATCGACAGTAGCATCCTCCTCTCTCTCTCCTTTTTTGTAATAGCACAAAAAAATTACTTTAGTATAAACACAGAAGCTAAAAGCTTCTTTTCATGTTTTATTGATGGATTTGATGAAATGACTAGTTTCAGGGCATTGTCTACCAGAAAACAACCTTCAGACAAGTCCACATTTGACCATTTTGAATTGCTACAGGTCCATCTCTCATGCGGCAGACGGACACACAAAGAAAACTTAGGCGACCTGCAGCTAACTAGAGGGTCTACGGTAGAGCTCTCAGTTCCTGGTTTTTGTTTTCTTAGTAGAGATTCAGGGATTCAGGAGCTCCAGAATCGAAAGTGCTACCAGTGTTAGAACTGAAAAAGGCTAACTGTTCCCTCTATGTTTCCCTTAACATATGACAGGAAAAAGAAACTGGAGAGCTTTCACTTTAAAACTAATGATACGGGGGTGCCTGGGTAGCTCAGTCAGTTGAGCATCTGACTCTGGGTTTCAGCTCAGGTCATGATCTCAGGGTCATGAGATGGAGCCCTGCGTCGGGCTCCGAGGTCGGCAAGGAGTCTGCTTGAGATTCTCTCTCTCGCCCTCTGCCTCTCCCCTTGCTCATGCGCTCTCCCCTCTCTCTAAAATAAATAAATAAATCCTTTAAAAAAACTCAATAAAACTAATGATACATACATATAAGATACAAATGGACTTATTTGACATTCCCGACTCTTTCCATCCTGCTAAAGTAGTTCTAATACTCAGTCTATAAATAGTGCTTAACCATATACATAACCACTAAATTCTTGGAACAACTTTGGGGATAGTACACTGAATTATTGAACTTCATACAAAGCATCTTATAAAATCTATTGAAAATGGAGACAATTTTGTTGTTTTCTTACGATGATGACTGATGTAAGGAAAGACTTAAGTATTTTTTTTTAAGATTTTACTTACTTATTTGACAGAGATCACAAGTAGGCAGAGAGGCAGGCAGAGAGAGCGGGGGAAGGAGGCTCCCCACGGAGCAGAGATCCTGAAGTGGGGCTCGATCCCAGGACCCTGGGACCATGACCTGAGCCAAAGGCAGAGGCTTTAACCCCCTGAGCCACCCAGGCACCCCAGGAAAGACTTAAGTGTTAGTGTTTAGATGAAAAATACCCACTGCCTAGATTAAGCTAACTTACTTGAATAATTTCTTGGTAGACAAATAAATGTGTAAATGCTAGGATGAAGAACAAAATGCCTCCTAAAAAATCTTAATTAACTTAGGGTCAAAGTGTTAAAAACATTAATTTGTACAAAATCAAGAGAATGAAAAATTATTTTTGAAAGTAACTTTTAAAGCAATTTCTACTCATTGTTAGATTTAGTTTTATTTTGTATTTTTTAATTTTCAAAGGTTTTTATTTATTTATTTAGAGAAAGAGCAAGAGCAAGAGAGAGAGAATCTCAAGTATGCACTGAGTGTGGAGCCTGACACAGGGCTCGATCTCACAATCCTGAGATCATGACCTGAGCTAAAATCAAAGAGTCGGTTGCTTAACCAACTGAACCACCCAAGTGTCCCTACATTTAGCTTTAAATTTAAAATCTGAATGTTCTTTGCAGGCAGTCTCTAGATGTGTTAAATATTATTTTTTTTAAAGATTTTATTTATTTATTTGACAGGCAGATAGGTAAGCAGAGAGAGAGGAAGGGAAGTAGGCTCCCTGCTGAGCAGAGAGCCTGATGCGGGGCTCAATCCCAGGACTCTGGGATCATGACCTGAGCTGAAGGCAGAGGCTTTAACCCACTGAGCCACCCAGGCCCCCTATTTTTTTTAAAAAGATTTTATTTATTTATCTGACAGAGAGAGAGAGATCACAAGTAGGCAGAACAGCAAGCAGAGAGAAAGGGGGAAGTAGGCCCCCTGCTGAGCAGAGAGCCCGACGCAGGGCTCGATCCCAGGACCCTGGGATCATGACCTGAGCTGAAGGCAGAGGCTTAACCCACTGAGCCACCCAGGCACCCCAGGATGTGTTAAATATTATTAAGTTAAAACAAAATTATCTTAATCTTCACAAGCAATAATTCACTCAAATATTACTCTTGACATCCTGGATCTAGCTTGCTTTGTCAGTTCCTTTTTTTTTTTTTTTTTTTTTAAAGAAAAGAGGAAAAAGAGGAATGAAAGTCATACTAGCAAGTGACCACGAAAGTGCTGACATCTGTGTTAAAAAAAGCAGGGGCGCCTGGGTGGCTCAGTGGGTTAAAGCCTCTGCCTTCGGCTCAGGTCATAATCCCAGGGTCCTGGGATCGAGCCCCACATCAGGCTCTCTGCTCAGCGGGGAACCTGCTTCCCCCCCCCCCTCTGCCTGCCTCTCTGCATACTTGTGATCTGTCTGTCAAATAAATAAAAATCTTAAAAAAAAAAAAAGTACATACACGTGTAAGCATTCTACTTTTTCGGCAAAGCACTATTTTAAGTGACTTTATAAATTTACATGTAATCTAATTTTTTTTTTACACTGAACAGACACTTATATATAGATAAATGAAAGACCATGGAAAAGGTATTTGGTGAAGACTTAAACCTGAATCAATGAGAAGTAAAATAAAAAATGTCTTCTGGTATCTACAGTTATTCCTGGGTCTTTAAAAAAAAAAATGATAAGGACCCTAGAGAGTGACAGAAAAAGGAAGATGGTGATTTTATGATGGTGATTTATGAAGTTTAAATCACCTCATTATAAACAAAAGTGTACATACCAAAAGAATGAAGAACATAAAGAACACAAATGTAGTGAAATAAATTGGTCCCAAAACTCGATTAGCTTCCTCAATCTCTGCGAAGTTGATATCACCCAAAATGATACGGAATTGAGTGAAACTATAAAAACAAAACAAAACAAAACACCACAATACAAAAACAAAGAATGGCCAGCATTGACGTAACCTTCCTTAAAGATGATCCACACTTTTGGACCTTTTTATCATAGATAGCTGCCAAATAATAGAAAACTGTCAATCCCTTTGGAAAACTCTTGCTACTTATATGACCAATTGAAGCCTCTGAAATAAAAATAATATGCTTTCATGCTAAATATGTTATTTCCATTTAGTTAAAAGGAAAATATAATAATATTATTAGGTAACACAAAGCAATCAGCTATAAGAACTTAACACATAATCTGGCTAAAACACGGTAACTCTAAACTTCACAACAGTTACCCTGGTTCTGAATTTAAAACCTCTTTAAAAAAAGACTTGAAGGACAGCCAAAATTGTATGCATTCAAAGATCCAATATCCCCACATGCACTCAAAGTGGGGCTGAGTGGCCATGGGTTGCCAATTCTGGGTCTTAATCAGTAAAATCATTTCCGTTCCTGACTTCCATCGAACAGTGACATTAATTAGCTGTCCTCCAGTACAAAGTCCTATTAACTTCTATTACCATAATCCTCTTCTTTCCTAACTAACTCCTTTCTAAATGGCATGGAAATCTAATACTGTATTTATTTATTTATTTTTTTAGTTTTCATATCATATTTGAGAACTTTGGATGACTGAAAATTCCTATACCGATTTGAGTTGCTCTTAGAATATTAGAAATACTATTTTTTTCTTAGAAAAAACCTCCAAATTTAAAACATATGGCAACAATACTGAATAAGAATGAAAATATAGGCAAATGTCTCTTAAAAGCTGCCATCTGCACTCGGTGCTGAGAAGCCCTCCGTCTTTGTAACAGTATTGGTTCACTATAGCCATTCTACTATGTCTCATTACTTTAGAGCTGCTATCTGAAGCTTTTCGGCATTATGCACTGCCATCTCTGCATGGGTGGGCCACTGTTTCCAGGAAAGATAATAAATTCTTATTTTTAAATAACTATTTTAAAATACTTGTTGATTAAACAGCACCCATGAAGATTTCTTTAAACTTCAGAAGACACTAACATCTCTGATTAAATTTTTCTTTTTAATTTCATATGTACTTACATACACTCTTGGAAAGTACTGAAGTCATCAACCTGAGTGCCAAAGACGAGGTAGGCCAACTGAGCATATGCTAAGAAAATAATGAAGAACATAATTGCAAAGCCAAAGAGGTCTTTGGCACACCGAGACATGGTTGTGGAGAGCTGACTCATGGTCCTGTTAAAGTTGATGAATTTGAAGAGCTGTAACAGAGGGAAGATATCAATAGATGAATGGGTAAACAAAACGTGGTAGATATGCACAATGGAATGTTATCCAGCCCTACCAAGGAATGAAATTTTGATACAGGCCACAACATGAATGAACCCTGAAAACACTATGCTAAGTGAAATAAGCCAGACACACACAAAGAAACCCAACTATTATATGACTGCACTAACGTGGAGTAGCTAGAATATGGAAATTCATAGACACAGACGAGGTGACCAGGGCCTAGGGTGAGGGGGGAATTTGGAGTTAGTGTTTACTGGATACAGAGTTCAGTTGGGATGATGAAAAAGTTCTGGAAATGCAAAGTTCAGTTGGGATGATGAAAAAGTTCTGGAAATGCAAAGTTCAGTTGGGATGATGAAAAAGTTCTGGAAATGCATATGGACAACACTGTGAATGTAATTAATGTCACTGACTTGTACACTTAAAAATGGTAAAAGCAATCAGTTTTATGTTATGTTATTTTACAACAACATTTTTGGAAGAGAGAGTGCTTTTTTGACTTGCATTTTCCTCCCCAAACCCAGCAACTTCTATTTACTTGTTCAAAAAGTATTTGTTGAGTGCCTACCATGTGCCAGGCACTGTTCCTGGAGCTGGGAACAGCAGAGAACAGAACAAAGGCCCGCCCTGATGTTGCTAACATTTGACATGATGGTGGCAAGTAGAAACAGGTTCAAATCATAATTAAGAGGATTGGGGATATTCTTCCCCTAAGAAAGATTAAAATAAAAGAGGAAAAAAAACCCCATATATGAAAGTTAGTAAAGAAAAACAAAAACCTCCTCCAAGAAATACTTACTGCATGTTATTAACTATCATTCATTGTTTAGTGACTACGTGCCAGACATTATGGGAAGGGCTATGTATACTGACTCAAATCTTTGCAATGAGATTGAAATTATTGGTATCCTGTCTCCAGGAGGCAGGAAGGACTGAGAGCCAGCAGTTGAACCCAGCTCTGTTCGATGCCAAAGGCACAGTGAACACTTCTGCAGGCAAGACACTAAGGATGGCTGTTCACGTTGCTGGTCACAGCCCAGAGGCCAGACAACCTCAGGAACTCTAGCTCAAAGTCCTGAGGGAAGACCATTAGGGGTATACATTAAAAGTCGAGTCACAGGCCCTGCCCTAAACAACTTTAATGGTTCTTCAAGTTTCGGAAGCAGAATAGTTATAAGCAAAGCACAAAGTAAAACGCTTAGCCCGAGGCACAAATTGGAAGGAAATCTCTAGAATTTTACGTAAAGAGCTCTTATACATTGATTCGGGCCACAATAAACATTTTTTGAGGGTTGTTGCAATCACATTACTTAATTCCTATTGAACTTGGATTATTACTACTATTTTATGATAAAGATTTGGTGTGTGAGCGGTGGTTTTTCCTGAATAAGCATGTACCTAAACAAATAGCACGAGAGATAAAGGATGAGGCCTGCACACTCTGATAAACCGCAGGCCTTCCAGGTGTGAATACCAATTCCGGGCAAAAAGTAACTGTTGGTGAGTAGCTTCCAAAATAGTGCTGTTTAATAAAACTTTCTGTCACGATGGAGATGTTCTTTATTTCCACCGTCCAGTACAGTAGCCATCAGCCACATACAGACACTGAGATCTTAAAATGTGGCTAGACTGCCACAGGAACTGAATGTTTAATGGTATCACATTAATGGTATGTGATTTTAACTAATTAAAATTTCAATTTAACAGCCACTTGTGGCTCATAGCTGCTGCCTAGATAGCAGAATCCTAGATCTTCACAGGTGACATGCTGGCAGTTGCCTCGTTATTACTAAAATTTCCTGCATCTCCAGCATTGAGGCTTATTTGCATATGAGATGCCCTAACCTTTCACATACATGGAAATGCACATTACGTTTCAAGAAAGAAGGAAACGAGTAATTAAGGTACTGCTTGGAAGAGTATGTATCTGTTGCAACCTCAATTCTACGTAAAGCTTCTGTATGGCCTCCACCCAGAAAAGAGAGTGGACCCCTCTTCTACCCCTCTGTAGACCATTTCCATTGCATCTTCCCATCCCTTCCCATCTGCATTCCTCATTCTTAGTTTCTTTTCCTTCCCCTGGTCACACCATATCAGGTGAAACTCAGACCAGTCCCTGTGATAGTGTAGCCTGGGGCCCCAGGCCAAGATGACCTCGAGAAGGGCTCTTAACCACATAGGTTAAACAAACTTGCAGGGGCAGGTCTTGCAAGAGAGCAGGCCAGGTCATTCACAGCGAGAGGAAGGATCACATGGATCCTGCTAGTTTACTTGTAAGATATGAAGCGGCTACAGCTGGCTGTTCAAATTTGGCCACAAAAGCAAATTCAGGTCCTCCAGCATTTCGTGTAACTCATGTTAGTAAAAAGAAGAGAAAAATATTATCGAAAATCCGGGACATGAAATTTGTAAATTACCTTAATCCAGACAAAAAACACGATGACAGCAGCTATACTGTTGAACTGTATTTGCCAGTATGCCAGATGCTCAAAGTTGGGGAAAGTATTTTGATCTTCTAGAAACTGTAACAGCACCTCCACATTTGATGCTCTATGTATGTTAATTCCTATAGCTACCATTGACAGCTGGAAAACAGAAGATTTATGTATCATTACAGTGTTTTAGAAACATGTAACTTACCTTAAAACAACTATTTTTCCTCACCCATGTATTAGTCCTAGGGTTCACCAATCTACTTATCCAAATCATTCATACAAATGACAGGTGTTGAGCACGGCCCAAAACAGGTATAACAATAAACCACTTACATTCCCTTAGCTAGGAAGAGAAATCCAGTGAGTGCACATGTACGTGTGTGCTCGCATGCACATGCAAACACACACACACACACACACACACACACACACACGATATGTTGCTCTATTACAAAATCAAACAGGAATGCCTTGTTTTTTTTTTCTGCCACCCTCATCTAAATCACTTTCCACCCTTCTGCTTTCTCAGCCTGTCTTGCTTTGTTTTTGTTTTCAACCACCAGCCATACATTCTTTCCACTATTCAACAAATATGAGCACCTACGTACACAGTACTGTGCCAAGGCTAAGACGTAAGTAAGAAAGAAGTAAAATGCACAAACTGTTCTCAAGAAACTCATACTCTGGTTCAAGACAAGGCACACATGCAAAAATAAGTAACACAAAGACCTAGGAAGGAACCGACATCACACTACATAAGGTGAAGGGTGAAATAAGACATATCGAAAGAGTGCTCTTAAGAGGAAAGAAGATCCTTGGTCTTGAAAGATGGTGGGGATGATGGGTCAGAGAGAACTCAAGATTTGCAGTGGGAATATATGTGAGCCAAGGGTTTCCCTCCTGTTCACTTCTCTCCTTTAATTTTTGACCATGCAACTTTTCACATTGGCTTCAGTTCTGGGTTCTAAAACCACACCTCAGGAGAACATTGGGCCCTACTCGCATCCATCACCACTGGATTAATGTGTAGATGTGGAAAGTGTTAGAGGTTCACCATTGCAACCTGGGCCTCCTGTGGGGCCTGAAGCCACAGCAGGTGGGCTGTCACAGGTGCTGAGACCTTTGCTGTTCATTCCCTTTCTCTTCTCATGCACGATGGTCAAAGGCCACTTCATTAGTCCTCCTGGAGATGGCTGTCCAAATCATGGCTCCGGGTGGTTAACATAGCAAAGACCTGCCTGGCTACCAACCACAGCTGAAAAAAGCCAACCTCACCACCTTTTTTTTTCTGTGAAGGATCCCCAGAGCAAATCTTGGATCTCTGTGCTGGTGGTGGGAATATTTTGAGTTCTCTGGAACACACCGAAAATATTTTCTTATGTTAACTTAGTTGAGAGGGAGGGTTGACTGACTTAAACAACAATAACCCTTTACCCAACTCGCACGAAGGACAACTGCCTTGTACCCAAGATGTGGTCATTTAAACAACGTTAATATCTTATCAACACACTGAATTTCCTACAGAATTTTTCATCAAAATAGAGAATGAGAGAAAAGAGATGAGGGAAAGAGATTCTGTAAGCACTTGAGTTATGTCCTCCTGAGTTCTCTTTGGGATTCTCCATCCCCATCTACCAAAGAACTTTCCTTCCTTAATGTAAGCTTCCTAAGGGCAGACGTTTGGGTTGTTTTGTTCAGTCCTATATCCCCAATGCCTAGAACAATGCCAGGCACATAGTAGGCACTCAGAAAATATTTGCTGAATAAATGAATTAATCATTTTCACCCCTGAAGCCTACCAATCAACAAAATAATTTGAGTTTAGACCTTTTTAAAAAAAAAAGATTTTTATTTATTTGAGAGCAAGACAGAGCAAGAGACAACGAGCACAAGTTGAGAGGGAGAGAGAGAAGCAGGAACCCTGCTGAGCAGGGAGCACCCTATACAGGGCGGGATCCCTGGATTCTGGGATCGTGACCTGAGCCGAAGGCAGACACTCAACCGACTGAGCCACCAGGCGCCCTGATTTTAGACTCCTTGATAGTCGTCTTTTTATCAGTAACTCTGCTAGAAAGACTGTTTAGGTCAAATAGGTTGACTAAAGTAAGTCCACAGATTTCAGAGTCTTTGTTAAAGAAACAAAAGGATGAGGGTTGGGTGGGGGGAGTAGGGAGAGGGTGGTGGGACTATAGACATTGGGGAGGGTATGTGCTATGGTGAGTGCTGTGAAGTGTGTAAACCTGGCGATTGACAGACCTGTACCCCTGGGGCTAACAATACATTATATGTTTATAAAAAAATAAAAAAATTATTTAAAAAAAGAGACAAAAGGATAACAGGGAAAATAATTTCAAAGTGATTCCAAGATGTTATATTTATACTTAGGGTAGAATTACTTTTCAAGTTTCAGGTGTGCCTTAGCCTGATAAAAATGCCTTTGCCTTCTTCATGGGGTTGAAGGTCCTTCGCATAGGGCTTATTTTGGAGGGTGAGCAGAAGGCGTGCCCTCGTTTCTGCTGGGTCAAAAGGTTTCAAAGGAGGAGGATTCCAGGAGCCCTTCCTTATTCTTTATAAAAGCACACTGTCTGAATTGTTGTCTTGGCAGTACCGAGAGTTAAAAAAAAAAAAAAAAAAGAACAATAGAACAATGAAGCAAGTTTTCAAAGAAATACTTGCAAAATGTTGTAGCCACTGAGCCAAAAAAACTACCCTCAAATTCCATGATATCAACAGCTATTTTCTCTGAAGTGGGTACAAGGCCATTCCCTAGGGTGTGAAAAGAAAATATGAAAACTTCTATCCAAGTGAAAAGAAAATGTTAGAGTTCTATTTGTATTTTTTAACCCAATCTTTCAAATCCTATGTTGTGTGTGTTTTCACAAATGTACCTATTATACCACAAACACACACACACATATACACACACACAAACACAGTTTATAAATAAATGGAAAACATTAGGGTGTGTTGTTAAAGTTTTCACTGATAGGTACATAATCGAAGAGGCTGATGGCCACCGACTGACTATTCTTTTGCTGATATTGAAGGTATGTGGCTAAAACCCAAACAAACCTGCCATTAATTAGCATAATATCACACTCACACTCACCTTTTTCCATTATTCTCAATGACTTAACTATAAATACATCCATATAAACTAAAAAGGCAGTTAGAGTTCCACACGTTAATTGTCTTCTAGAATAATTTTCATGTGTATGGACCCACACTCTTCCATCATGCAGTACAGAAATATTCTGGAAAATTACTTCCAGTATCCTTGCCTCTCTTGCCTCCCTAAATGGTGAAATTCCTTTGTTACAGTTATTAATATACTGAGAATTTGGGGATCAAGAGTTTACCTTCAGGAACGGCGTGATGTTACACAGCCATCGTGAGAGAAGGGATGCCCTTCTGAATGCATCCGGGCCAAATGGGTTCTACCCCATATTCTATAGGAACTTTCACTTTAAGTAAAAGCTCTTTCTGAATTACATAGACATGTAGCTTGAGAGGCAATGGCAGAGTGGCTAAGGTTACTGTGAGAACTCAGAGTACATCTGGATATGAAAAGCACTTGGAACTGTGTCTGACACGCACCACTTCTAAAGTGTTAGCAATTACTGTTACTATTATTGCTCCAGTTAATGTTATCGTCATGCAGTACAGATCTGTACAGTTCTCTTCAATGTCTTGAGCATTCTTTTACTCACATGTAAGTAACATTTTCCTATATTTAAAACATCTCAATAACATATTTCAGAACATATTTTCTATATTTTGCCATCTAATTCTAGTGATGATTTGATAATGACTTGATGTAAACGCTTCAAGAAGCCCAGATGAATTTTTGGTTGTTAGGGGCAGGGGGAGAGTAATGGCCAAGAAGGAGGGTAACAGAAGACAGAAACCTGAGAGACAGAAACCGGACAGTGGGGAGGATGGACTTTGAGGCATGTGACAATTAAGCATGTCCTTATGTGCTTCAGTGCGTAAGAGGGCTCGGCAAAAGATTATGTGTTCTTGGGGCGCCTGGGTGGCTCAGTGGGTTAAAGCCTCTGCCTTCGGCTCAGGTCATGATCCCAGGGTCCTGGGATCGAGCCCCGAGTCGGGGTCTCTGCTCAGCAGGGAGCCTGCTTCCTCCTCTCTCTCTCTGCCCGCCTCTCTGCCTACTTGTGATCTCTGTCTGTCAAATAGATAAATAAATAAATAAATCTTTAAAAAAAAAAAAAAGATTATGTGTTCTTGGTCAAGGGAGAAAGATTGGCAAAAATGCAGGTCCTCCAGGGAGGACCCTGGAAGGAAGTGGTGAGGATGATGTGGAAGGCAAACCATGTTGAACAAGTGTAAGAAGTTATAATAAAGTCAAGGGCAGATAGGGGATCTACAAGGTGTCCTAGTCTCGGCTCCATTCTCACTGTCTTCTGATTTCTTGTACCTGATACAGAAAACCCTGATGGTCCCTCACTGGTATTTTGTACACTGGACTATTTGCGGGAAATTTCAAACCGCAGGGAGGCATTTTCTGCCACCCGAAATATTTTCAAGATGTTTCTTCTTGCTGTAACTTTACACATGTGCAGAAACATACAAAATAATTTTTGCTAGTAGTTGAAAAAAGTCATTAACAATAACAAAAAAGAATAAACAAAACATTCTTTTCTCCCTCATGTCTCACATGGCATGCCAAAGCCAAATATGAATTACTAAGTTCTTCTTTTTTTTTTTAATAATTTTATTTATTTATTTGACAGAGGAAAGATCACAAGTAGGCAGAGAGAGAGAAGGAAGCAGGCTCCCCGCCGAGCAGAGAGCCCGATGTGGGGCTCGATCCCAGGACCCTGAGATCATGAGCCGAAGGCAAAGGCTTCAACCCACTGAGCCACCCAGGCGCCCCTTCTTCTTTTTTTTTAATGTCTTGGAATTCCTGCTGTATCAGCACATATGGATCTCTCATTTTTTAAAAAATAATTAGTTAATTAATTTTTAAGTAATCTCTACATCCAACATGGGGCTCAAACTTGTGACCCTGAGGTCAAGAGTCACATGCACTTCCAACTGAGCCAGCCAGGTCCCCCACTAAGTTATTCTTGTTATTAGTGTGGCTAACTGACAACTTACGTAAACACCTCTCTACTTCTCTATTCAGCAGGGTTACTCACGCAAAATGCAAAAATAATTAGTAACACTGAAATTGAAACAGCAGAGCAAAACGTTCAGATTCTCCTTCAGGAATACCAGGATCCACAGTACTGAGGAGATACATCAAGGACTCTAATTAACATGTTTTTATAACAGAGGAGGGAATTCGGTGGTGTTCTCAAACCTACCACAACGATCACAACATCCAGACAATTCCAGAAACTCCTGAAATAGTGTAGCTTGTGAATGCGAATTTCCAATATCTCTTCCACCACATAGTAAAGGATAAAAAAACAAAAGATAATCTCACAGGCTGCCAGGAAGAAATCAAAAGTTGTGACATATCGGGTCAGCTTTACAGGCTGAAATTGCCAAGATGGAATCACACCGCCTGTTGCTGGGAATTCAACCAATAACCTGCGTTGCAATAAGAACAATTAAAACAGTAACAACAACAACACATGGATGCAGCCAGGAAAGGACATCCATCTAGTCTGTCCCTGAACTAATAAGGGATTAAAACTGTAACCACAAGTCACCCCAGACTGGTGGCAGAATATTTTTTATCACAGCTAGTAACTACGCACTTGTACAATTCTGTGCCCCCAAAGGGAACAAGGCTTCCCAAGTCCTCCTAAAGAGATTATTCCTCCTCACTCTTGCCTTTACTTTTCTGGTATTTATACTGCTCGAAATGCTCTATCGTTGTTTTTTTTTTTTTCTTAATGTAGAAGCTAATCAACAAATAAGCCTTCCTAGGACTTTAATTAAATGCAAGTAATTCAACTAGGCAATGAAGAACATAAGAAATGCAACTCGTGCATTCAAATGTGTATGGCCTATTGAGAAGCAGGATATGTGTTTGTGTGTGGATGTGTACGTGTGTGTGGATATACACATATGTATGTGTATATATGCACGAACTGGGTTTCTATTTGTTCATTTGGTATCACCTAACTAGCACTGAATGATTTGTCCTAGGGGATATTCTTGCTACCCTTCACAGAGCCTTATAGTTAATAGGTGTTCAGCAAATGTCTGACAGTCCAAAGCAGTAACATGTATTTTTTTACATTCATACTGATGGCACTGATGTTTAGTGTTTTAGTATAATTGAAGTGAGGATGTTTCTTGACAAGTTCCCATTTTGGAGGTGTCATAGCGAGAAAGTTAAATGATTCGTTTAACTTTGATGAATCGTACAGCTTCCCTATCAAATAGTCTAGAAATAGACTACCTAGCTCCTTCACTTTAAGACTTTCAAAAGACCTTCAGTCAACTGGTAGGTATAACCATCTCTCTCTTTGCAGGATGGGTAGCCGCACCTGGAGCCTGAGTGTCTAGGACCCAAGCACGAGCAATAATCAGGTCCAGGCAGAGACAAGGTCAAATTAGAATTGGTCAAAGAAGGGCAGAAAGTAGCGTCTGTGTGCCAAGTCCTCTCTCTGTCCTGCTCTGGCCCTGCGTCTGTCAAGCCCTCCAGAAACACAGACAGCGGCATCGAGAAATGAAACAATCGCCTTGACGATATTCACTCGTAAAGTATGGGGAGGACATGGAAGACATACTCAGGGCCTTCTATAGAAATTCCCTTAAATGTCAATCAGAGTTGAGTGCCTGTTTTTATCCTCTTTCTATTCAGACTGAAATCACAAGGAAAAGTTCAATAATAATTGCAATCGGTTTTCATTCACTTCTAGTAATAACTCTTATTTGACTCATTATGATACTCTTTCCTTCCAAAGTTGTTAAATACACGGTCTGGAAAAATCCAACTGGCCATGTAAAGCTGACATGCGTTTAGCCTCAAAATTAAACACAAAATAAGGAAATTATGAGAATTTATCCTTCTTTTTGGTTGGTAAATATATGTACAAGAAATTCATGCCAGCTACGTCTGGGTGTTGCTGACACGTTCACCAGGAGGATTCAAGGGGTTGAACTCTGGATCCCTCTGGACTTGTTCTACTTTTTTCCTTTTTTATATTACATATTACATATACCTTCTAATATACCACTTTATTAATTTGTTTCTTTTGCTTATTGTCTATTATCCCTCTCCTCCTGGTTGAGCACAAGCTCTGGAAGATGAGGGATCTTTACTTTGTTCACTGCGGTGTCCCCAGAGCGGAAAAGAGTGCCTCGCACATATTAAGTGTCCAATAAATGTTTGCCAAATAAGTGAATAAATGAATACAAGGCTCCAGACAAGTCCGCAGGATTTTTGTCAGTTTTCTCACTGCTAACCGGAGTGATCAGGATGGCAATGTCACAGGATCTGAGAAGGAACTTTATGTGCCTTTGGTGAATCTTGTGTGTAAGCAGATACCTGGGTATCCTCCTGAACCCAGGCATAGCCCCTGATGGCTGTGCTTGTGTTCTTAAACAGTATCATCTGAGAGTGGGAAACGTGGAAAGGAGTCGAGGTTTGCTAGCCAGAGGCTGTGGTAAAGGAGCAGAGAGCACTGATCATCTTACAACAAGTAAGAATAGATGCAAAACATGGTGTTTTTTCTGGGAAGGTTTCAGCTTTGGGATGAACTTGGACCAGACTTACGTTTCTTCCCAACTCATAATATTCTAGGATCCTAACTCACTTGCACCAAATATATTTATCCCACTAAGCCTTTGGTTTTCCCCCTTCCCTCACTACTGGCTCTGACCCTCGGCATTCTCTTTTAGTCAACTGCAGCAATGGTTTCCTGGTCTCTCTCAGGACTGGGATGTACCTACAAGTACACAGGCATGGGAGGGATCAGTGCCCTTGGTACACACCTGATCACACAGAACAGGTTAATGTTGGCGTTGTATACCGAAAAATCAATAAAAGTGGCCCTGGTTCCTCGGTCCAGCCAGCCGTTTTTCTTGAGGCTGGCGACCTGAGCCGCTGTCTCCTCTCTTGTTCTTGACAAATCCAGGTAATAGCCAGCTCCGCTATAGGTTGCAATCATTCCCCAGTGGCTACTCCCGTTCAAGTCTTTTTCACTTGTGTAGATCCAACTAATTAAAAGACAAAAGGAAAACAAACCGATCAGTGGAACACTTAACAGCAATCACAAAGACAGCTGGTTCCTGGCATAACAGAGTATGTAATAAATCAAGTTAAGTCTTATCAAGTTGGGTATTGTGCTTGGTGGAGGCTTCGTGTTTTCTTATTTAATTCTCATACACTTATTATCTCCATTTTAGGAATGAGGGCCCTGAGTTTAGTGAGGTCCACTCAATCTCACAGCTTCTGAGGTTATTATCAGGAACCTACACAAGGACAGTCTCTAGAATCTGTGCTATTAGCCCTCAGTCTATATGGGTAATTATACTCAGGAGCTAGATGACTCTAGGCTCTCAGAGAAAATTGCAGGCAAGAGGTATAAGTTCATCAAGTACCACTAATGGCAACTGAACCAAACAAGACTCCACAGGGCATTTGGGAATTAATTAATTAACTAATTAACTTGAGAGGGGGAGAGAGAGTGGTGGGGAGCAGAGGGAGTGGGCGGAGAGAGAGAAAATCTTAACCAGGCTCCACGACCAGTGCAGATTCCAACATGCGGCTCGATCTCAGGACCTTGAGATCATGACTGGGGCTGAAATCAGGAGTTTGGCACTAACCAACTGAGCCACCCAAGCTTTCCAGGGCATTTGGGAATTTAATCCACAAATATTGGCAGAGGCTCTCTTGGGAACCAGATGCTTCTTTGGCATTAATGAGGATATAAAGATGAACCAAGTTCCTTTCCCGCTCATTTATAAGAAGTAGGGAGAGAAAAGACATGGAAACTGTAAGGACCTATTTTATATTTTTATATTTTAGCAAGATGCTTTCATTAAGGTTAAACAAAAACCTTGTTGTTTAACCCTTAAACTGTCCCAGGGAATTCACTTAAAAACAAGTCCTGGAAACCAGCTCCAGGTAACAAAGCCCAGATACAAGGGTGGGTCAGGCCAGGTGGTGACATCAATCAGTGGGGGGTTGCATACTGTCTCCCTAGCTACCAAGGAGTATGGGACCCCGGCCTTTGGCAGCCTTTTTTGGCGCCAATCCTAATCAAGGCGTAATAGGCTGGGTCAAATGTCTACTAGGGTAAATTGTAACACAATTGGTCACCTAGCATCACTGTGGAGTTTCCTGTGTGTGTTAAAATCTCATTGGTCACCTGTGTGTGGCCAGGCCCGACCACATGGCCTTTGCCCTTAAAAGCTAGTCTGTGAAACAGAGAAGTGTCGCTCTCTCTTGTAAGAGGTGCATCCCCGAACGTTCGGTTAGATTCTTGATGCTTGGCGCGAAATAAAGCTTTGCTTGACCTTCGCTTTGTATCAGTCTCGCTCCTTTAATCACGGACCCATTATTGGGGCATAACAGAAACAATTCAAATACAATGTAGATGGATGATGTCCAAGAGAAGTAAGAGAAATTTCTCAGGCAAATCAGAGGAAAGCTGTGCTTGTCCAGGCATCCAGTGACAGGGAAGGTGCATCAGAGAAAGCTTTTGGAAGAAGCCGCAGTGGACCTGGGCTGTGAAGGGTAAATAGGATTCAGGCAGGCACCGTGGATGGGAAGGGCATTTTCAAGCCTGAGGCGAGGGGTAGGGGGTTGGGAGGGGTGGAGGGTGGGGAGAAGTACAAGGCACCGGGGTAGTAGCTGAGGTCAGCTCACGTACATGAAGAAAGAAGGCTGAAAGGTAGACAGTGATCAGACTGTGAGGGAAGGGGTCACTGAGGGAAGGTCTCTGAGAGGCACAGAACAGTGTTCCTCTGGTGGCAGCAGGAAAGACTGGAGTGGTGAGAACAGGAGGCTCACATGTAGGAAAAAGTGGCCACAGCGGGTCGAAGACCGCTTTTCCTTAGGAAGGCCCGCTGGCAAGGCTGCACCTTGGCTGCCATCTGGAACTTGATAAAAGGCTCGCTATGCTGATACGAAACTTATCTGACCAACTTGTCTGCCTGGCTGCTTCTCCCTCTCCTCTGCCTCATCCCCCCACCCCACCCCAACCCACTCATAGGTGTGTGCTCTCTAATAAATAAATAAAATCTTAAAAAAACAAACAAACCAACAAAAACATTGTGTGACTGGGAAGAGTGATTGTGCCTAGACCATCAGCACAAACACAGGGGCTTATGCCCAACACCTGCCTGCCTTCTGGGAGCCTGGCATTCTGCCAGGCATTGGCCACCTATGTGACCAGCAGCCAGCGACTACCTCGGGCACCGAGTCTCTAATGAGCCTCCCTGAGGCTCTCATACACTCATACACAACAGTTCATACATGTTGTCATAGCTTGTTCCTGGAGGAATTCGGCATGTCCTGTGTGACTCCGCTGGGAGAGGGCTTCTGGAAGCCTGTGTGTTGTTTCCTCCAAACCATCCCCCCTGTGCCTGGACCCTCTGCTGCTTTTGCTTTTATCCTTTCATTGCATTGAAGCTAGCCATGAACACGACTGGATGACGAATGCTGCGAATCCTTCTGGCGCACCCCTGAGCCTGGGAGTGGTCCTGGGCACTGACACAGCTCGGTTAGCAGTGGCTGCAATTACTCAGAGGAGCTGATGAGGCCTGAGCCAGAGCAATGAGAGGAGGACAGGAAGACGGACAGGAAGGTGGACAGAAGACACCACAGTGACTGTCAGCAGAACATGGAAGTTGGAGCGAGGGAGAAGGGACATCTGAAAAAATGAATGGAGATTCTCTTTTTGGATAATGCAAAGGAGCTGGTAGGACAAAGGTAGGATATAAATTTGGCTTTTGTTTCCTGTCACTAGAACATAAGCTCTGTAAAGACAGGGGATTTGTTTGTTTTGTTTCCTGCTGCTTTGTTACCCCAGTCAGCACCAAGGGTGTTTCTAGAAGAGGGAGACTTCACTGAGAAAACGCTGGCACATGTTAACACTCTGTATACTTGTTGGAGAAACGATAAATTATCAAACAGGCATGAGAGAGGAAGTCATTGGAATGTCAAGGGAAAGAATGTAAAGAAAGAAAAGCTAGAGATCTGAATACAGAACCCGGGAATAAGAGAGAAGTGGGAGAGTTAATAGGGGCATTACAGAAAGAAGGGAACCCCAAGTTTAGTGTCACTCTCAGAAGTCAAAAGAACGAGCAATCAACATGGCCGAGGTCTGCAGAAGCTGGATGGGATGAAGATCAAGAACTGGTCACTGGGGGGGAGGGGGCGCTGGGGTGGCTCAGTCATTAAGCATCTGCCTTTCAGGTCGTGATCCCAGGGCCCCGTCGGGTTCCCTGCTCAGCGGGAAGCCGGCTTTCCCTCCCCTACTTCCCCTGCTTGTGTTCCTACTCTTGCTGTGTCTCAAATAAATAAATAAATAATCTCTAAAAAAAGAAAAGAATTGGTCATTGGGTTGGCTAATTCAACAAATCCACTGGTGGCTTCCAAAAGAGATGTCAGAAGCACAAAGTTTAAGCTTTAAGGAGTGAATCAGTGGTAAGGGAATGGAAGTGGTGAGTGAAGGCTATTCTTTCCAGACGCTTGTGGAGTTGAACGGAAGGAGAAATGGGAGTAACTTGAGAATAGGGCAGAATCAAGGGGTTGTTTGGATCCACGGCGGTCCATCCCGTAGTGGAAATCACGCACCCATCCATGCCCCAGTGGGTATTTACGGAGCAGTGTTAGATACCAGGCAGCGGTCAAGGCTGTAAGAACACAGCAGTGAACGGAATATAGTCCCCGTGGTCCAGAAGCCTGAATACTGACGAGGAGCTGAGGGAGACCAAGAGCCACCCTAACAGCGTAATTACTATGGAAGGAGCAATGTGGTTTAGTGGAAGAATCACGGGTTTTGGAGTCGGGCTGGTTAAATCCCAGCACGGTTCCGTTTGCGAGCTGTGACGCTTTGGGTAAGTTAGCCTCAGTTTTTTCATCAACAACATGGAGATGACATGTATTTCAGGTTGTTTTGTGGAAGCAGATGAGACAATGCATGAAATCCCTTCTTAAATTGCATCTGGTAAGTGGCTGCATCCACTTCTCTTATTAATGATATGAAATAGAGTAAAATATTAAACCTGGACAAAACGTCTTTTGGGATGATTTGATCCCTTTATGCTGAATCTTCTTCTTCTTTTTTTTTTTTTTTAAAGATTTCATTTATTTATTTGACAGACAGAGATCACAAGCAGGCAGAGAGGCAGGCACAGAGAGAGGGGGAAGCAGGCTCCCCGCTGAGCAGAGAGCCCGATGCGGGGCTAAATCCCAGGACCCTGAGATCATGACCTGAGCCGAAGGCAGAGGCTTCAACCCACTGAGCCACTCAGGCGCCCCTATGCTGAATCTTCTGATCTTTACTTAGTGTGTTCCTTAGGGACTCTGGTCCTAAATAAGATATCCACTGGATGACAGACAAAGAATCTGATCACGGGAAGGCTGGCTGCCCCACTGTCTATTAACAAATCTGGAGTCTGGCTGTCTCAGTTCAACAGAGGGATCTAGATGAACTGACAGAATTAATTAGTAAAGTCTAGAAGACAATTCTTTTTTTTTTTTTTTTTAAAGATTTTATTTATTTATTTATTTATTTATTTATTTATTTATTTGACAGACAGAAATCACAAGTAGGCAGAGAGGCAGGCAGAGAGAGAGAGGAGGAAGCAGGCTCTCTGCCGAGCAGAAAGCCCGATATGGGGCTCGATCCCAGGACCCTGGGATCATGACCTGAGCCGAAGGCAGAGGCTTTAACCCACTGAGCCACCCAGGCGCCCCTAGAAGACAATTCTAACCATAGTGACTCACCTAGGGGCACTGACCCTAAGAGGCCCACCTTGGGACAGCTTGAGCATTCTTCTTATTTCTTTATAATAACTACAGTAATTCTAAAAATAATGACTATCCTCCCTTAATACACAAGATGTTATAGGTATGGTTACGAAAGAACCCCCCAAATCTGTGCCAATATGCACGGGAACAATACTTACTCAAAATCACAAACACAAATTTGAGAAGACAGGCTTTCAACCAGACACAAAACTGCCTCACAAGCTTATTATACACTTTAAATACCTGTAACTTCGAACCAAAATGTATTTGTAAATGCTAGTAACATGAGAATTCCCACACCAGAACAGTCCTCAGTAACAACCCAGTGAATGTCGTCCCTGGATCTAGAAAAAAAGGATTCAGGCATCTTCAAAGAAACCTCCAAAGGCCCAGGTAGCTGCCTTCTTGGGGTCCATATGGTCAACAATTTAGCCTTTTGAAAAATACGTATGCAGGAGCTGAATGGGGTAAAAAGTAGAAAAAACTTGAGAAACCAAAGGCCAATTGGGCCACGGTCTTAAGTCTAAGCACTGAAGACTCACTTAAAGCATCTTCTCCTTGGTTAAGGGGTTAGAGGATGAATGAATGAACGAAGGAGTGAATGAGAAGCCAGGGCACCGATACTTACGCAGTTCCATTTCTTGGACCGAAAGGAGCCCTGTCTTCACTACTGACCGAGTAGACATCATAGCACTCTTTAATCTCATCTCTCAAGTCCTGGGGGATCGAACAGGATCCATTTCTGACTTTGAGTTGCCGGATACGTGGCACCCCTAGCAGGAGGTTCTCATAGTAGATGAAGCTTCGGTTGTCAGCTTCTGTTCTGTTGCTGAGCTGCGTCTTCCAGTACAGCCCATCCAGTAAGGCACCTTCTGTGAACTGAAAGTGAAGGAAACATTTTGGAAAAGTTTTTTGAAGAGCCCCAAACTTAACAGCTGTTTTGCTCTTTCCTGGAATGTTTGCATGACCAACAGTCTGGGAACTCTGTAAACACAGCAGAGTGACAAGGGTGGGTTTTGCTGGGATTGGATCTTGCTCTGTCACTTGCTAGCTGTGAGGCCTTGAGCAGGATCCAATTTTGAGCCAAGGTTCCTGCATCTATAATATCCATCCTCTGCATGGCTGCTACCCTGGTCCCCAGTCGGTGCTTAACAAAGGGCAACTCAGATTTTTATTCTAGGACTAAAGGTGTGTGTGGGGGGGATTCACATAAGTCCACAAGCATGATCAATTTTACTTTCCCTAATTAAAACAGCATCCTGGGGGCACCTGGGTGGCTCAGTCGATTAAGCGTCTACCTTCCACTGGGGTCATGATCCCAAGGTCCTGGGATGGAGCCCCGTATCGGGCTCCCAGCTCGGTGGGGAGCCTGCTTCTCCCTCTCCCTCTGCTTACTGCTCTGCCTGCTTCTGATCCCTGTCTCTCTCTCTCGGATAAACACATAAAATCTTTAAAACAAAACAAGACAAAAAAACCCACAGCATCCCACATAATCCCGGTTCCAAACTTGTCTGGAGAGGAAAATGCTAGTTTTAGTTACCAGTCTGCCATCTGGTGGATCGTTTAAGTGTCTGGATTATTTTTTTATTTTATTTTTTTTTATTAACATACATTATTTGCCCCAGGGGTACAGGTTTTTGAGTCATCAGGCTTATACATCTCACAGCACTCACCATAGCACATACCCTCCCCAATGTCCATCACCCAGCCACCCTCTCCATACCCCCCCACCCCCCAACAACCCTCAGTTTGTTTCGTGAGATTAAGTCTCTTATGGTTTGTCTCCCTCCCGATCTCATCTTGTTTCATTTTTCCTTCCCTATCCCCACAACCCACCGCCCTACCCCTCAAATTCCTCGAATCAGAGAGATCATACGATAATTGTCTTTCTCTTATTTCACTCAGCATACTACCCTCTAGTTACATCCATGTCGTTGCAAATGACGAGATTTTGTTTCTTTTGATGGCTGCACAGTATTCTAATATATATATATCCATATATACACACACACACACGTATTTTTTTTAATTTTTAAAGATTTTTATTTATTTGACAGAGACACAGCGAGAGAGAAAACAAGCAAGAGGAGAGGGAGAGGGAGAAGCAGGTTTCCTGTGGAACAGGGCGCCCAATGCAGGGCTCTATCCTAGGACCCTGGGATCATGACCTGAGCTGAAGGTGGATGCTTAACCACTGAGCCACCCAGGCGCCCCTACCACATATTCTTTATCTATTCCTCTGTTGATGGACATCTAGGTTCTTCCCAAGTGTCTGGATTATTGTGGCCTATGGTGAACTCTGTAAGTGCCCCCACCCCTGCCACTGCCCCTGCTTTTCGAGCCTGGCATTCATTATCATGGAACTGTACATATCGGAGAAGTCTCTCATTAGTTTGCCTATACGGGAGAAGAAGCTGTTTCTCAGTGTCTTATCCCTATTAGACAATCAGTAGAGAGGGACTGATTTGCTTTGCTGAGGATGGGAGAGACGGGGTTTGGATGCCAAGTATTTTTAGGTGTCAGCATTAATGGGTTCATACGGTCTGGTTTCCTCTATCTTTACAACCACCAGCTCTGACCCCAGGGTTCAGTAAGAGCTTTAGAAAGCATCTCTGCAGGAAGAAACAAGTCTTTCCTCTCCAGTTTCCCTTTCGATTTTCTTAGGTTCTGAGCACCACACCTCCCAGATCAGTCTAACATTTCTCCTACAGTATCACTCAAAATTTACCCTTGATTACCATGTTGGATTTTGTGACAATCTGGGAAGGGCCTGGGTTGAACTTCACATTAATGATCTCTGAAAGAACGTGCCTGCCTTGTATCAGGCGCTGTTCTAGGCTACATGCCAACATTAACAAAGAGACGAAAGACAAAAAAAAAAAAAAAAAACAAAGCAAGACAAAACAACCAAATCTTGCCCTTATGGGCCATACAGCCTAGGAGATACTCAACAGACACTTACTGAGTCATGAATGACTGAGTAAATTACATACTAGGGAGAGGAAGTGCCTGTCAGACTGGAAACAAGGCCATTTTTCTCCCTCGATGATCATGTGTAAGCATGCTGACTCTTCGTCCCTCACCTACCACCAGGGTGTAATGTGAGCCCTTGCCTTGTATGGTTGCTATGGGATTAAAGGTGGGAAGGTATGAAACACGCAGCAGGGTGCAAGACACATACACGGTTCTCAGTCTAACACTTCGCCATAGCCTTCACCTCATGCAGCATCACACACAAAGTAGGTCCTACAGATGGATACTGCTGACTTGAATTTATGAAACCCAATGAACAATTTTCATCAGTAAAGAGGTACGTTGAAAGTCATCTGCAAATACCTTCCAGAAGTCTTCCATCGAAGAAAGCGTTTTAAAGTTTGTTTTCTCTGTTTTGGACACTGGGGTATCCAGGAAGAGCTGTGACATTATCCGGGTATAGTAGTACACACTGGAGCTCATCATCCCATAGGTCACTGGAACACAGAAAAAGCCATGTGAACCCTGTGGGGGAGCCCGCACACTCACACACTCCCAGTGGACGGGCAGGTAGCCACAAACATTCTGCTGTGTCCCCTGCCTTCCTTCCCTTTACCATTCTTCTAGGATCTCTCCCTAGCTCTTGGGCCTATAAAAGAAATAAATTCACATTGGCTTATGGGAAATAAAACTGGCTCACTACAGGGAACCAAGTTAAGATCAAGCGCCTCTATTTGACATCTGGGACAGGCCTATTCAACCTCACCCCTCTACCCCCCACTAGCCCCTCCACACGGTGAGGCTGCTCGGCACAGGCCCCTACAGAGGCCATGCTGTACTCCTTGTCCTGAGGCTGGGCACACGCTGTTACTCTCCCTACAATAACATGAGTGGCTGCTCTCTGTTCCACATCCCTTCTCCATTCTTCTCTGCTCTGCACCTTGAGGCTGACCACTACAGACTGTACCACATGAGCTCCCTTGCCCTTGGATTTCCCATGTATTTGGCCCAGAGGAGGCTGAGCAGGAAATCCGGGGACCTGAGAAGAGAGAGGCTGGGTTTGCTTCCTCTACCTGTACTCTATTCCTTCACCACCTGGATGCAGTTTGGCAGTGCACCCTCTAACCTTGGCCATAGCTGCTGGGGGAAATCTCCCCTCCCACAGCCACACTGGGTTCATGCCATGCCACTCGTTCCCCTTGTCCCCTCAGGTCTGGAGGTGGTAACTGTTTCGAGGGCCTCACTCCCCTTGCAGGTTCCCATAACCCTCCCCACTTGTGGAAACAGTCCCTTCATTAAATGTTCTTTAATTGCCACTTTGAGCTTTCCATCTCTTTCCTTCCAGAATGCTAATACAGACACATCTGCCTCCCATCTACCTATCAAATCTTCTACAGAACCTTCTAAAGCCAAGCTACACCCCTACCATGAAGATTTGCTGATTATATCAGCCCATTCTGGTCCCAGAGGGAGATGGAAAGATAATTTATAGGCTTAGTAGGTTACAGGAGATCAGAGGTTGAATCTTGGCCGTGTTTGCTACTTACTATGTGACCTGTGCAAGTTGTTTAAACTTTCTTTTCTTTTCATTGCTTTCTTTTAAGTAGGGGCTTGAACTCAACAACCCTGAGATCAAGACCTGATCTGAAATCAAGAGTCAGATGCTTAACTGACTGAGCCACCCGGGTGCCCCAAGCTGCTTAAACTTTCTGAGCTTTGGTTTCCTTTTCTGTAGGATGGGGATAACTAGCTATCCCATGGGAGTTTTGGGTGCTTACATAAAAACAGTAACTAGTAGGGGCGCCTGGGTGGCTCAGTGGGTTAAGCCTCTGCCTGCAGCCCAGGTCATGATCTCAGGATCCTGGGATCGAGCCCCCAATCGGGCTCTCTGCCGGGCAGGGAGCCTGCTTCCCCCTCTCTCTCCGCCTGCCTCTCTGCCTACTTGTGATCTCTGTCTCTCAAATAAATAAAATAAAATAAAATAAAACCCAGTAACTAGTAACTAAAAATTGCCCAATACAGTGGTTGAAATTTACGAGTCCAATAATGATGGTTCTTTCTCCTTAATCAGCTTGCTTTAACACATCTATTAAAAATTTCAGCACTTTTATCAGGGCTGTCTTACACTGGACTCTAATGATTGCATGTACAATATGCTATAATCTTTCTCACTGACAAAAAGCTTCAAGGGGAAACACTTCTCTTTTATACTTCTTTTGACCACAGAGGTTTTACACTTCTTTTAACCATCGTTCTCAACATCCAGTGGGTGATTAATACTTAGCTGACTCTGTAATAATCTTCAGGCAACATAAAATGCATTTTAAAATCTTGTATTATATGATTTGGAGATTAAGTGCTACTGGGTGAAATCTCGTCCCCACCTGAGCAGCAGAGAAAATCATTTTAAAAGAGGAGTAGACAGTAGTGATTCAAACCCAAGTGTGTTTTAGAGTCCACCTTGAGCAGTCAATAGATCAAACACACAGTCACAAGGTTTCTGTGCTCTATCAGGAGGGGAAGGAATGTTTTCCTGTCCCCTTAGTTAGGCTCTCTCCCCTGTCCTTAGGACTCACAAATTAGGTAAGAACATTCCTCTTCAAGTGTTACATGACCTGCTACCTCTCAAAACTATACCGGGCCAGAGTTAAGGCCTTAGACTTTTAATCCATTCACATTTATGAGACAAAGTACTTAAGAAGATAAGCAAGGTGTGATCTCTATCAGCAAGAAGAAAAGCCAATAAGCTTCCCTGGGAACAGAACTGCTCAGCTCAGCTCCCACAGAGGGATGGGCAAGGTACATTGAACTCTAGGAAAGCTCTCTGTGGATCCAGAGACAGCTGAGGGAACAAAGCTGATATCAAGCAAAAGAGGACAAGGGAAGGATCCCCAAAACCTAATAAATAATTACTAAGCTGATTTTTTCAATTAACTTGAAATTAGAATTGGCTTTGGATTGATTAATTAATATAGATCATTACAAATGTTTTACCTGTATGGTTTTTTGTTTGTTTAAAAAAATTATGACAAATTATTTAAATATTTTGCTTTATAAATTATGCTAGTTCTAGCTATACACAAATGTAAGTATTTGAGCCACTGATTAAAAAATGTAACTCTTTTGTTTTCCTATATTTTTAGTATTGATTGCTTTTGAAATTCTCAGGACCTGTATGAAATTTCAAGGCTTCACTAAAAGGGAAGTGATGCATTCCTTTGGCTATTTAGCACCATCTGTTGGGCATCCAGAGAAACAATGTCATCTAGCTTGGAAACTAATACATTCAATCAGCAAATATTAACTCAGTCCCTCCCTTGTGCTAAGCCCTGGGTTGGTCCATGGGATATCTCTGAGTGCCAGTGCCATACATTCCAGGCATCATCTACACCACGAGTCCAACTAAGTTGTAGCTAAAGGACCCCCGGGATTTGGAAGCAGAATGATCTGGGTTTGAGTTTCAGCTTTGCTTTATCAAGAATGTCTGCCTCTGTGGTTGTGATAGTAGGCCTTGGTGTTTTGGGATCTCAGACAAATACTTCTCTGAGCTTGAGTTTCATCAACAAGGAAGCGGGTATAATAATATATAGGGCAGGATGCCTGGGTGGCTCAGTCAGTTAAATGGCTGCCTTCAGCTAAGGTCATGATCCCAGGGTCCTGGGATGGAGTCCTGCATCCCATGGGGCTCCTACTCAGCAGGGAGCCTGCTTCTCCCTCTGCCTCTGCCCTGCCCCCTGCTTATGCATGCACTCTCTCTGGCAAATAAATAAATGATATCTTAAAAAAAATAACGTCTAGGGCTTCTGCATAGTTTAATGGGAGAAATGTATGTGAAGATATTTTGGACAATGTCAAATGCAGTAATACAAGACTGTTAAATCATTTTCTCTTCAGTCCCAGATGGAGAAAGTCCACTTGGAAAATAGCATTCACTCTTTAAATGATATGAATCATGAAGAAAAAAAATACAGGATGAAACAGATAAACTTAAATGAGGAATAGAAAGGAGGAGAATGTTAAAAAATATAAGGTAAAGAAGAAATATATGTCCAATGTGTATATATTTCTTCTACTATATAACCCTTGTCTTAACTTCCAAGTTGCCTTTGCCAGAAAATAAGCAAGAATAAAAAATATTATCACAGCATCACCAATTAATCAGCATGCACTATAAATAAAGCTGTCTTAAAAACATGCCTCAGATCAGAGAGGCAAGATGGTGGAGGAGGAGCAGACTGAAATGACATCAGATCCCAGGAGTTCAGTTAGATAGTTATCAAACCATTCCGAACACCTACAAACCCAACAAGAGATCTAAGAGAAGAAGAGCAGCAATTCTAAGAACAGAAAATCTACCACTTTCTGAAAGGTAGGATGTGTGGAGAAGTGAATCTGAAGAGACAAGAAGATAGGCCACAGGGGGAGGGGCCAGCTCCTGGCAAGCGGCGGAGCAAAGGAACACAAAATCAGAACTTTTAAAAGTCTGCTCCACTGAGGGACATCGCTCCAAAGGCTAAGCAGGGGTGGAGCCCTTGCAGGGACAGTGTGGTCTCAGGTCCCATGGGGTCACAGAAAGGTCGGGGGTGCCTGAGTGTGGAAGAGCTCCCAGGTATCTGAGCAGGGAAGCCAACTACAGAGACGGAGCTGAGGAGTGAGCTCTCAGCTCGGGGCCACCTTAAACCATGATCCAAGGCACAGTTGGGCCACTCACTGCTCTTTGAGCACAGACCCCACAAGTGGCAGATCCAGGGAGACTCTCACCTTCCTGCTCCAGGAGGAGCAGCGCAGCAGGGATCTGCTGGGTTTGGAGACTCCAAACAAGGCTGTGTGCCGGAGACAGAAATGCTCAGTACCAGGCCAGGTGAGCTTGGAGTGCAGCCAGAGACCAGGGAGACAGGAGTGATTGACTGCTTATCTCTGCGGGCACACTGAGGAGTGGGGCCCTGAGCTCTTGGCTCCACCAGGCCAGAGACTGGGAGATTGCCATTTTCATCCCGTCCTCCAAAGTGACACAGAAAGCATTCAGGGAACAAAAGCTACCAAGAGCGAACCCGAGCAGATTACTTAGCCGGTCCCTGGCAAGGGTGGTGCAATTCCGCCTTGGGCAAAAACATCTGAGAATCACTGCAACAGGCCCCTCCCCCAGAAGATCAGCAAGAACATCCAGCCAAGACCAAGTTCACCTATCAAGAACAACAGCAGAACTCCAGAGCTAGGGGAAAGCAACGCATAGAATTCATGGCTTTCCCCCCCGTGATTCTTCAGTCTTGCAAAGTTAAATTTCTTTAAATTTTGCCTTTTTCCTTATTTTTTAACTTCTCCTCTTTCCTCTTTTAACATTTTTAAGTAGCTTATCTTAACAAGACCTTTCTAAAAAAAATCTTTTTAAACTTTCATTGTCATGGTCATATTTTATCCCTTCATTGTATTTAATCTTATTTTTTATATACATGTAAGTTTTTTTTTCCTAAAAAATTCTGGGATATAATTTCTTCTAATACATCAAAATATACCCTAATCTAGCACATGGCTTTGTTCTAGTCCCCAGCCTGAGCACATTCCTTCCTCCTTTTTTTTTTCTTTTTCAACCAACTTACCTTGCCAATTCCTTTTTCAGAATTTTTAAAAAATTTTCACCTTTACAGTCATATTCCACCCCTTCATCGTGTTTACCTTATTTTTGTATACATGTAAGTTTTTCTTTCTTAAAAACTTTGGGAGGTAGTTTCTTCTAAGAGACCAAAATACACCCAAAATGAAGTGGGCGGCTCTGTTCTATTCACCAGTCTAATCTATCTGTAATTTTTAATTTTTTTTAAAAGATTTTATTTATTTATTTGACAGACAGAGATCACAAGTAGGCAGAGAGGCAGGCAGAGAGAAAGGAAGGGAGGCAGGCTCCCTGCTGAGCAGAGAGCCCGATGCGGGCTCGATCCCAGGACTCTGGATCATGACCTGAGCCTAAGGCAGAAGCTTTAACCCACTCAGCCACCCAGGCGCCCCTATAATTTTTAATTTTTAAACTTTTATTTCTTTTCCCCCCATTCTTCTCCCCCAAGTTTTGGATCTCTTCTGATTTGGTTAGCGTACATTTTTCTGGGGTCTTTGCCACCCTTTAGTATTTTAATCTCTGTCCACATATTCTTATCTGGATAAAATGACAAGGCGGAAAAACTTACCACAAAAAAAAAAGAACAAGAGGCAGTACCAATGGCTAGGGACCTAATCAATTTGGACATTGGTTATATGTCAGAACTAGAGTTCAGAATGACGATTCTCAAGGTGCTAGCTGGGCTCAAAAAAGGCATGGAAGGTATTAGAGAAACCCTTCTGGAGAAATTAAAGAACTAAAATCCAACCAAGTTGAAATTAAAAAAAGCTATTAATGAGGTGCAATCAAAAATGGAAGCTCTTACTGCTAGGATAAGTGAAGCAGAAGAGAGAATTAGTGATATAGAAGACCAAATGACAGAGAATAAAGAAACTGAGCCAAAGAGAGACAAACAATTACTGGACTGCAAGGGGAGAATTCTCGAGGTAAGTGATACCATAAAACAAAACAATATTAGAATAATTGGGATTCCAGAAGAAGAAAAAAGAGAATGGCAGAAGGTATATTGGAACAAATTATAACAGACAATTTCCCTAATATGGCAAAGGGAACAAGCATCAAAATCCAGGAGGCACAGAGAACCCTCTTCAAAAATCCATAAAAATAGGTCCACACCCTATCATTTAATAGTAAAACTTACAAGTCTTAGTGACAAAGAGAAAATCCTGAAAGCAGCTCAGGAGAAGTTTTTAACATACAATGGTAGAAATATTAGACTGGTAACAGACTTATTCACAGAGACCTGGCAGGCCAGAAACAACTAGCATGATATACTCAGAGCATAAAATGAGAAAAATATGCAGCCAAGAATACTATATCCAGCTAGGCTATCACTGAAAATAGAAGGAAAGGTAAAAAGCTTCCAGGACAAACAAAAATTAAAAGAATTTGCAAACACCAAACCAGCCCTACAGGAAATATTTAAAGGGGTTTTTTAAGCAAATAGAGAGCCTAAAAGTAGTAGAACAGAAAGGAACAGAGACAATATACAGTAACAGTCACCTTAGAGGCGATACAATGGCATTAAATTACCCTGAATGTAAATGGGCTAAATGCCCCAATCAAAAGACACAGGGTAACAGAATGAATAAAAAAACCCAAACCCAAAACCCATCAATATGGTGTATCCAAGAAACTCATTGTAGACCCAAAGACACCTCCAGATTTAAAGTGAGGGGGTGGAAAACAATTTACCATGCTAATGGACATTAAGAAGAAAGCTGGGGTGGCAATCCTTATATCAGATAAATTAGATTTTAAGCCAAACACTATAATAAGAGATGAGGAAGGACACTATATCATACTTAAAGGGTCTGCCCAACAAGAAGACCTAACAATTTTAAATATCTATGCCCCTAACGTGGGAGCAGCCAACTATATAAACCAATAAATAACAAGATCAAAGAAACACATTGACAATAATACAATAATAGCAGGGGACTTTAACACCCCCCTCACTGAAATGGACAGATAATCCAAGTAAAAGATCAACAAGGAAATAAAGGCCTTAAATGACACACTGGACCAGATGGACATCACAGATATATTCAGAACATTCCATCCCAAAGCAACAGAATATACATTCTTCTCAAGTGCACATGGAACATTCTCTGGAATAGATCCCGTCCTGGGTCACAAATCAGGTCTCAACCAGTACCAAAAGACTGGGATCATTCCCTGCATATTTTCAGACCACAATGCTCTCAAGCTAGAACTCAATCACAAGAGGAAAGTTGGAAAGAACTCAAATATATGGAGGCTAAAGAGCATCGTACTAAAGAATGAATGGGTAGGGGCGCCTAGGTGGCTCAGTGGGTTAAAGCCTCTGCCTTTGGCTTGGGTCATGATCCCAGAATCCGGTGATCGAGCCCTGCATCCGGCTCTCTGCTCAGCGGGGAGCCTGCTTCCCCCCACCCCGCCCCTGCCGCCTGCCTCTCTGTCTACTTGTGATCTCGTCTGTCAGATAAATAAATAAAATCTTCAAAAAAAAAAAAAAAAAAGAATGAATGGGTCAACCAGGAAATTAAAGAAGAATTTTAAAAATTCATGGAAACAAATGAAAATGAAAACACAACTGTTCAAAATCTGTGGGACACAGCAAAGGCGGTCGTGAGAGTAAAGTTTATAGCCATATAAGTCTTTCTCAAGAAACAAGAAAGGTCTCAGGTACACAACGTAACCCTACACCTAAAGGTGCTGGAGAAAGAACAGCAAAGAAAGCCTAAACCCAGCAGGAGAAAAGAAATCATAAACATCAGAGCAGAAATCAATGAAATAGAAACCAAAAGAACAGTAGAATAGATCAATAAAACTAGGAGCTGGTTCTTTGAAAGAATTAATAAGCTTGGTAAGCCCCTGGCCAGACTTATCCAAAAGAAAAGAGAAAGGACCCAAATACATAAAATCATGAATGAAAGAGGAGAGATCACAACCAACACCAAAAAAATACAAACAATTATAAGAACATACAATGAGAAACTACACGCCAGCAAATTTGACAATCTGAAAGAAATGGATGCATTGCTAGAGCCATATAAACTACCAAAACTGAACCAGGAAGAAATAGAAAACCTGAACAGACTCATAATCAGTAAGGGGATTGAAGCAGTCATCAAAAATCTCCCAGCGAACAAGAGCCCAGGGCCAGACAGCTTCCCAGGGGAATTCTACCAAGCATTTAAAGAAGAATATATACATATTCTCCTGAAACTGTTCCAAAAAATAGAAATCGAAGGAAAACTTCCAAACTCATTTTATGAGGCTATCATTACCTTGATCCCAAAACTAGACAAAGACCCCACCAAAAAGGAGAATTAAAGACCAATATCCTTGATGAACACAGATGCAAAAATTCTCACCAAAATACTAGCGAACAGGATCCAACAGCATTAAAAGGATTATTCACCTCCACCAAGTGGGATTTATTCCTGGGCTGCAAGGTTGCAAATCAATGTGATAGACTACAATAATAAAAGAAAGGACAAGAACAATATGATCCTCTCAACAGATGCAGAAAAAGCATTTGACAAAGTACAGCATCCTTTCTTGATTAGAACTCTTCACCGTGTAAGGATACTGGGTACATACCTCAATATCATCAAAGCCATCTATGAAAAACCCACAGTGAGTATCATTCTCAATAGGGAAAAACTGAGAGCTTTTCCCCTAAGGTCAGGAACAGAGCAGGGATGTCCACTATCACCACTGCTATTCAACACGGTACTAGAAGTCCTAGCCTCAGCAATCAGACAACAAAAAGATATAAAAGACATTAGAACTGGCAAAGAAGTAGTCAAACTCTCACTCTTTGCAGATGATACAGTACTATATGTGGGAAACCCAAAAGACTCCACTCCAAAACTGTCAGAACTCATACAGGAATCCAGTAAAGTGTCAGGATATAAAATCAATGCACAGAAATCAGTTGCATTTCTATACACCAACAGCAAGACAGAAGAAAGAAATTAAGGAGTCAATCCCATTTACAACTGTACCCCAAACCATAAGATTCCTAGGAATAAACTTAATCAAAGAGGCAAAGAATCTGTACTCAGAAAACTATAAAGTACTCTTGAAAGAAACTGAGGAAGACACAAAAAAATGGAAAAACATTCTATGCTCATGGATTGGAAGAACAAATATTGTGAAAATGTCTATGCTACCTAAAGCAATCTACACGTTTAATGCAATCCCTATCAAAATACCATCAATTTTTTTTAAAGGAATGGAACAAATAATCCTAAAATTTATATAGAACCAGAAAAGACCCCGAATAGCCAGAAGAATGTTGAAAAAGAAAGCCAAAGTTGGTGGCATCACAATTCCAGACTTCAAGCTCTACTACAAAGCTGTCATCATCAAGACAGTATGGTATTGGCACAAAAACAGACACAGAGATCAATGGAACAGAATAGAAAGCCCAGAAATGAGCCCTCAACTCTATGGTCAACTAATCTTCGACAAAGCAGGAAAGAATGTCCCATGGAAAAAAGACAGCCTCTTCAACAAATGGTGCTGGGAAAATTGGACAGCCACATGCAGAAGAATAAAACTGGACCATTTCCTTATACCACAAACAAAAATAGACTTAAAATGGATGAAAGATCTTAATGTGATAGGAATTCCATCAAAATTCTTGAGGAAAACACAGGCAGCAACCTCTTTCGACCTCAGCTGCAGCAACTTCTTCCTAGAAACATCGCCAAAGGCAAGGGAAGCAAGGGCAAAAATGAACTATTGGGATTTCATCAAGATCAAAAGCTTTTGCACAGCAAAGGAAACAGTCAACAAAACCAAAGCCAACTGACAGAATAGGAGAAGATATTTGCAAATGACATATCAGATAAAGGGCTAGTATCCAAAATCTATAAAGAACTTATGAAACTCAACACCCAAAGAACAAATAATCCAATCAAGAAATGGGCAGAGTACATGAATGGACATTTCTGCAAAGAAGACATCCAGATGGCCAACAGACACATGAACAAGTGCTCCACATCACTCAGCATCAGGGAAACACAAATCAAAACCACAATGAGATACCACCTCACACCAGCCAGAATGTCCAAAATTAACAAGTCAGGAAGCGGCAGATGTTGGCGAGGATGCAGAGAAAGGGGAACCCTCCTACACCATTGGTGGGAATGCAAGCTGGTGCAGCCACTCTGGAAAACAGCATGGAGGCTCTTCAAAAAGCTGAAAATAGAGCTACCCTAGGACCCAGCAATCGCACTACTGGGTATTTACCCTAAAGATACAAATGTAGTGAATCAAAGGGGCACGTGCACCCGAATGTTTATAGCAGCAATGTCTGCAATAGCCAAACTATGCAAAAAAACCTAGATGTCCATCAACAGATGAATGGATAAAGAAGATGTGGTATGTATATACAATGGAATACTATGCAGCCATCAAAAGAAATGAAATCTTGCCATTTGCGATGACGTGGATGGAACTAGAGGGTATTATGTTTATCGAAATAAGTCAATCAGAGAAAGACAATTATCATATGGTCTACCTGATATGAGGAATTTGAGAGGCAGAGTGGAGGGTTTGGAGGGGTAGGGAAGGAAAAAATGAAACAAGATGGGATCAGGAGGAAGACAAACCATAAGAGACTCTCAATCTCACAAAACAAACTGAGGATTGCTGGGGGAAGGGGGGTGTGGAGAGGGTGGTTGGGTTATGGACATTGGGAAGGGTATGTGATATGGTGAATGCTGTGAAGTGTGTAAGCCTGACAATTCACAGACCTGTACCTCTGGGGCAAATAATATATTATATGTTAATAAAAATAATTAAAAAAAGAAAAACAAAAACGAAAAAAAACCATGCCTCATTTCAAAATAGGCAATGGACACTATTTTATCCTTAATATTGTTGAAAAAAATGTAGGCTCAAAGACTAAAAACAAAGAGGACTGTACTCCAAAAACTCCAAGTCGTTAGAATTAAAAGAAGCAAAGCAAAGAAGAATTTTCCAATGTAACAAGACAAACAGAAACACAGAAAATAACAAAAAATCCCCCACAAAAAAAGAAAAAGCAGTATTTTTAAAACCACAAATGCAGAAAGTTAATTTTAAAAGGATTAAGCAAACACAGAGATAAAACCAAGCCATCTAGAAATGAAAAAAAATTTTTTTTTCTCTTCATAAGTCTTGGGCCAAAGACAAAATCAAAACAGCCCCACAAATATAAATATACCAGATGTAAAGACAGTAGAATCCAGTATTCCAAAGCCATCTGCCACAAGATGAAGCCATCATCCTGACCGGGAAGCTGATGTCCTTTGCTAGCTCTGTGCTATCCCACATCCTCACAGAAACACGGTAGAAATAAAATAAGAACAGATATTTGAAGAGACTCTATAAACAAAATGTACCAAATACAAAGCGATACACATAAATCAAAGGATGATTAGGCTTGAACTCTTGCAGTTGTCCTATTAGGAACAGTTTCAGGCTGGTGAGCAAAGACTAGTAAACAGAAAACGATAAATGTCAACATTTATCTATGTAAGAACATTCATGTGGCATCTCTTGAGATGCACCTAACAGGACCCCTTTTTCCCTCCCGGTGCTGAGGGACACAGATGCATGAGCTAGCCTGACAATCCAGGGGGAGGAGTGCAGTGACTGAGGTGGATTCGGGATTTCACCACAGCTCAGAGGAGGGCCTGGTGGATAAAACTTCTCAATGGATCTGCCTCTCGAGCTCATCTTGAGGGATGAGAAAGAGCCGAGCAGACCAAGAAGAGGAGACAACCGAGTAGGCCAAGGCCTTTCTGAGACCCACAGTGGACTGATGGGTTTGAAGTAACACATGCTCATTGGGAGAGGCAGGTGTGAAGAAGTAAGCTAAGATGGAATAACGAAGTGCACTTTACTATGTAATGGTTTTAAACTTCATCTTGAAAGGGAGGGGATGATAGCATGTTCAATGGAAGAGTGACCTGGGTTAATCTGGTCTCAGACAGCAGTTTGGAGGCAGTGCCTGGGAACCTTACTAAAAGATCTAAAAAGATGTCAAAAAGTGGGGGGGCCACCTGGGTGGCTCAGTTAGTTAAGCATCTACCTTTGGCTCAGGTCATGATCCCAGTGTCTTGGGATCAAGTCCCGCATCCGGCTCCTTTCTCTGCAGGGAGCCTGCTTCTCCCTCTGCCTCTGCCTGCCACTGCCAGCCTGTACTCTCTCTGTCTCTCTGACAAATAAATTAATAAAATCTTTAAAAAAAAAAAAAAAGATGTCAACCAATCTGTGGTCTAATGGCACTGAGGCACTGTAGTTTTGTTCAGTTTATTGAAAAGGACAGAGAGCTTTCTCGCCATAGGCAGTCTTTAAAAGTTACTTTCCATGGGCTGCAAGCTGTGATCTTCAGACTAAATGTGTTAGCTGTGGGAAGCTGTTGGAATGTTTGTCACCGGAAATTGAATTAGCTTTCCACCAACGTGATGATTAACCCCTGGACTTTGACTTTCCTTTTATTTTTTATTTTTTAAAATATTTTATTTATTTGGGGCGCCTGGGTGGCTCAGAGGGTTAAGCCTCTGCCTTCGGCTCAGGTCATGATCTCAGGGTCCTGGGATCGAGCCCCGCATCAGGCTCTCTGCTCAGCGGGGAGCCTGCTTCCCCCTCTCTCTGCCTGCCTCTCTGCCTACTTGTGATCTCTGACTGTCAAATAAATAAATAAAAATTTAAAAAAAAATATTTTATTTATTTGACAGAGAGAAAGCACAACTAGGCAGAGAGGCAGGCAGGCAGGCAGAGAGAGAGGAGGAAGCAGGCTCCCTGCGGAGCAGAGAGCCCGATGCGGGGCTTTATCCCAGGACCCTGGGATCATGACCTGAGCCGAAGGCAGAGGCCTTAACCCACTGAGCCACCCAGGCGCCCCTGGACTTTGACTTTCCTGACCTAGTTTATCAACAGTTCATCTGCATGAATTCTCTTGCAATTAGGGAGACTATCTTTAGATTAGACAATCTTCGCAAGATTTTTACAAGTAAAATAAAATATTCATTTCTTTTTCATTGCGATATAATTGACATATAATATTGTGTAAGTTTAAGGTATACAACGTGTTGATTTGATACTATTCATTTCTTTTTTTTTAAATACAAAACAAAGCCTCCTTTTTTCAGAAATAAAGGGATGGAGACATACAGATCTCTTCTTATAAGAGCTCTTCCTGCCCTAGGACATACCATGCTGTATTATGGTATTATGACTGTGTTGTTCATTTCTCCAGTTTCAGTACTTCTTTGGACACTGGTGAGTTTAAAGTTAAAGACATTCTTACACTAATTGATTATATTTTTTACTCTGCACAATATTTACTGAGGACGTGGTATTTTTTTCTCAGTGCTTTGTGGGTTATAAATGTGTTAAAGTATTAATCCTTTGTAATATTTTTTCTAAGTATTTTTTACAGTTGTTTTCTGCCTTTTCATCTTGTCTATTTCTTTGACATGTAGAAATACCACATTTCTATGATGCTAACTCAACCAACTCTTATGATTTCCATTATTATGTCTAAACAGGAAATTTGAGAAATTTTAATGGAGAGCGCAAAAAACAAAAGAAGAGGAAAATGTATTTTTATTATAGATTCACCAAAGACTTTGTTAGGCTTTTCCAACGATTTTAACACTACTACTAATCCCCTTCTTTAAATTCAGCATCTAAGTCACACCAAGAAATACTGTTGCAATTTTAACAGTAACCACATGTAAGTATGTACTTTGATGGTGGATTCGTAGCAACTTAGGTTTCATGTAAGAATAAATTCTAAACTGTAGAGAAAGTGGAATTACCTAGTTCCCATGTTATTTCTCTCCTCTGGGTTAATTAGACTAATTTTAAAGACAAAGGGGCTTAGAACTAACACTGATAAGATTGAAAATAGGTCTTGATGGCACTTAGTTGCTTCAAAAGAATGCCCAAACAGTTTGAACCTACAAGTTTTTAGAATCTACTGATGAAACTATTCAGTCATTGCCAACTATCTCTGGGAGGAATTCTGCTCTTACTATTCTTTATATGATAGACAGTATCCTAGGGTCTTTTGGTATATTAATCCCAATCTTCACAAAAATTTTTTTTTTTTTTTACAGATTTTATTTATTTATTTGAGAGAGAGACTGAGCAGGGGAGCAAAGGGGCAGAAGGAGAGGAAGAAGCAGACTCCCAGCTGAGCAGAGAGCCCGACAACTCTGGACTCGATCCCAGGACCCTGAGATCACGAACTAAGCCGAAGGCAGATGCATAACTGACTGAGCCACTCAGGTGCTCCACAAAATCTTTCAAAATAACTATTTCACAGATGGGAAAATAAGGGCTCAGAAAGGTTAAATAACTTGCTCAAGCTTACCTAGCACATAAGTAGTTTAGCTGGGATCTCTGTTGATGCAAAAAAATCTCTACTTTTCCTGCTATGCCAACTGCCTTCCAGAACCTTATCTATTTTGTGTCAAGAGCATCCAATATGCAAGGCATAAAGCTAAGTACATTATCTCATTTGCCCACAAAGTAATGGGCTTGGCATTATTGGTCATTTGATATTGAAACTGCTGACAAGATTTTAAAACTGGTAGTTAAAAAGATGGTTTTTGAGCAGTGGGCAAGGGCTCAACCACTAGAAGCCAGTAACGCTTTGTTAGGAGTAAGTCATGTCTGCTTATCCTCACAATGTTCATTTTTAATTTGGTCAACAGCTGTGAGAGCTAGCAGAGGAAGGCGGAGTTATTCCGACAAGGCTTTGAAAAGGTCTTTCTTATCATTCTGTCTCTTGAACATTCTGAGCTAGATGAGGACCTAATTCAGTGAACTCTACTCAGAGAGCTTTGACTAATTGATCATGTTCTTTGACCAATCTTTTTTTATTTATTAATCAGAATAAGGACATGGAGATGGTATCAACTCTGTTGATCCAGTGAAGCCAAGAGGAACAACTGATACATGAGATGAATGAACCTTGATCCGGAAAAATTTCAACAGATGGAATGAATGACATGAAATTTAACAGAGCTGAAAGGGAAGTCCTCCACTCTGTTCCAGGAAAAAGCGTTCATACACCAGTTGGCGGGACATAGTGCTTTATAGTTTTTGGTGAAGAGACTGAGGAATCATTTATGTGAAGACTCAGGGAATGGGAGGAGGAGAGACCCACAGCCATGTATCTGACTGAGGACACCCATGGCGCCACTTCTGCACTCTTTCCTCATGAGGCTCCTACTGTGCTTTCAAAGGGACCTGATAAACACAACAGGTGCTGGAGAGAGTTTCTGTGACATGGGTCCTCAAATGCATGTCTCCAATTACATGATCAACAGTTAGAGGAACCAGAAAGGTTTAACCTAGAGAAGACTTAAGGGAGACTGAGTGTTGGTCTTCAAACTTCTGATGGGCTAAACTGGAGAAGAACATGGAAAGGGTACTTGGTATACGCGGGCTTGGAGGGGGGTAGTTAAGAGAGGAAATTAGACAGGATAGACTTGGCTTCATATAAAGAAGAACTTTCTGACACAGCCATAGAAAAACAAAATGAACTATTTCAAATAAGTAAGTCCCTTAACTTGGACTCTTGCTCAATCACACAGGAGGACTGACCATTTGAGAGGGATGCTGCAGAGGAATTTTAGCATTCAGTGGAGGTTTGATCATATGGTTGCTAAGATCCCTTCCTAGCCAGAGATTCTACAATATCCTGAAAACGGCCTATGTAAAATATGTAGCTAATGATGTAAGAAAAAAAGTGACTAGTGTGAAAAAGAAAAGCATTAAAAATTCCAAAATACACAAGAAAATACTAATTATATGACTTAAGGCATGTTTCCTAGAACTCTAGCTAACTGGTTTATTTATCTGGCCTAGTTCCCAAACTTGTCACTGTATGGGAACACTCACTTTCCTGGGCCACATCTGGAAGGCTCTGATTTAGCAGATCTGGGTAAACTATTTTTAAAAAGTAATTTTTAAAAAATTCTCTTGGTGATTCTGACCTCAAGCAGTTTGGGAGGCCAATGAAAACCTAAACTTACTATAGGGGTACTTAGATTTTGCATAAGAAATATGTATGTATGTATGTGTCTGTGTCATTCTTGAAAAAAACTTAATAATGATTTTAACCAATCTGTTAATATTTAAAGCCACTGTAGTTTAATATTCAAGTGCCTATGCAGGGAGCAAACTCTACTTCAGTATCCTAAGGTCTAACAGCTTAGGACATAAAAATTAAAAATATCACATCTCTGGCTTTACAACTTTTAATATTATGAATAGATCTTTTGTATTTTTTTAGCATTTCTATCTTAGACAGAATGTTGTAAAAAGTAATGACATTCCTTCCTAAACAAGTAACAGGAAAAAATCAAGGAAACAGATATTATTCACACATACACACATTCTAGTTTAAATATCTACTTTTTTTCTTAAGTTCCCACTTGGATTGGCAAAGTCTCAGAAAATGCATGAAGTCGTCACTCCCTGTTAAAGCTCATTAAGAGCTTACTAGGACTAATAAAAAAAAACAAAACAAAACTGTGGGTGGGATAGTAAACAAATCAATACTCAATTTCTTGAAATTATAAATATTGAAACTTAAGTGTTTCCTCAATATTTTATGTTTAACTTACAAACTTACAGAAAAATTTTTTTTATAAATCTAATAAATTTTAAAAATGTTTTTAAGGAAGATTTTTTTACCTAGTCAATTAGATTCAAGGTGGTCAACTTTAATGTAATAAGAATAACCTTATTAAATCATCGATTAAATTTTGATTCTCTCCATAAAGAAAAAAGGGGACTCTTTTTCAGATTGGTGTTCATTTTTTAAGCATTTGTAAGTGCACACTATGCGAATGAAGTCCTTTCCCAGGAGTCCGGTAAGAGGTCCTGGTTGTCATAAAGCTGCTTCCTTGTCTGTTTTCATAAAGAGCTTTAGCAAGAATGTAACAGAACTCCCATCATCCAACACCCTTTGATTCAGGACATCAACCCATTATCTAAGACTTCCTGGACTTGGAAGCAAATGGTTTCTAAGACTTGTCCTGGCTAAGGCTTGACTCCCCTCCCCTCGCAGAGGATGCAGGGACACAATGAAAGAAGAGAGGAAGAAGACAGAGATGAGTCTGCAGTAAGTTTCCTGTAGAGTACAAGACCGGGGATGACTGAAGATTTGGAAGACATTATGAATTAGAATGAAGGAACCCACACGCATGGAAAAAACAAACTCATCCAGATCCAAAAGAGTAGGACTTATAAGTAGGTAAGTAAATAAATAAGTTAATTAATTAATTAAATCCATAAAAGCAATATTAGGAGATAATTATTTGTATTTCCTCAATGTTAAACTTTGAATGTCATTTTGCTAAAAATAATTCCTACATTAGACTTCATGTTGATGGATGTAAAAAATAGTGACAGTATATTTATCAGGAAATCTAATAAAAAATTCTTTTACTTGGTTTCGTGCTATCTGGCAGGCTGCCCCATGCATCTCACAGTGAAAAAGGTCATGGTGACAATGACCTGGCCAATCAGGTAATGCTGAATTTTCATTGGTGTTTGCCAGAGGAGAGAAGACAGCTTTATCAAATTCTCAACTGAAACTGAGAACAGAGAGCTTCTGAATGAGCCCCTCTGATGCATATACAACTCCTTTCAATTATGGTTTGGACAGGTCAAATATTTTCACACCTTTTCCTTTAGTAGGAGGAAATGTTCTACTTACAGATACATAAGACTATGAGAAAAAGGAGGTACGTGGTCAGCTCCCGTAGAACACTTTTAAGATACTTCTCTCGACTAGTGCTGCTTTCTTCCATGAGTCTTGTTCCCCAGAGACCTTTAAAAGAATAATGAAAAGTATGAATGGCAAAGAGGAAACATAAAATAAATAGTATCACCTTTAAGGGGGATTCTCCTGTATTTTTTTTTTATAGGCATTCTTCTTTTTTTTTTTTTTTAAGATTTTATTTATTTACCTGAGAGAGAGAGAGAGAGCATGAGAGGGGAGAGGGTCAGAAGGAGAAGCAGACTCCCTGCAGAGCAGGGAGCCTGATGTGGGACTCGATCCCAGGACTCCAGGATAATGACCCGAGCTGAAGGCAGTTGCTTAATCAACTGAGCCACCCAGGCAACCCTGTATTTTTTTTTTTTTAAAGATTTTATTTATTTATTTAAGAGAGAGAGAGAGACAGACAGACAGACAAATCACAAGTAGGCAGAGCAGCAGGCAGAGGGGAAGGGAAGCGGGCTCCCTGCTGAGCAGAGAGCCCGATGTGGGGCTCGATCCCAGGACCCTGAGACCGTGACCTGAGCCGAAAGCAGAGGCTTAACCCACTGAGCCACCCAGGCACCCCGTATTTTTTTTTAAAGCAGGAGTGCCTTTTAAGAATACATCAGCCTCTACTGTCCCCCCAGATGCACCAAATACAAGGCAACAATCTGATCATTGTCTAAACACCCCATCCCATCAGAAAATGTCTTAGTAAAAATTTATAAAGAGAAGAGGAAATGAGGGCCCCCAAGAGAATGTATTAAATAATTGTGCACACAGACATCTTCTCTTCCTGGGTGGGGGAGGACACAACCTGGCAATTATCCTCTCCCTAAACCTAGTTAGGACATGCATAACTCTATGACACAAGACACCTTTTGGATCACCCCTGATGAAAAGAAAGCCTGGTTGGAGCATCATTTCACTATGGAAATATCCACCAAACTTCTAGCACACTGGCCCCAAATTTTGCTACTCTGAACCCCTCTTTTTCCTTTAAGAAACTCAATGCTGACCAACTACTCTCAACCTGTGTAGCTTAACAGATTTGAAAAATGCTAAGTAACATATCAGCTTTAAGTTAAAAGCAGCAATCATCCGACTTCTCTCTCTTTGGAGAAGGAAGAAAATCAGCAACCATGTTCCATATTTTAGCAGATGGAAAAAGTGTTGGGCTGGCTGAGCGGGGATGACATAACCCTCTGTGAGCTTACTGGAGGCCGTTACCGCAGTTTTGGACTCGCTCAGCAGACAGACATGGTGGCCATCCAAAACCCCCATTAATGAACAGTGTGGCAAAATCACATTGCTGGCTACTTGGAAGAGCCTTAGCGTTTGCCAAAAAGGACAAACTTCTCAAACCTTTCAGCTAGATTAAGTCGGCTGTGAATGGCAGCCAGCCTGGCCCTGGCGTTCTGCCTCACACATTTAGTCCACAGACTTTAACGCCATCCATCATTGAAACTCACACAGCTACTTAAGCCACCAACAAGCCACACAGAGGACAGGGAAAAATGGCATCGAGCCTTTTACTTCCCGGAAATGACTCCATCACCAGTGTTTATGTATTTTTTAAGTCTAATAATAATACATTATTTCTCCTCCTAAATTTCAGTATTCCGTGTCCTTTTCTTTTTTTCCTCCCAAATCTCCTTTAGGAAAAATAGCAACTGAAATCAAAGACACTGTGTTACACATCACAGGTTTCAGCACACGGAAAGTGGAGCAGGACTTATGACCAGGTTTGCTTCTGCCAAGATCTGGTAGTTGTCAGGGAATTACTCACTCAGAAGAAATGCAGCAAGCAGAATGTTTGTTCGCTGAAACTCTATCATATTCAAAAATTATTACAAATTTAGACGACATGGAAAATTACAACTCGGAATAACATAGAGGCAGCCAAACATTAGGCTCAGTAGCCCTGGACACAATCACACTATTTCTTCGGTTATATTTCTTTTGGAGACCAGGCCTAAAACATACACATAAATGGAGATGACTAGTCTCTTTATCATCAGGAAAGATTGTTGTCTTGCCTCAGTCAGTGATTTCACTCTTTCCCATGGTTTATAAACAATTATGCACTAAGGAATGGTCATGGTTCTTAATATTTACAAATGGTACTGCTTGACCTATAAGCAGAAAAACCAAACTCCCATCAAATTTTATTTAAGTTAAATGCACAATGGTCTACTGCAATTTAATTCAAGCCCTCAAATGAAACATTTCAAATAAAAAGAAACAAAGTCCCCCTATTTATATTTTTATGTAACATGCTTTATGCATTTCATTGACTTTCTAAATTGGTCTATCCACTTCCTCAAATATTTATCACTTTCAAAATTTCATCCAGTTTCCGCACTGGGTGTGTATGTAGGGTCTGTCTTAGGACACGGGGACCTCTTTACATTCTGATGAGTGAGAAGTGGCTGTGTTCACAAATAGAAAAAAATTCCTGTCCTATGGCTAACTCCTTCCCATGTTTAGCAGAGGTGATAGACTGAGAACGGTTAAAGACAGAGTTCTCATCTCCAGTGTCAGCATTCTTCAAAATCAACTGCTGTCTTTTCCCACAACTGTCCGCACCCTGGAGGGAGAACATGCCCAGCATTTAAGGCACTCACTCACACTTAGTACATAAAGTGTCCCCGGCTGTTAGGGACAACATGGTATGAGGGGGACACCAGACAATATCCAGCTTCTCTCGTGTTTAAGAAGGTGCTTGGTCAATGCCAGAGCCCAAAGTTGGAGTACGTCATCTCAACAGTGTGTATTCCCCTAGGCAGTGGTACTTACGCATATGAACATAGGGGAACTCTGAGATAGATCATCCAAAACACGAAAGATGTCTCAAACATAAATAATTGCAAAAAAACGCCATTTTTGCAACTATCTTATATACCTACTTCCCAAAGTGTTATTTTTGCAATACACAACAAATATCACAGAGAGAATGATATAATGATGTCTTATGTATCTCTCACTCAGCTTCATCAATTATCAACTGAACACCTGCATTCACTGAAACCCTCACTCGCTTCTTCCCAATTTTGAAACTAATTCCAGCTATCGTATCATTTCATCTTGAATATTTCAGTTCCATGGTTAAAAGATTCTGTGTGGATCATTTGCCTCATACTAACCCTGTCCCTTCTGATGGACACTAAATCCCCATGACTCATTGATCACGACAGGGTGCAATGTGGAATTTCGGAGTCAGTTGCGTTGAACTGAGGGATCTGTCACGTATGAACTGGGGAACCTTATCGAAGATCATGAGCCTCCATTTCCTCAGCTGAAGATGGGATAAAAGTATCTCCTTGTGGGGTTGCTCTGGGAATTAGAAATATTATGTGTAAATTGCATAAAGTACTTGAAAGAGGACTATCTATATCTCCAGAAACAGGCACTACTCTGAAAAATATCCTACTTCTTTCTGACACCTAGTTGGCCTAAATTTCAGAACAGTGTAAACACCCAAATCCAAACGAACCTCAATTTCACTGTGAACAGCCTAACCAAATTCTCACTGCATTTCTATCATGAAAGGAGTCTGGTTTTTTGTGCCCAGACACATGGGGGGCCTTGTTGAGGAAGACAAACACAATCTTTCCAAGTATTTATTTGAATTGCAGGCCCAACTTTAAAAAGGGAAGTGACTTTTTCCTACTATTGGCCCATTTAATATGGAATATTTGGTTACTATCTTATATGTTATTGACTTCGGAATCTTCAATTCTCAGTCGGGCCTCTCCTGAGGTACAGACAGGCAGATGCCACAGCTAACAGCCAGTTCTACCTGTATATTCCACAGATAGCTCGTACTCGAATGCTCCACACTGAGAGTTTTTTCTTTCTTTGTCTAGAAACCTACTTGCCCTTATGGGTTAATGGTACCAAGCCGGAAACACGGGTTTCATCTGAGAAGAGGCCCTCATATGTATAACCCTCATATGGAGCTGGTCCACAATTCTGACGGCTTCTGTCTGTCTCCAGTCCAGCTTCCCTCTATCCCAGCACACACACCTTGGTTGCAGTTGTTGTTACCCCCTGTCTCTTGGTTAGCCCTCTCCCGACCTATTCTCCCACCAGCCAGCACTATGCACTTCACTCCATTCTCCACATTCTTGCTACAATCATCTTCAGATGGACATGTGACCCTACCAGCCCTCTTCCTGAAGCCTCTATGAGCTCTAACTTTTTAGAGGGAAAAAGTTACCAATAAGCTTGAGGTTTGCCTCATCTTACTTCTACTACTTTTCCCTCCTTAAATTCCCCCCTCATCCTTCAAGATGTTAACTCAAGTTTCATCTCCTCTGACCTCTTCCCATAGAGTTGGTCCTCTCTTCTTTGGGTCCCTCCCAACCCTGGGACCCTGCATTGCAATTATTTACTTACACAAGTTTCCCTTACTAAGCTGAGCTCCTTGAAAGCTGGGACCTTGTCTTATTGATCTTTGTATCCCCAGTATCCACCACAAAGGAAACTCTCACAAATGTTTCTTGACTGAACAAATTCTGTTACTAGCATAACCTTACCACATACCCCACAGTAGCAACACTCCCTCAAAAAAATCCCCACAGCTACAGAAATACAAAATCTTGTTTGTTCAAAATTATAGTGCAAATTAAAAAAAAGGAAGAAGTGATGGAGTAAGGTTTGGATTTAAAACAAAGGGAAAGTCACAATAGCCAAAGGTGGAAAGAACCCATGTGTTCATCAACTGATGATGGATAAAGCTTGAAAAATTATGCTAAGTGAAATAAGCCAGATGGTAAAGGACAAATACTGTATGATTCCACTAATACAATGTACCTAGATTAGAAAAATTCAGAGACAGAAAGTAGAATTCCTCCTGCCAGGAACAGGAGAATGTGGTAATGGGTAGAGCTTCTGTTTGACATGATGAAAAAGTTCGGGAAATGGGCAGTGATGATACAACATAGTGACTGGGAGAGGAGGTATCTATTTGTTATAGCAGCTTAGCCCACCCTACCAATTCAGCTGATACTTCAGGATTTCTCCAGAAAAACAAAACCCCAAGCACAGACGTTTAAAATAACAGGAGATGACTTTACCAAGATGATACATCCACAGAACATATTCAATTCTGGAAATTCAGATAATTTGATAACTCATGTAAAGTGTCAAATTTTATTTTTGCACTAAGAAGAGGGTAGTAAGGAAAAAGTAAAGATTACTGGGGCTATCTTTTAAGTTTGGGGGCAGTCTTTACATCACTCAGCCATCCTTCACTTTCTTTGGTCCGGACCTTCACTACTTCTTCACTGACTGCCTACATGGTCTTCCTGCCTCTCTGTCTCTCTGCCTCTCTGCGTCCCTGCGCAAAGTTTTCTGCATAGCACACCGCCCACTGGTATCCTCTATTTCTGCATGTTTCTGGTCTTGTTAACAACTTGCAACTGCTTCCTAATATTTAGGGATAAAATCTCAGTTCCTTGGTTGGACATAGTGTTTCCCACAACCCTGCCTCAAACATTTCTTCTTTAGAAATGTTTGATCGAATTATTCTACCAAGAGCAGAAAGGACCCTTTGTTGTCTATCTTGGATTCATGTCATTAAAGAACATTACAGAGTATGCTGAAGCTAGAAAAGACTTTGGGGATGAGGTTATGAGGAACGGAGGCCCAGGAAATGAGTGAGTTGTATAAAGTCAAGAAGGAAGGCAGGAGACCTCCAGGGAAGCTACTGACCACTCCAAGCTTGAGTAATCTTCCCTACCTTTAGAAATTGCAAGTTACTTTCTGTTCTAACCCTAGGGTACTACTTACATCATGCATGTACGATTTTTGTCATTGGTATCCCACGAGGGAAAAAAAAAATCACACTCATTGATGGTTATTTATTTTACTTTACTTGGTTTCTGTCCATAGGAAAATGGTGATGGTGCTATTTGAGGGTTTTTTTGTTGGTTTTTTTTTTTTTGGTGGTGGGCAGAGCACCTAGTACAGTGCTACAGTGCTAATTTCATAGTAGGTGTTAATTATTCAATGAATGTCACTTATTTAATAAGTGATAAGTGTATGTTTAATTTTTAATATATTTAATAAAATAAAATTTATTCTAATATTTTCTAAGATTAACATTTTCCTGAGAGTCTTCCCTACTAACTAGAGCATTGATAAGGTTCGACTAGAAGTTCACTATGAGCTTATACGCTGTAAATTTTCTGAAAAAAAAAAAAAATTTGAAGAACTACACTTATAAACTCATATAAAGATAGAGATTTCATTTCATTACATTCCATTATTGAGTTTATTCAATAAAGGTTAAAGGATTATTATACTTATTCACTAACTTGTAAAAAACTTCTTACTGCAGTGAATATTTTTTAAAACACATTTAAAACAATGTAAAATAATAATTTGTTTGCATAATTTTGAACCTTAAAAAGCATAAAGTTTTTTTTACTAACTTATTCACATAGGTTGTTCAAAAAGGACCTTTTGTTCTCCACCATGCCATGAATCAAATTTACAGCATAAACACTTATATAAAGGAAGTACAAAAGTGTACACTATTAAAAACTTAATCATTTAATTTATAGTCGTGAAGCACTCACATGTCAGACATGCTATGCATTTCACATGTTTCATCTCATTTAAATCTCCCCACTCAAGAACAAAGTATCATGATTCTCTCTTTTTAAGAAAAGCAAAAATTAGGGATCAGAGAGATTAAGCAATTTGCTCAAGGTCATAGGGCCAATGTGTGGTAGAACTGGAATTTGGGTGTAGGGCTGACTTGGTCTTAATCACATTGCTATAAAAACACCTGGATTTTTTTTGTACAAGATTTGCAAAACTGACAGGGAAGAGTAGAGAAGGGAAACTTTCAAAAGAACTGAGAATGGAAACTCTTAAAAGTGGAGATTAAAATAATTTGAATGTGAGAGCAAATGCAACTCTTTTCCAAGGATGCCTCTGACAAAACCTTGCAACACAAGATCCTCTCTGCTCCTGGAAAATCTGTGTCCTCCAAACAGGCACTGGCAAATTTGAAAATTCCTTTCCTGCCTTTGGAAAGTTGGGTGCACTGAACTCTGACACATGTACACACAGCTGGTATCTGATGACTTCACCGTTTTGTTGGAATTTCAAAGAAAGTTAAGTTAGCTATTTAAAAACATACTACCAAGTGTTTAAACAATGTTACTTTTTCTTTGCAATTGTTTTAGAAAAATACCTAGATTAGAAATGGCTAAATAACTGTTTTCGAAGACGTTATTTTATTCTATTTGTGGTGTTCTAAACAGCTCGCTCTCCCCAAAACAACCACACACATCACCAAAACAACATCCGTGACAACTCACTGACACTTCTCCCACAACTTGGATAACAGTACAGATACCCTTTCCAGAATGGAATGCGGGGTAAGAGGGCATCCAGACCAGCGGAAGACCCGATATACAGGTGCAACCACCTTCAGTTGTATTGAAATATTCTACCTTTTTTCCCCTACGAGAAAAAAAAAAAAAAATCTTCAGAGGCACCCTTCATTTTAATACGGCTTTCCCTGATACGCAAAGGTAAAAATATGCTGACCCATGTTCTTCTGTTAGAAGGAGGTATCCCATAAATTTGCACAAACAAGGGCGCAGTGGAATTCCGCCACTGGTACCGGAAGTACAGCACAAGTAGCAGAGGTGGGGACGCGCTTCTAAGGGACGCGGGGAGGCGAGGGGGATGCGAGGTGGAGCCCCGGGAAGCTGCCCACAGCGGGCGATGGCTCTGGCCGGCGCCCGCGGCTCCGGTTTGTGCATCAGCCGCTGCGGGTCGCGCTCTTACCTCGCAGCCCGCGAACCAGCCTCTCGGCCCAGGCCACTCGGGGCGGCTGCCCGTCCAGGGGGAGGTGGCGATGCAGCGGGTCCCCGCCGCCGGCCGGGCTGGCACTCGGCGGGCCCTGGTCCTCTCGCCTACGCCGCCTCCCGCTCGGGTGGCCAGGGTCGTGGTAACCCCCCAGCCCCCGGCCCCGGGCGCCCACGGAGCTCACGGCGGAGGAGGCGGCCGACCTCCGGCTGCCCGGGCGCCACTCCACGTCCATCTCCACCACCATTCCTCCTTCCTCTCCTTCCACCTCCTCTTCCTCCTCTTCCTCCTCGGCCTCGAAGCCCGGGTTGTCACGGCTCCACGCTTGCCGCGAGCACGACGAGAGCGGAGGAGACGGCGAGGCTGAGGCTCCGGCCGGGGGGTCCCGCGCGGCCGCCTGCCGGATACGCTCCATCTCGATCTCCAGGCCCCTCTGTTCGCGGAGGCCGCCCGGAGCCGCGAGGCCGGCGCCCACGGCCGCGCCGCCCGCCATCAGCCGGCCCGGGTCTGCCGCTCGGGATGCGGGCGGCCGCTTCGGGTCGCCGGGCTGCTGCGGCTGCACGCGGCTCGAGTTCACCATCGCGGTCACTGGCGTCCGGCGCGCCTTCGCCCCGCGCCGCACTCGGCGCAGCCCGCCGCAGGAGCCATGTTCTTTCCGTGCCGGGGCCCGCCGCCTCCTGCTCCCCGCCCCCGACTCCCCGCAGTCCCGCGTCCCTCGCCCGCCCCCTCGGCCCGCCTCCCCCTCGCCTCGCCTCGCCTCGCCCAGCCGCTGGGGCGCGCTGCCGGGGGAGGTGCGAGGAAGTCGGACCGCGCGGTGGGCTAGCGGCGCCCGGACTCGCGTTCCAAGTGGAGCCGGGGCCCGGGGGCCGGCGCCCACGTTCCGTTCGGGTGCAGGGGCTCCGGCAGGAGGGGTTCGCTGCCCCGCCCGCCCGCCCGCTCGCGTGCGGGGAAGGGGCTTCTGGTGCTGTCACTGCCTGCGGGACCCTGACATAATGCTTGGGTCCCTATTAACAGCCAGGCTCTTCTGCCTCGACTTCCCAGGGTGCAGGGAGAGCGAGAAAACCATTTTGTGGGATGGTGTGTACTAGCGAAATCCAGCCTGCGCTGGTTTGCCGCAGGGGCAGAGAAATCTTAACCTCCTTTGAGAACTACCAACAGGCTACTAATGCTGCCTTGCTTGGCCTTTGGCGGCCCCCTTGTCCCCACTTCTGCTGCTTTTTGGATGGTTTTTTCAACCCCTGGTCGGCTCCTCTCTCCACACATTGTGGGGACCCCAAGGATTCCGTCCTGGAGCCTTCAGATCGCGGGTGCTCTGAGCTGGAGCTCATCCCCGGTCCCTCCCGCTGCCGGCTCAGGCTCTGGCTTCCGAGGCACAGTCCCACGTCAGCCCGGGGCCAGAACTTTATTCCCACTCTGCGGAGCACATCCAACTGGATATTCTGCACTTGCGTCAGACTTAACCTATCGCAAATTAAATCTCCGTTCCCTTCCACTTTTAAGTCGGCCTCACCTCCTGTGCTCCCAGTTGAAATTTGAGGCAGGCTGTCGTCCTCAAGCTAGGCTTCTCCGTGATACCCTCATCTGTCTGCTCTTCTTCTACACCTCTTCTCCCCAAATCTTGTTACTTCTGTCCCACAAATCTCTCTGATAGAATCTTTGTTTCTCATGACTGTTGTCAGTGTTTTCGTCCAAGGCCCTTGGTGTATGTTTTGTTTTATTCCTCATTGGAACAACAAACCCGTCAGTTCCATCTCCTTTCGCCACTTTCAAGATCCCCAGCGTTCCCAAATTGTATTCAGAACCAAAACTGCTCCTGTCACATTGGTGCTTGGATACTTCTGGGGGCTCCTGACAGCTTAATAGATAAAATTTAATTTCTTTAGGTCTGGTTAGTAAATTTTCTTCATCTGCCCTTGTATTTATTGGTTTGCTACGGCTGCCATAATGAAGTACTCCAGACTGGGTAGCTTAAACAACAGAACTCATTTTTTCACAATTCTACAGGGTGGGGGCGCCTGGGTGGCTCAGTGGGTTAAAGCCTCTGCCTTCGGCTCAGGTCATGATCCCAGGGTCCTGGGATCGAGCCCCGCATCAGACTCTCTGCTCAGCAGGAAGCCTGCTTCCTCCTCTCTCTCTCTGCCTGCCTCTCTGTCTACTTGTAATCTCTGTCAAATAAATAAATAAATAAATCTTTACAATTCTACAGGGTGAAAGCGTGAGATCAAGATGTTTGCATCTTGGCTTCTCCTGAGGTCTTCCTTCTTGCCTTGTAGATGGTGGTTTTCCCACTAGTGTCTTCACTAGGTGGTCTCTTTGTAGGGGTCAGTGTCCTAATCTCATCTCCTAAAGACACCAGACACATTGGATTCAGGCCTATTCTAATTGCCTCACTTTAACTTAATTACCCGGAAAAAAAAAAAAAAGATAAAAAACCCCAACCCTGTCTCCAAATACAGTCACATTCTGAGTTGTTGGGGATTATGACGTCAACGTTTGAATTTTTGAGGGGGACACAATTCAACCCATAACAGCCCCCTGCTCTGCTTTCCTAGCATTGGTTCCCATCTTGTATGTACATCAGAGCAGCATCCTTTGTTGCTTCCCTATGTGCTCATAACAGGCTGATTTTATTCAGGTAATCATGGCCACCTATCATCAGTTCTGCTGTTCATTTATTTACTTATCTGTGTCCTTTGCCTAACTTTGAGCTTTTTAAAAGACAGGGCTTGTTTATCCTAACCTACTACCTCAGCCCAAATTCCACTTAGAATTCTTTATTAATTAAAGCTCTCAAACATCTGTTGTCTTTATGTCTGTCAGTTCCTTACAAATTTACTCTCTCTTTGTCTAAAAAATATGAAAACTGCCTGCCTCGGTCATTTGTTTAGGCCCCAATTTCATTATTAGCCCTCTGTGTGCACATAATAAAATTTTAGGGTTTTTTCCCCCCCTTATTAATCTGTCCCATGTAAATTTAATTCTAAGTTCAGCTGGAAGACCTTGAAGTGTAGAGGAACAACTTCCCTTCCTTACAGTACTAAATTATATTCTCTTATCTGTTGTTATTTAGACTTAGGGTATGTATCTCACCAATGACATAACTCCCTGCAGTTATGTCCCAAGAGTGTTTTATCCTGCATATTCTATTAAAATGATATGCATAGCGAAAGCACAGAACTTGAACCCAATAAATAAATAGTAATTGAATTAATTCTATTATTCTATTATTCCTTGGTATTATTGTTTTTCCACTCAGTATTCTCTTCCCTGTATCTCTAGACTATAGACTTGCTAGCAAAAAAAAAAAAAAAAAAAAGTAAGAACAAAAAAGAAATGGATAAACTTAGGAGTAATTTGCTGTGTTCTCAACCTTGAACTGTGGCAAATCAAAACATCCTTGGGAAACAAATATCACAAAACTGAAAATAGCATTTGAACAGTGACTTAAGAATGGTTTCACGCGGGAGATGTCTGGGTGCCTCAGTAGGTCAAACATCCATCTTCAGCTCAGGTCAAGATCTCTGGGTCCTGGGTTCCAGCCCTGAGTTAGGTTCTCTGCTCGGCAGGGAGTCTGCTTCTCTCTCTGCTTCTGCCCCTCCTCCCTGCTTGTGCTCCCTCTCTCTCTCTCAAATAAAAAAAAAATCAAATCTTAAAAAAAATAAAAGTTTCCTGGGGCATAAGCTTTTCCAAGGCCCCTACGCCTCAGAGGAGAAATGGTGGCATGTGAAGGTTAGAAAGGCCTCTACATGAGGGGCACCTGGGTAGCTCAATGGGTTAGGGCCTCTGCCTTCAGCTCAGGTCATGATCCCGGGGACCAGGGATCGAGCCCCACGTTGGGCTCCCTGTTCACCAGGGAGCCTGCTTCCTCCTCTCTCCCTGTCTGCCTCTCTGCCTACTTGTGATCTCTGTCTGTCAAATAAATAAATAAAAACTTAAAAACAAACAAAAAAAAACAACTGGGGTTTCCTAATTCTTCAGGTAGAGGCCTTTTTTTTTTTTTTTTTAGATTTTATTTATTCATTTGACAGACAGAGATCACAAGTAGGCAGAGGGAGAGGAAGGGAAGCAGGCTCCTTGCGGAGCAGAGAGCCCGACTTGGGGCTCGATCCCAGGACCCCGAGATCATGACCTGACCTGAAGGCAGAGGCTTTAACCCACTGAGCCACCCAGGCGCCCCCAGTTGTTGTTTTTTTAAGACTTTATTTATTTGACAGAGATCACAAGTAGGCAGAGAGGCAGGCAGAGAGAGAGGGGGGGGTAGCAGGCTCCCTGCTGAGCAGAGAGCCCAGGGCAGGACTGGATCCCAGGACCCTGAGATCAAGGGCCTGAGCTGAAGGCAGAGGCTTAACCTACTGAGCCACCCAGGCGCCCAGGAAACCCCAGTCTTAACCAAAGGTATAACAGTGTAACTGAAAATAATGATGCCTGACTAGGCTCACACAGTCTCTCAACAATTACACAGAGAATACAAACTCCTTAAGGGTTGGGCTTTTGGCCTGTTGAACTGATTGCTTTCTTTCATAGTGTTGAGCCCTGGCACATAGCAGGTGTTCAGGAACTATTTGTTGTTGGATCCTCTGGGCTAGGCAGGGAGTGTCTGGCCTTAAGAAGCTCATAATCCAGTTGTGACAAAAACCAAAAGCCACAGAAGTTATTGTAATAGATGAAAATATTTACCATAATTAAGATAGAGGAGCATGGGGCACCTGGGTGGCTCAGTCAGTTAAGCATCGGACTCTTCTTCATTTCAGCTCAGGTTATGATCTCAGAGTTTTTTCTACAGGTTTCTCAGCTTTAAAGATCCTGTCTGGTGATAAGGATATCTTTGTACTTCTTAGTACAGGAAGGATACCTTTCATATGGGAAACTGATTTCTTGCTGGAGGGGGTTGGAGGTGGTTATAAGTATACTTACACCAACTGTTCCTTAAGTAACTTTCATTTAAAATAATCAATATGCTTAAAGTGCTCTTTTTGGGGTGGCTTGCCCTTGGGCCCTATGGTATCGAGTCAGTATGAAGTCTTTCAACACAAGAAGGGGTTGAGGAGAGAGATTACTCAGGCTGGCATGGGAGGGGAAGGCAGGGCTAAATCACAGAAGGCCTGAGATGCATGTTAAAGAGCATAGCCTTTATTTAATAATAATAATAATAATAATAATAATGTACCTTCTTTTACAGTGTCAATGATTTAAAACAAAATCTGAAACATTCTTTTTAAGACTACACCATTGTCTCCAAAAGAATTTGGACTCACCAAAAATGAATCCACACATACATAATTTGGAATTAAATGTATGTTTGCCCAAAATTTTAATTACAAATCTTCACAAGCAATGTGATTCTTAAAAACTTCAGAGAAGTATTTGTGTAACATAATGTGGATAGTTTTTAATGCACCACATCCTAAATCTTACATTCCAAGAATTTCACTACCACTTCCAATCTTAGTTTTCATAAACCGATCACCAGCCATGCAATGTATTTCCTGTTCAAGTACCTAGTCATTCTTTCTGGGTTCCTAATGTTCTCTCTTGTGCTTTTACCTTGGCATGTTTTCCCCCTTCGGAGCACCTCGCTTTTCCTCAAGTAGGCCTTGAAGCTGTAAATTTCTTTCCCTTCCCACAGAATTCCTTCCTTTGATATTCATCTTATTATTCTTATTTCTCATAAGAAGTATTCTCTTATTAAATAAACGAGAGGCACAAACTCATATTTTCCTTCACCTGGTTACCATAATCCTGTGGCCATATTGCAAGTTTCGATAATCTACGGGGCCTGAAATACTGTGTGGGATAGATAACATAGCTGGATGCTATTTAGTTTTATTTCAACTGTGTGGTAAGTTCTTCTGGAACAAGCTACACAAACCCCATCCCTTTGTCTCAGTGCCATGGTGGATACTCAGACAGACCCTTCAAAAGGCAACTTAAAAACAGTTCAGTCTGATTTAATACTTCGTATTCTCCACGCTTCTGGCTTCTGCATTATCAAACTTGCCTGTTTGTTTCCTGTTTTGCTTTTATTTTCCCATGCGAACAGATGAAGCAGACACAAGCAGAAGGACCCATCGGTCCTGCAGATTCCACCTTCCAAAGGAAATCCAAAAGGACTCTCTGGCTTGTGTGGTGTTGCTTAGCAACCCACCCAAACAAACATGTTTCCCTCTCAATTTTTTCCCAGTCCTTATTTATTCAAGAACATTGTAAAATAAATTTTTACCACTTGACATCTGAAATCATTAGAAAAAAATTTGGTGTTTTGGGCTTTATAAGAACTGCTAACCATACTAAAATTTTTACTTGTTTTTTATTTCTCAATTTACTACACTAATAATGCAAGACCAGGATTTGTGATCTTCTACCTTATGTCTAAAATTTGGTTTGGATGTGTCCCTGCCTCTGTGGGTGTTACCCTGGCACCGTTGTTGGCTGGCACTGTGATTTTGATGACCTAACCTCTATATCTCAGTTTCCTTCTGTGAAAAATGTGGTTAAATATCTACCTTACAAATTCCCACAGGATTTTTGCTGAACACATAATGAGGGAATATTAACAAATTCATCAAACACTTACAGAGTGTCCACTAGATACCAGGTTCCATGTTGGATTCCAGTGGGGCAAGGATAAGACATAATTCCTACCTGTAAGGGGATCAGTTTGGAGATGCCTGGAAACATTGTTACATCATCCCCAAGCCCTTTTCTACACCTCCTAAAGACTTGGAATCTTTCTAGACTCGGGCATCATCTTCTTTTGAAAAGTTACTTAGCTACAACCCTGGCCCCTAGCTTGAATTTACTTGCTTTTCCTCCCTGTCAAATTTTATCACAACATTTATCTTTTTTTTTTTTAAAGATTTATTTATTTATTTATTTATTTATTTGACAGACAGAGATCACAAGTAGGCAGAGAGGCAGGCAGAGAGAGAGGAGGAAGCAGGCTCCCTGCTGAGCAGAGAGCCCGATGTGGGGCTCGATCCCAGGATCCTGAGATCATGACCTGAGCCAAAGGCAGAGGCTTTAACCCACTGAGCCACCCAGGCACCCCCATTTATCTTTTTTTTTTAAAGATTTATTTATTTATCCGAGAGAGGGAGTTTGAGTGAGTGGGAGGAGGGGCAGTGGGAAAGAATCTTCCAGCAGACTCCCCACTGAGCGTAGAGCCTCATGAGGGGCTCCATCTCACGATCCATGAGATCATGACCTGAGCCAAAAGCAAGAGTCAGACGCTTAACCAACTAAGCTACCCAGACATCCCAACATTTATCATTTCATATTAAAAATATCTGTTAACAGAATTGTCCTCCTGAGTAGAATGTAAGGCAGAGAACTTGGTTTATTTGGTTTGTTGTTTAACAGTTCAGTAGCCATTCTCCTTTCTTACTAACGCAAAAATGAGATTTTTGTGGGGAACCACCATCCCCTGTTCTGAGTCCCTGTGTGCCTCAGATGGGGCTGACACCACCACTAGTTTCCAAGTGATGAGTGTGGAACTCAGGGATGGCCAACCAGAGCATCACGAACACTTGGCGCCTGGGAATGGTATTTACAAACAGGCGTGGGCTCTGGTTCTGTTCAGTGGAAATCAGGAGAGAACTTTATTTCAAGTTGTGGAAAAGAAAAGTGTTTCTTCCTGCTAGATTTAGAGTCAAAGGATGTAAGTCTAGACAAGCTGGCAGCCAAAACGTTGATGCTCAGGGGTAAAATGGAGCCAACAATATATATATGCACAAAAATGAGTATAATGTGAGGACTGGAAGAATACCAAAATTGATCTAGTGGTAATGTTTGGGTGGCCATGCTACTCAAGAACATTGTGAAATACATTTTTATCATTTGACATCTCCTGGTTTTGTCAATTGCAGATATGATATTTATCATCTATATCTTTATTCAAGTTTAAAAGAATTTTGAACAATGCAGGGCCAAGAACAGAGTGCTTTGGAATACTGCTTTTTACTAACTCAAGTTTATTCACTAATTCCATTTGGATGTAGATGTTCAAAAATTTTGAATCCAACTGTATCTTCACTAGCCCAGATTTTTCAAAAGAATGTCAGATTTCTTTTCAAATGCCTTCTGATGCTTATAGCATTAAACTTACAGCATCCCTTGATCTACCAGACTCTACAGAATATCTTTCTAATATCCATCGAGCACAATCTTAGATATGATTAGGGTGGAGAAGAAATTTTCCTTGCAGGCAAGAAGCTTATAATTAGCTTGCAAAGACAAGCTGTACACAGATAAAGCAATTAACTGATAAGGGCTTTATGACACTCATCTGGAAGGGCTTTCTGTTGTTGGTTTTAAGATTCTGGAGTCTGACTCCTAGGGATTCTGATTTATTATGTCTTAGGTGGGTCTTAGGAGATGAAGAAAGACCAGCTTCTGATGATATCATTTGAGTCCCTGAGCCAGCACTAATTGAAGGCAGATCTACCCCTGGACTTCATTAGCCTTAACATTTCCTTTCTAGTTAATTTATTTTAGGTTAGGATTTCTGTCCCTCCAATTAAAATAGTACTAATAAATTTGAATAGAAGTGAATCTACAGAATGGCAAAAAGTTGTGTTAGTTACGTGCATAAGAAGCTATATGGCCACAGGATCAGGGCCCCTTGTCTGGGCACATAGGGTGGCTGGTTTGGCTTCCCACTCTCCAAGAATTAGGAGATCAGAAACTTTAGAGGATGCTGAACCTTACTTTTCTTTTTTTACGTAATTAAATTACAGCTTTGAAATCTTTGCTGTAATATTCCAGAAGTCCTTTTTAAAGTGGACTTTCTGGGGAGCCTGGGTGGCTCAGTGGGTTAAAGCCTCTGCCTTCGGCTAAGGTCGTAATCCCGGGGTCCTGGGATCCAGCCCCGCATTGGGCTCTCTGCTCAGCGGGGAGCCTGCTCCCTCCTCTCTCTCTCTCTCTCTCTCTCTCTGCCTGCCTCTCTGCCTATGTGTTATCTCTGTCAAATAAATAAATAAAATCTTAAAAAAAAAAAGAATGTTTAAAAAAATAAAGTGGACTTTCTTAGTAATTTTTAGTAGCAGTTCTTAATTTTGACAAAGTTTAATTTATGAATTTTTTTCTCTTACAAATATACATTTGGTGTCATATTTTTAAGAATCTCTTCTTCACCCAAGGCCATGAACATTTTCTCCTATATTTTCTTCTAGAAGTTTTATAATTTCAGGTTTTACATTTAGGCATATAATGCATTTTGAGATAATTTTAACATGGTGGGCGGTATGAACCAAGGTTTTTTTTTCTTACATGTGAGAACCCAGTTGTTCTGGCATCATCAGTTTCTCTCTGGAATCATCTTTGCACTATTTTTGAAAATCAATCGACCATGTATGTGTGAGTTTATTTCTGCATGTTGTATTCTCTTTTTTTGATTTATGTGTTTAACCTTTTACTAATACCATCCTACTTTGGTTGCAATAGCTTCCTTCATACTCTTGCTCACTGACTACATATTTTAAATTCATAAATTTTAATGGTTTAATTTTATTTAATGACTCTGTCTGGTCATAGTCCTTACTTTGGCCTGACCTACAAAGGGCTTCTCATCAGTTTATTAGAGAGGATCAGTGAGCTATGTTGGGTTTCTGCCTGAATGTTATTTAGAAATTATTTACAAATGTAAATTTTAATATCAGCATCAGTTTTCTAAATTAAGCAATTTTGTTTTGACCTGTCAATTTTTTTCAGTAGGCTTTGACTTTTCTGAAAAGTAAGGTATTAACAAATATGTACTCCCGACCAACAGTTTTAAAAATGAATAACTTTGCCATTGTCAAATTCTATAAGCTTTTATTTTCCTCTAAAATAATAAATGTTATTATTTATTATTATAAATATTATAATATTTATTATAATATATTATAATTATAATATTGTAATTATAATATTTATTATAATATAATATAATATATAATATTAATATAGAAATAATAAATATAAATAATAAATATTATTTATTAATATTAATATTATATAAATATATTATTATTATTTATTATTATTATCTAAAATAAATAAATATTTCATCTTATATTTAGATATATTCAATTCTCCTAACCAATACTTTTTAAACATGGGTTGCCCTTCCCTGAGTCCTCTTGATTCAATCCTTTTGGGATAGATTTTTTTATTAAGTGTTCTTTTTTTTCTTTTTTTAAAAGAAGGACTCATTAATGCCTCATTACTCCCAGAGTTTGTACAAAATTGAGAGTGCTCTTCTGTTGCCATAAACATAAAACAAATGAGCTGGGCATAATATTCTTGGCTCAATCTTGTCTTCCTTCTTTTCAAGATTCTGAACACATTGCCCCACCTTCCTCTGTCATTAAATGTTGCCATGGAGAAGTAAAGTTCAGATTAAACCCACTCTTTTCTCTCAGCTATGGCAGATGACTTGATTTTTCTGCCAAAAAGTTACCTGTTTAGTAAATTTTTTATTAACCTGCTCTAGAATACATCATTGTGTTCATTATTGTGCATAATTATTTTTCTGGGAAAAATTATATGGGTTGAATCAGCAAATTCAATTTGTCATTTATTTAAGTTTTTTTCTTTTATAATATTGAGATATTTTAAATTTTGCTTTCTTAATTCAAGAATATCAATTTTTCATATTTAGGAGCTACTGTGTTTGATTTCTGTATTATCTTCTTTCTAATTATTTCTTTTTATCATTTTCTTTTTTTTAACAGAATTTTTACAAATCCTGCTCTCCATGTTAAAGTATCTTTCAATTTTTAAAAAAATGTTCTTGGTGGGAAAGAACTGAAATTAACAACAGATTAAGTTGATGCTAATTATCCCTGGAAACTGAACATACTGTTTCACAAGATCGGTGTAAAAAATCTATGCATGCAGATATGGCCTTTAGAATCAGACTTTTTATTCTATAGGATGCTGCCTACATAAGGAAATGAGATTGGATTGGTGAAAAAAAAAATATATATATATATAAAATTTTTAATTACCTTAACTTAGGCACCCAAATGAATGTTGTCTATGAAGCAAGGGTATACATTTACCTAAATGTTATTATTGTTATGGAATATGGATATGGAAGTCTTTTGGAATAAAAGTTATGTCTCCCATCCTTGAAAAAAAAATTAAGATTTTATTTCTTTATTTGAGAGAGGGGAGGGTAGAGCACAAGCAGAGGGCAAAGGGGGGTGTAGAGGGACACAGGGCTCAACCCAGGACCCAAGATCATGACCCGAGACACCAAAGGCAGAGGCTTAACCAACTGAGCTGCCCAGGCACCCCTGTATCTTTTTATAGTTTCGAATGTGGCTTTTATTTCATTATTTATTTATTTATTAATATTTTATTTATTTATTTGACAGACAGAGATCACAAGTAGGCAGAGAAGCACGCAGAGTAAGAGAGAGGGAGAAGCAGGCTTCCCTCCAAGCAGAGAGCCTGATGTGGGGCTCAATCCCAGCACCCCGGGATCATGACCTGAGTCGAAGGCAGAGGTTTTAACCCACTGAGCCATCCAGGCGCCCCACTAATTATTTATTTTAAATTCTTAATTCTGCCTGTGAATTCTGCCAGCTCACCTTTTATTTCCCTTTGGTCATAACTTTTATTTGGACTTTTTCATTTTTTTTTTTAAGTTAAAATTAGTTCTAAAGGATTTCTCTTCCCAGCCCTGATGGAGCAAAAGGGATAGATATACCCACTTACCCCGAGTTTAAAAAAAACAGTCAAGTTTTATAAAGAATGGCTTGCAAACATCAGACAATCAGCAGTGATGAACAGTAATCCTTGAAAGAAGATAACGAAGGAGATGAACAGAGGATGACAGTTCTGTAGTTTTCCAGTAATTCCCTAGAGGGGGTTCCCAGGCTGTAGGGCAGTCCCTCCCAGTTGAGAAGACTAAGTTGAGAATTTGGGAAGGCCAGGGTGGCCAAGGAGGCCAAGGTGCAAGGGAGGCCAATTTGTAGACGGAGTACCACAGGGGAGAGAACTGCGGAAAGAGCTCCAGAGATCTCCAGAGCTGCCCTTGAGTGTTCAGAGTATGCACGTGAGGAATATGCCTGAGGACAGGACTGCCTGCCAGGAAATCTGCAGGGGAAGGAACGACCCCAAAGGAGCAAGTGGGAAAATTTCTGACGCTCCCACAGAGCAGGAAAATTTTCTAGTTCTCAACATCCAAAGAGGGGAAAGTTTATAATAGATGGGGCACTGAGTAGAACTCAGGAAGATAATGCTTCAGGTGTGGGGCCAAATTAGCCTAGAATAAAAACTGGCCCATTCTATATAACTCCTAGTCAGATTAGCTGGTTGAATATGCTATCTATTTCCTAATTGAATCTAAGCAACCTTAGATGATATGCTACAAGTTTTCACACTATTGCGGGTTCCCCTCCCCCATATTTAAAGACTGTTTTTAAGAGCAGTTTTAAGTTCACACGAAATTGAGGGAAAGATACAGAGGTTTTTCATGTACCCACTGCCACCTGCATGCATGGCTTTTCCCATTATCAACATTTCCCACCAGATTGTTACATTGGTTATATCTGATGAGCCCACATGAACACAACATAATCACTCAGAGTCTACAGTTTACATGAGAGTTCACTCTTGGTGTTGTACCTCTGTGGGTTTGGACAAATGTGTAATGACATATATCCGTTATTATAGTAACACTGGCCTTGTAAAATGAGTTTGGAAGTGTTCCCTTCTCTTCAATATTTTGGAAGCGTTTGAGAAAGATTGGTATTAATTTCTCCTTAAGTGTTTGGTAGAACTTGGCCATAGAGCCATAGAGCCATTTCGGCCTGGGTTTTGTTGTTGTTGTTGTTGTTATTGTTGTTGTTGGGAGATTTTCGATTATTAATTCAATGTCCTTACTTGTCATTGAACAGTTCACATTTTCTATTTCTTCATGATTCAGCCTTGGTAGGTTGCATGTTTCTAAGAATATATCCATTTCTTCCAGTTTATCCAATTCATTGGTGTACAGTTGTTGATAATAGTCTCTTATTATCCTTCATATTCCTGTAGTTTTAATGTCCCCTCTTTCATTTCATTTATAGTTTCATTTATAGTCTTATTTATTTGAGTCTTTTCTCTCTCTCTCTTTCTGTCAGTCTAATGAAAGGTTTGTTGATTTTATCTTTTCAAAGAACAAATGCAATTTTGTTAACTTTTCTATGCCACCTACTCATTATTTCATTCATTCTTCTCTAACCTTTCTTATTTCTTTTATTCTGCTAACTTTGGCTTAGTTTTTTCTAGTCCCTTGAGGTGTAAAGTTAGGTTGTTTATCTGAGAGCTTTCTTTTTTCTTAATCCAAGCACTATTGTTATAAATTCCCTACTTAAAATTGCTTTTATTGGGTCCTATAAGTTTTGCCATGTTGTCACTCCATTTCAAGATTCTTTCTGATTTTACATTTAATTTCTTCTTTGACTCATAAACTATTGAAGAGTGTGATGTTTAATTTCCATATACTTGTGAATATTCCAACTTTCCTTCTGTTACTGATCTCTAGTTTTGTACCACCATGATTAGAAAAGATTGATATCATTTCAGTCTTCCTAAATTTGTTAAGGCTTGTACTGTGGCCCAACATACAGTCTATCTGAAGAACGTGCTTGAAAAGAATATATATTCGGCTGCTGTTGAAAGTAATGTTCTATAAATGTCTGTTAGGTTCATTTGTTCTATGTGTTATACAAGCCCACCATTTCCTTTTTGATCTTCTGTCTGATGATGTATCCATTGTTGAATGTGGAGTATGAAATCCTCTACTGTTGTTTCACTGCTGTTTATTTGTTTGTTCTTTTTTGTTCATATTTGTTTTATATGTTTAAGTGCTCCAATGATGAGCGAATATTTACAATTGTTTTATCTTTCTGATGAATCATTAGTGATTTTGTATAAATCACTTCCTTATCCAAACTTCTCTAACCAAACTTCGTTGGCTAAATACCCAGAAGTAGAATTCCTAGGTCATATGGTAGCTCTGTTTTTAATTTTTTGAGGAGCCTCCATCCTGTTTTCCCTAGCCACTGCACCAATTTACATTTTTACCAATTTTTACCAATAGTACCCAAGAGTTCCCTTTTCTCCATATTCTTGCCAACACTTGGTATCTCTTGTCTTTTTGCCATTCTAGTAAGGAGGTAATATCTCCTTGTAGTTTTGATTTACATTCCCTTGATAATTAGTGATGTTGAGCTCCTTCTCACATACTAGTTGGCTATCTGTGTGTTTTCTTTGGAAGAATGTCTTATTTAGTCTCCTGTCCATTTTTAATTGGATTGTTTGGGTTTTTTTCTTTTTTTTTCTTCTTCTTCTTTTTTTTTTTTTTTTTTTTTTTGTTTTTGCTTTGCGTGGTGTGAATCCCCAAGTATTTAATTGGATTGTTTGGGGGTTTTTTTTGCTATTGCATGGTGGGAATTCTCAAGTATCTTTGTGTGTGTGTGTTTCTTTTTAATCACCATTTTAGAACTTTTATCGTACAGATCTTATACCTATTTTCTTAGATTTATACCTAAACATTTCACTTTTTTTAGCAAGTATAAATGACATCATTTTAATTTTGGTTTTACCTTGTTCATTGTCAAATATAAGAATTCAGTTTATTTTTCTATGTTGATCTTGAATCCCACAATGTTATTGGACTTATTGTTTAGTTCTAGGAATGTTTTGTAGGTTTCTCAGAATTCTCTACATAGAGAATCATGTCTAAAAATAGTTTTTTCTTTTCTAATTTTTGTGCTCTTTACCTTTTAAAATCTAATTTAATTTATTTTTTCCTTATTGCAATGACTAGAACTTCCAGTGCTATGTTGGATAAAAGTGATGAAAAGGGACATTCGGTTTGTTTTGCTCTTGTTTGTCAGTTTTTTTAGGTAGATTCACTCACTGATTTGACACCTCCAGAGGGGCTCTGGAGGCACTGCCAAGAAGAGTCTGCCTGTGTTTTGGCGCATTTCCAGATGGTTTGAGGCTGGAAGGTAGGTGCTGTAGACTGACTCTTTGCGTGCCCCTCACCCTGCTCAGATTCGTATGTTGAAGTCCTAACCCTGATGTGATGGTATTAAGAAGAGGGGCTTTGGGACATGGTTAGATCAAGAGGGCACAGCCCAGAATGACCTTATCAAAGAAGCTCCAGAGGGATCGCCAGTCCCTTTCACCACATGAGGACACAACAAAAGATGGCTGTCTATGAACCAGAATGAGCTCTCACTAGACACCAAACCTTCTGGCATCATGATCTTGGATTTCCCAGGCTTCAGAACTGTGAAAAACAAATTTCTGTTGTTTATAAACCATCTGTTTGTGGTATTTTTGTTATAGCAGCCTGACCAGACTGAAACAGTGGGGGCCTTCTTTAGAAGAACATGTCGGCATCAGCATTTAATCCCCTTCCTCTCCATTGTTAGTGTCTGAAATGTGGAAGAAGGTGATGTGTGGGGAAAGTCAGGTATTTGAGCTTTACTAGGGTGAGCCTCCCCTCAAGAAATCAGATGTATTATTTCCATGCAAAACTTCTGTACTTTTACTCAATAATTTCTAAATAATAACTTAAAAGTAGTACCTTGATATGTTATAAATGCTATTGGTAATACTTAGGGCACCTTTAGGACCCTTCTTTTGGATTTTTCTTTGGGTCTGCCCCACATTCTTTTGGTGGTTCCTCAGAGGCAACTGGTCTTTTGCCTTTTTGGTTGTCAACCTATCCTTTCAATTTGACCAGGTGAGTATATTCAGCCACATAGTTCTCCCAGATTTGTTTGCATCTTGGGGGTGGAGACATCTAGAGATTGGGACCTAATATGCAATACGTAGCTGCACTTCAGATTAAAATAACCACACTAGTCAGACATAAGTCTTTATGGTATCTGGAATAAAAGAGGTCAAGTCAAAGAGACTGCAGGAACAATACTGCAGTTGAACATGTAATGTGCTAGACAGTGTGTGCTTTGGGTCTGGATGTTGCAAGTGGAGAACATACCTCATAATGCTTCAATATGGGAATTCACTAAATTGAGGAAGCATAAAAAACTGCCTCATGATATTGTGCCGTAGAAGATAGTTCTTTCTTCCTCTGCACAAACAGGGTTTTTAAGTCCTTTTCTGCATACTCAGTACAGATCAAGAACAGAACTGCTTATTTTAATTATTTGCCTCTCCCCTGCTGCACAGGCAACGCTGACTCACAGGGAAGTTTTGTTGTTACCATTATAATTGCAATCAAACAATTTTTGGAGCCACTGTTACTAGAAGCCTGAAATATTAGGTGTGGGAGAGGGGAAGAGGCCATGCCAGCAACCAATAAAAAAGGACTCCGAATCATGGTTAGGTTATACTACCGACATGGAAAAAGGATGAAAATATTGTCAGATTGCATCTGAAGTCAGCATCTACAGGGTCATTAGGAGATACTAGGTGACGGGACATAGTTTAAACATTATTTTTTTGTTGTTGTAAAAATGTATTAATTCTTTCTTCTTGATTTTATATGAGAAGTGAACCATGAAGGAATTGCTCTGAGACTTTTATATTAATGGATGAGACATTATTTTAAGGACATTATTTATCATACATTCTTGTATTCTGCCAACCCTTTCTTTCTACTCCCAATTTTGGGAACATTTCCAAACCTTGAGAAAAGTTGAAAGAATAATACATTTTGCCACATTAGTTTCTCTCTCCTTGTGTACCCTGTGTTTTCTGAATCATCAGAAAGCAAATTGCAAAAACCATGGCACATCACTCCTAAATATTTCTGAAGAACAAGGACATTCATTTCATAAATATGACGCCATGATCACACTTAAGAAAATTAACCGTAATTCTGCAGTATCATCTGCATAACAGTAACATACTGTGTATATTCCAATTGCCATAATTGTCCCCAAATGTGTTTTATAGTCTTGTTTCTTTTTCAGTCTAGGTGCCAATCAAAGTTCATGTTTTGTCCTTGGTTATGCCTCTTTAGGCTTTTAATCTAAATAAGCTAACACCCTTTTTTTCTAGGATTGAAAGATTTAAAAAATAAAAATACAGTTAATTTGAATATCAGATAAATAATAACTCATCCTTTAGTATAATACATACCATGCTTACACTAAAAGAAGATTTTGTTGTTTACCTGACATTCAAATACAACCGTGTCCTGTATTTCATCTGGAAACTTTTTAGAAAGTTCAGGCCAGTCGTATCATTGAGTAACTCAATGCCTGGGTTTGCTTGTTTTCCTAGGATTTGATTCTGTTAAACATTTTTTTACAAAAACGTTTCATAGGGGATGTTGTATGTTTCTTACTGTGTAACATTAGGAAGCAAATGTTGAGTCATCCCATTTGTGAAGCTAAGTCTGAATGAAGATGGTGACCACCAAAACCCTCTAGTTAGAAGCATCTTCTTTTGGAATCACTAATTCGTGGGGGTGATCTTCTTGGACAAGGTGACTATTCTGTTGCCAATAACCTTTTTTGCAAATATTTTAACACTCATTAGTGATCATCTCCCGAATCAATATTATACTGTGGGTTGCAAACTGATTTTCTAATTTTATCATTCCTTCTACATTTACTATTACCTGGCATTTATCTGTAAAGAAGACCTTTCCTTCTTTTATGACCTCTCATATAGTATCACTATGTACCAGTGAAACTAAGAAAAAAATTTAATTTGTTATAATTCATTATTGCCATTATTCTTTTTATTCTCACATCCCTCCAGTTTTAGCGAATGGAAATCCCCTTCAAGTTTGATCTTTGGTCCTTTGGTTATGATGACCCCCTTTTGTCTTTGACGGCTTCCTTGCATTCTATCATTAAAGAGATTCCCAAGCCCATTTTTTACTCATTTTGCCCAAGGAGCGGGAATCAGCTTTTTTCCCCCAAAAGCCTGTGACACCTCTCAGTTTCCTGCTGTCCTGCTTCGTGGTACTGGCATCGGACCTCTGCTCAGGGCCAGCTGGAATGATGGCCAGCTTTGTCAGTAGATGGCACTGGAGAGACGCTGCAGGAAACGGGCTCTTGCTGGCTTGTGTCCTATCTCTCTGCTGTTTCAATGGGGCCGCCTGTAGGCCAACGCAAGAACACCCAGGGTCCCTCTCCGCTGAGCTTTCCTGACTCCTTCCTGACTCCTTGCTCTGCAGTTATGGTGCATGGTTTCCTGCTTGCCATCCTCAGTCACCCGGTGCCCCAGTGGGACGTGTCCCATTGACCAGCGTCCGCCCGCCAGCTATAAACCGGCTGCGGCCCAGGATAACGTGACAAACTTCTCCGCCATCCCCTGGGCTACCAGCCATTCTCTCTCATGAAGTCTGAACCTTAGTTTTGAGGGTTCATTGGATTAACCCGGTATGTCCTTGGCTTTGAGCCCAGTGTGGGGCTGCTTGCCTGGAGGAAATGGGATGCTTGTATTCTATGGCAGGCAGGGACCGCATAATTAATAAAGCTATCGCCTGTGGCTGTTTGTGATGAAGTGGCAAATGAAGCAAATATAATGGGAGCCCAAGGGGCAGCTCACTAATGATGAGTTCAAGGATCGGGGTGTCTTAGCTTGTTTGAGCTACTGTAACAAAAATACCAAAAAGACCTGCTGCTTTATAAACAACAGACACTTACTTCTCACGGTTCTGGAGGCTGAGAAATTCAAGATCAAGGCCTCCATAGAGTTGGTGTCTGGTAACAGCCTGCTTCCCGGTTCATAGACAGCCATCTTCTTACTGTGACCTCCCACGGTGGGAGGGGCCAGGAAACTCTTGGGGTCTCTCTTATAAGGACACTGATCCCATTAGTGAGGACTGCAGTCTCATGACCTAGTCACCTCCCGAAGTCCCTGACCCTAATACCCTTGTTTTAGGGGATTAGGTTTCAAATTACAAATTTTGGAGGAACATGAACATTTAGTTTATAGCAGGTGATATGGGATCGAGTCTTCTCATAGTTAGGAAAGCTTCCCCACACCCAAGTTATAAAGTAACTCCCTCACGTATTTGTCTAATGTTTTTATAGTTTCCGTTTAAATTTACATCTCTGGTCTATTTGGAGATTATTCTGTTGTGTAGTGTGAGATATGGATCCAATTTTATCTTTTTTTCCAAATGAATATCCAGTCACTCAACACCATTTATTTAAAAGCCCATTTTCCCCCCCAATTATCTTAGATGCCCTCTAGTAGTTTCCATATGTATTTGGGTCTATTTTTGGATTTTCTATTCCCTTCCCACTCTATTTGTTTGCCCATACCACAGTGTTTTTATTAGAGAGGCTTTATAGTCTGATTTAATACATGTTAGGGCTAGTCCTCTCTTACAGCTTTTATTTTTCAGGATTTTTCTTCCATTATTACATGTTTATTTTTCCATATGAACTTCAGAATTAGCTTGCATCACTCTAGGAAAAAGTTTACCTTTATTTTGATTGGAATCACATTTATGTATTACTTGGAGAGGATTGTCATCTTTATGGTGTTGAGTTGTTATATGAGAACAAATGATGTCTTTCGATTTCTTCAAGCCTTTTTTAGCGTCAAGCTTTTTTTAGCTTTTTCACTTACTGAAGTTTTTCTAATATAGTTATGGCACATTTCCTTAAGTATTTTATCCTTTTTTGTTTCTATATTAAATGACATTGTATCTTTTAAATGGTTACTGTTTGCATTTTTATGTATATGTTTCAGGTAAACTTTATATTATGGTACTTTACAGAAATTACTATCTTTAGTACTGATTCTTTGTTTTCTAAGTATAGTATTACATGATCTACATAGAGATATAATTTATATCTCAAGTCTTTCTCAAGTTTTATGCATCTGAATGTTTATGATTATTAACTTTTATCTCCAATACTTTGCTACATATATCAATACTTTGCTACATATATCAAAGGACATAGAGGACATCAGAGGACATAACTGCTTTGTCCTTGATCTTAATGAAAATTTTTTCTCCATTAAGTAGGATGCTGGTTTTTAAGCAGGTATAAAATATTTCATCGTGTTAAGAAAGTATATCTTAATTTTTATGTTATTTTTCTGAAATTAAGAATGAGTGTTGAAATTTGTCAAAGGCTGTGCTACATTTTACTATATGTTCACAATTACTTCTTTTTTCCCTTCTTCTATCATGATTTATTGTTGGGAGAGAATACTTCACCTGTACACTGGTTTTGGGTGTGAGCATGTGGCTTGCTTTAAACGATCAACAGTAGTAGTGTGTCAACTTCAGATTCTGAAGCATCATATGTTTCTGCTCACCCCTCTTGTGTTTCCACCTCTACCATCTGAAAAACAGGCCCCTGATAGTTGCTGATCTGAAATGGAGAAGCATATGGAGCAGACCTGAGTCCATCCTGAAGCCTGAAGCATAAGCATCCCTGCTAACCCACAGACTGGTGAGTGAGAACAAGAAAAGTTTTCGACCCTGTAAGTCACTGAGATATCGGGGCTGTTAATTACTCACTATTTTCATCCTGGTAATAGCTCACTAACGCAAAGTCCTTTTTGTCATCTATACATCTATCTAATCACATAACATCTTTCTTCTTAGATCTAACTACATGATGAACTATAGGAATAAATTTACTAATATTGAAGTTTCATTGTCTGGGGATAAGCCCCTCTTGATTATGATGCAGTCTTTAAACTTGATTTTAGATTCTGTTTGCTGACATTTTATTTAGAATTATTCCGTTGCTAGTCATGAGTAATACTGCTTTATAGTTTTCGTGTGTGTGCATGTGTTTGTAATCTAACCAGGTTTGGGTGTCAGAATTATATTTGTTTTGTAGAGATCATTTGAGAGTTTTCCTTCTGTGCTACAGTTTAAATGGGATTGGGCTTATCTGGTCTTTGAAGGTTTCATAGAATTTCCCTGCAAAATCATTTGGATCTAGTTTTTATAGTTAATTCCTTGATAACTTTTTCTCTTTCCTCTATGGAGATCTGTTTATTTATGCTTTCTACATATAGCAAGGCCAATGGTGATAAGTTGTATTTTCTTAGAAAATAATCCAGGGGCGCCTGGGTGGCTCAGTTGGCTAAAGCCTCTGCCTTCGGCTCAGGTCATGGTCTCAGGCTCCTGGGATCCATACCCGCATCGGGCTCTCTGCTCTGCGGGGAGCCTGCTTCCTCCTCTCTCTCTGCCTGCCTCTCTGCCTAGTTGTGATTTCTCTCTGTCAAATAAATAAAATATTAAAAAAAAATAATAATCCAAGTTACTTAGGTCTTCCATTTTATTTGTATGGAGTTGTGTAAAGTAGTCTCTTTCAATATTTAAAAACTTACCAGTGTCATTGGTTATCTTCTTGCTTGTATTTCTTACTTGTTTTTTTCTGCCTTTCTTCCTTTACTGGGTGAGTTAAAGGTTTATCTATTTTGCTGTTGTTGCTTTTACAAAAAGCTAGCATGTTCATTTATTAGTTTCTACTATTTTTCTCTTCTCTACCTCATTACTTTTGCTTTTAAATTTATTATTTCCTTCCTTCCCTTTATTTTGCCTTACTTTTTTGTTCTTTTCTAATTTTTAAGATGGGAGCTCAATTTATTTCTTTTCTTTTTTTCTTTTTAAAGATTTTATTTATTTATTTGACTGACAGAAATCACAAGTAGGCAGAGAGGCAGGCAGAGAGAGAGAGAGGGAAGCAGGCTCCCGGCTGAGCAGAGAGCCGGATGCGGGTATGGATCCCAGGAGCCTGAGACCATGACCTGAGCTGAAGGCAGAAGCTTAACCCCCTGAGCCACCCAGGTGCCTTTTTATTTTCATTTTTTAATGTGCTTGTTGCTGCATGAATTTAAGAGCATGGCTTTTCTGTGATCACTGATTTAACTATAATCTATCGATTTAGTGTTTTCATTATGATTCTTTTTTAGAAATTCTGCCCCTTAATTTTTCCCCTTTTGTCCTAAAAGTTACTTTTTTTTTAAATCTTTTTTTTTAAATTTTATTTATTTATTTGTTAGAGAGAGAGAGCGCGAGCGAGCACAGGCAGAGTGGTAGACAAAGGCAGAGGGAGAAGCAGGCTCCCCGCTGAGCAAGGAGCCCGATGTGGGACTCGATCCCAGGATGCTGGGATCATGACCTGAGCCGAAGGCAGCCGCTTAACCAACTGAGCCACCCAGGCGTCCCTGTCCTAAAAGTTACTTAATAGAGAATTTTAAAATTTCCAAGTGGGATTTCTAGTTTTAGAAAGAGCAGAGGAGCAAGACATGGAAGTAAAGATGCTTGTTCCACTTCAGGCTTCCAGAACTTTCAGTTTTGAATGAAATTGAAAATCTTGCTTATTACCTGAAACTGCATTTAAAAATTTTCCAGTACAAGAGAACTGTTTATTATCTATGGTTGATCAAAATAGCTAGGGAAAAAACTGCTATGGAACCTATCAAATTTTCATCCAAGGACAACAAAGCAATAAATTTACTGAGAAAATTAATGGTGAGTGATGAAAAACAATAAAATTGATTTGTGATTGCAGCTAGGCTTTCGTTATCTTTTTTATCAGCTTTGTAAAAATGAGAAAAAGGTATTCCCCTGGGTTAAAGAGTCCTGCATGGTTGGAGGATTTCTGGCTGAATATCAACCCCAACTTGAATTCTGTTTCTGTAACTAGGAACTTTAACTCAGCCAGAATCTGTACGGTTGACCCGTCAACCCTGGATTGCTCTCTACTAAGCTTAGCAGGTTCGCTAAAGTAGTAACTGATTGCTAAGACAGTATATCTTGAATGCTCTCACCACAAAAAAGAAATGATGGTTATGTAACAGGACCGAGAAGGTGACATGATAGAGATGTTAGCTAGTGCAATGGTGGTGATCATTTTCAGTATGAGTGTATCAAATCGTCATGTGCTATACTTTACATTAACACAATGTTATACGTCATTTATATTTCAAGAAAGTTGCGGGGAAAAAAAAAGAAAGAAGAAAAGAAAAAGATACCACTAAACTCATTATATTTGAGACTAAGATTTATTCACACACACACAAAAAATAATCACAACCAAATATACACTAATTTAAAAAACAAATGTTATAGTGACGTAAAGTTTTATAATCTCTTTTTATAAGTGTGTAAAAGTATTTTGTTTCTACATAAATTTCTATTCATAAAAGAAGAGCAAACATTACAATGCAGTGACAGCTTGCGTTTCTTATATGAAAAGAACATAGACCAAACCCTGAAGCTTTTAGTTTACAAGGCTGTTACCATGAAGCCACACACTAAACTAATGATCAAAATTGGTATCTCTTTCCAGATCCATATACATATACCTTCACCAACTAAGCTGAGAAATAAGCATTTCATATTGTCTCCCATCCTGCTACAGTGTATTTTTTCTTTTTACTAAAAGCAGAGTAAGAAATTGCATTTTCTCCATCTAATTGACCTCAGTAGATGCACTGTCTAATTCATGAGAGATGCGAAATTTCAGGTGCTTATCTTCTTCCACACTCCCGGAGTCTAGGACTCGCTCATTTTCGTGGCTTTGAACAATTTGGCTGCTGAGTTCACTGCTGACTTCAGAATTTTCCTGACTACCAATCTCCTGGGAATGCTTACTGCTCTCTTCACTTGCTCTCAGCTTATACTCCCTGGTATGCCTGCGGCTCTTGGTTTCCATACTATGGTCATCCATCTGACTGGTTTCCTGACTGTATCTTGCGTGGCTGTCCCCATGAGAAGTTCCCCGCACTGTCTGGGAAAGAAGGACGGCATTGAAGTCATCTTCCGTACTCTCACTTTTCACAAGTGATGTCAAGTCCTCCTCTGTAGAATCAGGATACTGAATCACAGAACAAATGGAAGAAGAATTAAATGAGGAGCCAAGGATGGGAATAGTCTAATTCTGCTTTCTAACTTTTAGACCAATTATAATGAAAATTGTCTAAATTTGGCTGCAGCAGAAAACAGGACTAGCGTGTTACTTTGTTTTTAACCGAGTCTTTTCACATATTCATCTCCTTTAGTTTAATAGATACATCAATTATGCATATGGTAAAGACTATGATTTGGGTCTCATGATCTCAGTTTTACATAAAGGGAAAGTGAACTGAAAGTTAAAAAGTAAAACGATTAGTAAGTGGCAAGGCTATGTGTCAAACTCAGATCCTTCAACTATAGATTAAGCAAAATTTGCAGCCCTACAGTTCATCTCAGGTATTTAACCTCAAAGCATGACCATTATATTGTGAAAATAATTGCTGTTTTCCGAAGTTTTTTTTCTTTAATCTAAAAAAGTGAATAGAATAAATGCTTTAGAGCCAGGATTTGGGAAAAGATCATTGTGATTGAGAGACAAAAGTAGGGAGAAATTGCATGAACTTAAACATAAAATCACCAAGTGAAAAAAGGTTTCATGTTCAATAGCCATAAATTAGAGGCACTTGGGTGGCTCAGTTGGTTGAGCACCAGACTCTTGATTTTGGCTCAGGATGGAGCCTGCTTGTCCCTCTCCCTCCCCTTTCCCTCTCCTCCTGCTCTCTCTCTAAAATAAATAAATTTTTAAAAACTTTAAAAAGTCATAAATTAGTAATTCCTACTGAATGAATGAATGAATAAATGAATGGGAATAGACACACTCTGGTTTCCTAGAATAGGGCTCGAATCATAAATATCTTATGTGTCTGTTTAAGGATTTACCTGGACTTCATATGTGTGGGACTTCTTCGATCTGGACCTCAGTCCATGAGCCACACTATCACCTCGGCCATCATTTGAGTCTCTTGTGGGGATAGCTGGAGTGAAAAATTGGGTTGCTGGAAAGTCAGTGGGAAAATCAGTGACCACTTCGTCAGACTCATCAGACTGGTTAGAGTCGTCATCTACGTCATTGGAATCCACAGAATCCTGGCTGTCCACATCGTCTCTGTCATCGTCATCCACATCCTCATGGCTTTCATCGGACTTGCTTGAGAGGGTCTAAAAAACAAGATGGCCAGAAAAATTGGGGTAATGGTTTTTATTTTCCCTTAGTCTTTCCTGGTGCATTTGTCTTACAGACTAATTTGGTTTCAGAATCTTTGCATTCGCAACACTGTATTCAGTGGTTTCTAGGAGCAAGGTGAGTATCTTCCAACTTCTTTTTTAACACCAGGATGAATGGAATCATAATCTGAGGTATTTTTCTTGCTTTTCCATAAATAATTACTTTCATAGACATTTTCAAGCCGTATATGTGAGTATAATGTTTCCATGGATAACATTGCTTTTCCTTATTCATATTAGATGTTATTTAAATTACCAAATTCAATGATGAAATGAATACAGATACATAATTGTGAGATTACTTTTTATTTGAAATGAGAATTCTCAGGAGATTGGAACATCCATGTATTAATGCATATACCAAAACCTAAAACCACCCCCTTATCAGCATGCATAAGCAAGAGGTGACTCCATTATGCTTGTCTGTCAACTGCAACTTAAAGCTGTCAACCAAATTAATCACTGAATATCTATTAAACTTCTGATTAGCAAATAAACTAGATTATTTATCTAACTTTCCTAGTTAGAGATTCTTTGCATATTTAAACAGATGTTAAGGAAAACAAATTTAACTTATCTCTTTGTTTAGCAAATATATCAATAGTCTTAATAAAAAACAATAACTGTCACATAAACCATTATGTTAGGAACAGAAATGTTCCCCTGAGATAAAATCTTGGCTTTCGTAGGCATTATTAGATGCTTATCAGATAGTAGATAAGACATTTACAAAATACCTTAAAGAAAATGTTAAGAGGCTTACTATGTCAAATAACAGACTTTAGTAAACATTTCCTGCCACACTAAACTCATCTGAAGAAACCTGGTATTTCTTTCTTTTTTTTTTTTAATTAACATATAATGTATTATTTGCTTCAGGGGTACAGGTCTGTGAATCATCAGTCTTACACAATTCACAGCACTCACCATAGTACATACCCTCCCCAGTGTCCATCACCCAGCCACCCTATCCCTCCCTCTCAACCCCCCAGCAACCCTCAGTTTGTTTCCTGAGATTAAGAGTCTCCTATGGTTTGTCTCCCTCCCAATCCCATCTTGTTTTATTTTTTCCCTCCCTACCCCCAAAAGCCCTCTGCCCTGCCTCTCAAATTCCTCATATCAAGAGATCATGTGATAATGAAACCTGGTATTTCCAAAGGTTAGTAAATACATGTTTGTTTGTTTGTTTTCTGAGCAGGTTTTAAATTGGCAATTTACCGTAACATTTGCTAATAGAATATTGTTGGAATCAAACCCAGGCCATGTCATTAGCAGAAAGAGTGGCTTCTTTCATCTCTCTATGGCATGGTCGGCTTCTGACTCACGGTGAGGACTCACCTTTTGTTGAAAATCATCATTTTCTTGAGAGAGCACAGTGTTCTGAAGAAGGAGGGACACATATCAGTTTATATCAAACATGTCTCATATTTTAATTCAAAAGTTAGCCTCTTCTACCCAAAGCAGGTCTTATTTTTCAGCCTCATAAGTGGGTGGCTTAAAGTGGGGAAAAGCTGACATAACCAGATCAATTGCTATTTTAAGCTCACATTTACCTATAGGCAGGAAGGATCCATTTAATTGGCCTGAATGGCCTGCATGATGGCTGCTTTTTGTTGTTGTTCTTTAATTGTGAGAAATTTAATTCTTAAAATTAGTTAAAATTAAAAATACCTGTAGTGCTACGAAAGTCTGCTTCTGAGATGGGTCAGGCTTTAGCCATGTAGCTACAGCACCTGGGTATTTGTGGTAAAGCTACAAAAAATGTTGCATATTTGTCATTATTAAAGAAAGAAACATGAGGATCTCTAAGTGATAAACTGAAAAAAACAACTGTACTTCACTGATCTTGATAGATAAGCATAATATGCCTCTCTATGGTCAACCAGAGCCTGAGACACCTCTTGTAACATTTCCTTTCTCCTGCAGATTCGCTTAATACACTCTTATATAGCACTCCCTTAGATCAGGCATCCTTTCAAAGTGATTTACAAATATTCATTTAATCCTCTCAACCCCCTGTGAGATAGGTATTATTATTCCCATTTTAAAGATCGAGAGAAACTCAGCCGCAAAGAAATTAAGGGCAGAGTTGGGGTTCAAACCCATGCAGACTAGCTGTTCTTAATGAGGCATCCTGTGCCTGCTGGACACCGTGCATTCCTGTCCTGTGCTTGCTAGCTGAAATATCCCCTCAGATAAAGCATGTCTAAAGCAGAGGTGCCCTTAATTAGTGGTGATCTTCACTGTTCCCTCTATGGAACAAGGAGGAACTCTCTGAGGCTGGTTGTCTGATACAATATCCTCCAGTTGTATAACATATGGTTGTTTAATTTAATTAAAATGGAATATAATAAAAAATTCAGTTCCTCAGTTGCAGTAGCTACGTTGTGAGTTCAGTAGCCACATGTGTCTAGTTGCGCTCTGGGTGGACCATGCAGAACTATAATATTATTATAATATTAACATCATGGCACAAAAGTTCCATTGCTCCAAGGTGCCAGAGGCGTGAATGGAATGATCTTTCCTTTAGTCAAGTTATTTATCTGGAAAATGACTATCCTAGGGCAGAGGAATGGAAATTGCTCTGAGTAACTGTCATCTGATGGGCTGTATCACCCAGAGCCAATCCCTTCCCTTCCCTGTCCTTGAGAATGAGAGCCCTGGCCAGTTCCACGGGTCCCTTTCACAGCCAGCCACCGGGTGGGGGAGGGGCTGGGAGGCAACCAGTCAGTAGCACTTGGTCTTTTCTCCAGGGCTGGCTCCAACTAGAGCAGCTTCATAGTGGGCTTCTCTGAAAGCTTTTGCTGGAGGAAAGGGTTCCTTGCCTTAAAAGATGTGAAACTACAGTTCTAGAGGAGTTCCAAGTTTCCCTCTCTCTTTTTTCTTTAATTTAAATATATATAAAGAGGATATGTAAATATGTTATAATTTATATGTATTTAATATATATATTTCCTGCTGCTACATGTAATACGCACTCAGAGAGAAGGCATTTATAAGTTAAATTTATGACTTAAAATAAGGTAACATGAAAACAATATAGCTGAACAGAACAAACAGATTTAAACCCCCCTGATAGTCATAACACTCACAGATAACAATGTTCATCTTCAAAGGGATAGCCTTATAACTTTCACATATTTCCGACTAGCTCTAAATTTCTAGGATTCTGGAAGGTTGAGCTCTTCTCTTATCTCCTAAATATAATTGAATAATCTTATAGCTTTATGTGCCACATTAATTCTATGAAAAAGTCACCAATTCTTGCCTCATATAGTGTGAACTCTATCTTCTCTGTAAATGTTAATTTTTCTGTCCTATTACTGTGCTTCAGTATTTGTTTTCTCAAATCAGTTGGAAAACAGACATGCCTATACCTACCTAGTTGCGCAACCAAACACATGCAGCAAACTTCTCCTAATGTCTTCATTCAGCAATCTCTTTTCAGTGACCCCAGGCAACTCTATACAGGCCTTTATTCTGTTTATCTGGGATTGAACTCTGTGTGCCTTTTAGCCTGAGCTCCTCAGAACAATGCCCATTTGTTGTTTGGCTGGCACAGTTTCACCCATTTTGGAAGGGCATGTACATCTATTGATTTGGTCTTAGGTTTGGTTAGGAAATTGTTAAAGTCAGCTGACAAGCATAACAGATCCAAACAGCATAAAAACCTTTCTTTTTGTAATGGGTTTCTTAGCCAATATCTTAGGAGATACTATGAATCATACAAACTGTCCAGTGTGTGAGACAGATTTTAAACTCAGTAAGCAAAGGATGGAATTTTCTATGTCTAGTACAGTATGTTGACTCATGGAAAGAAAAAGTCACATGACTTCATAGAATTCCTTTTACATAAATGACAATGGCCCAAAGAACTAGTTTGGTGTTAAGAGTATGTATTTACTAAAGGCTATACAGATCCTCCTCAACTTGCAAGGCGGTATGTCCCAATAAACCCATCACATGCTGAAAATACAGTAGGTCAAAGATGGATTTATTACACCTAACCTGCTGGGCATCATAGCCCCTCTTAGCCTAGTTTAAACATGCTCAGAATGTTTACATTAGTTGGCAGTTGGGCAAAAAGCACTTAACACAAAGCCCATTTTATAATAAAGTCATGAACATCTCATTTAATGTATTGAAGACTAACAGTGAAAAATGGAATTGTTGTGTGGGTACAGAATGGTTGAAAGCATATTGGTGTTTACCCTCGTGATGGCCTGGCTGATTGGGAGCTGTGACTCACTACTGCTGCCCAGCATCCCAAGAAAGTATTGTTCCATACATCGGTAGCCCAGGAAAAGATCTAAATTCAAAATTTGAAGTATGGTTTTCATTAAATGCATATGGCTCACCCACCATCATGCAGTTGAAAAATTGTAAATGGAACCGTCGTATGTTGGTGACCATCTGTAACTGTGCTTAGTACTGGCCTCGGTTGAAAGCCGGTAGTCAATAAATACTCATGAGTTAACAGATGACTATGAAAAAAAGTAAAATGGCAACAAATATGTTTGTAGTGCCTCTTGTGCAGCTGCATAAATCATCTGATTGCATGATAAACCTGAAAGATGCTTACCTGCTTTTCCTCAGAGCTCCCAGATTCAGCCTGCTTAATCTTTGAAACAGAAAAGATTAAGAGAGATTACAATGTGAATGTGTTCCTAGCACAGGCGAGCACACAATTCATTTATTTTGAGAAATATCCTTTAAGATTCAGTTGTACTCACCGGAATCGCATAGGCAATGCCTAAGAGGCAAAAGCAAATCACTGCAATTTTCATGGTGAATTTTCCTGCAAAATATTTTGAATATATTGAATATTTGATTTCTTTGTAGGGTAAAACAGTGATACCTGTTTATGCTACCACACTACAAAATCATTACAAATAAAATATATTTCCTGTAGAATATTTTCTACCTTTCGGAGAAAACTTGTGTTTTAATCACCATGGCCTTTTGAGTTGCTATTTGTAATGCCTCCTCTTTACTCCATCTCTCACTATTAGGCAAGGGAGAGAGGAATCTCACAAGGCTATATTCAACTTTAAGATTTAGAATTCCAGGGACACCTGGGTGGCTCAGTCAATTAAGCACCTGCCTTTGGCTCAGGTCATGATCCCAGGGCCCTGGGGGGCTCACCCCCACAGGGGGCTCCTTGCTCAGCAGGGAGCCTGCTTCTCCCTCTGCCTGCTCTGCCAGTTCTGCCCGGAGCTCTCCATGTGCTTCTGCTCTCTCTCTGACAAATAAATAAATAAAATCTTAAAAAAAAAAAAAGATTTAGAGTCCCAGGGATTATACCATTACTACGTGACAGCTCAGCTATCTCAACCTAAAAACAGATCATTAGTAATTGAATTAAAATAATAAGCTGCTGTTGGAATATTTATTTCTCAGGGAAGAAAAACACAAAGAGAGAGAGAGAAAATAAAACTATAGAAAGCAACTTGCTTTCTTCACTTTTCCAGCATGCATTTTAAGTGTGATTTTTAACCTAAATTATTAAAAAGGTACTACTTGGGTAAAATGAAGCTGTCTCAATGCTCAGTTATTTAAGAAAGGCATTCTAGAAATTTGAAACAAAAACCAAAACATTGAAAAAAGTCAACAGCTTTTCTATTCATGATAATAAGTCTGCATAGTGTCATATAGGTATCTTGGTGAGGAATTTAACAGCTAAATACAGAAGTGAAATATTCAGAAAGGTTTTTTTTTCCTTGAAAATAGGATGGATACATTTTATCATTGAAACATAGCATAATTATTAGCCTACATTGCCACTAAAGATCCTTTTCCTTTTAAATGGTTCCACAGCCATCTACCCATTAAATATATATATATATATATATATATATAGTCATTCAAAAGGGGCACAGAATTTTTCTTTTTTTTTTTCTTGATTGGAAGAAATCTTTCAGTTCTTTTGAGGACACCAAGCATTTTTGAGTTATATAAATGACTGGCTTTCAAAATTCCCAGTTACCTTTCTTCCAGGAAATCTGTAATACATCTGGCATGCTCAATTAAAAGACTAAAACAGCGTAAGTCTGCTTAACAGCTTCACAGTTCAGCTCTTTTCCTTACAACTTGCCCTTCCCGCCCTGAAATGAAGCCAAATGCCTGGGACAGTGAGGTTCGGGCTTACCTTGCTCTGTGGCTGGCTGAGAAGAGAGCCCAGTCCTGGATGATGCTGTTCTGCTCCCTTTCTCTTCCTGCTGCTGACAATCAGGACCTCCCAGAATTTAAACGCTGCTCCAGACATTCTCCACCAACACAGGGAGGCGGAGAAATGTGTCATGAGGTTTTTTTGCCACTGCCCAACCCACTTGCTCCCACACTTCCCCCTCTGGTTTTTGTGGTTAAAAAACAAAGAAGCAAACACACAGAAACTACTCTAGAGTTCAAACATTACTGATGCACAATATCATTAACTAGCTTTTTCATTTATGGGATTAGCATTTGGCATCATGGAAGGGCATGTAGGGGTCCTGTAGAAAAGTGAAGAGGAATGACTAGTTCTTTGAGTTTATAATGTTTGAATTAGAAGGAAAAAAAAGAATATAAATCAGTCTTAAATGAAATGGAATAGATTTTGGTTTCTTTCAGGTTAAATAACAGATAAGGTAATATATGCAACCAAATTTGCCTCACAATTTTATTTGCTTAATAGCTGCAAGGCTTTTGTTCAGGCGGAGGAAGAGTTCAGAGAGGCTCCCTCCATCCTTCGCTCCTCCAGGCTCAGTGTTGTGTTTTCAAGTATGTAGCAGTTTGTCATTTAGGCAAATGACATTACTAACACTAAATTCCATGTTTATGCCCCTTAAGTTGGATTTACAATGACCGTTCAAGGACACGGATTTTCGTCGCACCGTTTGAATTGTGTGGAGGTGGTGAATCCGGTAATTTGCTATATAAGACAGAAGAATGATAATTTACTCTATATGCCGCGGAAGTAAAGCAGCTTCTGATGGAGTGTTACTGCTTGAGAAGGCTGCTTCTGAGCCAGAGTGTGGCTCTGAGTCCCACACTGACATCCATTAGCTGTTTGACCTTGAGCAAATCTCTTAGCCTGCCTGTATTTGTTTCTTCTCCTGTCAAATGTACATATTACCTTGCTCATGGGGGTTGTGAAAAGTTTTAAATGAATTATTATGTGTAAAACTAACAATGCTTGGCACCTATTACACACATTTTTTATTTTTAGAAGAGCACGTTTTCATCATTTGTAATGTCTTTAAGTGGAATAGGTTATTAGGATGAGGTTAGATTATCAAGAGGGTAATTTGCACATCTGTACAGGAATGGATTGATTTATGAATCATCTTTTTTTCTAGTTTTTCTACCAATTATATATATAGTTTGTTACTTAATAAATAAAATGAAAAATATTTTTCTATATTAAAAAAGCTTTACTGGGTATTTAAAAGGTATTTAAATGAAAGAAAATTACAGATGAATTTTGAATATTGGACTGGAGAAACTAGGGGTAGCAAAGCTGTGAGTCCATTTTAAATATTTAATATTTTAAATATTTAATATTTGATATGTAATATTTAATATTGTTTTGAGATTACTTAACTTACTTAACTTCATCTACTTCTCTCAGTCATGAAATGGGGTTCGCACTATTCATTTACCTCACATCTCACAGTGTAAGAATTATGTGATATTAAAGATAAATGGTCTTATTTATTATTAGTTCTATCTAAGGTGTCAGCTCCTGTTTACTAAACGCTGCTTTTAATCGAAATATGGATTAAATAATTTCTTGCAGTGTTATTCAATAACTGTAATCCATAGGTTTTGGGACATTTGGTGGTGGGGGTATGTCTATTTTGGATGCATTCCAAATGAGTTGGTATTATTAATCGGGGGGATCTAATCACACATTTTAATAATTCAGATGGCAGCTATCTCTATAAAACATAAAGCATACACGTTATAAAGTTTCAAAATAGATTTCGTAGTTTTGCTTTTCAAAATTGTTTTTTCCCTTGAAACATATTACCCACATAAATTTGTCATGTTGTCCATTTAGTGGGGGGGAAAGTTCACAAATTCTAAAAACAAGATTTCCACAGGATTCACTATGGTTTACTTTGTGCCCACGGGAATGACTTAATACAAATTTAGAGAGTTATAGGAATAGGTTTTGCTGGAGTGGAGCCATGTTGAGATGAACCCTATGACCCACTCCAGGACTCTTCCGGTCATAGCTCCAAAGTGCCACACGATGGCAGCATTTCTGAAAGGGATTTCGGACCACAAATCTGGTTCTGTTTTCTCATTCCAGCAGCAGGATAGGACCTGTCACATATATAATGACAGAACTGTAAAACAGCTGTGGGACCTTCCATTTCTTGGAACGCCAGGTGAGAAAATATTTCCAAACAATGCTCCACTACACAATAACAAGGAACACAGAGGCCAAGAGAACGAAAGCATTCCTGTTCTGCTATGTCATAGCTTTTAGCAGTCCCAGGTAGACACTATTGTCTCCTTCCCCACTTCCCACACTCACTCAAAACGTTACTGATTCCGAGATCTCACTCATAGGAAACACTTGTGAATTCACAGTTAAAGAATGTGTCTGGGATGCTTGAGAGATGAGAAGATAAAGTGATTCGTAATGGAGGCAGTTGTGCAAAGTATGAAATGGATAGCGTGTTCATTCTGACTTTTTAAAAGCCTCCTTCTTCTTGCTTTTTGTAGTTAAACATGCCACTGACACTAATTTTTTTCTGAGTAAGATTTTCCAGCTGTCAGAATTAATGTGTTAAATGATTAAGGTCAGAAAGTCTTGATTGGGAGACTTGATCTATTTCCATTCTTGTTTAGGCTAATGAATGCTTGGTTATTAGAGTCAAAATGTCAAATCCATCAAAGTCCTTGTAAATCTTGTACGGGAAAAGGAAAAAGTTTAGTTGTTAAGCCGTAATGCAAAGAGGAATTTATGATTGTAAAATAGAGACACTATAAGAAGACATATGGGGACATATAAAAAAGTATTTTTTTCTTGAATGGCAAGAAAATTCTCAAATGGAAAAATTGAAGTGTCCAGATGTCACTGTTTTGTGGAGATTTGTGTGTGTGTGTGTTTGTTTTGTTTTGTTTTTCTTTTTTAAAGATTTTATTTATTTATCTGACAGAGAGAGACACAGTGAGAGATGGAACACAAGCAGGGGGAGTGGGAGAGGGAGAAGTGGGCTTCCCGCTGAGCAGGGAGCCTGATGTGGGACTTGATCTCAGGACCCTGGGATCATGACTTGAGCCAAAGGCAGACAGATGCTCAATGACTGAGCCACCCAGGCACACCATTGCGGAATTTTTAAAATACTGACTTCGTTTATTTGGATATTTCTAATTACATTCTTAGTAAGGTATAATTAACTACTTAAACTTTTTCAGCTCTGCAAATAATGATTTTTTCCCCTGAAACAATGTTCAGATAAAAATCCGGTATCTTGGGTACCATCACTAATCTGTCATAGAGAAGTAGGGAACTGTAAGTAACTAAGCAGAAACCTCCACAATATTCATCATTTGTTTTCTAAGGAAGAGGGTCATTATTTATTAGAGGAAAGGAAACAAGGGTGGAAGATAAGAGGGTGCTATTTTTAAGTTCAGATACAAAATTAGAACATTTCAGAAATAGAAAAAACAACCACCATGAAACTTTTATCCTATTGTTCAACAACTTAAATAATGAAGTTCAGCTCCTGAAGAAAGTGGCCTTACTATTGGTAAACATCACTGTCACTTAAAACAAAAGAGAAGTTTCATTTTAGGCACATAGAATTGTTATAGAGTAAATATTCAACAAGTTGTTAGAGATTAACCACTCAATTCTGCATCCTTAGAAAATTTTGAGCACATGGTTTGTGCTTATCAATCCAGTGCACTAGGCTTGAATTCAGTATATCTAATATGTGGTTATCTAATATTTGCTGGTACTCAAGAATCAGATAGTGTTTTTCTATTAAAGTATTATTACCAACTCTGAGAGCATTCTAACATTCTTTAAGTGATAGATTCTTTGAAGTGGACTTAACTTATTAATTTCTTTCTTTTTTTTTTTTAAGATTTTATTTATTTATTTGACAGACAGAGATCACAAGTAGGCAGAGAGGCAGGCAGAGAGAGAGGAGGAAGCAAGCTCCCCGAAGAGCAAAGAGCCTGATGTGGGGCTTGATCCCAGGACCCTGGGATCATGACCTGAGCCAAAGGCAGAGGCTTTAACCCACTGAGCCACCCAGGTGCCCCTAATTTTTTTCTTAAAAGGACACCATTCTTACCTTCATGGAGCCTCATGGAGACTTTTATTCATGAAAATCAACTAAGAAATTTGGAATTTGTATAGCCAGTGAGGCTCAGGGAGTGTATTAAATAGTAAACTCAGTGAGACTGTAGATAGGGAAAGGCATATGGTGAAGACACTGTGTCTACACTGGAGTAGGATGGGTATTTTGGGATTGAGCTCAGACAGGAATTCTCTCTTTCCACCCAACATCAATCACAGCAGCATAGACGCCTATACCTACAGCAAAATGGGGAACAACAGAGAAGCTCATCATCAGACAGGACCCAAAATGTGTCGCGGGGGGCAAAGCGGCAGAAATGTACAAATAGAAAGTCTAGCAGCTCAGGCCCCTATTAGTACAGAAACGCATTTTGCCACAATAAGCAATCAGAGATCAGCGTTCTGTGAATGTATTTGAGGGGAGAAAAGCATTCTTCAGAATTGGTTGATCAGAATTCTTAAAATCTGATGTTAGAGGGTGCCTGGGTGGCTCAGTCGGTTGAGCGTCTGCCTTTGGCTTGGGTTGTGATCCCAGGGTCCTGAGATCAAGTACCACATTGGGCTCTCTTCTCAGCGGGGAGTCTGCTTCTCTCTCTTCCTCTTCCTCTGTGCTCTCTCTCTCTCAAATAAATAAATAAAATCTTTTTAAAAAATCTGATGTTTGGATAATTTTTGGTAGAAAATCCATTGTAAGATTAATATGAAAAAGCGACCACTTCACATTATATGTTAATAAAAAAATTAAAAAAATTTTTAAAAAAGTAACCACTTCAACATAGAACAGAAGAAAATCTGAAGAAAGAGGACAAAAACTGGACAACAAAAGAAGTGGCTAAATCGTTTCTTTTTCTAGCCACATATGGCTTAGTTTTTTGTTTTGTTTGCTTTGCCAGTTCCTATTAAGGAAGAACTCAGATTAATGTCTCTATTCCTTGAAATAACATTTATGTTTTAAAAAATATAGTAAAAAAATTAGTAATTGAAATTTGAGTCCTTTAATGTTTGAATTTTTTAATAAAATGAAAACCCATGATATGCTTATTCCATAGTTTATGTGTCAACAAATATTTATGCAGTGAATGAAAAAAAATTAACTCTATTGCAAAATATAAATAATTTTTATGTGAGTTGATTCATTCATGATTTTTTCTGATGCTTCCTTCAAGTCCCAAATTGAACATCTCTGGTACCTATTAGAAGTCACTATTCGGCAGAATGGATCACACCTGAGAACTTTAGGCAAGACTCCGATGTCCAAAGAAGGCAGGCCAGGTGAATGCTATTTTTTTTTTTTTTACAGAATATGAGGTCCTCTGAGGTCTAGCATTCTCCCGTCTCTACAGCCTTGTCTTTCACTGACTCCCTTTCTCATAGTCCATGCATCAAGCACATGGAGCCAGTTGGAGCTCCCCAAAGTGCCATGCTAGTTTAGGTCTCTACGCCTTTGCTCACCCTGTGTGACACCCGTGCCTAGGATATTCCTCCAGTCCCATCCACACCTGCATGTGAAATATTTTCATGTGAAATATTTTCTTTCCAGACTTAATTCACATTAAGCATCAAGGATCCCCTTGATCCCTATAAAGCCTTTTTTTGACCTTAATAGAAATAGCCGCTTCCACTTTTTGTAGGCGCCCTGCCCAGGATCTAGCACAACACCTATGGTAACTTTATTGCCATTACATGCTTGTCTCCTTACACTAAAGTAATCTCCCTCCAGGCAGGGCCTCCGTCTGACTCATGTTTGTATCCACCACTTCCTATGAGCAAATTAGTAAATGTCTGAGGAAGAAGTAAGTGAAGGCACACACCTTTTATTAAGGCTTAGTCCTATGGATGCTCCATATAACGCTAACATTTAGCATCAGCTTCAGGGAGTGAGAACAACTAACTGCTGGGTTCTCAGAATAATTTGAACAGTAATCTCCCACTTATCTGCAGTTTCGCTTTCCGCAGTTTCGCTCCAGGGTTTCAGTTATGGCTAACAACTAGGCTAACAACTGCGTCTGAAAGCAGGTAATCCTCCTTCTGTCCAATCATCAGAAGGGCAATAGTAGCCTAACTCTATGTCATAATGCTGCGTCATTCCCCTCACTTCATCTCATCACGTAGGCGTTTTATCATCTCACATCATCACAAGAAGGGTGAGTACAGTACAAGATGTTTTGAGAAAGAGACCAATTCACGTAGCTTTTATTTGTTATAATTGTTCTATTATTATTACTGTTATTACTTTCCTACAGTGCCTAATTCATAAATTAAACTTTGTCATAGACATGTAAGTTTAGGAAAAAAAATAGTATGTATATAAGGTTCAGTACTATCTGCAGTTTTAGGCATCCACTTGGGATCTTGGGGTATATTCCTTCAGGTAAGGGAGGGACTGTATATAACATTTTATTTTTTAGATTTTATTTTACCATTATGTATTTATTTGACAGAGAGAGAGAGAGAGAGAGAGAGAGAGAGACAGCGAGAGAGGGAACACAAGCAGGTTGGAGTAGGAGAGAGAGAAGCAGGCTTCCTACCTAGCAGAGAGCCCAGTGCAGGGCTGGATCCCAGGACCCTGGGATTATGACCTGAGTCGAAGGCTGACGCTTAACGACTGAGCCACACAGGCAACCCTGTATATATGTTTTAAAAATGCCATTCCAGAATCTGAAGAACCAGGATCTTTCCCCCTTATCAATGGGGTTCTGACAAGCCCTATAGCTTGCCTGGGTCTCGTGTTTCTTAATAGAGTTAATCTGGATTATTTTTAAGGTCAATTTTGATTCAAAGTCTGTGATTTTATGTTTCTTTTTTAAAATTCATGGGGAATGAGGTATTGATATTACAACAGGAAGAGCAAGCAAGTTATAGAAATAGAGATGGCATTCAGACTGTAAGAGAAAGGAGAAGTTCAGATTAAAAAACAGAAAGGAAAGACTGACACAATCATTCTCTAATGGGCTGGGAGTCAGGTGAGAGTTGAAGAGTCTTCAAGATTTAAAGTTTTAAAGTAAGATTTAAGTTTTAAAGTAAACTGTCATGTGTTTTTTTCTTCTTTTTTTGCTATATTTTAAATCATAGATAAAAAATAATGAATATTATAATAATATTAGCAAAAATAAAACATATTTTAAGAGGCCAGTCACTTCCAACATACAACTCTGATGAGTTCATCTTTAAGGTTCTGAGAATTTTTTTTATCCTTACTTCCCCAAATAAGGGTTTTCTAAAGGTGTTTTCTCAATGCGGGTCACATGAATTTCTTTCGGATTCTGTTACACCAAGAGTGGGAGATTGAAGAGAAAGTGTCTGAAGAGGTTCGCTTGTTTCTTTCCTGGAAAATGCTGCTTGTGGTTTTTAGGAGGCAATTTCGTTGCCAAAGAGATCAAGAATATCAGGCTTCTCCATAATCTGGAGATGTTTTTAGATTTTTCTTTCCCGCATTCACATCCTCTTCATTTCCAAGCATCTGCAGATGTGACTGGTCTAGACAACCTATTAATTTCACTTTGTATGAGATGAAATAATTCAAGAGTTATCTAAAATCAAAGTTTGTGATAAAATTCTGTTCTCTTTGTACCCATTCATATGTAACAAATTTCTACTGCTTGTTTTTTCCCTAAGAAACACTTCTTCATAACTATTATGACCTCAGCATTTACCTTTTCTATGGTAATAAAGAGTGAGCCCAGAACTTTTGCTTTTACTGTTAAAAAGAGAGATATTCAAAATAATAATAATAATAATAATAATAGTTATATGTTTTCATGGAAAACCTATAATATTCTAGATTTTAAAATGTACATTGTGTCTAATATTCTTAACAACTTCATGAATTCAGTATTAGGATCTCCAACTTTCAGGTCATTAAATGGAAGCCATTTACTGTGTGTGCAGTCATGTCTATATAGATGATTTTATTTACTCCTTGCAAAAATCTTTAAGTATATATTTACAGGGTCAGTAGAGGTCCAGAGAAGGGAGTGACTAGTTCCTCCTTTCTAGGTTGGAAAAACTCTCTAAAGGATGCTGGGACGCAATACAGAGGAGGAACTGGTTTTAGAGACTAACCTCTAAGATGTGAATCAAAAGAATAAGCATCCAACTTTGACCAAACTTGATTGAAAACAAACAAGCATACAAAAAAAGCTATTAGTGACAATAACATTGGTGAGAAATTTTGTTGAGAGTGAGTAGTTTTGTTTCTCATAGGCTCAAATCTAATAAAAATGCAGAGCTTTATTTATCCACAGGCCACACAGCTAATGTCATGCTATGATTATGAGCCACCCAGGGTCAGAGAGTGTTAATACATCTCTGCCAATCTGATGCTGCTATGTATCACTAACTCAATACACTGATTAGTGATTGTGGGTTAATATCATTAGCATCGTGCTTAATACATACAACGACCTAAAATATTAGTTGTCTTGATTAGCTGAGCTTGGAGTGAATTGCTTGTCGTATTTTAATGGTCATCGTATACCTAGACAAAGGAACAATGCAAAGGCACAGATTCATAGTTAGCCTTATGTCTTGCTACATTTGGATTCATTATAGCACCTACCATAATAATTGTGACAGGCATTGCTAAATGCACACCAAAAATTCTTCTTCAGTGTAGTTGCTGGGAAGCGGCTACCCAGATGAAACTACATTTTCCAGCTTTTTTTTTTTTTTTAACATCTGGGCGTGGCTGTGTAACTAGTTCTTGCCAACAGAATATAAACAAAGTGATGAGTTTTTTACCTCCAGGCTATAGTGCCTAAAAGATTAATTGTACCTCCTCCATAGCTTCTTTTTTATCCGTTGGCTGAATGAAGAGGACTATGAAGGATTTCTGGAGGGTGAAGACCCAAGGGGGAGATAGTTTGAGCTGTCTGCTGACTAGAGACCCTGGTATTTTAATATCATGTGAACCAGAGATAGGCTCTATGGCTTCAGCTCCATGGTAGCTCTTACAATAGCAGCTCTTACCTTAATTAATACAACCCCTGACATTACATGTTCAATCCATAATTTTTTTTAATTTAACTTAATTTCTTTTCAGTGTAACAGAATTCATTGTTTATGCACCACACCCAGTGCTCCATGCAATACGTGACCTCCCTAATACCCACCACCAGGCTCCCCCAACCTCCCACCCCCCACCCCTTCAAAACCCTCAGATTGTTTTTCAGAGTCCATAGTCTCTCATGGCTCATCTCCCCCTCCAATTTCCCTCAACTCCATTCTCCTCTCCATCTCCCCATGTCCTCCGTGTTATTTCTTATGCTCCACAAATAAGTGAAACCATATGATAATTGACTCTCTCTAATTTTTGAAGGTTAGCAAGTAGGCTCCAGATTCTCAACTCATGAGATTGGATTTACATTATGGTGCAATAACTTTATATATGTAATTTCTGTATTATAATTTCTACCTAGATAGTGAATTTTCTATTCATTTTTGCTTCCTCATTCCTAAAACCCTGAATTAGTCCATGTGAAATAACTAATAAAATTAAATTAATTAAAATTGTGAGATAACTTAGTTAAATTGAAACTTAAATTAAAGGGACGCCTGGGTGGCTCAGTTGGTTGGGCGGCTGCCTTCGGCTCGGGTCATGATCCCAGTGTCCTGGGATCGAGTCCCACATCTGGCTCCTTGCTCGGCAGGGAGCCTGCTTCTCCCTCTGCCTCTGCCTGCCACTCTGTCTGCTTGTGCTCACTCTCGCTCCTCTCTCTCTCTCTCTGACAAATAAATAAATAAAATCTTTTTAAAAAAAACAACTTAAAGTTAGTGAGATAATGAATAAAATTAAATTAATTAAAATTGGAGTTGATTATTTTATACACTGAGTATGTGACTCATTCAACTCCAAAAGGAGATGGTGTGTCATTCATTTGATTCCAAAAGGTAGCAGTAGATATTTTAAATAATCAGGATATTTTAAATAATCAGGATAGCAGGTTACTCTTGGTCCTTTTTTTTGTTTGTTTTTCTCACTTTTACCAGAAGAGAATTAGCCATGGTACAGGTTTTTGTGGACAGTGTCTAATGTTGGAAATCAGGAGCCTGACTTTGTCTTGACTATACTACAAACTCTACTAAATATTGTTAAATTAGCTTGCCTCTGAGAAGAGAGAGGCTAAGCTATCTCCCAATAAATAATAAACTCATCTTGCAACTTCTCATTATTCACACAGCATCATTTACTTTATCTCTTAATTAGGCCACTTGTTTTTCAGAGCTTTTTGCTTTTCACCAGGGGTCAGACAGGGGAAGGTAGAGATGAGGTTAAAATCAACCTACCTGGTTATATTTGAAAACTTAAAGTCATGTTCTCTGCAGGTTTTGGATGATTTCTGTTTCTTGGAAGGAATGTGTTTATTGATTAATTTTAATCTTAGGTGACTTTTACCAGATCAAATACTGAGGGTGGTGAATTCCAAGGCACTTGAAGAATTTTTAAGCACTTTACCATGGTTCCTAATATGGAGATAACCATAAGGTAGATTACATTAGAAACTGTTTATGGTGGGGGAGCTGGAGTTTTGATCCTGTCCTGCATATTTCACTATCAGTGAAATCCTATATATTTCACTTTCTCCAACCTGTGGTAGTCTTTTTGTTTGGGGATCATAGCTTGGCAAGGGGGTTAGCCAGGGCTCTTTGTGAAGTAAAGAGGTCATTTTTTTTTTTGTTTTTTTGTTTTTTTTAATTTTCAGCATAACAGTATTCATTGTTTTTGCACCACACCCAGTGCTCCATGCAATACGTGCCCTCCCTAATACCCACCACCTGGTTCCCCCAACCTCCCACCTCCCGCCCCTTCAAAACCCTCAGGTTGTTTTTCAGAGTCCATAGTCTCTCATGGTTCACCTCCCCTTCCAATTTTCCTCAACTCCCTTCTCCTCTCCATCTCCCCATGTCCTCCATGTTATTTGTTATGCTCCACAAATAAGTGAAACCATATGATAATTGACTTTCTCTGCTTGACTCATTTCACTCAGCATAATCTCTTCCAGTCCTGTCCATGTTGCTACAAAAGTTGGGTATTCGTCCTTTCTGATGGAGGCATAATACTCCATAGTGTATATGGACCACATCTTCCTTATCCATTCGTCTGTTGAAGGGCATCTTGGTTCTTTCCACAGTTTGGTGACTGTGGCCATTGCTGCTATAAACATTGGGGTACAGATGGCCCTTCTTTTCACTACATCTGTATCTTTGGGGTAAATACCCAGTAGTGCAATTGCAGGGTCATAGGGAAGCTCTATTTTTAATTTCTTGAGGAATCTCCAAACTGTTCTCCAAAGTGACTGCACCAACTTGCAGAGGTCATGTTTGACATATCAGCAGAGCTGGTACACCCACTCGTCTGGGTTGGGGAGGAAGTGGAGGCTGGGTTCAGGCAAGGGACCTTTTTCTGCTTTTAGACCATGGCAAAGCATCTCAGACTGGGGTTTCATTTTATTTTTGTTTATGTGGAGTTGGTTCAGACACAAGTGAAATTGCGGTGTCTTAACCTCCAGTGATTTCAAGCACATCTTGCTTCACCAAGGTTGGTCTCTTAAGAATGCATTTTAAATCTCAGTGATGATGGTGTTCTGAATTTAGAAAGAAAAAAGTGACACACTTTCATTTCAATCTCACAATCTGACTGTTTGGGAATGGAAATTACTGAAAAATATTTTATTTTTCTTTTTAAGAAGATAGATAAGAATCCCATACACAGGCAGTTAATTTTCCTAAGACATTTTATTTTCATAGTATTTGTATAAAATTGGGAAACTGATTTATTTCTTGTGGTACTAGCTTCTATCCCAAGTTTTATCCATGGGGGCCAGAAGATAAGAACTGGGAAATAAAATCAGTTAAACTTTTATTCCATCGTGACATGTGTGTGTGAACACATGGCTAGCTGAATGTAGATCTTTTTCTCATACAAAGGATTTGAGGTTTGTTTGTTTGTTTTGTTTTAACAAAAATCTATGAAGCACATGAATTCTGTTACACTGAAAAGAAATAAAAAAAAATCTATGAAGCACAAAGGCATATAATAAATAGTTGAGAAATTGGGGAAGAATGCTTAGAAATCAAGAAAATTTATAAGCATTGGGATAAATTTAGTATAAAATATAAAATGCCTGTTTCTATACATTGGCTTATAAATATTAATTTAGTTGCTTTGAAACACCATAATTTAGTATCAAATGCTTAAAAACACTAATTTCAGTCAATATAATTAAAAATTTAGATTAAATGTATCTGGTTGGCTATTAAGGATGACATGTCCCAATTTGGTACTATTGTTTAAGTTCTAGAATGTCCCAAGAACCTGGAGGAGAGATGGTAAGAAGGCAGGCATGGAGAAAAGAAGGGCTGTTTTTGACTTGGGTTTTATTTTGGCTCTAAGGCAACTCAGGTTATAGGTGGAAAGAAAATCACTAAGACTGGAGATCAGAGCAGAAGTTTTGCTTCAAATAAAAATCCATGTCTTCAATAGTAGTCAAATCAGTGTATTCAGAAAGCAGCACTGGAATTGAGCTAGGGGATTTCTTCTTGGGTCTTTTAATCAGGTGCCAACTGCTGTCTTGGATATCCTTTGTTTTAATTTTCTAGATAAGGAGTCAGTAAGCTCTTGGACCAATCCAATGGAAATTTATTTTTGTTTTTGTTTTTTAAATATTTTATTTATTTGACAAAGATCACAAGTAGTCAGAGAGGCAGGCAAAGAAAGAGGAGGAAGCAGGGTCCCCACAGAGTAGAGAGCCTGGTGTGGGGCTCGATCCCAGGACCCTGGGATCATGACCTAAGCCAAAGGCAGAGGCTTTAACCCCCTGAGCCACCCAGGCGCCCCCGAAGTTTATTTTTGTAAATAAAATCTTATGGGAACATGGCCTTGCCCATTTATTTATATAGTGTCACAACACTAGAGTTGAATTGTTGGGTCAGAGACCATATAGCTTGCAAAGCCTAGATTATTTATCATTTGGCCCATTTATAGAAAAGGGCCCACACCTCTTCCAGATGAAAGGTCTTTCTTATTTTAATCTATTTAACTCAAGTGTATGAGTCAGACTCTCACCCTAGTTCCCACTCTGTCATATCTGGTTACATCAAGTCATTTTTGTGGTGTGATGAACAGTATTCCATGTATGGACCTGGCTTTGAACCATGCAATACAATGCTTTCTGTTTTGTTTTCACTCAACCCAATAATGCTCTGCTTTATAGTCAACATAGGACACTGAATCAGTGATATTAAGGATAAGTGGTTAAAGACTCAGGGATCTTTCTGGTTATAAGCAATAGCTCATTAGATACAGTTTTGTAAATGTAGTTAGAAATTCTGCCGGATATAAATATCCTTTTTTATCTGGGCTATTCTGACATTTATCTGTCACCTTTTCTGGTGTTTCCAGTTAGTCCCATGTGAGAGAATTGTTTAATTATTCCTGTTGTTCTCACCTTCCTCAAAGATCTTAGTATCATTTGCGAATCTGGGAATTTTAGTATGAATAGTGATATTAATACCTTTAATTTGTTTATTTTCTTTTAAGCATTTAACGTGCTTTGAGATTGATGATCTCAGTTGATACTTGTAACAGTGTTTGCCTCTGGGAAACGGATCTGATTAGCTAGAGACAAGAATGGGAAGGAGACTTAAATTTATTGGCTTTTAAATTTTGCATCATGTATGCATTTGTTATCTATTACTGTATAGCAGCCTTACCCAAAACTTAGCAGTCTGAAACAACACACATTTGTTGACTCAGAGTTTCTGTGGGTCAGGGATCCAGGTGTGGTTGGCTGGGTCCTCTGCATCAGTCTTCATATGGCTGTAAGTGAGGTGTTGGCCCAGACTGGAGTCTCCCCTAAAGGCTTAACTGGGGAAGAATCTCCTTCCAAGCTATGTGGTTGTTGTCAGGATTCAGTTCCTTGAGGACCGTTGGGCTGAGAGCCTCAGTTCCTAGTTGTTTGTTGGTTGGAGACCTCCCCAATTTCCTCTCCAACATGACAGCTAGCTTCATCAAAGCCAGAAAGCTGAAAAGGCAGTAAAAGTCTGCTAGCAAAATGAAAGTCAAATTTTATGTAACCTCATCATGAAAGTGACATTGCATCACCTTTGTCCTATTCTGTTTGTCAGAACAAGTCTTTAGGCCATCCCACAGTTCAAGGGAGGGTATTACACAAGGGCATGAGTATCAGCAGTTGGGGATCATAGCGGGTACATTTTAGAGTCTGCCTGCCACGAAGTGCATGTGTATTACCTATTTAGTAAAATTAAATAAATAAAAGTGTTTGTAGACCTCCAAGACTAAATGAAAATGAAAATTGCAGTGTAATAGGTGATTCATTTTTGTAAATAAGAAATAGCATGTGCATATATGCATATATGTGTGTGTATAATCGGAAACAAAATGATAGGAATGGAATAAATCAAATGGTTAGTGTCTTTACCCATGCAGGCTGCTATAATAGAATATCATAGACTGGATGGATGGTTTATGAGTAATAAATATTTTTTTAAAGTTTTTATTTAAATTCCAGTTTGTCAACATACAGTGTAATATTAGTTTTGGGTGTTCAATTTGTGATTCAACACTTACACCCAACACCCAGTGCTCATCACAACAAGCGCACTCCATGAAAAACAAATACTTGTATCTCACAATTCTGGATGCTGGTAAGTCCAAGATGAAGGCATTGGCAACTATGATGTCTGGTGAGCACCCACTTCCTATTTCACAGACAGCCATTTTCTTGCTATGAGGGAGCTTTCTGGGATCTCTCACAAAGGCACTAATCCCACTCATGAGGGCTCCATCCTTATGACCTAAGTACCTCCCCAAAGGCCATAACTCCTAATGCCATAATTTTGGGGATTAGGTTTCAACACATGAATTTCAAAGGGATACAAACATTCAAACTCTAGCAGTTAACAGTGATTAGTTCCATGAAGAAATGAAAAAAAAAGGATATAAAGGAACTTTTGTAGTTTGATCAAGTTCTTTGTTTTCTTCTCAACATGACAGGGAAGTAATTAGAATCATTTTGTAAAGTTGAGGTGGATAACTGGCTTTCCAATGGCATGTGGTAACTTTATGCAGGAGCAGGATTCAAAATAATTCTGAACATCAAAGTTTATTTTCCTACTTATTTATTGGATTATTTATTTCCTTCAAAACTAATTATTTTTTTGCTCAGAAAAATTATTTAAAAATTTAAAAACTACTTATAAGAATTATGAGTATTTGTTCCTGTGGTGATGCTTGGCTAACTGCCCTGGGTGGCCATCTCTAATAAATATTTCTGGCAATGAAGCTATTTTTAAACCATGATAAAATAGAAATTTGTATTTAATCCTATGGTAGGGTTGCCAGATCTAGCAAATAAAAATATAGGATGACCAATTAAATTTGAATTTCAGATACACAATGAAGAGTGTTTTATTATAAGTATGTCTCAAATATGCACATAATTTTATATGTACAATATTTGGACATGCACTACAAAATTGCTCATGTTAATCTGAAATTCACATTCAGCTAGGTGTCCTGTATTCTATCTGGAACTCTATCCTGGGCAATGGATAAAGCAGTGTAGGTTCTTGAGCAGAAGGATTACATATTAAAATAGAATTTTAACAGGATCACTCCCTACTTCATTAGTGCCTATGATACACCAAGATCCTTATTCTTTTCTTTCTGAACCAAGGACTAATCCATTGAACACACATTTATGAACTCCTGCTAGGTATGAGGCACTGCACCTGCTACTGCGGACACAAAATCAAACGAGCTTCCATTCTCACCCTCAAGAAACTCAGAACCTTATTTAGCTCATACTTCTTACAGGATATTTTCTGGGGGGGGGGTGGGGTGGGGGGAGGTTACTAAAGGTAAGAATATACCAAATCTGATAAAAACAGATCAATATGTTGTGAGTGTCTCTTAACTCTCAAAATTTAGTATTTTTTGGATGATTTTAATATACCTTAAGGCTTTTAAGATTATATGCTATAATGAATGTTTATGACAAGAATATTTTTGAAAATTGAGAAATTAAAAAAATAGTTTATAGAGTTTTATTTTCTTTGAGTCCTCATCATCATTTCTATTCTTCTGAAATAGTCACTGAAATATCTCTGTGGAAGTATAAAGAAGTAATATAATTTTGCAGAATGTGATTTACCAATGTAAGTTTGCTAAATTTGACTTTATGACTATATTCCAGGAAAATAGAAAAGCAAAACTCAATAAGGAAATAATGCACAACTAAATTTTAATAAACGTCCCAGAGATAGAGCTTTGTGTCAAGTCCTTTGTACATTGATTTAGATTCATTTTCTTTCTTTCTTTCTTTCTTTCTTTCTTTCTTTCTTTCTTTCTTTCTTTCCTTCCTTCCTTCCTTCCTTCCTTCCTTCCTTCCTTCTCTGTTTTAAGCACATTATTCCCTGAAGTTTATCCCTGTGATGTAACACAGTTGGATGACTGACTAGTTAGTTACTGCATAAATTCTAAAGTTCCATATTTTTTTATTGAGTAACAGCCCTCTGGTGTGGGGAAAGGATGACTGTGTAGTCACAGAAAAGTGGAAGAGACAATTGGAGTGTGTCATCCAAGCCTGACTGCTGTCAGATCCAGTTCTCACGTCCTCCTTGTTGGCTGTGGATCAGAGGGAATGGCCCGTGATCAGCTCACCTTTGGCTAGTTTTAGTCAATGGATAGAAGTGACAGGAGAGAGGCATGCAGGAAGAATGGAGAAGCCAGGGTTTTTTGTTCTGTTTTGTTTTTCTCCCCATTCTCTCTCTTTCTGCATCCAGCAGCCTCTCTGACCATGCCTGTACCTTTCCCAGGGCCCCAACTTTCACCTGGTCCCCACCCCGGCCTGTGCTCTGCCATTCCCTTTCCCTTCCCTGATCCAGGGAGGGCAGTGGCTAGCTGATGTTGTTGACTCATGGAGCCTATTTGGTTTCTCAAGTCCTCCATCTTCCATGGTACCAATTCCCGAGTTGAACTCTGTTATATGTACTTTAAATGGTTTCTAGTTTTCCAGATAGATTCTGGGGCATGGGAGTTTTTAGGAGAATATCCAGACATCAAGGATCCATATTTCTTACTCCTTGACATTGTCTTCAGGGGGTTTCAGTTAACCAAATGAACAGCTGTTCCTTTACCACTAATGCTTTCTGTGTTTCAAGGATGAGAGACTGCCCAGGGTCTTCGGAGCAGGGTTCCTTGGGCGAGGATTCCTGAGAACTTTTAGCTAGTAGAGCATGAATCTGTGCTTTGCCTCCAACCAAGTTCTTCTTTATTTTGTGAACACATACAGTTTCCTTTTTTTTTTTTTTAAATAGACAGTATCATTTGGTATCATTTCTAGATCAGTAATTCTTAAAATGACTATGTAAGGGAAGAGGGGAATAAAGGAAGGCAGAATGAAATGGGGGAAAAAAAGGAGTTTTGAGGTAAGGGAAGCCAATAGGGAAGATGATAAAGAATCAGGTCATAAAACTATTTTCTTGGAGAGGGGCAATACCTTTGATTAAAAGGGGAATAAGGAAGGAAGATATGGTCCATATACACTATGGAGTATTATGCCTCCATCAGAAAGGACGAATACCCAACTTTTGTAGCAACATGGACAGGACTGGAAGAGATTATGCTGAGTGAAATAAGTCAAACAGAGAAAGTCAAGTATCATATGGTTTCACTTATTGGTGGAGCATAACAAATAATATAGAGGACAAGGGTAGATGGAGAGGAGAAGGGAGTTGAGGGAAATTGGAAGGGGAGGTGAACCATGAGAGACTATGGACTCTGAAAAACAACCTGAGGGTTTTGAAGGGGCAGGGGTGGGAGGGTGGGGGAACCAGGTGGTGGGTATTAGGGAGGGCACAGATTGCATGGAGCACTGGGTGTGGTGAAAAAACAATGAATATTGTTATGCTGAAAATAAATAAAAAATTTAATTAAAAAAAAAAAGGAATCTGTTTTCTCAAAAAGGTTACTCTGAACCCTGAAATTCATTAAACACTTTGCAGATGTTTGTGTGAAATCATAAGCCATAGTAAATATAGGAAATGATGTTTACTATCTATATGGTAAATAGTAGTAATCACGGTCTCTCAGTGAACTTTGCTGACCAGCAAAGGAAAAGAAAATATTTCATAGTTAAAGCAGTGGGCTTGACAAATGGGCAGCAGTAGCAGAAACACAAAGGAGGGGAGAGGCCATCACATGTCCTTGCTTTGTTATATAGGTGTAAATGCCTTATTCCAAAACACTTACTTATAATCTGGTGAGCGAAGAGCCTTGTTAGCTGACTTGTTGAAAAAGATCAGACCCTGAAATAGGATTTGTATAAATCATAGGTCTCACTGCTTTCTCACATCAACTATAAAAAGACAAGGTGTTTCTTAAATGTTCGAAGGCATTCCTGCTGTACAGTAGTATAACATCACTCTTCAGAGCAAGGGCTTTGCTGTCAGGCTGCCTCAGTTCAAATGCAGCTTTGCTCATTTCTTATCTGAGGCATCTTGAGCTAGTTAACCTCTCTGGGCCTCTTTTGTAAAGTAGGGTCAGAAACAGCACCTCCTACATAATGTTGTGAGGATTCCACACACTTGTAAAACTTAGCCCAGTACCTGGAACTTAGGAAGCCTCCAATAAAGGTGAAATAATAATAATAATGATAATGATAATAATATAATAATATATAAAATATATATTATGTATATTATTAATATATATTATATATATTTATATAATATATAATAATAATATAAATTATTATTATATAATGTATATTATATATTTATATAATATATTAAATATATTAATTAATTAATATTAATATATAAATATATTAATATACATTACTATTATATATTTAATATATAATATATTATATAATTATATATCATTATATTATATATAATATATATATTAGTAGTATTATATTATAATTATATATTATATATTATATATTATTATATTATTATATTATTTCATATATATTATATATTATATATACTAATAATACTATTATTAGTATATATAATATACTATATATAATATACTACTACTATTATTATTTTATTATTTATTATTATTATTATTATTATTATTTTAAGATTTATTTTATTTATTTGACACAGAGAGACACAGCGAGAGAGGAAGCACAAGCAGGGGGAGTTGGAGAGGGAGAAGCAGGCTTCCTGCTGAGCAAGGAGCCTGATGGGGGACTCAATCCCAGGACCTAGGGATCATGACCTGAGCCAAAGGCAAATGCTTAATGACTGAGCCACCCAGGAACCCCAATAGTGAAATATTATTATTGTCAAAGGTGATACCTGTGATTTTAGAGCTTGTGTTAAATTCAAAATATGGGAAATACATTTAGAAAAATGCATAAAGTTATATACCATATTAAATGTAAGAAATCCTGTTGGTTTATAATTTGTTGCATCTTACAAGAAGACAAAAAAGAAAAATAAACCCCACAGTGACAGCAGGGAGATTTGACAAACAAGAAGCAATAGTAAAACATTAAACATTGGAATTCCTTTCTTCAGGCACATTCTGCACATACATGTTGAAGAGATAGTGACCGTATGTTATAAAAGCAAAAAAAGCAGAATAGTTGCGATTGGGAAATCTGCAGCAGAATAAAGTCACTGTACTTAGATGGACAATACATTACGCAATAGGTCTGAAAATGTAACCATTCAGCTTATGTACCCTTTGCTTCCTAACAATTTTTAGCTTAGTGAAGTCAAATGACATTTATTATATATAATATATAATATATAATTTAATATATATTTAATTATATTAATTATATAATTTAATATATATATAATATATAATATATTATATATATATAAATGACATTTTTTTGACAGATGGAAATTTATGAGCTGTTTAGGGAAATAAGCACATCTTAATGGGCAACATCACCTTTTCCATAAATGTAAATGGAACTTTATTTATTTTTTTTTTTTATTTATTTTCAGCGTAACAGTATTCATTGTTTTTTCACCACACCCAGTGCTCCATGCAATCTGTGCCCTCCCTAATACCCACCACCTGGTTCCCCCACCCTCCCACCCCCGCCCCTTCAAAACCCTCAGGTTGTTTTTCAGAGTCCATAGTCTCTCATGGTTCACCTCCCCTTCCAATTTCCCTCAACTCCCTTCTCCTCTCCATCTACCCTTGTCCTCTATATTATTTGTTATGCTCCACCAATAAGTGAAACCATATGATACTTGACTTTCTCTGTTTGACTTATTTCACTCAGCATAATCTCTTCCAGTCCTGTCCATGTTGCTACAAAAGTTGGGTATTCGTCCTTTCTGATGGAGGCATAATACTCCATAGTGTATATGGACCACATCTTCCTTATCCATTCATCCGTTGAAGGGCATCTTGGTTCTTTCCACAGTTTGGCGACCGTGGCCATTGCTGCTATAAACATTGGGGTACAGATGGCCCTTCTTTTCACTACATCTGTATCTTTGGGGTAAATACCCAGCAGTGCAATTGCAGGGTCATAGGGAAGATCTATTTTTAATTTCCTGAGGAATCTCCACACTGTTCTCCAAAGTGGCTGCACCAGTTTGCATTCCCACCAACAGTGTAAGAGGGTTCCCCTTTCTCCACATCCTCTCCAACACACGTTGTTTCCTGTCTTGCTAATTTTGGCCATTCTAACTGGTGTAAGGTGGTATCTCAATGTGGTTTTGATTTGAATCTCCCTGATGGCTAGTGATGATGAACATTTTTTCATGTGTCTGGTAGCCATTTGTATGTCTTCATTGGAGAAGTGTCTGTTCATATCTTCTGCCCATTTTTTAATATGATTATCTGTTTTGTGTGTGTTGAGTTTGAGGAGTTCTTTATAGATCCTGGATATCAACCTTTTATCTGTACTGTCATTTGCAAATATCTTCTCCCATTCCGTGGGTTGCCTCTTTGTTTTGATGACTGTTTCTTTTGCTGTGCAGAAGCTTTTGATCTTGATGAAGTCCCAGAAGTTCATCTTTGCCTTTGTTTCCTTCGCCTTTGGAGACATATCTTGAAAGAAGTTGCTGTGGCTGATATCAAAGAGGTTACTCCCTATGTTCTCCTCGAGGATTCTGATGGATTCCTGTCTCACGTTGAGGTCTTTTATCCATTTCGAGTTTATCTTTGTGTACGGTGTAAATGGAACTTTAAAAAATAGTTTAGATTGAAAACAATTGATAGAAACTTTCTTTCTCTCCCACTCTCTCCTGCTCCGTTTTCCCCTTCCTCTCTCTCTCTCTCTCTCTCTCTCTCCCTCTTCCTTCCTTCTGATGGATAGTGGTCCTAGTCTTCATATTAACAAATATCAAACCAGCAATAAAGACTGGCAGTTGCAGTTTTGAATGGACATCCATTTTGTCATGTTCACTGTTGGGACACCAGTTTTATGACAGGCTCTGACCAAGTCCTACTATAATGACTTTGATGGTTGATGGGGTCCATGTAGGATTTTCCACATGAGAACGCTGGAAACAAAAGACTTAAATAGCACTATTTGTAAGTGCAGTCAGGTTTAGGAAAGTGCAAATGATCATGCATATACTTCCAGGGAACTTATGATCATACTCTTCCCCTCCAGAACAAAGTAACACTTGTCGACTCAGATAAGTTAGTAGTCCATCTCACCCAATTCATTTGGCTGGAACAAGCCATGCTGGTGTGGGGAAGGCCACATGATTCTTCTTGGAAATGATAGGAGTATATCGTGTGATTTTGAGTTCATCAGCATCAAGCAATGCTGCTTCATAGTGAATCCATTGATCTACCTGTGGCAGTTTGTGCCAAACATATGCTGTGTTTTGACACCAATCCCTCCTCTTTAGAATTTGGAAACATCTATGGGTTTTGAATAGTTTAATACCCTCACCTACTCATGTGTGCAAGGTAGCTCAGAACATTTATTAAAGATGACCTTACAGCAACATTTACAGAACTAGAAATAAGAGCACATGGTTGTGAGTAAGAAAATGGTCACTCTGTGCCCAGTCCTGAAGGAAGATGAGTGGGAGGCTCCAAAGCCCAGGTTGCAGTCTCTCTCCTGGTTTTATTTGTATATTCTGTGAAATTGCGACCACATCACCGCCTCTGGACTCCCTCCTACCATGAGACTCTCTACCATTTTGGAAACACTCAGAAGGATGAAGGGCCCAGAGCAGCTGAGGCAAAGTTAACCACAACTTCTTGGTCACTAGTTTATGGGGACACCTGGCTGATTAAGTTGGTGGAGCATGTGACTCTTGATTTCAGGGTTGTGAATTTAAGCCCCACATTGGGTGTAGAGATTACTTAAAAGTAAAATCTTTAAAAAAAAATCGCTAGTTTATGAGCAGAGGAGAGGCAAAATGAACATAGTAAAAGCAATAAAGTTTGACAAATGGGCAGCAAATAGCACAAAGCTTGTAGAGGTTAGGAAGCTGGAATCAAATGGGACAACTATTCCTTTTTTCCTGAATGTTCCACTTGTATGAGCCACCTATACAAGAAGGAATGCTATCTCTTCTACTATATTGGGAGGAACAGCATCTCTTCTGCAAAATTTTCCCAGGTCACCCCAAAAGAAATACAACCTCTCTTTTGCAGATTACCTTAGAACTTTAAATGTGCTCCTTTGCATGGTAATTAACATCTCACCCCCTCTGAGTTGGATGAGACTGGAAGAAAAGGAAACAAAATAATACAAAAATGAATCTAAATAAACAGATTTGATGATAACAAATAAGTTATTTTGATAGTGTGGTCATGGAAAGGATCTTTGAGGAGGTGGTAGATAAGCTGACACCTAAAGAATGAGCAGGAACTGGCTATAAACAGCATGGAAACGAATATTCCAGAGAGGCAAAGGCCCCAAGAAAAGAAAGGACCTGGGGTGTGTACCGAGGGAGCTGTATGTAGTTTGACTAGAACTTGGGGAACATTCTGTTGCAGAAGAGAGCCTTAGAGAAGGCAAATCCACATACAGAATATGTGTCTGTTCCAGTAAGGAAAAAACACTGCACCTTCCATGGTAGAAGTGGTATCAAATATAATAAACTTCCCACCAGGTAACCAGCCCATCACCTGGGGAATGGTGCCATATGGGAACTCAGTATTGGTCTCTGCTGCTGGCAGATCAGGCACTCAACATTGGCCAGAGTCACATTGGCCTTGCTGAGCCCTTGCATAACCTCCCTCCCTGCCACCATGGTCATTTTGTTCATGAGTCCATTGGGCAATGATAAGTGTGGTTGGGGAATGAAGCTAACTGGTATCCACAAAACAGGTCACACTTAATTATTCGGATACTCCTCTTCTAGCATTGCCTTTTTGTGAGCATTCACATGAGAAAGAAACATCTTCACAGTTTTTGCCCATTCAGATGGGTCTATCCACAAACCTCTTCCCCAAATATCTTTGTCTCCAATTTTCCAGTTGTGTTTCTTCTAAGACTCTGACTATCCAACAACACCATTGGCCACCGCTACCCCCCCCCCCAAAAAAAAAGAAAAGAAAAAAGAGAACCTGACTAGTACATCTAATTTCATTGGACAAATTGGTTTTTAAGAATCATTTCTTTGTGGAATATATTGCTTGATCAGACATAGTAGATTTACCCATATAATTTAGTGTACTCTGTCCAACGGACAAAATGCAGTAATTATTTTTTACTTAATTACTGGAAAGCTTGAATCATAAAAAGTAATTGTCAGCTAAAAATATTTCTACTTAAACTTTGGTTGTGTTCATAATATATATGAAAATTTATGAGTGCATTTTCATTTAAAAACATACTTAAAGACCAATACAAGGTCATCACTTCTTTTTGAAAAATGCATCTTTTTGTTATCCCATTACCTTGGGGGAAATATGATCTTGCTAAGTATCTTTATTACTTTATTACTATGCCTTCCATATTCCACTCTTGTATCTGAAAATCATGGAAAACCAAAGCTAGAGAGAAGAGAAGTAAGTAATATATTACCCAAAGTAGTCATAAAATATTTTTTTATTAACTCTGCTGAGGTTTTCAATTATGAAGTGGCAGAAATATTTAATTTGTATTTTAACATCATGGTGCAATTAATTTAATTATTTTTCTGAACAAAACAAATATGATACAAAAACATGTGCTGGTAACTATCAGGAATTTATTCAGTAACAAAATTGCAGTGAACCAAACAAAGTCCCTGCCTTCAAGGAGTTTGAATTCCAGTGGCAAGGCTAACTGTAAATAAATTAACAAATAAATATATAACATCATGTAATGATAAATGTATTAAAATAATGGATTGTGTTCATAGCATTGATTACCAAAATGCTTATATTCAAACTTGGCTATAATGAAATCTTTTATTTTTGCCTCTTCAGAAAATCATGGAAAGCATGCTCCTTTGTAAATACAATCAACAGAGTTTGCTTCCTGTTATAAGGAAAAATTTGGAAGGTAACTTGGAGCTAAAGAAGAAGGTATTGAGCAGTTATTTTTGGTTTTAGTTTCTCCAATTTCTTTCCAATATGCAAAGTTAGGTTTGTGAAGAAAGCTCTAGTCTCTTTTACTTCCTGTTTTAGTAGTAAAACAGAAGTCTAGGAAAGTCGACTATGACCAAGCGATAATGACAGTTTATTCACTGGAGAACTTTGTTTTTCTCCTGCCCATAAGCATAGCCTTAGGAAGATGAAACCCTCACCACAGCACATGTGTACATTTTGCTGAACTGACCAAAAATTGCACAATCCAAATCCCAGTCTAAAAGTTGGGAATTACACTGGAAAACCTAACTGAAACTGACAAAAGATGATAATTATAAAAAAGATTAGTATTTGAGACCCCCAAAGTCAGTTATTTAAAATAGTAATTACTAGAAACAAAATTCAATAATATTTTTGAAATTTATTCTTCAAAAACCAGTCACTAGATGGACCAGTAGAAATCCTTCTTTAGCTGGCTGGAAAAGTAAAGTACTAAAATAAGTAGCCCTGTTCCATAGTAGTTTGTTTTGCATGTTAGGTAAGTACCTTTAGAGGTACTGAGGTATTTAGAATACCCAAGAGGAAACTTTTCAGTCTACTTTCATTTTTCCAGTATCTTTCACATGAATTTCCTAAGGCGTTTATTCTTGGTTATGTACCAGGGTGTTTATTCTTGGTTGTATGGTGATCTATGAAGACAAAGATGAGTACTGAGACACTAGTCTAATCAGGATTTCTTGCCATTAAATTTAGGAGCAGGTGCAACACATACCACCCAAGCTCCTGTTTTCTGCTCATGTTAAATCAGCACAATATTGACCATTTTCTTCTGGACCTTTTCACAAGGAATCTATGCTCAGTCTTGGTGGGTCTCTACAATTGTCTTGCCTTAATGTGAGATTCAGTGTAAACTAATAGGTCAAGTGATAACTATCTATTAAAAATGTTCCTTTCTTCTATCTACTTAAGATTCACTTTCCAGGCACTTCAGAAGCCTTAAGGTCAGAGACTACACTAAGCATTTGTTTAAGACTATCTGCTTACACTAAGTGCAGCTGTTTGGATTTCTTCAAGTCTCCAAAGTCTCCTCCTGAGCTGTGTCTGTATCTGGTGAATTTTTAGCTTTTACCTCCCTCTTGATTCTTACAACCACTATCCTTTTTCTAAATCACTCTGCTTTACTATGAACACTGCCTTGACTCATCTTCATTGACCAACAACACAAGGCATTTGTATTTAACAGACTATGCTGAAGTTTGGAGTTGTACAGTGGTGTTACATGCAGTATTATCGACAAGCAAAAAGTTAAATTTTAATAGGAGTTATCATGGTTGTACCATGGCCTCCATTGGCCATCCATCCTGGTTTTCCTTTCCTTTTTGGTTGTCTCTCCTTAGGCTTTTTGTCCTCACTTGTGGTTAGAGTATCATCCTCTGTCCTGCCCTTTCCTTGGAACCTGTTGGATTAGTTTACTTGGGCTGCCATAACAAAATACCACAGACCAGAGAGCTTAAACAATGGAAATGTATTGTCTCCCAGTTCTGGAGGCTGGAAGTCCAGGACTAAAGTGCTGGCTGGTTTGACTTTTCTGGAAGCTTCTCTCAGCTTGCAGATGGCTGTGTTCTCTCTGTGTTGCTATGTGGCCTTTCCTCTGCGCATGCATGGCAGCCCTGGTACCTCTCCTGTGTCTGAATTTCCTCTATTTTTTTTTTTAAGATTTTATTTATTTATTTGACAGACAGATCACAAGGAGGCAGAGAGGCTGGCAGAGAGCGGGGGGAAGCAGGCTCCCTGGTAAGCAGAGAGCCCGATGCGGGGCTTAATCCCAGGACCCTGAGACCATGACCAGCGCTGAAGGCAGAGGCTTAACCCACTGAGCCAGCCAGGCACCCCTGAACTCCCTCTTATATTGACACCAGTCAGAACAGATTAAGGCCCACCCTAACAGCTTCATTTTAACTTAATTACCTCTTCAAAGATCCTATCTTGACTGTAATCACATTCCAAGGTACTAGGATTTAAGGCTTCAACACAGGAATTTCGGGGAGGACACAATTCAGGGCATACATCTCCCAAGTACTTTCCTTCTTCTGTTTCATTGCCAGCCTCCAATCCTCAAATTTCCTTTCCATTTCCTTCTTTCTTTCTTGAGAGAGAGAAGGAAGGGGGAGGGGGCAGAGGGAGAGGGAGAGGGAGAGAATCTTAAGCAGATTCCATGCCCAGTGCAGAGCCCATCATAGGTCTTGATCTCATGACCCTGAGGTCATGACCTGAGCTGAAATCAAGAGTCAGACACTTAACTGACTGAGCCCCCCCCTACCCCCCGTGCTCCTCAGTTCTATTTCTAAAGCAGAGCAACCTTGTTTTCTATTAAATACTCAGTATGTTCCAAACAAAATGTTATCTACTTTTGGACTTCTTTTTTTTTTTTTTGGAAGCAATATAGCTCAGGTGGAAGTTTTAAAATTATAGTTTCTACTATAGGGGCACCTGGGTGGCTCAGTGGGTTAAGGCCTCTGCCTTCGGCTCAGGTCATGATCCCAGGGTCCTGGGATCGAGCCCCGCATCGGGCTCTCTGCTCGGTGGGGAGCCTGCTTCCTCCTCTCTCTGCCTGCCTCTGCCTGCTTGTGATTTCTATCTGTCAAATAAATAAATAAAATCTTTTAAAAAAAAATAAAATTATAGTTTCTACTATAAAATAGGTAAATTCCATGGTCTGATTCCATCAGTATTTGTGCATAAGGAGGAAAAATACCATGAGTTATTTTCCTTGTCCTGAAGTTCCCTAAGGGCCACTGGATGGGTGGATTTGGCTGAGATGCATGGTTTTCCTTTGAGAATTCATGTATTTTCTCTTGAGTTTACTCACTTGACTTATAATAAGGACTTGTAGAGACATTAATTCAGAGGAATTATCTTGTCAGCTGCTGGTATCAACCTCAAGACTTTTTTCAAACAAAAGGTATCTAGTGCATAACTGTTAACCTTACATTAATAAGCCAAAGGAGTAGACCTGAGTCTCCATACCTCTCCTTCCCCAGTCTCTCCTGTCCTGACAGCCCCTCCTCCAATTCCATTCTTTTGGGAACTACTTTTTCAATTCAAGCACTCACAGCACTCATTCATTCCAAGAAACCTTTATAAGCAGTTGGTCTATATTGTCTTTAATCTTTTAGATATTTTGCAAGGTAGCCATTATTAAACATATTAGATAGATGAAAGGTTGTAGGTCAAGGCCTCATGCAGCATCTTACTTTCATGCTATTTATTAACAGAATATGAATTTGACCTATGTCTAACAAGTCCTAATGTCCCTGCTCTTTTCACTGCACAAGAACAGCAGATATAAGAAACTTCTGTTTTTGAAACTGCCATAAGATTTTGAAATTCTCAACATTCATAGTCCTGTCTTCAAATATTTGGATACTATAAAGTCTATTCCTATTTATATTCCTTTTCCTCCCTTTTAAAAATTAAAGAAATTTTGGGGGAAGATTTTTCCCTAATCCCATAGTCCCCTAAGATTACTCTCATTAACTTCACATTTTACTTTCCTGTCCTGGTTGGTATTAGTTAACATTCTGACAAGTCTCCTCAGCCAGCCGGTCCTGGTTGAGGCAAGGAGAGAATTGAGTCATGCCTGTGAAGGTCAGATACAGCAGGAGGAGGTACATAGCAGTTGATGGGAGGCACTGAAGGGAAGAAGTCCTGGGTCAATGCCAAAAGGGAGTAAATGATTGAGACATCATTCCAGGAAGCAGAAAGCTGGTGAAAGTTTTGGGAAATAAATGCAACTTCATGAACCAGGAAGTAGTTCAAAAGGTGAATCATGAAGAAAAACCCAGAAGAAGCAACAGACTAAAACAATGTGGCCAAGGGCCAAAAGAAATAAACATAGGTTGAAGGGTAGTTCAGGAACAAAACCTTTGATTGCGTTGATATTATCCTTTATGCATTTCTTAGCTATATCATTAAGGCCCAGTTAAAATGTCACTAGGACTGGAATTTTAGATCTACCTCTCTGTAATAAGAAATTATCGTGTTATAGATATTTAAGTTAATTGCTTGGTGAGTATTATGTTGTTCTTCTGAATTCCTTTTTTTTTCTAAAGTCATCATGATGGGGAAGAGAGACACAAACATAATCAGTAATAAATTTTTATTGCATGCTTAAATCATCCTAACATCTTTATGGCAGAAACATATTATTTTCATTGCACAGATGAGACAATGGAGGTACAAGAATGCTGAGTAACTTTCTCATGTTTACACAATGAGTAAGTGGCATAGCAAGGATTTGAATTGACTACTATGCAGTGAGGTAAGAGGTAAAATAATGATATAGTATAAACAAATGAGGATCTAATGATTTCTTCTTGGATGAAGATCAGAGAGTTCTGCTAATGGGAAGCCTTATCTTCTTTGAGTCATCCCATGACTTGGTGCCCATGTAAATATTACCTCTGTGCTCTCACATTAATATTACCCTTGATACTATTCTCATTACCCAGATGCTAAAAGTAATACATGAGAAAGGATTCATCCTGATTTTTCTTTTACCAAACCTCTCCAAGTTTTATTTATTTTTATTTTCTTTAAGATTTTATTTATCCATTTGACAGACAGAGATCACAAGTAGGCAGAGAGGCAGGCAGAGAGGGGGGGGAAGCAGGCGCCCTGCTGAGCAGAGGCTCGATCCCAGGACCCTGGGATCATGACCTGAGCCGAAGGCAGAGGCTTTAACCCACTGATTACCCAGGCATCCCTCCAAGTTTTAAAGACTTTCTCACTCTGCAGAGCTGGGGTGTATTTAAATTCTAAGCCTGTATTTAAATTCTAGTTAGTTAACATATAGTGTAATATTTGTTTCAGTAGTAGATCTTAGTGATTAATCACTTACATATAATACACAGTGCTCATCACAGCAAGAGCTTTCCTTAATGCCCAACACCCAGTTAGTCCATCCCTCACCCACCTCCTCCCCAGCAACCCTCCATTTGTTCTTTATAGTTTAGAGTCTCTTATGGTTTGCCTCCCTCTCTTTTTTCCCCCTTCCCCTATGTTCATCTATTTTGTTTCTTAAATTCTACATATGAGTGAAATCATATGGTATTTGTCTTTCTCTGACTGACCTATTTTGCTTAGTATAATATACTTTAGCTCCGTCCACATTGTTGCAAGTGGCAAGATTTCATTCTTTTCAATGGCCAAATAATATTCCATTATATGTATAAACCACAGCTTCTTTATCCATTCATCAGTCAATGGACATTTGGGCTCTTTCCATCATTTGGTTATTGTTGATAATGCTGCTATAAACATTGGGGTGCATGTGCCCCTCTGAATAAGTATTTTTTTATCGTTTTGGTAAATACTTATTAGTGCAATTGCTGAGTCATAGGGTGGTTCTATTTTTAGCTTAGTTTTGTCAATTGTTTCCTTCACTGTGAAGATTTTTATCTTTTTTTTAAAGATTTTATTTATTTATTTGACAGACAGAGATCACAAGTAGGCAGAGAGGCAGACAGAGAGGAAGGGAAGCAGGCTTCCTGCTGAGCAGAGAGCCCGATGCGGGACTCGATCCCAGGACCCTGGGGTCATGACCTGAGCCGAAGGCAGAGGCTTTAACCCACTGAGCCACCCAGGCGCCCTGAAGATTTTTATCTTGATGGAGTCCCTAATGGTTCATTTCTGCTTTTGTTTCTCTTGCCTTCAGAGATGTATCTAGTAAGAAGCTGCTATGGCCAAGATCAAAGAGATTACCACCTGTGTTCTCCTGTAGGATTTTGATGGTTTTGAGTCTGGCATTTAGGTCTTTCATCCATTTTGAATTTATTTTCGTGTCTAGTGTAAGAAAGTGGTCCAGTTTCATTCTTTTGCATGTAGCTGTCCAGTTTTCCCAACACCATTTGTTGAAGAAGCTGTCTTTTTTCCATTGGATAGTCTTTTCTGCTTTGTTGATTAGTTGACTGTATAGTTGTGGCTCCATTGTCGGGTTTTCTACTATGTTCCATTGATCTGTGTGTCTGTTTTTGTGCCAATACCATACTGTCTTGATGACTACAGCTTTGTAATATAACTTGTAAATCCTGAATTGCAATGCCTCAGAAATTGTGGTGTTTTTCTTTTTCAGGATTGCTTTGGCTATTTGAAATCTTTTGTGGTTCCATACAGATTTTAGGATTGTTTGTTCTAGTTCTTTGAAAAATGTTGGCGGCATTTTGATAGAGATTGCATTAAACATATGGATTGCTTTGGGTAATAGAAATATTTTAACAATATTTGTTCTTCTAATCCATGAACATGGAATGTTTTTCCATTTCTTTCTATCCTCTTCAATTTCTTTCATCAGCATTCTATAGTTTTTAGAGTATATATCTTTTACCTCTTTGGTTAGGTTTATTCCTAGACATCTTATGGTTCTTGGTGCAGTTGTAAATGGGATCAATTCCTTGATTTCTCTTAATGCTGCTTCATTATTGGTGTATAGAAATGCAACAGATTTCTGTATGTTGATTTTGTATCCTGTGGCTTTCCTAAATTCATGTATCAGTACTCAAAGTTTTGGATGGAGTCTTTCAGGTTTTCTACATAGAATATCATGTCATCTGTGAACTGTGGAAGTTTGACTTCTTCCTTGCTGCTTTGGACGCCTTTTATTTCTTTTTGTTGTCTGATCGCTGAGGCTAGTGCTTCCAGTCTATATTAAATAATAATGGTGAGAGTGGACATCCCTGTCTTATACCTGACCTAAAGGGAGAAAGCTCTCAGTTTTTCCCCACTGAGAATTATATTAGCTATGGGTCTTTCGTATATGGCCTTTATGATATTGAGGTATGTTCCCTCTATCCCTACTTTGTTGAGGGTTTTTTTTTTTTTTAATGAAGAATAGATGCTGTATTTTATCGAATTTTTTTTTTTGCATCTATTAAGAGGATCATATGGTTCTTATCCTTTCTTTCATTAATGTGGTATATCATGTTGATTGATTTGCAAATATTGAATTACCTTGCAGCCCAGGAATAAATCCCACTTGATCATGGTGAATAATTCTTTTGATGTACTGTTGGATTTAATTTCCTAGTATTTTATTGAGAATTTTTGCATCCATGTTCATCAGGGTTATTGGCCTGTGGTTTTCTCCCTTTTAGTGGGTTCTTTGTCTGGTTTTGAAATTAGGGTAATGTTGGCCTAGTAGAATGAGTTTGGAAGTTTTCTTTCCATTTCTATTTCTTGGGAACAGTTTGAGAGGAGTAGTTATTAACTCTTCTTAAATGTTTTGTAGAATTCCCCTCAGGAGCCATCTAGCTCTGGATTTCTGTTTGTTGGGAGATTTTTGATTACTGGTTCAATTTCTTTGTGTTATGAGTCTGTTCAACTTTCCTATTTATTCCTATTCAGTTTTGGTAGTTCATATGTTTCTAGGAATTTACCCATTTCTTCCAAATTGTCCAATTTGTTAGCATATAATTTTTCATAATATTCTCTTATAATTGTTTGTATTTCTGTGGTGTTGGTTGTTATTTCTTCTCTCTCATTTGTGATTTCACTTATTAGGATCCTTTTTTTTAAAATATTTTATTTATTTATTTGACAGAGAGACAGATCACAAGTAGGCAGAGAGGCAGGCAGAGAGAGAGAGGGAAGTAGGTGAGCAGAGGGCCTGATGCGGGACTCGATCCCAGAACCCTGGGATCATGACCTGAGCCAAGGCAGAGGCTTTAACCCACGGAGCCACACAGATGCCCAAGGATCCTTTTTTTTTTTTTTTTTTTTTTTTTCTTTTTGATCTTCTTGGCTAGGCATTTATCAATTTTATGATTTCTTTCAAAGAACCAACTCCTGGTTTCATTGATTGGTTCTACTGTCTTTGTTTGTTTGTTTGTTTTCTATATCAGTTATTTCTATTCTAATCTTTATTATTTCCCTTCTGCTGGCTTTAGGCTTCATTTGCGGTTCCTTTTCTAGCTCTTTTAGGGGTAAGGTTAGGTTGTGTATTTGAGACTTTTCTTACTTCTTGAGGTAGGCCTGTACTTCTCTCTTATGACCACTTTTGCTGCATCTCAAAGATTTTGGACTGTGGTGTTTTCATTTTCATTTGCTTCCATGTATTGTTTTATTTCTTCCTTAATTTCCCGGTTATCGCACTCAGTCTTTTATGGGATGTTTTTTAGCCCCCATGTATTTGCGGTCTTTCCAAATTTTTTCTTGTGGTTGACTTCAAGTTTTGTAGTGTTATGATGTGAAAATATGCACAGTATGATCTCAGTCTTTTTGTACTTGTTGAGGGCTGATTTGTGACCCAGTTTGTGATTTATTTTGCAGCATGTTCCATGTGCACTCAAAAAGAATGTGTATTCTGCTGCTTTAGGATGAAGTGTTCTGAATATATCTATGAAGTCCCTCTGGTCCAGTGTGTCATTCAAAGCCATTGTTTCCTTGTTGATTTTCTGCTTAAATGATCTGTTCATTGCTGTAGCGGGGTGTTTGATTACTACTATTATACTACTATACTACTGTTATCATATTATTACCAATGAATTCCTTTATGTTTGTTATTATTTGATTTATATATCCAGGTGCCCCAAAGTTGGGGGCATAAATATTTGCTTATTAGATCTTCTTGTTGGACAGACCTTTTAATTAAGATGTAATACCCTTCTTCATCTCTTGTTGCAGTTTTTTGTCTAAAATCCAGTTTTTCTGATATAAGTATGACTATTCTTTCTTTTGAAATCCATTAACAGATAAATGGTTCTCTATCCCCTCACTTTCAATTTGCAGGTGTCTTTAGGTCTAAAATGAGTCTCTTATAGATGGTGTATGGATGGACCTTGTTTGGTTGGTTTTGTTTTGTGTGTTTTTTTTTTAAGATTTTATTTATTTATTTGACAGACAGAGATCACAAGTAGGCAGAGAGGCAGACAGAGAGAGAGGAGGAAGCAGGCCCCACGCTGGGCAGAGAGCCAGATGTGGGGCTCAATCCCAGGACCCTGGGATCATGACCTGAGCTGAAGGCAGAGGCTTTAACCCACTGAGCCACCCAGGTGCCCCTGGTTGGTTTTTTTTTAATCCATTCTGATACCCTATGTCTTTTGATTGAAGTATTTAGTCCATTTACATTCAGAGTGATTATTGATAGATATGAATTTAGTGCCATTGTATTAACTGTAAAGCTGGTATTTGTGGAGATTTTCTCTGTTCCTTTCTAGTCTTTGTTGTTTTTGGTCTTTCTTTCTCATGCAAAGAGTCCCTTTTAATATTTCTTGCAGGGGTGGTTTGATGGTCACAAACTCCTTTAGTTTTTGTTTGTCTTGGGAACTCTTTATCTCTCCTATTCTGAATGAGAGCCTTGCTGGATGAAGTGTTCTTGGCTGCATATTTTCCCCATTCGTCACATGGAATCTATCATGCTACTCTCTCTGGCCTGCTGAGTGTCTATGGAGAGATCTGCTGCTACATTATTTGTCTTCTCTTGTAGGTTAGGGTTTTCTTTTCCTTTGCTGCTTTAGGGACTCTTTCCTTATCTCTGTATTTTGCCAGTTTTACTATGATATGTCTTCATGTTGGTCTGCTTTTATTCATTTTGATGGGCGTTCTCTGTGCCTCCTGGATTTGGATGTCTGTTTCCTTCCCAGATTAGGGAAGTTTTCAGCTGTAATTTGCTCAGATAAACCTCCCCCTTTTCCCCTCTCTTCTTCTTCTGGGACTCCTATGATATGAATGCTATTTTGCTTTATGCAGTTCCTGAATTCCCTATGTCTATATTTGTGACCCAATATTTTTCTTTCCCTCTTCTTTTCAGCTTCATTATTTTCCATAATTTTATCTTCTATCTCACTAATTTGTTCTTCTTCTTCTTTCATCCTATGGTCATTACATCCAGTTGGTTTTGCACCTTGGTTATAACATTTTAAAATTTCAACCTGACTAGTTTTTAGGTCTTTCATCTCTGTGGTACGGGAGTCCCTGGTGTTTTCTCGACTTTTCTCAAGCCCAGCTAGTATCCTTAGTATGCTTATGATTGTTGTTTTAAATTCTCATTCAGGCATATTACTTATATCTGTTTTGATTATATCCCTGGATATGACCTCTTCTTGCTCTTTCTTTTGGGATAAATTCCTCTACCTTGGCAATCTTGGCATTTTATCCAGGTCTCTGTCTTCTCTGTGTCATGAAAGCCTGTTATGTTTCCTGCTCCTGACAGTGATGGCTATATTAAGAAGAGGTTCTATATGGTCCAGGGCCTGGTCTTCAGGAACTGTTTCTGGTGAATGCTGTGTACATGCTCTGGTTGTGTTTTGGCTGCTCTTTTCCTCAGGTCAGACCTCTGCAGAATTTCTCCTTGCCTGCAGTGGGGAATGTATGGGCCTTGTCAACAGTGTGTAGCAAGTTTCAACTAGGTGCATTTTGGTCTGCTTATTAAAAGAGACTTGATCCTCTTTTCATAAAGCTTATGCTTACAGCACTCTATGGTCAGTAGACTTGGTGGGTGCAGGGCAGGGGGATTGTTTGTGCTCATCTTCTAGGGGAGGGGCCTACTGCTGCTCTGACTCTCAGGCACATCTGCCCTAGCTCAGAAGCACCTGCAGAGTACAAGGTGGTGAGGCTTGATCTAAGCGGCTCAAGCTTCCATTGTGGGGTGCTGTGCTGCTCACTGGAGGCAGAAAGTGTTGATGGGGGGGGCGGGTGGCAAGGAATGGCGTCAGCCTGCTTTCTCATCCCTAGGGAGGGGAGTTCATGCCCACCACTTTAGGAAGCCCTCACAGAAGAGTGAATAATTTCTCCTTATTTGTCCCAGACATCCCTCAGATCCCTGCCTTCACCCTGTCTATGTCTGACAAACAGCAGTGCAGTGTTCCTGTGTTTTATCTCAGGTGTGCCAGTTGGGTTTCAAAACCCTGAACTTTAGGGACTTGGCATGGTGTGGGCCTGCACTGATTCTTTGGGGGAGGGTCTCGCTGCACTGTGGCTAGTGCCAGTTTTTCCCAGAAGGGCAGTCACACGAATGTGCAGGGGCTTGGAGTTCATGGTAAAGCACAGAACAAAGCAGGTGTCCAGGTTAGCTGCCTTCAGCAGGTATCTCTGCTTATATGCTAATGAATAGGATACCTTAATGGTGTCCATTGGCACTTTTGTCCCTGGAAAGGCAGTGCCACCTCTCCCAAATGCAACCAAGAAGGAGAACTGTCTCTCCCAGTGTGATTCAGGGGATCCTTAGGCCATACTGTCTGCCCCTGGGCCTCTGCCCTCCTTCTCCCCAGGAGCATCTCTATGTCCACCAGGCTCCACCTGGTGAGGGTGTGGACTTCTAAAACTTCAGACTTTCATATCTGTTGCTTGTAAAAACTTACAATAATCAACCCCATCACTGTTTTCCCCATCAATTGTTTTGGAGAAGTGTGTGTGTGTGTGTGTGTGTGTGTGTGTGTGTGTGTGTGTGTATGTGTATGCGTGCGCACGCAATGCCCTGTGCTCTGTTTTCTCTCTCTCTCTCTCTCTCTCTCCTCTCTCCCTGGTCAGGGATCCCTTTGCTCTGCATCACTGGTGATTCTGTTCTTCTCCAAATCATTTCTCTGTATCTCCTGCTTTCTACAATGTGGCCTCTTTTCTCCTTCTAATTGTGCAGTCTGTTTTCCCAGTCCTCAGATCAATTTCCTAAGTGTTCAGACTGATCTAGCAGTCTTAGAGGGATGAGGCAAGCATAGAGTGCTCCTACTACTCTGCCATCTCAACTCCTCTCCTCAAGTTAATTTTAGAAATTCTAGATATCAAGTGCTATAATTATTCATTGCTTGTACTGAATATTTGGTAAAAAATAGAGTCAGGCAACATGATAAAATCCACATGACAATTTTTATGCTTCAAGAAGTTTGGATATAAGAAATTACTTTCTGAACAAAATGTTCTCTTGTGAATAGTTCTTTCTGTAATTATTATCCCAAGCATAAGAGTAGACTGGCCTAGAAATATTAGTTAAATTCCCTTTTCATTGTCACGATTCTTTAATAGAAGTTCCCATAAGAAAAGTTCAACAGATCAAGGAAAACTATTTCCCAAACATTTTTAATGATTATTTATTTATTTATTTATTTAACAGACAGAGATCACAAGCAGGCAGAGAGGCAGGAGAGGGGTGGGGGGGAAGCAGGCTCTCCGCTAAGCAGAGAGCCCGATGTGGGGATTGATCCCCAAGACCCTGGGATCATGACCTGAGCTGAAGGCAGAGGCTTTAACCCACTGAGCCACCCAGGCACCCTATTTCCCAAACATTTATCAATTAATGTGAAAAGTCTAGTTTCTCCATATTTTCCACTTACTTTTAGGTTGTATGATCATAGGAGTAAAAAATATCTCTAATAATGCCCACAGCCAATGAAGTTAAGGGGAAACCATAGCTAATTCTAGTGCTTAGGAAATGGAGGTTTTTGAAAAATGATTTTGTCATTTGAATAATTCTGTAAATATCATTACACCTGCCCATAGTTGTAGAAAATAATGACATTGAAAGGATTAATTAATAATACATCATTTTTATGGACTAGATTCTATTAAAACAAAACAGAATAAATATATAAAAAGTAGATTTCTGGGGAAGATGGCAGAGTAAGAGAATCCTAAACTCACCTCATCCCATGGATACACATAGATAGCACCCACATCATATGAACACCCACCACTGTAAATAACCTAGAAAATGACCAAAGATTGGCAAAACAGACTTCACAGCTACATGTAGAGAAGAGACCTCACTGAAGATGGTAAAAAGGGTAGAGACATGGTGGGAAACCAAAGTGACCCTTGAGACTGTCCACTGGAGGGGGAGATACCATAAGTACCAACAAGGGAGAGGAGCAGACTGCACACTAGGCACCCTGGGTGTGGGGGACCTGCACTGGGAAGATGGATCCCCATAACATTTGACTTTGAAAACCATAGGGCTTAACTTTGTAAAGTTTACACTTTTTTCATGCAAGGACAAGAGTGCTTATACAGATTTTCTAGCTAAATACATTTATTAAATATTATTAATCATATAAAGAACAGCATCTTTAATGCTGTTTTAGATCCCTTTTGGTAAAGATTCAAATAGTGATTATTTGAAGCAGTTGCTGAAACAACTCTGGAATGTGGACTCCTGATTATGGTCTTCCAAATACTTAAAGTACATGAGTGTAAATTACTGCTCAGAGTATTATAAATATTAACTAACTGCCCTCAGGGTGTGGATTAAAGTTAAAACACACACATATACAGATACACACACTCTGTTTAGGTGAATATTTTAAAGTGTATTTCTGACAACTGAATGGCATCATATGCACGATGTAATACCAAATTCTTTCCTTGTCCTTATATCACCTATTTTATATGATCTCATCTATAGTATCCTCTAGGTCATTACAATCCGGGCATACTTATTTCTGTGCCATTTCTCCATCACGCTCTGCCTAATTTTGCACAGCACCTTTGCATCTGTAGTTATTTTGCTTGGAATATTTCCTCAGATAGTCATATGGCTAGGTCCTTCACTTTACTCAAGTACCTTGAACAGATGTTACTTTCTCAAGAGAGCTTTGCTGATCACCTTAGCACTTCTCACTCTTTATCCTCTTCCTCTTTTTTCTTTTTCATAGAACTTAGCCTCACTTGAAATCTTGTTATACATTAATTAATTAATTTGTTTGTCATCTGTTTCCCTCACCTGAAATAAGGTCTATGAGAGCAGGACATTTCCTCTTTGGTTCATTATTTTATCAATAGTGCCTGAAAGATGGTAGTGCTTAGAAATCTTCACCAAATGAATGGGCGACTCTATATTCATTCAAACTGTAATATCTTTACCTATATTCTATCATGCTATAATAGATTTCTTAACTCATTGAAAATCTGTTGGATGATGCTTAACTGATTCTTTGAAATGGGATCCAAATCACACTGCAGGCTAAGTGGCAGCTGGAGCTGAAAATGGCCCAGCGTGGAACTTGCGGTATTCATTTCTCCATTTTGTTTGTTAATACAACACATATTTCTGGAGCATTATGTGGCAGACACCATGATATCTCACCAGTAGGTTAGGAGTCTGTCTTTATCAGGTTGAAAGTCTATGAGGGAAGACAGACAATGAAATAAGCAATTAAAATCAACAATGGTAGGTGCTATTATAAGATAAACCAGGATGCTATGTTCTTACCTGTTTGGAAAAGCTGATCATTAAATTTCTAGGGACTTTGCAAGCTGTTATTAAATTTAGCCATTATTAAAAATTAAAATATGTAAACATGCAATTGTATGAACCATATTAAAAGCAAAGCAAAATCATAGAATTACATATAAAGCAAAGCATTAAAATAAATGCTTAAAATTCATCATTTCCTAATTATCGGGCTCTTGAAGTTATTTACATCTATTGTATCTGTTTCATGGAATCGTCATATTATGATGTGTTACTGTGCATCTTTCCCAACTCTGAATTCAGTGGTAATCACATTAGTAGTTTGAAATTAACTATGGTGTGAGTATTTATACCAATGAAATTGCTGTAAGTCCAATTTTTCCCCTCAGAGAGCCAGCTATAAACATTTATTAGGACACCATTGCTATAAAAGCACATAGGAAGGGCACCTAACCTTGCTTGGTGTCATCAGGCAAGGGACCTGAAAAGGAAAGCAGGAGTTAACCAGTGCAAAGTTGCTTGAGTGGTGGAGAGCATTCCTACCAATATCAAGGACAAATAGGTGAGATAGTTCTTATCCTCATTATTATACACCGTGCCTCTCTAGAATCATACCTTTTTCCTAACTTAAAAAATAGGTATACAATGCATCGTTATAGGAAGTCCACCGTGTGTTATAGAAAGAAGACTGTCTCTTGCATTCTTGCTTCCTTTCTCTGTCCTCTGTCTGTTTGTGTCTTTCTTTGTTATTGGACGATCTTCTGAAATGGTTGCTTCCTGCTACCTGATTAACATTTCCTGGTGTTTAATAAGAGCTAGTTTGCAGACTTCTCATTTGCTTGGCTTAGCCTGGGAGAGGAGACCAGGAGTCAGGGGCAACTGTGCAGTCAAGCAAGGTTCTATGCCTGGAAGGGCACTGCCACATTTGGTTTAATGTTCTACTGGTATCGCTTCTCGGCCTTTTGGCTAAGACCAAGTGTTCTACTGTTGTTGTATTGAAATTCTTGATACTCTTCCTACAGGGGACCCCATATAACTATTCTATATATAACATATATATAACAAAATACTGAACTTTGCTAATCATATGGCCAGTCCTGCTAGAGTTCAAATAGGGATGACACCTAGGTTTCTAACAAAAATAAAATCCTTATCAGCAACTTGGTATGTTGTGCATGAACTGACAAAATAGAATTTCTTTAAAATTTTTAATGAAGGGCACATGCGTGGTTCAGTCAGTTGGGCTCTGCCTTCGGCTCTGGTCATGATCTCAGGGTCCTGGGATCTAGCCCAGCATCAGGCTCTCTGCTCGGTGGGCAGCCTTCTTCCCCCCTCTCTCTGCCTGCCTCTCTGCCTACTTGTGATCTCTTTCTCTGTCATATAAATAAATAAAATAAAATCTTTAAAAAAATAAATTTTTTAATGAATGTGCAATTTAGTCATGAACTACAATAAAATTGATATGATAAAAGAACACATTTAAAAAAAATTACTTATTACTTTGACAGAGACAGAGAGCACACAAGCAGAGGGAGCAGCAGGCAGAGAGAGTGGGAGAAGCAGGCTTCCCACTGAGTAGGGAGCCTGATGCCGATGTGGGGCTCTATCCCACATCATGACCGTAGCTGAAGGTACTTAACTGCCTGAGCCACCCAGTCGCCGCAATAAAAGAACACTTTAAACAAATCAGGTTTGAAGTTTTAATGGGAATTTTTGTTTCATAAGATTAACAAGACTAGGGGCACCTCGGTGGCTCAGATGGTTAAGCGTCTGCCTTCACCTCAGGTCATGATCTCCAGGTCCTGGGATGGAGCCCCACATTGGGCTCCTAGCTCAGCAGGGAGCCTGGTTCTCCCTCTCCCTCTGCCTCTCCCCCTGCTTGTGCTCTCTCTGTCTCTGTCTCTCTTTCAAGTGACTAAATAAAATCTTAAAAAAAAAAAAAAGATTAACAAGACTGTGCCCGTTTCAACATATTTCATGAATCAGTTATGATGTGAAATGCAAGTGTTTCTTTTGACAAGAAAAGTTTTGGTAATATTAGGTTGACCAAAAACGTCATCAAAATAGAAACTACAAAGCTTTTTCAAACACAAAATGCCTTAGAGTACAAAAATCTAAATTCATAGGTGATGCAACACCAGTAAGTGTCATTAAGATAAATGTCAAAGGAGCCATGTGCAATGGCATTACGTGACCTAGTAGCATCTAGCATTCACAACTTTGTATTAACTGAATTTTTATTCCTTCAGAATTGTATTATATATTTTTCTTTGATTTCAGATTCTTGAAACAAATCCAAAGCAACATCTAACATGACTGAAAAATTTTTAACAATCTGAAAATTACTTTATTTGTTTTGTTATTAAGCCCTCCTCTGGGAGAACTTCTGGTAATATTGGGGACTAAGCTGAGAAGAGTCCCTTCTCACTACAGACACAGAAATGTTGGTTAAAACCTAACAACAAAAGCAAACAATAAAACAGAGCTAGACTTGAGATCAAGAAAGGAAAATCTTTGATAACTAGAAAACAAGAAGGAACTCAAACACATAGTGGTAAACAATAGATACTGCAAAATACCTCTTCAGTACTTTCTGAGGTGAACTGTTAAAGAAAAATTTATAAATCTTTATAATCATAAAGCTTATAAGAAAAATTTACAAAAAATTTACAAATCATGTGAGGAAATGATATACATAGAATGAAAACATTCAATAGTTAAGAGAATTAACCCTCCAAATCTGAGAAAATAAAACAATGAGATAACAAAATGCATGTACTAAAACTATAAAGATGAAAAATTCTGTTTTGCATGAGTGAAGAGATAAAACAAATACTAGACATCTGTGGTGAATGCAGCATTGTGCTGCCCAGAATCCCCCTTCCTCCCCTCCTCATGCCCACTTTGGAACTGAAGTACTCAATCCCCTGCTGCTTAAAGTGTTGGCAGTTGGTAGCTCTCCACTGGACCCCTCTCTCAGCATTGGCAGTGACTGGGAAGAGCTGCCACACCCAAGGTCATTTCCCCTTCCTGGGACCAGCCCACAGCCAATAACAATCTGTGTGACATTTTAAAGGCCCAACTCTATTAGTCCAATTCAGGACAGTTCTGAGGGGCCAACCCAGTCCGACTTGCCAGTGGGAGTGAAGTGAAATGTTGGGGTCTGGGAGCAAATGGTCAAGAAAGAATTCTTGAGACATCTTGGGTGCAAAAAAGTGATTTTATTAAAGAACAGGAACAGGAACTGTGGGCAGAGAGCTGCACTGGGGTTGTGAGAAGTGACTGATTATATACTTTCAAGTTGGGAGAGGTTTAGGGATAGCGTTAGTGACTAAGGAATTTGGAAGCAAGGTTTTCAGGACCTTGAGGGGCTAGCTGCTGTTAAGATAAGGTCATTTAGCACTGTCTAGTAAAACCCTAGTCATGAGACCCTTTAGACGTATATCAGTGGGTCATATGCTTGAATGATTGCTGACGTATATCTTGGGAGATGGAGATAAAGGAACTTCCCAAAGGGATTTTCATATGTTAAAGAAGACAGAGGTCAGGCTAATTCAAGCTAAGGTTGCCTTTGCCTTTAGTAAAGTATTAAGATTAAAGCAGTTGAGTTCCTGGAGGAAGGTTACCCTGTCTTAAGTACTAATTAATGGGTTATAAGTTATAAGGAAGTTTAATTTTTTTTTTTCCTTTGCAGTTGTTCTCCACGTCAGGATCAGCTGGGTCTATAGTTCAACTTCTCTCTCTGCCAATCCTGCTTCTTTCCCTCCCCTCAAAGATGCCGAGCCCATGAGAACTTTTCCAAAAACCTCCTGCAAGAACACCTTCATCTATTGGTTTGATCCTCTGATTTTCTTGTCTTTTCTTTATATTGTCCATTACTTTAGACTAGTCTTTTCTTATGAACTGTAGTACCTTCACTAATTCCTCTAACAATGTTTATTATAGTTTCTTTGACTTTTTCTTCTCTGAGCTGTCTCAGTTTATTCCAAATTCTCTCTTTTAAAAAATATTTTTTGGTCTTAGTCTTTCAAGTTGGAGGCCCCACTGAGACTGCAAGGTGATTTTTGACCATCAATTCCTATTTAGGAGTGAGGCATCAAGAGGATATTAGACAGCACTTACTGTGTATTAAACATTGTCCTAAGCCCTTTGCATAATTAACACATTTAATCTTATCAGCTGAATTGTGTCCCCTCAAAATTCCTACGTTGAAGTTCTATTTCCCAGTACCTCAGAATGTAACCTCCCTGGTGGTCTAGTGGTTAGGATTCGGCACTCTCACCCAGTATGTATTTGGAGCTAGGATTTTTAAAAAGGTAATTAGGTTAAAATGAAAAAATATAATTAGGTTAAAATGAAAAAATATGGGTGGGCCCTAATCCAATATGACTGGTATAAGAAGAGGAGATTAGACATGGACACAGAGGAAAAACCATGTGAAGATACAGAGTGAAGGCAGCCATCTACAGGCCAGGGAAAGAGGCCTCAGAGGGAATAAATCCTGCTGACTGCTTTATTTTGGACTTCGAGTCCCCAGAACTGAGAGACAATATATTTCTAGTGTTTAAGACGTCCAATGTGTGGTACTTTGTTATGGTAGTCCTAGCAAACTAATACATATCCCAACAATAGCCACAATGAAGAAACTGTTACTATCCCCATTTTATTCAAACTTGAAATATTAGCCCAAGGCCAAAGGGAGGCATGGTAAAGCCTGGATTTGAACCTAGGCAGTTGTCTTCAGAGTCTGAGCTCTTAACCAAGGCCTCCCCTGTCTCTGTGGTTGAACACTCTGTCTTTGGGTGGGTCTTGTTTTCTAATTGATGTTATCACTGTAAATTGGCCCAGGGTTGAGCTTCCTTTTTTCTTTGGAACAGCCCTCAGGGTCTATGTCTCCAGCTCTTCTCTTTACGGCCAGTTAATTTCTCCAAAGAGGAGTCCTTCAGTCTCCAGTATGTGATGGTAAGGGGAGAAAGCAATGAAGCCCTATAGTTCACCATACACATTTCACTTAATCTCATTTTCAACCTCAAGTTTCTCCATACTCCTTCCAGCCAATGTTTCCAAATCCGGAGCCTTTCTGATTGAGTGCCTTCAGGGGCTATTTCTGTGGTCCACACAATGGCTGCATAGGTGGTGAGGAGAATGAGGGTTAGTTGCCCTAATCAACGAAGTGGAAGAAATTACCTGATTTCTTCAGTATAGGCTTTTGTCCAGCCTGTTGGATTCAGCCTCACATGTTGATCCCACCGTCAGAAATACCTAATGCTTCAAATCATGGGCTCTTCTAATCTTCTGCAGGAGTATCACATTTCTTCCTCTGTGTCCTGGGGTTTCTTATTTCCTATATCAACCATCTCAGTTACTATCATTCCTTCTATTTCCCATCTTCCAATGTGCTGACATCTTTGGTCCACTGTTGTTTCCTTTTCTATTTTCTCTCCTTGAGTTAACAGGCTTTGGTATTGCTCTATGGCCATGTTACTGAGTTTGGGAAGAGAAAGAAGATAAACTTTCACTCTGAACTATTTTCCCAGATCTTCTCATACCACCTGTTCCATGAAGCTGCTCAAGTGCTGGTTTTTGTACTTCCTTCTGTTATTGGCTTGATTAAAATGGTTATGTAGATGGGAAGAACACAGTAAGTGGGTATGTTTGTTTTTTTTTTTTTTAAAGATTTTATTTATTTGACAGACCGAGATCACAAGCAGGCAGAGGCAGGCAGAGAGAGAGGAGGAAGCAGGCTCCCTGCTGAGCAGAGAGCCCAATGCGGGGTTCGATCCCAGGACCCTGAGATCATGACCTGAGCTGAAGGCAGAGGCTTTAACCCGCTGAGCCACCCAGGCGCCCCTAAGTGGGTATGTTTTGATTAAATTTAGACTTGCTTTGCCAATATTGAAAGTGGGATGGATCGTATGTGCTGTTCTTAGAACCACACAGACATGATTCTGAGAAAGTAACAGACCTCTGTCTCAAAGGAATGCTGTTCTATTTGAAGTAGATTACCTATATACACCAGGCTTCCCCAATCAATAATATTATTTGACTTTGGAAGAATATCTTATTTTTCTTTTAGTAAGTCTTTTATAGTAAACTAAACAATCCAACCAGTCAACCAATCAACTGACACTTTCCAGGTTTGGCTTCAGACTGGTAGGACGAAGCACACCCTTAACTCACCCTCCCTTTCCCAACCAGACAGACATACTGTTGAGTTTGATTACTTAATTTCTTCATTAATTCACAACAGGAATGAGAAACTTAACAGGAGTGATGTGGCTAGAGATAGAGCAAGTTACCATTCCTTAAGGCAGTAACGGCTGGCTTGTACAATCCCTTTTGTGGGGGAGGAAATCAGGGATTGCAGGCTATTGTCAGTGATGCTGTAGTAGGGTATGGTTGTGCTGCCATTGAGAAACTGGAATTCTGTGTCTGCTCTTTTTTTTCCCCCCCAGAGGATTACATCACCCATGCAGAAAAAAATAAAATTTGTGTGATTTCATTTAAATCATAAAATATTTGCTAACTTGGGGTTACTTGTGGGTCTTACGTCAACTTGAATCAACATTGTTATTCATGGAGAGAAAACAGAAAACTCCCTAAAACACTAATCGGCTGCTACCGTCATCACTAAAGTCTTTTTTCTTTTCAAAGACACTGTTTAAAAACCTGCAACATACTATATTTACTAACAAGAGTACTACAGAGAAGACAAACATTTAAAAGAAGGAAGTAGCCTGTATCCATCTACCAAAGGTACATTTTATATTGTTAGCACCAAAGTAAACTTTGAGGATCTCATTTTTTGGCTAATAAGCCAGGGGTGATGATGCATCAGGTGTTGGTTCTATTACATTTCACTAATTTAAGTTGATTTGGGATGATTTTTATTTTTAAAAAAATCACAGAAGTTCCTTAACAGGTCATATTTTACCTGTTGACTCAGTTTCCTTATTGGTAGTAGATTCAAAGCTCCTCTACCAATGATTTCCATTGTGCTATTTTTAGTGGTAATTTTTCTTTTATAACATTTAAGGGCTATAAAATCCTTCAAATTTTGGCTGAAAGAATGAAAAAAAATTTTTTAAACACTGACTCTGGATCCTGGGAGAAATAATGCATAGACCTGCTTATGTGTAGCTCTAATGCACTGGTGTCTGGATGACAAGCCTAGACTATTTACTGAGTGTTTGAAAAAGCTGTAAATGTATTAAAAGACAAACCCCTCTTAGAGGTATATCCAGGACTGGATCTCTTGAATTTTTAGAAAACACCGTTTCTAGGTGTTTTGAACATTTGTGATCTACAGAAGTCACCAGAGTATAATATTCTAAGAGTTTAATTTTTTTCCTTAATTTTTGAAAATCACAAAACTTGGAAAAACTTTCATCTGTCACTTTGATGAATGATGTATCCAGATTCTATTACATCATTATTAGGCCACAAGTGGAAAAGTAAAAACAAATGGGAGTAAATTAAAGAAACTGTGTTTACAGAGGTTATTTTGGCATTTCCAGTCTCTCCTTTTTCCTTTAAACCTCTGAAGCTTCCAGCATGTGCTATGTAATGACAATGATGCTAGGTTTTCAAATGTTTGTGGAAGGCATGGCTCTTGAATAGTTTGTGCCCATGGTTTAAATGTTCTTGGATTCCCATGAATATCTTGCAGTATGATTTAAAAAATACTTTTTATAGAATTGTTTTTTGGACAGTTCTGCATTTTTTTAGTATGCTTGTGCTAAGTGTTCATTGGCCTAGAACAAGAAAATTTCTCTAGGGATTTGTTTCATTTCAACTTCCTAAGACAAGAGTGTGGACAGGCAAATGGATTTCCAGTGTTAACATTTTTTGAGTTAAATAAGGTGCCATTTCAAAGTTATCATTCAGATTTGAAGGAGAGATAAAGAGTTTCCCAGAGAAACAAAAGATAAAGGAGTTTATCATCACTAAATCAGCCTTACAAGAAATGTTAAAAAAAGAAATTTTTAAGTAGAAAAGATATGGCCATAATTAGACATAAGAAAAAATATGAACAAAAGATGTAAAATATGACAACATACACATAAAAGGTGGAGAAGGGAGCAAAAGGGAAGAGGTGAGGGAAAAGAAGATGAAAAAAGATTTTTTTCTTTTTCTTTTTTTTTTTAGAATGAGTTTGAAATTCAATGACCATCAAATTCATATGGACTTCTATTTATGTAAGATAAATCCAAAATTTATGATAGATCCACAAAAAATAAAGAGAAATAAAGCCAAATGAAAAATTACAGATAGTCATTAATCACAAAGAAAGAGAGCAAGAGAAGAAGGAGCAAAGAACTACAAAAACAACCAGAAAACGAATTTTTAAAATGGCAAGAAATACATAGCTATCAATTATTGCATTAAATGTAAATGGCCAACCGAAAGACATAGAATGGCAGAATGGATAAAAAGACCAATCTATATGCTGCCTATAAGAGACTCACCTCAGACTTAAAGACACATATGGACTAAACGTGAAAGGATGGGAAAACATTCACTAAGTGAGTGGAATTGAAAAAGAAGCCAGGAGAGCAATACTTATACCAAAATGACTTTAAAACAAAGATTGTAACAAGAGACAAAGAAGGGTATTACATAATGATAAAAGATCAATCCAACAAGAGAATACAACAATTATAAATATTTACTCACCCAACACTGTAGCACTTAAATACCTAAAGCAAATATTAATGGACATAAAGAGAGAACCTGACAGTAATACAGTAATAGGGAACTTTGACACTCTAATTACATCAATGGATAGATCATCCAGAAAGAAAATCAGTAAGGAAATAATGTCTTTGAATGACACATTTGGCCAAATGAACATAACAGATATATACAGAATATTCCATCCAAAACAACAGAATACACATTCTTTTCAAGTGTACATGGAACATTCTGCAAAACAGATCACATATTAGGCCATGAAACAAGCCTCAATAAATGTAAAAAGATTGAAATCATATCATACATCTTTCCAGCCACAATGGTATGAAACTAGAAATAAATCACAAGAAAAAACTGGGGAAAACTCCACAAACATGTGGAGACTAAACAACATGATACTAAACAACCAGCGGGTTAATTAACCAATCAAAGAAGAAATAAAAAAATACATGGAGACAAATGAAAATGAAAACACAATGGTCCAAAATCTCTCGGACACAGTGAAAGCAGTTCTAAGAGGGAAGTATATAGCACTACAGGCTATCACAAAAACAAAAATTCAAATAAACAATCTAACTTTATGCTTGAAGAAACTAGAAAAAGAGGAACAAAGCACAAGGTAAATAGAAGAAAGGAAGTAATAAAGATCACAGCAGAAATAAATGACATAGATAGAGGAAGAAGGAGAAGGCGAGGGAGAAAGAGAAGGGGAGGAGAGAAGGAGGAGGGAAAAGGGAAAAAAGAAATTAAAATCAATGAAACCGAGAGCTGGTTCTTCAAGAAGTTAAACAAAATTGACAAATCTTTAGCCAGAGTCATCAAGAAAAAAGAGAAAAGACCCAAATAAATAAAATCAGAAATGAGACAAAAGTAACAACTAATACCACAGAAATGCAAAGGATTATAAGAGAATACAATGAAAAATTATATGCCAACAAAGTGGACAGAAGAAATGGACAAATTCCTAAAACATGTAATCTTCCAAAACTGAACCAGGAAGAAATAAAAAACATGAATAGACTGATTATAAGTAAACAGATTGAACTGGCAATTAAAAAATTACCAAAAAATAAAAGTCCAGGATCAGAAAGATTCACAAGTGAATTCTACCAGTCATTTAAAGAAGAGTTGGGGTGCCTGAGTGGCTGACTCAGTTAAGTGTCTGACTCTTGATTCTGGCTCAGATCATGATCTTAGGCATGAGATTGAGCCCCGTGTCAGGCTCCTGGACATGGGGCCTACTTAAGATTCTTTCTCTCCCTCTTCTTCTGCCCCCTCTCTGCTCTCTCTTAAAAAAAAAAAAAAAAAAAAGAGTTAATACCTACTTTCCTCAAACTATTCAAAAACTTGAAGGAAAGCCTCTAAGTACATTCTGCAAGGCCAGCATTACCCTGATACCCAAACCAAAGATGACAAAAAAAAGAAAACTACAGGACAAATCCTTGATGAACATAGATACAAAAATTCTTGATGAAATATTAGCAAACTTCATACAACAATACATTAAAAAGATCATTCACCATAATCAGGTGGCATTTATTCCTGGGATTCAAGGATGGTTCAATATTTACAAATCAACCAAGGCCATATACCACATCAACAAAACAAATGATAAAAATTATATGATCATCTCAATAGATGCAGAAAAGGCATTTGACAAGATTCAATATTCATGATAAAAACTCTCAACAAAATGGGGTTACAGGGAACGTACCTCAACATAATAAAGGCCACCTATGAAAAACCCACAGCTAACAACATCCTCAAGGTGAAAAACTGAGAACTTTTCCTCTAGGGTCAGGAGCAACATTTTTCTAGGTATGTCTCCTAAGGCAAGGGAAACAAAAGCAAAAATAAACTATCGGGACTACATCAAAATAAAAAGGTTTTGCATAGCAAAAGAAACCATCAACAAACAAAAGACAACCTAATGAATGGGAGATATTTGCAAATGATATATCCAATAAGGGGTTAATATCCAAAACACATAAAGAACTCATACACCACCACCAAACAACACTACTGTTTTAAAAAAATATTCAGATCAGAGGCTCTGAATAGACATTTTTCCAAAGAAGACATACAGATGGCCAAGAGAGACATGAAAAGATTCTCAACATTACTAATCATTATGAAAATGCAAATCAAAACCACAATGAGCTATCAACTCATACCTATTAGATTGGCTAAAATCAAGAAGACAAGAAACAACAAGGCTTGGCAAGGGTGTAGAGCAAAAGGAACCCTTGTGCACTGTTGATGGGAATGTAAATTGGTACAGCCATTGTGGAAAACAGTATGAAATTTACTGAAAACATTAAAAATAAAAGTACCATATGGTCCAATAATTCCATTAGTGGGTATTCACCAAGGCAAAATGAAAATATGGACTCAAAAAGATAAATGCATCTCTACATTTATTGCAGCATTCCTTATAATAGCCAAGACATGAAACAACCTAAGTGTCTATCAGGGGATGAATGGATAAGGAAAATGTGGTATATATACATAATGGAATATTACACAGCCATGAAAAAGGATGAAGTTATCCCATTTGACACAACATGCAAGCACTTAGAGAGTATTATGCTGAATGAAATAAGTCAGACTGAGAAAGACATATACCATATGATTCCACTCATATATGGAATCTAAAAAATGAATAAACAAAAAGCAGAATCAAACCTATAAATCCAGGGAACAAAGAGATGGTTGCTAGGGGGACAGGGGAGGAGTGTGGTTGGGCAAAATGGGTGAAGGGGAGAGGGAGATATAGGCCTCTAGCTATGGAATGAGTAAGTCATGGGTCTAAAAAGCAGAGCATAAGGAGAACAGTGATATTGTAATAGGGATATAATGGGACAGATGGCAGCTATGCTTGCAGGGAACATAGCATAATGTATAAACTTGTCAAATCATTAAGTTTTACACCTGAAACTAATGTAACATTGCATGTCAACTATACTCAAATTTAAAAATAAAAAAATAAACAAGGTGCCATTGGTTTTGCTAATTAGAGAAAAGACATTTCTTTGTCAAAAATACATAATGCTTAGGTGTTTTAAAGTTTGTTTTAAAAATCCAGTGAAACATAGCTTCCAACTTCAGGCTGAAGAAAATTTTCTTTATAGTTTTTTTTTAGCCATCATGCCACTGGGAAAGAGAAGCAGAGAATGCTTTCTTTGTGTCATGCTAGAATAATGGAGGAAGCCACAGATCTTGGGCAAATTACTCTTGTATGTGTGTTGAGAAGTTTGCATTTAATTAAGAGTTGATGGAGTGAGCAGCACTATTCTCATAGCAAGGGTGATTTTAAAATTATGCGTTGTGAAAACATCACATGAAAGAAAAATTTTAGTTTCGGTTTTTGTTAAAGTAAAATTTTGTTGACTTTCTGATGTAAGAAAGTGGGGCGGCAAATTTTCTTCAAATGATCTTCCAATAGTGGTGCCCTTTAAATAATATTTAAAACTTGATATGTTGACATGGTTGTTAAGACTGTTATAAAAGCACTTGTGAAGAAGCAGCATGAAAGCAAGAGTGACAGACTTACACGGAGGGAAATGAAGTATAGTCCCTTGTCAGAGCTTGTTTCTGCATGAGATTCAATAGGCTTGCATCATTGTTGGAATATGGTTAGGCTGCTGCTTTCCATGTACTTTAACATCCAGGCTTCAGTGGGCCTTATAAATATATACACCAAAATAAAAGTACCTTTAAGAATTCTACTGAAGAATTCTTAAAGTACCTTTAAGAATTCTACTGAAGCTATTTGTCTCAGCTGCCTGAATAATGGGATATCCAGATCCAGTAACTTCTCATGGACTTTCCTTTCTTCTCTCTTAGGATTGTGCAAGAACTGGCTTCTACCTTGGGTGCACCCTAGTCACCATGGAAATCCTAAGTGTGCAAGCTCTTAAGAACTTTTTCAGGTGGGTAACTTCACTGGCTTTTCTATGTCAAGCTTGGCCATCAGCACCTTCACCATGTGAGGTAAGGGTACTTAGGGGCTCTATCCCAGATCCATGCTGCTACTCCAGTGAGAGGTCTGGCAATTTCCCAGGGTGCTGCCCTGAACAGGCCATGAACTCTGCTTGTTAGGAAAACTGCTACCTCTTCATCTTTTTAAAATGAATTTAATTTAAATTTAACTAAATTAAAAGGAATCAAAATCTCTCCTGGTATAAGACCACACTTCCCTCTGACCTCAAATCCCAACATCCCCCACCAACCACAAATAGGACAATTTATTTTATTCCTACTGTGGCCCTGAAATCCCCAAACTATTAACACTTCAGTGGGCAAGGGAACCCAGCATTCAGAAAAGGGAGGCCAGGTATTATTCCTATTTGAAGAGATGACTTTTTCATTCTTTTGCTAATGAATCCATTTAGCAGTGGAAGAAATTCATTAAGATTTATTTATTTGGGGGCGCCTGGGTGGCTCAGTGGGTTAAAGCCTCTGCCTTCGGCTTCAGTCATGATCCTGGGGTCCTGGGATCAAGCCCCGCATCAGGCTCTCTGCTCAGCAGGGGGCCTGCTTCCTCCTCTCTCTCTGCTTGCGTCTCTGCCTAGTTGTGATCTGTGTCTCTCAAATAAATAAATAAAATCTTTAAAAAAAAGATTTATTTATTCATTTGTTTGTTACTGTTTATCAAGGACTGTGGATATTCACAGACCTAACAAATGGTAACGCGTGTCCTAGTTGAGGTTCTGGGTGTGGCATCTTCACCAAATCAGCAAATAAGCATAGCCCTCATCCTGGTGTATGACTCTTCATATAGTAAATGTTTTTTTGACATCCCTATCAGCTAAACAACAAGATGCAGTTTGCTTTCAAGGGTTAAGGATAGCAGAATACTGAGCCACCCACTGTCTATGTCAACTCACTTCGTCTCTGTTATAATGTGGTTTAGAGGAAACTCAAACATCTTGATTCTCTAGAGCACGTTATTCTACTGCATTCCTTTAATGCAATTACACTAAGGGACCTGGTGAGCAGGAACTCTCAAGTACCCACGTGGCTTCCTAAGATGTTCATGTGCCGAAGGGTAAGAGATCTCAAGGATCCGTCACCGGTGAAGTTTGTGGGTATCCAGGCATCTTGGGTATATTGGGAATATCCCTTCTAAACGGAGAAATAAGTTTCTGCATCTTGCATGCCCGCCACAAAGAATGAGCACAACATGTCACGAGTCTCTTGACATGGGAGGCTGCATATATAACATATGGGGATACTGGGCCTACCATTTGTTCAAGACCTTGTATAAGGCTGCTGGATTTGGAGCTTGGAGCAAGAAAAGCGGCAAAGGCTAAAGGCTCTTGGCGAGTCTCCACTGTTCACACTAATTGACCTACTAGATCCAAGGGTGTTAAGCATTTGTTTCAGAGATACTGTATGGAGCTTCTGGCAAGCTCACAGTGTAGGCCCTTAGGTGTTTGGAAACCTATTCTCTACTTGAAAAACACCTTTTAGCTTGCTATTTGGCCTGGCAAAAACTGCATGTCCAACCTTTGAATATAAGTGAATATGTGACCCAGTCTGCTCATTATGAACTGGGTGTTACATAATTGCTTACACCATAAATTGAGACATTTGCACACCATTCTGGTATAAAGTGAAAATGGTATATGCGAGACAGGGTCCAGGAGAGTCAGAAGGCAAAATAAATCACATGAACAAGTGGCTGAGTCCATGCACAAGTCCCATGGCAGCTGCTCTTACTGCTTTCCTGCGTTTTCTGCAGACTACACCTACAGTCTCACGGGGGAATTCTCTATGACCAGCTGACAGGAGAGGAGAAGGAGTGCGCCTGGTTTCTGAGCAGAGAGCATGTGGGCATTAAACATACATGGAGAGCTGTAGTGTATTAGAACCTCACTTAAGGGTACCACTAAAAGACAATGATGAGAGAAAATTTTCTTAGTGGGCAGAACTTTGGGCAGTCATCTGGTTATCCACTTCAGGTAGAAGGAGAGATCATCTGAAGAATTAATTTACATCAACTGTAGGTCAGCAGTTAAGGCTTTGGAACGGAAAAATAGGAAGATTGATGGCAAAGTCTAGGGGAGAGGTATGTGGATGGGCCTCCCAGGATGGACACAGGGTGGAAAGATATGTGTGTTCCATGTAGATGCCCATTAGAGAGTATCCCAATGGTGAAGAAATGCTTTCAACACTTAAATGGACAAGATTATTCCTTCTAAGGATGTCTGCCAGCCTCTTCTCCTAGCCATTCATATGACTGGCCAATGGAAGTATATATCAAGTGGGCATGGTGGCAGCAATGGATGCTATGCATGGACTCACCACCACGGCACACTCTCACCAAGGCGGATTCATCCACACTATGCAGTCCACCTGTAGCAGAGGCCATTGCTGAGCTCTTAGTATGACACTGTTCATGATATTCAGGTCAGTCTCTTAGAACTGTGAAATGGCATCTGAAGGCTCACTTTTGACACCATCAAGAGATAAATCCTATGAGGACAAAGTGTTATCTACAGAATGGAGGGCCAATATAAGAAATCATCTTCCCTAGTACTGAAACCACTTATGCAGGAGCCAAGGGCTGGAAGTAAAAATGGACTTTCCAATTATTATACCAAGTAAGTATTTGGGGGACTTTATTTTTTTCCATCTATGTGACCTTGGTCTCACTGAACTTACAGTACTGGAGGGTGGAAATCATCCATTAGGGAATTAAATAAGAGTTCCGTTGCATTAGAAATAGAAACTGCCAACTGGCAGTTTTAAGCTAATGAAGCAATAGACAGAGAAGAAGTTATTGTACTGGCTGGGATGATGATCTTGATTACCCAGGGGAAATGGAGTTACTGCTGTACAGAACATAGGTGGGGCTCCTAGCTACTTAGGATTTTATTACTCCAATGGAAAACCCTGGCAACACAATAAAGATAGGGCCATCAAAGGACTCAGCTCCTATAAGACCTACAGATTTGACTCAGATAACTAGGTTGAGAAGCTATCCAGCTAATGTGCTTTGGGAAAACAAGGAAAATATGGAATGAGAATTGGAAGAAAGTCACTAGGGTGACAACTTGGGCCTACTAACCACCTACAGAAGCAGAGATTGGAGCAGCTTTGTCTTATAACAATTCCTTCTTTTCCCCATGTCTCCTCTCACTCCTTTTATGAAGAAAACTGCTGGTGGTTAACAATTTAGGTTACGAATGGTGATATGACCAAACTGACTGTGATGATATGGTAGCTGATTGGAACAGAAATTTTTCACCTAGGCAAAGAATGATAATAGATGCTGAGAAGCAAAAGATTGAAGTGTGCTGGATCCTTTTTGCTGCTCCTCTGGCTCCTTTCTCCACTATTCCTGTTACTCTCTGTGCACATCAGTAGTGGACTTCTTCGCCTCCTGGTTGGGTTCCGTCAATGGGGGTGCAGAGGAGAGTGACGTTGTCCCTCCCCCCTTCACAAGGCTGCAGGTTGTCTGTATCAATTTCCTGAATTTCATTTGGCATTCTCCACAAAATCACTTTCTGAGATTGGACAGTTACTCCCTTCAGGTTTAGACTGTAATGGAGTCCCTCTTTTAGTAGCCCATGGGTACTAAACTGCTTCTGGTTTGTTTCCTAAAACCTGTGGCTCAGTCGGTTAAGCATCTGACTTTGGCTCAGGTCATGATCCCAAGGTCCTGGGATCAAGTCCCATATCGGGCTCCTTGTTCAGTGGGGAGACTGCTTTTCTCTCTGCCTGCTGCCCCCCTACTTTGTGCTATCTCTCCCTCTGTGTCAAAGAAGTAAATAAAATATTTTAAAAAAACTATTTATGGCAAATAGTTTCTTTTCTTTCTTTCTTTAACTTCTTCTTCTTCTTCTTTTTTTTTTTTTTTTTTTTTTTGCATAGACTTTATTTATTTAGAGAGAATACAAGCTAGGGGGAGGAGCAGAGAAAGAGGGAGAAGCAGGCTTCCCACTGAAGAGGGAGCCTGACATGGGCTCGATCCCAGGACCCTGGAATCATGACCTGAGCCAAAGGCAGATGCTTAACTGACTGAGCCACCCAGCCACCCTGGCAAATAGTTTCTTTCTTTTTTTTTTTTTTTTCACGTCCTGGAAACATTTATTTTTTGGTCAGATACATATTTTATCAATATTCCCTTCCATTCTATTATTTTTTCCACTCTGTCACCGTATTTTGGTTGAGCAAAACCCCTTAATGTTAATGTCTGACATATCTATTTTTTGCTTATGATCAGTGCTTTTTGTTTAAAATTTCTTTGCATACCCTGGAAAATAATGATAGTGTCTAATATATTCAAAGTCTTATTATTTGCATTTAGATGTGCAATATACCAAGAATCTATTTTTGTTTATGATATAGGATAAAGAAAAACGATAAAGAAACTTTTCCTCATAAAAATATCCAATAGATCCAGCATATTGTATTCAGTATACCATTACTTCTCTATTGCATCATGGTGTCTCTTTATTATATATCAGGTGATCATCCATATATGACCATTCTGGACCCTATTTTGTTTCAAGATCCGTTTTTCCATCTTTGTAAGAATACCATACTGTTTTAATTGTTTTAGCTCCATATGGATTTTGCTAACTCCATCTTTGACACCCTGTAGGGATCTTAGCTTTCGTTCTTCTTCAGGATTATTTTTGACCATTCTTGTCCCTTTCCTACTCCCTTTTTCTAGTCTATAAATTTCTTCTAAAAATTATATATGTTTTAATATTTGAAGAATTAAATTTATTAAGCCAGTGAGACAGGAATCCATCAGAATCCTCGAGGAGAACATAGGCAGTAACCTCTTTGATATCAGCCACAGCAACTTCTTTCAAGACATGTCTCCAAAGGCGAAGGAAACAAAGGCAAAGATGAACTTCTGGGACTTCATCAAGATAAAAAGCTTCTGCATAGCAAAAGAAACAGTCATCAAAACAAAGAGGCAACCCACGGAATGGGAGAAGATATTTGCAAATGACAGTACAGATAAAAGGTTGATATCCAGGATCTATAAAGAACTCCTCAAACTCAACACACACAAAACAGATAATCATATTAAAAAATGGGCAGAAGATATGAACAGACACTTCTCCAATGAAGACATACAAATGGCTACCAGACACATGAAAAAATGTTCATCATCACTAGCCATCAGGGAGATTCAAATCAAAACCACATTGAGATACCACCTTACACCAGTTAGAATGGCCAAAATTAGCAAGACAGGAAACAACGTGTGTTGGAGAGGATGTGGAGAAAGGGGAACCCTCTTACACTGTTGGTGGGAATGCAAACTGGTGCAGCCACTTTGGAGAACAGTGTGGAGATTCCTCAGGAAATTAAAAATAGATCTTCCCTATGACCCTGCAATTGCACTGCTGGGTATTTACCCCAAAGATACAGATGTAGTGAAAAGAAGGGCCATCTGTACCCCAATGTTTATAGCAGCAATGGCCACGGTCGCCAAACTGTGGAAAGAACCAAGATGCCCTTCAACGGATGAATGGATAAGGAAGATGTGGTCCATATACACTATGGAGTATTATGCCTCCATCAGAAAGGACGAATACCCAACTTTTGTAGCAACATGGACAAGACTGGAAGAGATTATGCTGAGTGAAATAAGTCAAACAGAGAAAGTCAAGTATCATATGGTTTCACTTATTGGTGGAGCATAACAAATAATATAGAGGACAAGGGTAGATGGAGAGGAGAAGGGAGTTGAGGGAAATTGGAAGGGGAGGTGAACCATGAGAGACTATGGACTCTGAAAAACAACCTGAGGGTTTTGAAGGGGCGGGGTGGGAGGGTGGGGGAACCAGGTGGTGGGTATTAGGGAGGGCACAGATTGCATGGAGCACTGGGTGTGGTGAAAAAACAATGAATACTGTTACGCTGAAAATAAATAAAAAATTAAAAAAAAAATAAAACAAAAAAAAATAAAATGAGCACAATAATACTTAAAAAAAAAAAAAGAATTATAATTACTGGCAAATAGTTTCTTTAAAAAATTCTCCTTAAATTTCCTGTCTGAGTACGGTCAGATTCACATACAACATTTCATTTGATCTTTACAATTATTCTATGATATAGATTGGGTAGATCCTGTTGCTTGCATGTTTGGAATGTTCCAGTGGCTTTTCATTAGACTTGGAATAAAACCCAAATAGCATGGTTTGAAAAGCTGTACTTGATCTGGTTTTTGCCTCCTTCTCCAAGCTGATCTCTTACCTCTACCCAGGATCCCCACCCATTGCACTCAGCCAGTTTAAGACCTCTCACTGCTCTTTCTCCTGAGATCCCTTCATAAAGATCTGCCTGCCTATAATTCAAATTTCAGCTTATATATCTCCTCTTCAGAGAGTCTCTCCCTTGCGTTTCTCATTCAATACAAGTAGTCATCCAAATACTATCACATCATCCTATATTAATTATTCTCACTTATCACTTACTGATATTTCCTTGTTTATTTTTATACCTATAAAATCTTTCTTTCCCTCCTTCCCTCCCTCCTTCCTAGAATGTAAATTTTCTGATAATTGGCTTTTAATATTTGTTGATATTGAATAAAAAGCAGGATCAACTCCATTGTATCAATAAAGAAGCTCAGAGGTTTTAAGTTCCTCAAGATCTCACAATAATTAAGGACAGAATGAGCATCTGTGACCTCTGATATCCATAAACTGGGGGCCATTCTCCATCTGGTTTACTGAATATTAATGGGGCACCTGACTGGTTCAGTCAGTAGAGCATGTGACTCAGTCTTGGGGTTGTGAGTTTGAGCTCCTCATGGGGTATAGAGATTACTTAAAAATGAAATCTGAAAAACAAACAAAATGTTGTGGGAGATAGAATGGCATGACTAAAGCGGGTAGTGAGTACAGCTTGAATTTTTGTCAGACCCAAAACTCCTGGAAAAATAATGCCGGGCCTCCTAACTTCTTAACCCATTTCCAGTTTGGAAATGGATTATTTCCTGATATTAAATTACCATTCCCCAACTCCTAACCCCCCAAAATTCCACTGAGCAATTCAGTAAGATGTTGGAAGTGTTTCATGATTGAGTGGCCAAAATAACTTTGTTAAATGCTGAGTTAAGCATGTCTCTTTATTGTAGGAATTCCCAGAGCACTTAAAATGTACATTGTGAGTTTCCAGGAGGCAGATATGCTATGCAAAGCTACCTAAATTGATTAGGATAGAAAATACTTTTTTGAGAATTCTATTAACATCTCATAGAACACATATTTCCTGGAACACAGTGGGTGAATATTTAATTAAGTCTTTAGTAATAGGCCTCATGTTACCAGAACAATTTTATTACAATGATAAATTTATTAATGGATTGTTTTGTGTGTGGGAAAGGAAAAGTAAGTGTGTTTGTATTGGCATCTTCTGAATTTGTGCTTATATATGGCTTATTCAGTTTTGTCAAAGTCTTATTCTTTTCTTCCAGTATGAGGCTGCCAATTTTTTATTTCTCTGGTCAAACCACATATTATTTCTGACAGCCTGACTATTCTGGTAGAAGCATTGAAAAAATTTAAGCTTATTACAGTGTCTTCCGTCCAGGTCCAGACAATTTTTAAAGAAGTCTGATAGTCGTAACTTCCCCCTATAGTGCACTGCTATAGTGGGTAGCCCATTCTGCTATAATAAGAGTAATATAAAAATTTGAGTAATATAGATATTTCAGTGAGAAAAAGGAACTTAGCACTAGGATATAGAAGAGTAGCAATAATAAAATTATTTTCCCCACAGAAATTTCAATAAAGTGTTTTCCAAACTATAACATGATTTTATTAAATGCTAAAACAAATTAGATTATTGAAACCAACAGAAACAGAATTAGCAACATCCTCTTTATCTTTTCATTAATATAGTTAGCAGCTGCTCAGTTTCCTCTGTTACCTCTAGCTTTGCCTTGCTCTTGTGCTTGCTGCATGGTTTATAATCACCACCAACTCTAAATAAAAGAATAAAAAGAAAATACATGGATAAAGAACAGGTGAGGAACTGAGTAGCATGACACTTGCATAGTTCTTTGTATTTGAACCCCACTGCCATCCAGGGATCCCTGTCGCCTTCAATACTCAAGAAAGACTGCCCTGAGAACACTTACTGTGATGAGCACTGAGTAATGCATAGAATTGGATCATTATATTGTATGCCTGAAACTAATATAAACTCTATAGTGATTATACTTCAATTAAAGATTTTTAAAAAGCCTGCCCTGAGGATATCCAAAATACTCCCCAAGATTTTTGTGAGTTCTCAGGGCCTCTGCTGTTTCCATACTCTCTGCACCACAACAATGCTGATGTGAAATTTCATCCTTTTGACAATATATGCTACCTTCCTCCATATACACCCATGTCATTTGTGAGGATAGTAGATTTTACTACCAAAATGCAGGAGAGAGGAATCACATAATCTTTGAAGAACCATGCAACTTAAACTGCATTTTAGGTATTTCTATGTATATTTATCTATCTATTTCATCTAACAAACTTTTACTTCTGGAAATGGCAGAATAATTCATTCGGACCAATCCGTCCACTGAGAACAACTAGGTTATCTGAACAAAAGCGTAAAAAAAAATAGCAGCTTGCAGGCATCAGAGAGCTTAAATAGCAGTGAAGAACTAAAATACTGTTTAGAGATTCTTCTTCTAGGAAAATTTGCTGATTCCTTAAGAGGAAATTGAGAAAGATTCTGAGCAGCACTTTGACACCATTACAGAGCTAAGGGGTACAAAATTAAATCTAGCTCCTGCTAAATGAGAGGAAAACTCATGCTTTTTTGATGAGATTCAATTAGAATCTACTCAACTGTTTTGTATTTAAGAAATTAACTTTGAAATTACTTATGGGTAGAGAAGGAATCACAATTGAAATTAGAGACTATTTTGACTGAATGACAAAAAAAACTATGCATGAAAACTTGTGAGATGCCTAAACCTAAGACCCAAAACTATAAAATTCCTAAAAGAAACCATGGAAGAAAAGCTTTATAACATTGGTCTCGCAATGATTTCTTGGCTATGCCACCAAAAGTACAGGTGACAAAAGCAAAAGCAGATAATGAGACTACATCAAACTGAAAAGCTACTGCACAGCAAAAGAGATGATCAGCAGAGTGAAAGGCAAGCTGTGGAATGGGAGAAAGTATTTGGAAACCATACATCCGATGAAGAGTTAATACTGAGAGAATATAAAGAACTCCTCAATCAACAACAAAGAATCAAATAACCTGATTAAAATATGCTTCTAAGACTTGAAAGGACATTTCCCCAAAGAAGATATACAAATGGGCATATGTGCATATGAAAAGATTCACAATGTCACTAATTAATAGGGAAGTGCCAATCAAAACCACAATGAGACATCACCTTATACCCATTAGGATGGCCGCTATTAAATATAACACACACACTAAAAAATAAGTGCTGGTAAGTATGAGGAGAGATTGGAATCTCTGTGCACTGATGATGGGACTGTAAAATGGTACAGCTTCTATGGAAAACAATATGGAGGTTGCTGAAAAAATAAAATAATTACCATATGATCCAGCAATCTAACTTCTTGGTGTATATATAAAAGAATTAAAAAACAGGATCTCGAGATAATTTCACACTGCGTTCATTGCAGCATTATTGACTATAGCCAAGAGGTAGATACAACTTAAATGGCCATTAATGGCTGAATGGATAAAGAAAATGTGGTATAAACATCCACTGAAATATTATGCAGCCTTAAAAAAGGAAATCCTGTCACACTTTACAACATGGACAGACCTGAGGACATTATACTAAGTAAAATAAACCAGTCACAAAAAGTCAAATACTATATGGTTCTATTTTAGGCATATCTAAGGTAGTCAAACTCAAAGAAATAGAAAGTAGAAAGTGGTTATCCTTTTGGAATATATGCATATATCAAATCATTCTATTGTACACCTTACATTTTTTATAGTTTTAAAAATTTTGTTTTTAAACAAAACTATTTTGAAGCTTTCAGTGATATTTATGAGTGCCAAATATTTTTCATTGAAAGGAATTGACATCATAATAATACATTTTTAAATTTGTATAGGTGTCACACAATACATCCCAATGTTAGACTTTGCAAAATACCCATTGCACATAAAAAGAAAGTGATAATAACTGGGGAAAATTCTAATCTATTAATATAACCATCTCCAAATCAACATTATCAGATTTACTTAGATTGTTTTGTACACCTTAAATTTATACAGTGTTATACGTCAATTATATCTCAGTAGAGCTGGGGAAAAACGAAAATTTACTCTTAAAAAAAAAAAAAAGAATATGGTTACCAGAGGCAAGAGGGGAAAAAAGTGAGTTGTTGTTTAATAGGTGCAGATTTTCAGTTTTGCAAGATGAAAAAGTTCTAGAAATCTGTTGCACAACAATATACATATGGCTAACACTACTATTCTGAACACTTAAACATGGTTAACATGGTAAATTCAATGTTATGTGTTTTTTACCAAAATTTAAAAAAAAAAATCCTGTGGGATGCAGCTAAAGCTATGGCTTAAATAGAAATTTACAGCATGGAATGCATATACTAAAAAAGAATAAAGACTGAAATTTAATAATCTAAGCATCCATCTCAAGAAATTATAAAAGAGACAGTAAAAACAAAACAAAACAAATAACAAACATAAAACCCCAAGTAAAATAAAAGAAAGTAGTGAAAAGAGCATGAATTAATGAAATTATTTAGAAAACCATAAAGAGGTGTCACAAAGGCCAACAGTTTGGAAAAGACTAACAAAATTAATAAACCTCTAGAAAGACTGATGAGAAAAGATAATAGAAATAATCAATATAGGAATAAAAAAGATTAAAATAATAGGAATAAAATAGAAATAAAAAGAATAAAAATGTGAATAAAAGGCACAAACTTTCAAAAACACGTACAAAAACAAATACAAGACATAGAATATGAATAGTTTCATAACTGTCAAAGTTAGTAATGAAACTATCAAAATTATGTACTGAATCCATAAACAGAAATTGTTAGGAGACAATTCTCCAGGGAATTTGTATACCATGGTTATGTTTTCAAGGATGTTCGTGCAACAAATAACTTCGGAATCTAGGTATAGTCTTTCTTTCTTGGTCAGAGGGCAGGTTTATTTCCTCATTAAAAAAAGATAATACCTCCCTGCAGGGCAAAGGTTGTTCAGGTTCACTGGCATTTCCCTTAAAAGATTGGGAGCTTCCTAACCTCAGCTGTGACAGGAAGCATTGTGTGCTTGGTGGCAACTTGATAAATTGTTTCAAAGAGTCTATAACAAACATCAATCTATCTTTAAAGGACATACCCTTTAAACATAATCACAATAGCATGGTCTTACCTGGAAAATGAACAACCTTTCCTTATATTATCAAATACCCTACCAGTATTCAAATTTCTCAAATGTTTCATGAACTATTTTCTTTGTTTGTTTATTAGTTAACATACAATGTTATATTAGTTTCAAGTGTACAATATAGGGATTCAATAATTCCATACATCACCTGGTACTCATTACAAGTGCACTCATTATCCCCATCACCTATTTAATCCATGCCCCCATCCGTTCCCTTTCTGGTAACCATCAGTTTGCTCTTTATAATTGAGTCTGTTTCTTGATTTCTCTCTCTTTTTTTTCCTCCTTTGTTTTGTTTCTTAAATTCCGTGTAAGTGAAATCAAATGGTATTTGTCTTTCCCTGACTCATTTCACTGAGCATTATACTTTCTAGTTCCATCCATGTCATTGAAAATAGCAAGATTTCATTCTTTTTAATAAGTGAATAATATTCTATATTCTAGTTATGTTTAACTAGAATATTATTACATTTAATATTATATATATGAGACATCTTCTTATCCATATATCAATCATTTGAACACTTGGGCTGCTTCCAAATTTTGGCTATTGGTAATTATTCTGCTATAAACATAGGGGTACGTGTATCCCCTTTGTATTGCTATTTTTGTATTCTTTGGGTAATACCCAGTAGTGCAATTGCTGGATCATAGGGTAGTTCTATTTTTAACTTTTTTTTTTTTTTTAAAGATTTTATTTATTTATTTGACAGACAGAGATCACAAGTAGGCAGAGAGGCAGGCAGAGAGAGAAGGAAGCAGGTTCCCCACTGAGCAGAGAGCCCGATGCGGGGTTTGATCCCAGGACCCTGGGATCATGACCTGAGCTGAAGGCAGAGGCTTTAACCCACTGAGCCACCCAGGTGCCCCTATTTTTAACTTTTTGCAGAACCTCCATACTCTTTTCCAGAGTGGCTGCACCAGCTTGCATTCCCACCAACCAGTGTAAGAGAGTTCTCTTTTCTCCATTACTTTACCAATACCTGCTGTTTCTTGTGTTGTTGATTTTAGCTATTCTGACAGGTATGAGGTGATATCTCATTGGAGTTCAGATTTTGATTTGTATTTCCCTGATGGTAAGTGATAATGAACATCTTTTCATATGTTTATTGGCTATCTGTATGTCTTCTTTGGAGAAGTGTCTGTTCATGTCTTCTGCCCATTTTCAAGTTGAGTTATTTGTTTTTTGGATGTTGAGTCGTATAAGTTTATTAAGTTTATTATACAATTTGGATACTAATCCTTTATCGGATATGTCATTTGCAAGTATCTTCTCCCATTCCAAAGGCTGGCTTTTAGTTTTGTTGGTTATTTCCTTTACTGAGCAGCTTTTTATTTTGATGTAGTCCCAATAGTTTATTTTTGCTTTTGTTTCCCTTGCGTTGGGAAACGTATCTGGAAAAAAGTTGCTTTGGCTGATATCAAGGAAGTTACTGCCTGTATTCTCTTCTAGGTCTTTTATAGTTTCAGTTCTCACATTTCGGTCTTTCATTCATTTTGAATTTATTTTTGTGTGGTATAAGAAAGTGGTTCAGTTTCATTCTTTTGCATGTTGTTGTCCAGTTTTCCCAGCACCATTTGTGAAGAGACTTTTTCCCATTGGATATTCTTTGCTGCTTTGTCAGAGATTAGTTGACAATGTAGTTGTGGGTTTATTTCTGGGTTTTCTATTCTGTTCCTTTGATCTATGTGTCTATTTTTGTGCCAGTAGCATACTGTTGATTAATACAGCTTTATAATATTATTTGAAGTCCAGAATTGTGATGTCTCCAGCTTTGCTTTTCTTTCTCAGGATTGCTTGGGTTATTCAGGATCTTTTTTGGTTTCATACACATTTCAGGATTGTTTATTCTAATTCTGTGAAAAATGCTATTGGTATTTTGATAGGGATTACATGTAATGTGTAGCTTGCTTTGGGTAGAATGGACATTTTATTTTTTATTTATTACTTATTTATTTATTTGTTTATTTGACAGACACAGATCACAAGTAGGCAGAGAGGCAGGCAGAGGGAGAGGAGGAAGCAGGCTCCCAGCTGAGCGGAGAGCCCGACGAGGGGCTCCATCCCAGGACCCCGGGATCACAACCCAAGTCGAAGGCGGAGGCTTTAACCCACTGAGCCACCCAGGTGCCCCAGTATGGACATTTAAACAATATTTGTTCTTCCAATCCATGAGCATGAATTGTCTTTCTGTTTCTTTGTGTCACCTTCAATTCTTTCATCAGTGTTTTAGAGTTTTCAGAGTGAGGTCTTTCACCTCTTTGGTTTGGCTTATTCCTAGGTTATCTTCTGGTTCTTGGTGCAATTATAAATGGGATTTTTTCTTAATTTCTCTTTCTGCTGCTTCTTTATTAGTGTATAGAAATGCAATAAATTTCTGTACATTGATTTTGTGTTGAGGGAGTTTACTGAGTCCATGCATCAGTTGTAGCAGATTTTTGGTGGAATTTTCCGGATTTTCTGTATATGGTACCATGTTACTGGCAAATAATGAAAGTTTAACTTTTTCCTTACTGATTTGGATATCTTTTATTTCTTTTGTTGTCAGATTGCTACGGTTAGGACTTCCAGTACTATGTTGAATAAAAGCGGTGAGAATGGACATCCTTGTCTTGTTCCTGAGCTTAGGCGGAAAGCTCTCAGGTTTTCCTCATTAAGGGCAATGTTAGCTGTGGGTGTTTCATATATGGCCTTTATTATATTGAGGTATGTTCCCTCTAAACCTCCTTTGTTGAAGGTTTTTACAGTGAACAGATGTCAAAATTTCGTTAAATGCTTTTTCTCTGTTGAAATGATCATATGATTTTTATCTTTCATTTTGTTACTATGGTGTATTATGTTGATTGATTTGTGAATATTAATGCCCTTGCAGCCCAGGAGTATATCCTACTTGATCATGGTGAAAGATTTTTTCTTTTTTCTTTTTTTTTTTGCTGTATCTTGAACGCAGTTTGCCAGTATTTTGTTGAGGATTTTTGCATCTCTCTTCATTAGGGATATTGGCCTATAGTTCTCTATTTTTACTGGTGTCTTTACCTGGTTTTGGATCAGGCTAATGCTGGCTTCATAGAATGAATTTGGATACTTTCCTTCTTCTATTTTTTTAAATAGTTTGAGAAGAATAGGTATTAATTCTTCCTTAAATGTTTGATAGATTTCACCTGTGAAGCCATCTAGTCCTGGACTTCTCTTTGTGGGAGTTTTTAGATTACTAATTTAATTTTGTTACTAGTAATTGGTCTGTTCAAATTTTCTATTTCTTCCTGATTCAGTTTCAGAAGATTGTATGTTCTAGGAATTTAGTCTTTTTTCCAGGCTGACCAATTTATTGGCATGTAATTTTTCTCAGCATTCTCTTATAATCCTTTGTATTTCTATCCTATTGGTTGTTACTTCTCCTTCGTTTTTTATTTTATTTATTTGGGTATTCTCTCTTTCTCCCTGATGAGTCTGCCTAAAGGTTTATCAGTTTTGTTTATCTATTGAAAGAACCAGCTGTCACTTTCATTGATCTCTTTAAATTTTTTTTAGTCTCCATTTCATTTATTTTAAGTATCTTTTGATACATAAGTTCTCCCAGCTCTTTTGCCCCTCCCCATGCACCCCTTGTAACCCTAGCCCTGAAATTTATTTGTTGAAAAAACTGATCCAGTAGGTTAACAACCTGGATTTTGCTAATTGAATCCCTGTGGTGTTTTATTAGTCCTCCACTTCTATACTTACTGTAAATTGAGAGTTAAAGCCTTGATCGGTTTCTGTTGTTTAAGGCACCCAGTGTGTGGTATTTTTGTTACCACAGCTCGGGGAAAATGATACACTCGGTATATGAGTGCTCTATAGGAAATGCTAGGAGGATTACTGCTTTCAGCCTCAAGTGAAGTATTTGAGACCAAAATGACTTTAAAATTAGGGGTGGGTATAAGTAGTTCCAGGGTTTTTCAGTGTCTTGATGATATCATCAAGACCCCGCCTCCTTTTCTGCTTTCTTTAACTGTCTGCACTGTGATAACAATGAGTCTCTTCATGGTTATAAAATGGCAGCATTTGCTCCAAGTGTTATATCCTTATGTGACAAAGTGCAAAAGAGGAAAAGGATGGCATGGCGTTCTACTTAGGGCTATTTCAACAAAGTCTCCCTTTGTTTCATTGGTCAGAACCAGGTCACATCGCCATTCTTAGCTGCAAGGAAGACGGGGGGAGTGAGAACAGTTTATTCTCTACAGCACCCATTTCCAGGAAATAACATAGCTCATATACACTGGTAAGTAGGAGAATAATGTCAGTACAATGTGGAAGTTGTGATGGTGTAGCAAAGGAATAGTATATAGCAATTTAACAGGAGAAAATTAATTATCTTCAACAAGAAAGGTAAAAGTCCTTAGTTGTAGAGACAGGAACCCTTTTAACAAGAAAATTGAAAATAAGTGCCTGCACTGAGAGATCCCTCCCCCAGAGAGGCATCTCCTATCTTCCAGCTGTAGATGGCTCTAAGCTTGTGGTGGTTTCCACTGCTACATTCATTTTATCAGCAGTCTCACTGGCTGAGAATTCCACAGTGTTTCCCATATCGGTTTTTTTTTTAAAGTAATTTTTTAATTGCAGTATAACATATATAGAGAAAAATGCATGAACCATAAGTGAATAGTACATATTGTTTTAATATATTTTTATTATATCTTGAGTAGCTCCAGTTATGTTAAGCACCCCTGTTACTTTTAGGGTCTAATCTTTCAGAAAACAAGAATTTCCAGTAATGATGTCATAGCAAAAAAAGCTGAATCTGATATTTTCAGCCTTTGTCACAGAAACAGGGCTCTGACAGCTGGAAGAAAGGGGGAGGCAATGATTTTTGGGTAGGAGAAGGCAGTATCTGTCCCATAGCACATGTGAACCGAATTAACTTTGCTGCTACAGGTTTAATGTTTAACAAGATGAGAACAATTCAGAAAAAAGTATAAATTACTACACTGAAATGTGAGACAATAAAAATTAATTGAGATTAATTTAATTAATTGAGATTGTCTCTCAAGTGCAATTTGTATTGTGACTAATAGGTTTATGCAAGAGGCTTGCGGAGGCTTTGTGTTTCCTCCCTGACATCATGTGGGTGTGTGAGAAAGGAATGAATGGTTAGCAAAGCACTTTTGCCTATAGATGCAGATCTTTGAGCAGCCCCAGACTACAGAAGCTGTTTGGAAATGTGGACATGGGTATCTACTGGCCAATGATAACACATTCTAGGGCAATTTTTAGAGTGTGGGATAACTGCTAATACCCAGGCAGGCTACAAACTTCCAGAAGTGCTTTTCTTTGCAGAAAACAACATATTGATGAACTAGGCCAGACTGGGAAACATGAATCACACAATCCCCTCCATCTGACCTGCTCCTATGTATGCACTAGTATCCACACTGTGGGGCCAAAGAAGAATAATTGTTAAGTTCTTCACAGGCACTTCTCCACATAACAGCGGACTGGGAGGAGGAGAGAAAGATCGTCAGTCGGCTTTCAAATAGCAAAATACCTTTCACATCTTCCTAACTAGGAGTCACCTAGAATCTTCTTAAATATCACCAATGACAGCTAATGCACTCTGTATAGAATCTATGGTATGTAGTTAAGAGAATGGATTCTGGAGTCAGACTGCCTGGGTTCAAATCTATTATTCTACTCAACCAAATATCTGAACTTGACCAAATTATTCCGTATCTTCCTTAGTAAAATGGATGTAAGAGTAATATGCAGCATAAGGTTATTGAGATGAAGATATCTATCTATATCTACATCTATCTATCTATCGTTTATCACCACACAGGTGTTAGGCTTATACTGTTATTACGATTACTGCAATTATTATTATTATTATTATTATTATTATTATTAAGAGCTGGATTCTTACCTTCCTAGTCTCTCCCTTGTCCTAGGATATGTGTGTTCTTTAGCTCTGTTAATCGGACCCACCATTGCCAGAATTTTAGTCAAAAAAAAAAAAAAAAAAAAGCCAGTGAAGCAAGAAAAAGGACTCCATTCTGAGAAGGCACTGGCAACTTTATCCCATCTATAGACACACTAATAGCAGTGGTTCTAGCAAGAGTTCCCAGTGCTTGGGATTAAACTCTCGGGTCCCGTTGTGCTGGCAGGGGTGTCTCCAGTGGGCTGAGTCTTAATATGATTTGGGGTTGTGTTTCTGACTACAAGCCTCCAAATCTAGTTCTCACGTCTTTCTGAAAATGTAGTGAGTTAACTAAAATCCCTTAATAAATTAATTTTTTCTGCTTAAACTAGCCACAGTTGGTTTCTGTTGTTTGCAGTTGAGGACTTTGAGTAATAGAATTAAAAATGAAGAAGAGCAAATTTAGGAGGTGGAGAGAGACCAGGTGTTTGTGACATCGTATGGATTCTTGGATCCAGCTATAATTGGAAGCCAAAACTCCCCTTGATTTTTCAGTTGCAGGAACCAATGAATTCTCCTTTTCTTTAAGCCAATTTGGGCTGAATTTTTGAAATTCCACCTGTTACAATATTGTATTCTTCTTCTCTGTTCTTATGTCCTTTATCTTTTTATGCATTTGTGATAAAATTTAAAATAAATAATACTTTTATTTATTAAAATAAATAATAGTTTAAAAAACCCAACCTATATATATATATATATTTTTTTTAGTTTCTTCTCTTCTTTTTTTTTAATTTTTATTTTCATTGTAACAGTATTCATTGTTTTTGCACCACACCCAGTGCTCCATGCAATACGTGCCCTCCCTAATACCCACCACCTGGTTCCCCCAACCTCCCACCCCCCCCCCCCCCCCCCGCCCCTTCAAAACCCTCAGGTTGTTTTTCAGAGTCCATGGTCTCTCATGGTTCACCTCCCCTTCCAATTTCCCTCAACTCCCTTCTCCTCTCCATCTCCCCATGTCCTCCATGTTATTTGTTTTGCTCCACAAATAATCCTAGAGGAGAACATAGGCAGTAACCTCTTCTATATCACCTACAGCAACTTCTTTCAAGATATGTCTCCAAAGGCAAACCCAACCTATATAATCCTCATGGAGGCTGTTCGTTACTGTGATCCAAAGTTCTATGAACAGGGCCAGACCATGTTTTCCCTTTAATATCAGTTGAAGTCAGAAAAGAATTTGACACTGACTTTCATTTTTCTTCTCTATAAATTCTTCAGTTGTTTTAGCTTTTATTTTCTTTGTAAAATTAACTCATAAGAAGTAAAATAAAATGCATGATTTTTCTTTTTTTTTAAAATTTTATTTATTTATTTGGTGCAGAGAGAGACAGAGACCACAAGTAGTCAGAGAGACAGGCAGAGAGAGGGGGGAAGCAGGCTCCCCGCCGAGCAGAGAGCCCGATGTGGGGCTCGATCCCAGGACCCCGAGATCATGACCTGAGCCGAAGGCAGAGGCTTTAACCCACTGAGCCACTCAGGCGCCCCAAATGCATGATTTTTCTATCTGATTTCTAGGTTCTGTTAACTTAAAGACACACTTGACACTTATTATTGATGTTTAAACATTAAGAACTCACACAGCTGCATGCACTTTTATAACAATCCGCCTACACTGCATTGTAAAAACAGAAAGTACACATCCATTCAAATTGATGGTCTCCTCCCAGTGAAAGTGTTTCTAGACTACAGAGTATAATTTGCTGAAATGTTTGACATCAGGGTTCTTTTTTTGTCATTATAATTTTTGGCACATGCATTTTACACAAATGTTGGTCAAGGGGTGCTGCTCCCCTCTTCCCAAAGTTATTGCTTCTCAAATGTTTGTGAAACACAGACATACACCTTTAAAAAGCTTTTATGGAACAGGATCACGTGGGTCAATGAGTTTACTCACTGGCATGTGATTTGGATTTTCATCAAACCAGTCAATCAAGATGAAACCAAAATGAAAATGTCAACTTATTTGAGTGGATACAACTATGTTATTTAGAAAAATTGAAGAGCATGTGGACATAACATACTGACACAAACATAATATTAGACTTCTTTTTATTCTTTAGGTTTAAAAATGTAGTTGATTCTTATGATTACAAAAAAGTAAATATATGAACTTTGTTAAACTTCAGGCTAACAACTTCAGGAAAATTAAAAAGGAAAAAAGTATTCATAATATCACCAACAGATATAACTAATATTTCGGAATAATGTATTTAAATCTTCTAACTGGGCATAGATTTTTAAAAATTTTTTTTCTTTTTTGAGATAATTACCTCTATGTCATTTGGTACAATGCTTTTTTATTAACCTCATTACAAAATAATTTAAAAACATTGATTTTGCATCATCTGCAATTTTTTTATTATGTTATGTTAGTCACCATACAGCACATCATTAGTTTTTGATGTAGTGTTATCATCTGAAATTTTGATAAAATTACTGCATTGCCAGACACTAACTTTGCTTTCAAATATGGGAAGGTACAAAATTATTGAACTATAATCCTAGTTTAAAATCATTACAGATATAAAGTCTTAGTTTTTACAGTCTTACTGTGTATTTGGTTATTGTCAGGTTTAAAAAATATAAATAATTTTATTTATTTTTCTCAATTACCTTGAACGGTATGTAAAAGAAGTAGCGTTAACTTGACTGAGGTGGAGCTGGGTCCAAGGGTGTAAGATTGAATGTGTACCATAGGAAGTCAGGAAACCTGATCAAGCAAATGAATCAGCTCTGTGACTGTGATAAGCATTTCTTTGTGTGAATTTTGCTAGGATGTGGTGCCTAGTTGTTTGATCAAATGCCAGTCTAGATGTTGCTGGAAAGGTATTTTTAGATGTAATTAACATTTATACTCAGTTGATTGTAAATAAGTCAAATTATCCTCTGCTTATATGTGGGTGGACCTTATCCAATCAGTTGGACCTCATCTAGTCTGTGGAAGGTCTTAAGAGTTTTCCCGAAGAAGGAAAAATTCTGCCTCAAGACTGCAAAATGGAAATTTTGCCTGAGTTTTTTTTTTTTTTAAAGATTTTATTTATTTATTTGCCAGAGAGAGAGAGTGAGAGCACAAGCCAGGAGATAGAGGGATAGGGTGAAGCAGGCTCCCTGCCAATGATGTGGGACTCAATCCCAGGACCCTGGGATCACCACCCGAGTGCAAGGCAGCCGCTTAACTGACTAAGCCACTCAGGCACCACTTGCCTGAGTTTTAAGTCTTTTGACTCAAACCTGCTGGCCTATCCTATAGATTTTGGATTTGCCATTCCCTATAATCATATGAGCCAATGCCTTAAATCTCTTTCTCTCTCTCTCTCTATATATATAAACACACACACACACACAAACGCAGTAGTTGTTTGTCCTGTCTTGTTTTTTAGTGTATCAGGCAAAATATGAAGTTGGCAACTTTAAACCAGTTATCTAATTTGGGAAATTTTTACTAGTTAACATAATTTAAAAATCAGGGGGCCACCACCTTAGATAATCCCTTCCAATTCTAAAATTGTAAATTCTAGGATAAGATATTAGGGATTCACCAAGTTAGAAAGAAATCAAAACAATAAAAAAAAACACAAAACATTATAAACACAAGAAATTAGTTGTTGATTTTTTAACCATTTTGTATTTTTTTTTTTTTTTTAATTTATTTATTTGTCAGAGAGAGAGACCGAGAGAGAGAGAGTGAGCACTGGCAGACAGAGGCAGAGGGAGAAGCAGGCTCCCCGCCGAGCAAGGAGCCCGATGCGGGACTCGATCCCAGGACGCTGGGATCATGACCTGAGCCGAAGGCAGCTGCCCAACCAACTGAGCCACCCAGGCGTCCCAACCATTTTGTATTTTTTTTAAAAATATTTTATTTTATTTATTTGACAGGGAGAGACCACAAGTAGGCAGAGAGTCAGGCAGAGAGAGGGGGAAGCAGGCTCCCCGCTGAGCAGAGAGCCCGATGTGGGGCTCGATCCCAGGACCCCGAGATCATGACCTGAGCCAAAGGCAGAGGCTTAACCCACTGAGCCACGCAGGCGCCCCCCCCATTTTGTATTCTTAATGTCACCCTGTATTCTGTACATGATAGAGGCCAGTGACTGTGAGTTCCTAAAATGCAGTTTACCTGTTCTACTGGTGAACATCACAGCCTCAATTCTTGGTTGAAGTTAACATTTATTGGAAATTGAGCCTTCCAATTTTTTCATGGTTTGATAAAAGAAATTATTTGAACCAGCTTCACTATTATCAATTTTTTTATTTTAGTCTGATGGAGCAAGATCACCAGAAAGCCAGGTCCTATGAAATGGAAAGAAGAGATGTGTCCTTTTCCTTTCAAGTAAGCTTAATGTCCTCATATATGGACAGCACAAACAACTAAGAAAAGCTGGTTTTCCCTATATACCTAGTATTAAAATTCAGCCTTTGCAGCTCACTAGGTAGTGAAAACCAATCAGTAGTCCTTTGACAACTGACTCTTCAGTGGGTATAAAGGTGAAATTATAAGTACAGTGATTTACTTGTAAGCCAATAATACATGTACCGAAAGAGCTGCGCAACCAGGATTCAAATGGAGCCTGCAGTAGCTGCATTTGTGTAGATCAGCCACTTGTCCAACATAACTCTTATGGATTATCCCTGATGTTCAGGGAAAATTCATTAATTCATTTAGATATAATAGTCTTCAGGAAAATCATTAAAAGCTTCTACCATAACATGTTAAAGAAATGATTTATAAGCCTTAAATAGAGTTTAAGATATTTTCCAACTAAAATATATCTAATTTTAACTATGGTGTTAAATTTTGGGGGGGTCTTCCAAATATTTCCCTCTAATTGCATTTGTGCTGAATTCTTCAATTTTGTTGATTTGATTCAATTCCATATAAAAGGCATTATCATAGGGCACCTGGGTGGCTCAGTGGGTTAAAGCCTCTGCCTTCAGCTCAGGTCATGATCCCGGGGTCCTGGGATCGAGCCCTGCATCGGGCTCTCTGCTCAGGAGGGAGCCTGCTTCCTCCCCTCTCTCTGCCTGTCTCTCTGCCTACTTGTGATCTCTGTCTGTCAAATAAATAAATAAAATATTTAAAAAAAAAAAAGGCATTATCATTTACAGACTTAGATACATATTGAAAAAATATAGTTGATTTTCATTTAAAAGTTCCAAGTTTCATTTTCTCATTCATCAGAAATACCTCATCTTTCTACTTAGCTTCTGTTTTTGCATGTGCGCAACATAAGTAGGTTTTGATTTTCTATTTTCTTTTTAAAAAATACAGGCAATTGGCAGCACCTGGATGGTGCAGTTGGTTGAGCATCCCATACTTGGTTTAGGCTCAGGTCATGATCTCAGGGTCGTGGGATCAAGCCCTGCATTGGGCTCCATGCTAAGCAGGGAGTCTGCTTGAGGATTCTCTTCCTCTTTTTCTGCCCCTTCTGTTCGTGCACTCTCCCTTTCCCTCTCTCTCTCACTAAAATAAATAAATCTTTTAAAAAATATATGGGTAATTGAATATGGGTTTTTAATTCTTTCTTGTCCCCATTTCCTCACTCACTCCAGGGTTTCCATCTCTATTATTGTTTACAAGCATTCAGACATATTTGGTGTCAGGGTATAAATGCATTCACTACTCAGCAATAGAAATTACTTTTCTTTCAACAGGAACAATAGAATCAATGGCTCTGGCTAAATGATGTCTTTGTCTGAATCTTCCTTTTTAACTTTTATGTCAGTTACATATCCATGACCTCCAGCTAAGTTGCAGAGCACCTTTGAGCAAGAACACTTAAGTAGAAGTAAACACCGTTGACCAGAGGTAACCAAGAGAGGTGATATCATAGTGAGTCATATGTCTGGTGCTCTAACTGCTGTGACGTTCATGATGTAAATTCCCAGAATGGTTCAATTGTATCAGCATTTGAGAGAATAAAGAAATGTTTATAGATGCACAGAAAATCTGTCTTCAACCTGTTTTGTTTACGGCAAGGGGCATTCAAGAAACAGGCAAGACAAGCAAGTGGTGAAGCAGTCAGCTATAAATAGTAGAACCTGTGTTTATTCGAAAACAGTCCGTTCTATAAAGAACTGTGGATATCTGGATTCTTCCAGCCTTAACCTAAAATTTGCAGGTGCAGATGAAAAAGGAAAAGGAAAGAAAAGAAAAAAAACATACCCAAGAGAACAAAGCGCATCATCTTGGTGTTTAGGGTTCTGTGTTGGTTTTGTTCTAGTCACAAGATGGAAAATTTCTATTTTGCCTCCATTGTCTGCTTTTGCAGGGCAGCGCCACAGACTCCATTAATACCCATTCATTTATGGACCAGTGGAAGGTATAAACAAGCCCTCCACCTCCGGGCTTACTGAGTACAACACACTCCCTTTATTTCTCCTATGAGGGGTAAAGTTTGTTTGGGATAAGCACGGTGAGAGGATTTGAAAGCAGACTTAGGTGCACGTGCATTTTCCCCTCATCGAGGTGGAGTGAGCTCATCAGAGAAGAGAGGAGGTGACGGGGTGCCCCTGAGGTTTGTAATCTCTAGTCCTAGATCCTGCCCAGGGGCTTCCACAGATGTCACAGCATTTGAAGGCACCTGCCTACTCAGCATTCTGGTCAGCAGTCTGCATTCATAGACCGGACAGTGTGTCCATTTCCATGTCAGGCCAGCAGCAACAGCACTTGTATTCCTGCCCTGTGGGAGAGCACAGCGGAGCACCTCAGACCCTATAGGCCTAGTGCGATGTAGTGGTTGCATCTGTTTTTGTAAACTTATGGAAGCCCTCGCGTGTGGTGTGCTGCTCAAGAAGCAGAGTTCTCACTCAAACGTGTTTTAAAGGTATTCAATTTCTTAATTGCGTATCTTAAAAAGCATTGAAGTGCATACGATTTAAGTCCTGTCTGGGTATTTCTTGGATCCCCATTCTTTCACTTCTCATGCTCTTTGACAGTCTAGATTCTCACTCGCCCACTCCGAGTTCCTCTCTTGCTAGGCCTTTCCCTTCCTCTTGCCTCTTGGGTTCTGCAGTAGTCTCTGTTTTCCAAGTCTGCATTCCCCAAAAGTTTGGCAGAGATAGACTAACTCCAGAGGAAGTGAATGGAAATTGGCCTGATAAATTAGGAGTCAAATGAGAAGCTGAATACTCCCTTTTGAATATTTGTTACCATATTTAGTTTAAAATGCTAATACTTCCCATCACAAGTGCAGGTGTTTGGGCTGCTTTCCCTCTGTTGTTTGATATGTTCTATCCATTTTTCATTTCCCCACTATCCTAGCACCCACCCATTGCCAAAGTATTTGTTGGTTGTGGTGGTTGTTAAGATTATACCTTTTTTAGTTCTCCCATCTCTCTGACTTCTCTCTATTTCACTTCACTGTTTTCTTCCTAATTTAGAATACCTCTTAGATTCAGGCCATGTATCCTCTCCCCATATTCTGAATTTCCTGAACCCTGGGGAAGGGAGAAATAGATAAGACAAGGACAGAGCAGAGGTTAGGGACAAAATAAGGGAAGATGCACCAGTTTGGGCAGGAAAAGTTCATCATGCAAGGTGAGGCAGATGTAGATGCGAGGAGCAAGAGGTAAGGTAGAGGGTTTGCCTCTAGGAAAGAAGATCATTTAAAAAGTTCATCACAGGCTCCTGGAACAGTTCAAAGAGAAGGGTTCTAAAAACTACTTGAAGAATGGAAGCACCATTGGAATAATCCTATGGCCTTTCAAGGGCATTACTTTGAAGGTGACAAAACCATCTCAAGTTTTACCTTATACCATGTTTAGGAAAGAATCACTCTCATGACTTCATAGCCATGCCTCTTACATTCTATGATATTGTCCTTAGCATCTCTGAAATAAAGGTTGGCCGTCATCACTGATCATGCCGATGTGGCCACCTTTCTTTCTTTCTTTCTCTTTTAAACTGAGGTACTAGACAAGGGAGTAAGGCACTAATATACTTCCAAAATGCGCATTGTTTAGTAACTATCTGGGAAGCCTAAATGCTCTGTCATTTTGCTTTCTCATGGAGGCCACTGAGAGCTGTTTGTTGCCCTAATGCAAAAACTATGGGAAACCTCCAGCAAGAGTAAAGAGATTAGAAAGAATGAACACTGGGTGTTAGATACAACTGATGAATCCCTGAACTCTACCCCTGAAACTAATAATGCACCATATGTTAATTAAATAATTTTTTTAAAAAGAAAAAAAAAGGAATAAAGAGGTTAAAATAGGCAACAAAGGGGCTTTCAGAGAAGGTTCTCAGGAATCTGAATAAATAAGCCTTCATCTCTTCAGCCCTGCCTCTCCGTTTTCCTGATACAATAAGTCTATTTCTTACCCTTTGCTTTCACATCTGGTGCTAATGTTTTTCAGCTTCCTTTTAACCATCCCTAACCATCCATTGTTTAAGGATCAGATCAAGTCCGAACTCTCCCAAGACTCTCTTTGCCCTCCAGATCACATTAATATTTATATTCTCCAATTTCCTAATGAAAAATTTTGGTTCTTGCATCATTTAGAAGTCACTAGTCCTGTAATGCTGTCATAGATGTTAGTTTTGTTTCTGTACCACACCACAAAGCTTTCTGAAAACTAGTTATTTTGCATCTTTTGTATTTTCTACCCATCTAAATATACACAAAGCATAACTTTGGTAAGTGCTAAGTACAGTTAATCAACAAGTAAATACCCAAAAGTTCAGGATAAAAGACTGTTCTCTGGCAGTAAAGTGTTAATAAAAGTCAAAGTTTTGGGACAACTGTTTAAAATCTGGAGAACGTTAAGTATCTTATGGAATCCACTCAATGTATGCATAGGTCAGGATATATTAATTATGGTTATTTTTTAGAAAGATGTTTTTTAAAAATTAATTTATTTTAATAAACATATAATGTATTTTTATCCCCAGGGGCACAGGTCTGTGAATCGCCAGGTTTACACATTTCACAGCACTCATCATAGCACATACCCTCCCCAATGTCCATATCCCCACCACCCTCTCCCGTCCCCCCTAGAAAGATGTTTTTCACACATGCTTCATGCTGAGGAATTGTTATACCAAATTATTGGTTAACCTGTACAAGAAAACAAATTTGATACGTGCAGAGAATTTGTGTGGTCAAGCTCCCATAACATGACTGAATTTTTCTCATTTAAGTGGCAACTTCTACCTACGTTTTAGATCCAACCATAGCTACCCCCCTTTCTTAAGCTGTTAAAACATTGTGTTTACTCATAAAAATGATCAAATGGAACATTAATCAGCTTAATGAGTTAAATACAAGCCTGGCCAAGATCTAGAATGCAACATTAACCACAACAGGGTTGAGTCAACTCCAGAGTTAAACAGATAGATAAAAGCTACAGAGTTTGCATATCTGAAGGGTTGAAAATGTTTCTTAGATCATTGGTTAAAAATATATCTGTGTGGGAGAGCAGGCAAAAAGGTTTGCTCCCCTTTTTCTTTATTTAAAAGTTAAAGCTGAAGGGGAGCTTCTGAAGCACTGTGTTCATTTTTGTTTTGGTAGGTGGAGTTCACTAACCAAAATGACAACAAACATTCGGAAATGGGGACTTACTCTATGGCATCTGTTCAAACCTCCTAAAACCAGAGATGTTTTCCTGTCTGATGTATAAGCCAACCAAGCACAAATTAAAAGCAGATGCTCTGTAGTTCCCTGAGAATATTTACAGCTTAGAGTCTACACCTCCTGGTCACCTCTCTACAGCAGAGCAGCCTGAAGCGTGGTGAACATTTTGCAATAATGAATGCCCCATCATAGCAGAGTTCAACTTCTCTGTTTTGAAATTAGGTTACACATTTTCTTTCCTCAGTGGAAAAAATATCTTTGCAAAAGGAACTTGAAGCATTTTCCGTACTACATATGTCCTAATTATGAACTCACAGAATTTGATGTGTTAACTAAAAATAAGGACAACTTTACTTTTAGGTACCAAACTCCCTCCCTTGGTAAACTTCATTTCAGTATAGCCTGTTTCTCAGAACAATAGGTTGAAATATGGAGAACAGTAACATTCATAGAAATAGAATGCAAAACATTAGGGTTTCCACTGAAAGATACAAATATGCCTTTGGATTTGTAAATCTCTGCAATCGTTATTTATTATGTGCAATGTGCATAGAGCGTATATTATGGGGATTCAATGAAGAAGCACAATTGCTGCTCTTTGGCTTCGTTGAACTTGACAGGGTTGGGAAGAGAATGTTTCAGTGCATAAAAGTGGAAGTTAACAACAGAAAATAATAATACAACTGGTATTGCCTGTATGTATACAGAAAACGGTAATTCAAGAGAGAGATTTTAACTTAGCCTGAAATTGTCATTCTTTAATATGAAATACGGTAAGAGCAGTCTCACTTAGGAACAGAGTATGGAATAACGGAAAAGGGAAATGTATTCATTTACTCAGAAAATATTACCCAATATTCTAATAGAAATAAAGCCCTGGAGTAGGAGCAGTGACTATGAGAGGAATTAGAGCCCCCAGAGAGGTAATATGCCCACATAAAATGTGTCCAACCCCTTTGCTTCATGAAGCAATCTCAGAGTTCCCATTCTACAAAATAATTATTGTCCTCTGTCTCCTTGAAACTTCATTGTAAGTGGCACTTTATTCATTGGATGGTTTCTTCTGACTCTCCTTTTCCTTCCTTAAACTCCACCTCCCTCCATGAAGTACCTCCTACCAAATAAAGGAGAGGGAGTAATGAGGCCTTCTCCACCCAGAAGCAACTGATTGAAATCAGCATGTCCTCATCTTGCTTCACCCACCACAACACAAAATGCTCTTGCCACTTGTCTTAAATGCAGTATAAATGGGAGGGTGTTTAGTTCGTGTGGTGTTCCTGTTTAGTTGTCTTTCTCCTTTTTCTGTCCATGTTAGTGTTTCTATCCAAGACAACCGTGAGTTCCAAACAATATTTAACACAGTTCTGTTAAGCAGATTAATGCTTCAGGTCATCACACATTCATGTTAAGAATATAGTGCCTTAGACATTTAAAAAGAAAGTTTTATCTTAACATTTGTAAGTCATAACAGGGCTTATGGAGAAAATTTCCAACCCGTAAGTAAAATACACAGATGTCACCATTTTAAAAAATGGGGCATTTCAAATCTTTTCTCTTTACCAACTCATAATTGTTGAGGTGTTAAAAATGATTCGGCAGAAGTGAAAAATTTGGTAAGGTAGGAATACAGAGGGAGTAATGTAACCTAGAAGGGTTCTACGAGGATAAATGTGAGTGTAGGACTATAAAACTCCCTATAAATTACCTAGAGATTTCAGTGACCCCCAACACCTCCATTCCTCAGCACTGAGATGCCTATTCTGTTTCTTCTCATCAGATAATTATGTTTCCATGAAAGGCAGGGCAATTGTTGCTCTTGTATCCCCTCCTCCACACTCCATTTCTTGTTAGCTATAAACTATACCCATAGAGTTCCACAGAAAGAATAGCCCCTGAGGTATCTGCCCCTTTTTTGTTTCATTGACTCTAAAACCGAAGAATTTCTTATCTGAACTTACTGTTCCACTGCATTTAATCTGTTGAAAGTTATGAATAACAAATTCCTGCCAACCAAAAAATTAAAAATTTTGCTCTTTGTGTTGAAATTGTATAGGCCCCGGGTTCAGTTTAGAGATTTATATCCAATTTTTGTTTGTTCTGAGCTATTTTGTCATAGACAACTAACTTGTTCTTGCCTCAGTTTACTCATCTGTGAGATGGTAATAAAGTAATATAAAAAGGAATCATTATACTCACCATCGACACTAAACTCTAGCCTCTCTCTGGTTAACCTGTAACCTGTCTTTAGAAAATATGGATTACTCTGGGATACCTTGGATTGCTACTCATAGGGAGCATTATTTTCCTGAGATGATCAAGCTCTAAAGATAAAGCTGATAATGGGTCTCAAGACACAGAGATGGCATCGGTGTGAATTGCTAGGTACCGGGTGCTGCCATCTGCACAATGGGTAGCCCAACTAGCAGGGAGAAACAAATTCTCTCAGAGACGCCTATTCTGAATTATGAATTCACCTTGAACATTGGTGACTCTGTTGTGTGGGCCCCCTAAAACTGTCGGCATGTTTCACTGACTATACTCTTTTCAGACCATTGGTACTTCTGGGTCCACTATTCTGCCCCTACAGAATTTTTTTCTCTCATTTGGAAGGATCCTTCTTAAAAAACACTGCTAGGTTAATTTTCCTTTAATAATTTTCCTTGTCTCTGAAGACTTCAAATCCCCAAGAATAATAGTGTTCTGTTAATGAGGTTAGTAATAGTAGTTGTTGCTGTATAATAATACCAGTACTCTAAGTAGCTGAGTTGTACATATCACTTACTGGGTGCCAGATACAGTGCTTTACATATATTTACTTTTTGAATCCTTCCGACAGCCCTCTGAAGAAGGTACTATTCTAATCACCATTTTACTAATGAGGAAGCTGTGGCACAGTTTGGTTAGCAACATGCCCATGTCTTACAGCTAGAAAGTGGTGGAGCTGGGATTTGAACCCAGGCAGCCTGGTTCCCTAGTTCTTACTCTTTGCCTCTATGATGTACAACTTCTTTATTAATTAATTATAAATTAGAAAGTGACAGAACCAGTATTCCTCAAAGCCCCTAATCTTAATCTATGTACAAAATTGTCCCATGTATATGCTCTTAGCTTCTTCCAAACTGGATGGAAAATTCCATTTAAGTTTTTGTTACTTTTTATAACCTTTCCATGATGTCATATCAGGAAGATGTCTTTAAAATAATCTGAGACGAACAGTTTTTAAAAATTCAAATATTGGGGCGCCTGGGTGGCTCAGTGGGTTGAGTCCGCTGCCTTCGGCTCAGGTCATGATCCCAGCCTCCTGGGATCGAGCCCCGCATCGGGTTCTCTGCTCAGCAGGGAGCCTGCTTCCTCCCTTCTCTCTCTGCCTGCCTCTCTGCCTACTTGTGATCTGTCTGTCAAATAAAAAAAATAAATAAATAAAAATAAAAAAAATTCAAATATTTATTCTTAATTTATAATTGGTGAGAAAATACTTTCTGGATAGGGAGGGATTAATACGTTCATAAACCAAATTTCGGGCTGTGTGTGGAAAACAGTGAGCTTTGTGTTTTGACTGGAGACTACGGGAGAGTAATAAATCTTGAAATTCAACAGGAAATAAACCTGGAGGTAGAATGTGGCAAAATCATGGAGGTCCTTGAAAGCCTGGTTTGAGATTATAACAAACTCTATAGACAGCAAGGGATCCTTGAGAGCTCTGTGGGGAGCCAGGGTCCAAGCTGACTTAGGGAGGTCCCTGGAATGGTAGCAACTGAGGTAAAGAAGCAGAAGTAGGAAGATTAGGTAAAAGGCCTTTGAATATTTCAGTTCTATCTAACAAAAGACATGAAAGAATGTTTATAGCACTGCATTCATAATAGCAGCTTTATTCATAACATCTATAAAGCAGAATAATAAATAGTAATTAAAAGAGCCTGCTACTGTACACAATATGAATGAATCTCATGGACATAATGCTGAAAGAAGCCAGACAGAAAAGAATATAATGCGAGATAGCATGACACGACATGTCCATTGACAAGAAGTTCAAGAACAAGGAAAGCAAATCTGTGGTGAGAGAAGTCAGACTAGCTACCTCTCTGGAAGCAGATGGGTTTATTGACTGAGAAGGAGCATGGGTTTTCCTCCGGTGTTGGTAACATCTTATCTTTTGATCTGGGTGGGATTACATGGTTTATGTGCACACACCCTCTATATGTGTGTGAAAATTCATTGCATTCCACAGTATAATTTGTGCACTTTACAGTATATATGTTATACCTCAGTAAGAAGATTGCTAAAAAGATTTTCACAATCAACTCTACTAATGATTATAGAAATCTCCCAATGAAGATTTCCTTTTATTTTTCTCTAATTAAAAACAAACAAAAAACAAAAAAACAGCATATTTCTTCTTCTCCTACTTTAGATTTTCTTCCTGGTTGGTTGGGTGATCTCTGTGTGATTCACTTTATCAGCAGTGAGGGTGGAGGGGTTCAGGAAGAGGTGGAGAAAGGAGAAAAGGCTTTGGAGGTGATGGAGGAGAGGGGAGGAAATGAATCAACCTCCTTGGGTGTGATGCATGGCAGGCTGCCCCACTCAGAGGAGACAGCTTCTCTTCCTCTTACAATGATTTCAACATAGCTTCTCTGTTTTTGTTTCCCTCCACCAATGCCACTGTCCCATGTGAATGAAACAAGGCAGGTCACTGTGATTAACCCATTTCCACATAAAATAACCAGGGACTATTTTTTTTTTTAATGGAAGCAAATGGATAATGTGTTTGTAGAGCATACAAAAGGTTTGTAGTAATTGGACTATACGAATACCTACTAATGTGTAAATGGAAAATAAGCTGATGCTCTTGCAGATTTACCTATATGGAAACTTGCAGCTCTGAGATGATCACATGGTTTTGTGCATAAGCTGATACAAACCAGACTCAGATGTATTTATATTTTTTACAAGTAGTGCATTTGAAAACTCTTTCAACAAATATTTGCTGAGCAGGTTCTATGTGTAAGACAAGGCACTGGTGTTGTGGGGAAACCCAAATAAATGAGGTGTGGTTCCTGTCCCCAAGGAGGCTACAGTCTAGCAGGGAAGGTCAGATTGGTGCCAAATCACTGGTGGGCAGGAAAGTACATGATAACTACCAAAAGAGAAGTACAGAGTTCTTGGGAGTTCAGAGACAGATGGGTGGGATTTCAACAGAAAAAGATGAACAAAACTCTTTGGAGAGAGAAGGGAACCATGATACTACTAGTAGCTATTATTTTTATCCTACACTGCACAAGATGCTGTCACATAATTTCTCATTGAGTCCTTAGAAGAACTCTGTAAAGTAGCTATTGTTCACCTCTTATTCCTGATGAATAAATTGAAACATGAGAAGCTAGTGACTTCCCCAGTTTAGAAGACCCAGACTTACACCCAACTTTCTGACTCCATGACTCTTTCTTATAAAAACAGACAATATGCCCTAAAGTTAAGAATGCAAACTCTTGACCTAGACTGCCTTTGAATCCCAATCTCCTTACTTCCTGGTTTGGGGATTTCTTGCAAGTTAATTCATTTTTGCGTATGTCTGTTTCTTCATTTGTGAACCAGGGCTAAAAATAAAAATTTACTTCAATAAGATTAAATGAGTTTACCTACATGAAGCGTTTAGAACAGTTCCTGTATGTATGAATAGTATGTAAATGTTTGCTGCTGTTATTTTTGGGAAAAAATTTATTTTAAAAATAATGTATTGGGGTGCCTGGTTGGCTCAGTTGGTTAAGTGCCTGCCTTTGGCTCAGGTTGTGATCCTGGTAGTCCTGGGATTGAATCCCACATCAGCCTTCCTGCTCATCAGAGACTTCTTCCCCCTCTCTCTCTGCTTGTCCCTTGGCTTGTGCTTTCTCTCTCAAATAAATAAATAAAATATTTTTTAAAAATGAAAATAATATATAATCTGTAGGAAATTGCTGAAACACCTAATAAGAGTCTGACACACTTGTTAGAGGTGGTAATGTTCTTTATCCCTGAATGATCTATTTGAAAATATATTAGAAAAAAAAGGATACATTTCAAGGTGGCAACAAAAGTTATCAAGTATTAAGGGTTAAAACTAATAAACATGTGCAAAATATTTATGGAGAAGATTTGGAAAATACAGAAAAGAGGTCAATAAAAATGCCTTTCTGGGATGGGGAAAGAAGACATTGTAGGTAAGGGGAATACCATAAGTAAATAAGTGAATGGCTGTTTGAGGGACTAGTTTGATTCAGAGTGGGATACATGTAATAAGGAGTGAGATTAAGGCAGAAATATTCATTTTGAGTAAGATCATAGATGGCTTCAAATGTTGGACTAAAGATTTTGCAATTAATGTAATAAGTGTCAGGGAACCATTACAGACGTATGAATAAGGAATAAGATTAACCTCAGAAAAGGAAGATTCTCCAGGAGAAAAGAATTTAAATAGGCCTGAATTTGCCTGGGACCAGGAGGAAGATGAAAATGTATGGATTTTAGGATGGTAAAAAAGGAAAATGAGTCTTTTTTTTTTTTAAGATTTTATTTATTTATTTGACAGACAGAAATCACAAGTAGGCAGAGAGGCAGGCAGAGAGAGAGGAGGAAGCAGGCTCCCCGCTGAGCAGAGAGCCCAATGCGGGGCTCTATCCCAGGACCCTGAGATCATGACCTGAGCCGAAGGCAGAGGCTTTAACCCACTGAGCCACCCAGGCGCCCCAGGAAAATAAGTCTTAAAAAAAATCCCAAATAACAAATCAATCTTCTTGACAGTATTTTTTTATCTGTGAATTACTTGGTGACTATTAGAAATGTATTTAATCTGAGTAAATTGCTACTTGGTTTACCATCTGAATATCTATTCTGACAATAAGGAAATGGTAAACTTCAGGGTTTGCATTTATCTTGGTGTGTTTTGGGAATATGACAATGCAATAGATACATATTGCCATGCTCTATATGAGAATATGAATAATCCTACTCAAAAAAATTTCTTGGCAAAAGTTGATAAGCTTTTCAGAGGTAGCAATACTAAGGAATAGTATTAATAATTTGTTATTTAATGGGATGGAATGTGAAACACAGGGGTTATGTAAAGGCAAAAAGGGAAAGAAAATGAAAAATTGAATGGCTACTGATACTCCATGTTATGGGATTCGTTAATTTAATCCTGACAATAATATTGTAAGGCAGGAATTATTATCCCTATTTCACTTGGCATAAAATTTCCTCTTCATTACTTATGAATAATCAATATAGGTAAGTTACTTAACCTTTTTTATACCTTAGCTTTCTCATTAATTAAAATGAGGGAATAGTAATGCCCAGGTCCCAGGGTTGTCTGGATTAAATACAATTACATACATTAAATCCTTAGCCCAGTGCCTTACCCATAAGAGCTAACACGTGCTGACTTACATGCACCAGAATTTAAATTCATCGTCTCATTAACTCTTCACACAAATTGTCACACACTTTATTGTAACTCAATTGTTACTGTTGTTCTTCTAAGTGGTACATTTTATTATTATTTTTTGTAGCTCAGAGACCTATGTGTCCAAGATCAGGAAAATAACAAGTGGCAAAATGATACTCAAATATAGGTTTGTCTGGGGGCAAAACCCGAAAGCTTTTAAGAATACCCCACTTCAGAAAATGATAGGTTTGCTAATAAATTACCTGATTTTTTTTCTCTGTGGAGCTTCTGATTTGGACTCAGGTGTGAGAATAAGACATTTGTTAAGTACGAGATCACATTTTTATGCTCTAAAATGGACTTAAATGAAAATGTGATGCAGATTGGAAGAATGTATGTGTGAAATTAATCAATGTTGCAGTTAGAGGAGAGACTATACTAGCAATGGTTCTTATACATCTACAATTGTGCTCACCCATTCAGTGTGGTATTAGTACAGAGTAGTGGGTGTTTATGTCCCAGCAGAAGGGATCTGTATGATATTAGGCCCATCGGGTGGGGGGTAAAGTCAGGCAAGTGAGAAGATATAATCACTTTACTAATTTTAAATTCCCCATCTGATTTATAAACCCAGATCTCCCCAAGCATGTGCTCATAACACAATTGTAAATCTGTAGGCAGTGATTTACATTTAATAAAAGTGGATAAATCCATGACTTTGGGGTGAATATTTTGCAATCTACTTGGTGTGGAGGGATGAGGAAGAAATTTCCGAGACAATGATGAAAGAGCAACAGATTCTTGCTCAATTACCACTGGGCTCATTTTAGGACTCAGGATTTCACATTTCTGATTAGGTTTGCAAGTTTAGGGACAGAGCTGAACCTCTAGAGGAGGTTTTAAAAGATGGTCTAGTGGAAGGATTGAGGTGGGGGAAACACCTGAACTTGGCGACTGACAAGGAATTTATAGGAAAATAGAAATGTTTAGTGGGAATTTCCATCATGTTTTGCTGTGTGGTATATATCAACTTCTAAGTGTCTCCCTTTAAATCTTTGGTAAAATTCGCATTTGGGGGCTGTTGCTTAAAAGAATGTTTTTTTGTTTGCTTGCTTTCGTTTTTGTATAATGGGAGGATAAGGATCTGAGTACTACTTTAAGATGCAGAGAGCACACTTGCCAATGCTATGATTTTTTTCCAGCCTGCAGAAATGATGGCCTTGAACTTTAATTTACCGATAGCATTCTCTGTTTGTGTTTCATTTTCTTTCTTTCTTTCTTTCTTTTTTTAATATTTGACAGAGGGAGAGACGGCCAGAGAGGGAACACAAGCAGGGCAGGTGGGAGAGGGGGAAGCAGGCTTCCTGCTGAGCAGGGAGCTGATGCCAGCGGATTCCAGGACCCTGGGATCATGACCTGAGCTGAAGGCAGACCCTTAACGACTGAGCCACTCAGGCGCCCCCTGTGTTTCTTTTTCTTAAATAATTTTCTGTTCTATACAACATCTTGCTATCTTTGAAAAGGTGATACAAGTTCCCTGGGCTAGTTGGGACATGTTGGGCAAAATGCCGGGTCAGAATATCAAGGCACTGACACAACAAAATGTGGCCCTGTAATGAAATAAACAGACCTTGACTGGGTCTGGTATACATGGCTTTTTTTTTTTTTTTTTTTTTGAAGATTTTATTTATTTATTTGACAGACAGAGATCACAAATAGGCAGAGAGGCAGGCAGAGAGAGAGGGAGGGAGAAGCAGGCTCCCTGTCCAGGAGAGAGCCCCAGGCGGGGCTCAATCCCAGGACCCTTGGATCATGACCCAACCCAAAGGCAGAGGCTTAACCCACTGAGCCACCCAGGCGTCCCTGGTATACATGGCTTCTTGAGTGGATTCTCTCTTTGTTTGGTAATAGACCAAGAGTTTGCGGGTGCCTTTGAACTTCACGTGTGTCATTAACTGAGACTCTCTGATCTGGGAGCTAGAACAAGCTTCTTTTAGGAGATCCATTTACTTGTCAGAGAGTCAGACATCCGAAAGTCTACACTGACACATTGCCACACGTGTGAAACGGACAAATGTAAATTCCCTAGATTAGCGAAAGTAGGTCCTTTTGGGGGATTGTTCTCACATAACATCAATTATACTTGACTACAGGACTAATTTGCTTAGTTAAAGCAAGGGAAGAATCCTTACCCTTTACTATGTTCCTTGCACTGTCCACTTGGGGCTCAGGATGGATGCTAAATCTCCTGTTGTCCTCTGTTGAAAAAATCTGCAGCTGGTGAATTTGTGACCTATGCTCTCAGCTGGATCAGGACCCAGTGGTCTTCTTGGGCTAACTTGGCCTTACCTCGACTATTGCTGACATTACAAATCTCTTGAATCTCTGCCATGTCATCTGTAGTCTTTATCTTGGGTATATACTATAGTCTTTATGTCTTGGAGATACACACACACACACACACACACACACACACACATATATATATAATATAGGATATGTGGGATATACATATACCCTCATTCACTACGGCTGTCCTTTGGCAAGATTTCCAGTTCTCTGATTAACTATTTCTTCTGTCCTACTCTGGGGCACACTGGCATTTTTGGATTCCTCTGATATGCTTAAGAGCCAGGGGAGGCACACAAGTGCTAACTGGTCTGTCTGTCTACCCAATAACAGCACACCACTGCATTTCTGTCACTTCTGAGGGAGCATCTCTGTGGACATTGTGCTTCCCTGTGAGTCTTTATGTCTTCTTGCCTTGTTCCCTGGAAAGCCAGGTGATTGCTCATTCAGCTCTAGGAGGTCTCCCTCTCTTCATGAAACTTCTCTGAGTTTTTTTAGCTCTTTGCCTCCTGAGCTGAAGTTCAGAGACATCTGGACCATACATCCCTGACTTCCTGTATCCTTGTTCCTCTCACCGGGGTCTTCCTCCTTGCTTCTTTCCTCTGCCTGCCCCTTGCAACTACACATTTCTCTTCTCCTTGAATCTTTCCTATTCCAGCCTTATTCTTGGCTTTAAAAGTATGTGGTGTATGGGGGAAAAGGGAGGAAACCTAGCTCACTAATAAAAGAACACACATTAAATATAACTATATTACTAAATGAGAAGTATGTGTAAACCTCCTGGAGGTATTTGCATTTGGAAGGAAGAGGCATTAGCTGTGAAGGGATTGTTGATGTATATGTATGTGTGTGTGAACATGCATGCGGGGCTGGAGGTGTTTGGGACTGAAATCTGTTTGGGTCCTTTCTGGGTGTTTCTTCAGGAGAAAAAGCCCCACTCTTTCCTAAACAAACCCTTGACTCTGGGTAGACTGATCTACTCCCCACTCCCATTCCTTGTCCTCTTTGGGTGTTCTCCCCACCTGCTGGCCTGTTCTCCATCTATCTACCTAAATCTTGTCCATGGATGCCTGCTTTTGCTTTGGTGCAAATAAGAGTTTGTGTGGCATTTACAAACTTGTCTGGAGGCCCATTTGGCAATTACCTTATACTATTAATTAGCCTCTTCTGTACATATGTGCTTTAAGCAAGATTGAAAACATTATAGGACCAGGAATTCTCTCTCTCAAAAAAAGAAAAAGTACAGACATTGGAAAGAATTTAAAATATGTTGTTCATGTGTTCATATCAAAGCACATGAGGGAACTAATGGACGAGAAAAGACAGATTCATCATTCTCAGACTTTTCTACAACCTAGTAGGGAACATGCCCCCGGCTAACATTCAGAAGGAAAAATGAGGGTAAGTGATATATAGAAATATAAAATACTTTGGGAAAGTTGGAGAGAGAATGCCCTTTGTGGTTGAAGGAGGGTGGGAGTGGGGAATTTCTCAGGGAAGGAAGGAGAAGCCATGGGGAGCAAATGGGATGAGGGAGGAGAACAAGGCAGAAGGAAAGACATGGTGGCTGCAATGTAGAGCAGAATGGCAGAGTGTGGCATTCTGTGCTGTGCGATAATGTTGGGTAGGAGACAGGCCTGGGAGCCCAATTTGATCCCCAGCTCTCTGGGCTCTGTAGTGCATTTTCACAGGAAGAGGAAAAGTTGGCAAATCATCACCAACCCAAGTATACTTTCTCTGCAGATCTTTTATCGCTTTCAAATAAGCTCTGTTTACTTGTCTAATTAATAATTTCTACCCTAAACTTGCATAGTTGGATAGTTAGAAACTTTCCCTTCTGACTCAGGAGGGAGTGAAAATCATAATTTAGTTGACTTTTACAGAGCTATTTGTGCAACAGTCTGGTTTGACTAGAATAATGGCTCTTTTCTTTCTTTGTTTCTCACTAGCCAGTGTGGTTTGTGATTTAATAAGTAGGCAGAGCACTGAAATTAATACTGGTAATATTTTGAGCTTGAATGAGGAAAAGGGAGGCAGGAATTTTAAATTGTTGTTTTTTTTATGTGGGCAGCTTTCTGTCTTCTTTGGAAGAAGTTTAGGCCAAGCAAGATCTCACCATCAGTTTAAAAAAATGAGCATGAAAAAGGAAATGCCCCTGCTCCTACTTTATTTTTCCTTTAATACAGTTCAATTCCTAGATGAGAAGGTAGTTTTTGCCATTCTGTATCCTCTAAGAAGCATCCAAAAGGAAGGGATGACTTGTGGAGATGGATTTACTTTAAAAAAACAAAAACACAAAATGAAAACAACCCAAGTATGATTCTGGGTTTTTTTGGCGAGTGATCTAAGGTAGTTTGTTTTTCCCTAAAATTATATCAATGGAAGATAGATACATTCCTTTTTCTGTGTGTAGGTAGCATTGGGAAGCTGAGATAGAAGTAAGTGTGAAAGATAAGACTTAGATAAGCTATCTAAGCAGGTGTGCTTGATGAAAATAAGGTTCACAGCCACCTCATACCCCCCCTTTCCCCTAATACCTTTGAAGAGAAGCTTTCTTTTTTTTCTTTTTTCTTTTTTTTTTTTTTCCTGAAAGAAAACATTTCTTTGTCTTGCATTGGTAGAACTAGGACAAAAGAAATATTGGCTGTTCTTTATTTTTGGCAGGACTGCTCTTTTTTTCTAGTGTTTCCCAGGAAATAGTCATAGGATACAAAGTACACATTTTGGAAAAGTGAGGGACTGTGCTGAACAGTCAGTATTAAAGAAATTGGAGGTTTTCCCACTATTGTTTTTGGTGATATAAGGTGTATATATCATATTAATGGACTTGTCAGAGAACTGAAGGAATGATTTAAGGATTCCTTCAGTTAACATCTCAACTGTAAAATCCCTTTTTTTTTTTTTTTGGTTAGTTGCTTAGTTTTTTGTTCATTTCTAACTGAAATCAAAATTTCTGTCACTTAATGTACGTCACTTGATTTCATCCCAGTAATCACATAAAATTTGGTATGAAGATATTCAATATATCGATAATGAAAGAGTTTCAGAAAGGCTAACTAATGGATGGAACAGGGACCCGGGGATTTCTAATTCTGAACCACATGCTCTTACTAGTACCTTCTTCCCTATTTTTCCTAAGGCAACTATGTGTATAATAGAGCCATTAGTGACTACTTTTTCATGATAAAAATAATTTGGAATCTTTTAAGACAGAAAAAAATAAGTAAGCTGATCCAAGGTGCCTTTGGGAATCTCCTGTTTAATACTCAAATGGCCCATGCTCCCAGCAAGTGCAACCTCAGAAATCCGATTATTTCATTAGATTCTTTTTTTCTTAGTATCACTGTTCTGACTGTTCTTATCCTCCTTGGTCATTTCCCAATCAAGGAAGGTCACTTCTAACCATTTGAGAAGCAGCTTTCCAGTATTCTCCTCTTCTCTTCTTACAGATTTTCCCAAATGTGGATGTGAGCCACTTCCTTACTTCCCCAAAGCAAAATACCACCAGGTAACAGCACTTAGAAAGCTTTTCAAAAGTCTCATGAATTACAGAGGGAAGTTATAATGCAAAAAAGGAAGAAAACCATGAAACTCTATACTAGATTAAATAGCAATAGATACAAGTCCAGGATATTTGTAACATTTATGAGCTCATGCTTTTGCTGAGGGTCATCTATTTTTATGCCCCATGTGGCTGGTGGGGGGCCAGTACCGTTCCAAGGGGGTGCTTCTATTCATATGTTCCAGATTCACCACTCAGGGAAATCACCTGTCTATGACCACCCTCAAGTTAGCATTGCCGAGTCACAGAATCCGCATATGGGAGGTGAAGACCACCTTCCACGTGAACACTTAGAACTGTTTGACTCCCCATCCCCTCTCTTCTTCCTCCAGCGGAATGCTTACATTTACTTTTGCATAACCAATGACCCATTAACTTTTGTGCCAAACCCAGACTTTCCCCAAAGAAAGTCTGCCTCCACCTAGAGTGAGCAGAAAACTAGTGGTACTACTAAGCACTTCTCCTGCTTCCTTTAAAAGTGTAGAAATATTGAGGTCCAGCTCTGAGAACCTCAATACCCCAAAACAGTTGAAAGTCTTTTTTTCTTTGTTACTCCTTTAGGCAAGGTTAACACCTTTGTTGTAAGACATTATGAAATATCCAGGTTATTTTTTATTTGCCTATGAATAGATGAAATGACTTTCTAGTATTTTTAAGTAAAGAGCAAATTATGGTGTGGAATACAAAGTGCGTTGGGAAAAATGTGCAAACTTGGCCACATTTGGAACACTGAAATTTTCCTGTTGACATGTCTCATAAATGATTGCCATTAGATTGGTCTTCAGGATTTGTCAAGAACTAGTTCACTTAGCTGGTTTAGGACATAATACACCAGCTAAGGACATAATATTCTCAATACAAACATTTGTGTTCAGTGTTTCTTGAATGGGTAAGCTTGATTTCTGTTAATTGACCATAGACTCTCCTTGAAAATTTTATTATTTTTAAAAAATTTGATAGTACTAGAATTATACTTCCTGGATTAAACCAATTGTTTGCTGTGTAACATTGAGCAAGTTACTTACTTTCTCTGCTTCTTGGTTTTCTTGTTTGCTAATTGACTGTACTAGTAATAGCTGGCCTCATAGAATTGTTGCAAGGATTAAATGGAATGATAGGTGTAAAATCTTCATCCAGTGTCTGGCACACAAGTGCTCACTTGGTGTTAATTATGATGATTAGTATTAATAATAGTAGGAGTAGTTGCACCTGATGGGGGCTATTAGCTGTTCACTCTCTCAAGAAGAATATACCTTCTGGGTGACCAAAGGATGTCCCACCCAACAGAGCTAGTATTTTGAGTCTCTGGAGTCAGGAAACCTGGCTTCAAATCTGCATTCTGTCACTTGCAGGCTTTGTGACTTTAGGCAAAGTACCCAGCCTCTCTAAGCCTCAGTTTCCCTGTCTGCAAAATGACAATAACGGCACCTACCTTGTGGGTGTTGTGAGAATTAAATATTCATGTAAGGAACCTGGCCTAATGCCTGGCAGAGAGTAAGCCCTCAAATGTTAGCTCCTTCTCAGTTCGTTTTCTTCATTTTATCTTTCTTATGTTGTTATTCTTATTACCTGAACTTTTTTCCTGTAAATACGTCAACATCCTGAAAAGATTACCTCCCCCAGGGTGCACAGAGGCATCTCAAAATATGAGGGCTGAGAAACACTTGCAGGTCAAGAAGTCAAGGAAGGGGTATCTAGTTAAAATTCTCAGAAAGGTATTTTGCTTCAACCAAAAATGGCAAGTTTAGGCCAAAGAAAAATTCCTGAGGAAGGTAGTAGGGGAACTCTTCTAAATGCTCACACAAGTAGTCAAGGATGTGGCTTATTGCCTCACCTGAAGGGTGGGTTTCCCTGACCTCCAGGCTCCAGTCAGTTCTGAGTCATAGCTATGTCACCCCCTCTTCCCTGCCCAGTGCCACTTCCTGAGGCTGGTGAGGATTTTCCTCCAATTCCTTAGGTTGGGATGACCTTGTTGTTTTATAGGGACACCAGAGGGAGTCCGATATTGTGAAACATAACTCTAGCCTGGAAATTCAGGGATTTGGCTTTGACCCTGATTTCAGCCTGTTTGTCACTTGACCTTAGGCAAGTCATTAACTTTTTGCCATTTTAGTTTCATTAAGAATAAAGTAAAAGACTAATGTCTGCCCTTCTGAACTCATAGGATCATTTCAAAGATTCCATAATACAACGTATGCAGAAGCCATTTAAAATTTTCAAATGTCTTTATGCATTTATATTATTATTTGCCTGTGTACTACGGTTTGGTGTAATGAAGAATGCAGGGACTTAGAGAGGGGAAGATCTAATTTCAGCTTCATACTCCTAATTTTGCGACTTGAGGATAAATCCCTTAGTTTCTTCAGTCTCTTTCCCTCATGAGCCCACTTTTTCATGGTGTTTTAAATTATTTAATTATATGTTCTAATATTTTGTGAAAGATTTTTGCATCTATATTCATGAGCGATTATGATCTGTAGTTTTCCTTTTTTGTACTATCTTTGTCTGGTTTTGATATCAGAGTAATACCAGTTTTGTACAATGAGTTAGGAAATGTTTTCTCTTATTCTACTTTCTGGAAGAGATTGTGTAGAATTGGTGTGAATTTTTTTTAAACGTTGGGTAGAATCTTCAGTGAAACCATAATTTTTGCTTCAATCATCAAACATTATTTAGAAATTATGAGGGGAGCGTAAGTCAATTATATTTAGCCATATTTTTGTTTACTGTACTCATTCTTCTTGATGTCTCAAGATTTCTTCTTTTACTGTTCTCTTTTAGTTTAGAGATCTTTCTTTAGTCCTTATTTTAGGGTGTGTCTTCTGGTAACAAAACCTCTTAGTTTTCCTTCATGTAAGAGTATCTTGATTTCCTCTTCATTCCTGAAGGATCTTTTCACGGGATATAGGAATTCGGGTTGACAGTTACTTTCTTTCAAGCCTTGAAAAATATTGTGCCCATGAATTTTGATGAGAAATCATATACCATTAGAGTTGTTTTTCCTATATAAAGAAATGGTGGTTTCTTTTTCCTCTGGATGCTTTTAATATTTTCTCTTGTCTTTTCTTTAATTTCCAGAATTTTTTTTAAAGTTTTTATTTTAATTCCAGTTAGTTAACATATAGTGTAATATTAGAATCTGGTGTACAATGTAGTGATTCAGCACTTCCATACATTACCCAGTGCTTATCACAAGTGCATTCTTTCACCCCCATCACCTGTTTCACCCATCCCCCACCCCACCCCCTATGGGAATATGTTCTCTATTTTTTTATTTTTTCAAGTAAGTGATGAATCATTAAATTCTACACCTGAAACTATTGTTACACTGTATGATAACTAACTGGTGAACTCTACATATGCTTAATGAAATAGAGAAGTTGAGGGAGTAATATGATGACTGAATGGAAATTAAAGGCGCATTTGAAGGTCACTTGATGTTGAGATTCATTGAAGAACAAACCAAAAAACTATGGAAATAAGGCTACTATTAGTAACCTTGTAGAGAAGCACTATTTTCAGCCTTCTGATAAACTAGTCAGTCTGGGCTTTGACTGCTACAAAGACTTCATTAATAAGACTGGTCAGAAGCAATCCAATGTATTATGTATTAAAAAGTGATTTCTTGTAGGGATATGTTTGAATAGCTAGGCAAAGAAAATAATACGTTTTCTTTCCTTTGGTACATGTTGGAGGGGGGTGACGAATACATAAAGTGAAAGAGGAAAAAGAGGACCCCCTAAGGAAGGATGTGGTGAGATGGTGCAACTGAAGAAATTCCATGTGAAGGAGATGACAAATTCTACATGGTCATTGTCTACAAGAGCATCCATTTGTCTGGGCCAAAGATTACACGTTTGTGTTGGAGTGCTATACATGCCCCTTTCAGAGTTCAAAACATTTTTAAAGCTAAAGAGGACTGTTGGTTCCTTCCCTTAAATTATAGCTTTCATTTGGCTCATGAATCTGCTTGTAAGTATGTTTTCCATACTATCTGGCTCCTGTTTTGTTCTTGTCTAGTCACAGGCAGAAGGCTTGGAAGCAAGCCTCTGGGTATTCAACGAGCTTGTGGGCATTATGTAGGAGCATTCAAATTTCCTAAAGCTGTTCTCTTTAAAGGGATATTAGTAGTTACAGAGGAATATTTCAAAACATCTTAATGAAAACTTTTTTTTTAAATGTTTAATTGTAGAGAATTTCAAACGTAGAAAATACACAGGGTAGTGCAGTAAACTTCCATGTACTTCTCAAACAGTTTCAACAATTAACAACTTTCAGCCAATCTTATTTTTTCTATACCTCAGTCCACTTCTCTTCCCACTCAAGGTATTTTTAAGCATAACCCAAACATCATATAATTTCATTTTAAAATATTTCACTATGTATTTCTTTTTTTATTTTTTTATTTTTTTAAAGATTTTATTTATTTTATTTGACAGAGAGAGACACAGTGAGAGAGGGAACACAAGCAGGGGGAGCAGGAGAGGGAGAAGCAGGCTTCCTGCCCAGCAGGGAGCCCAACGCGGGGCTCGATCCCGGGACCCTGGGATGACCCGAGTGGAAGGCAGACGCTTAATGACTGAGCCACCCAGGTGCCCCTTCACTATGTATTTCTTAAAAAAAAAAAAAAAGACTTTAAAAAATCACCACAATACCACTATAATACCTGAAAATAACAATACTTAATTAACTTCATGAATTATCTAGTCAATATTAGCAGCACCTGGGTGACTTAGTTGGTTAAGTGTCCAACTGTTGATTTCTGGTTGATCTCAGGATGGTGAGATCAAGTCCTGCGTCAAGCTCCATGCCCAGCATGCCCAGCATGGAGCCTGCTTGGGATTCTCTCCTTCTGCCCCTCTCTCTGCTTGAGTGCTCCCTCTCTCTCTCTTTCTAAAATAAACAAATAAAATCTTTTAAAAAATCATCTAGTCAATATTAAATTTTCCCAGTTATCTTATATTTTATTTTTGTAGTGTTTGAATAAGGATCCAAATGCTGCCCATACATCTCTGTAAGTCTCTTAATATGTATGTTCTTTCTTTCTTTCTTCTCTCCCTCCATGTAGTATGTTTAAGAAAATGGGTCATTTTTCTGATTTTTGCTGATTGCGTCTTTGTGTTAGTGTCTAATATGTTTCTGTGTTTTCAGTGAATTGTGATCAGATCTAGACTTTAAATCTAGGTCAGATGCAGATTTGACTTTTTGGTCAAGAGTATATCATAGGTCGTTTTATGTATTTTTAGCAAGAGATACATGCCATCTGAGTGTCTTTTTTGAGCTTAACAGGGATTGATAAATATTGTTTAGATCTATTAATTCATTAGGATTGCCAGATGGTAATATTATGTTTTTTCATTGACTTTTAATCTCCCTATTACAATAGAAAGACTTACATCCTTTTTTTCCTTCTCCTAACAAGAACCAAGCCCTATTCATATTTCCTTAGTTACTAAGAAGTTCTCAGTTTTTTCACAAATCTTCAAATGCAACTTCTAATTCATGTTCATAGACTTTTACCAACAAGTTATTTGACACTTCTGCATGGGTTTAGAATTAATGTCATGTATTCCTAGACTATAAGAACCAAAGTAATACCTTTCTTCTTAATAAAGTGGTACAATTAAAAAAATGTGGTGCATTAATATTTTTAAGTCATAAGAAAAGTTTATGAATTAGTCATTTCAACTAGTAAGTACCAAAACAACTTTTAAGTTATTACTTGCAGAGTTTGTTAGCATTGTTTTTAAAGTACAATTTGGCAAGCTCTTTCTAAATTAAAAATGCCAAAAACCCTATGAGCCAGTAATTCCTGTTCTAGGAAATTTATTCCAGAGATAATTTCCATAAATTTCCAAGGATATATGAACAAATTGCTCATTAAAGTACTACTTAAAATAAAAAATGGGGGGAAAACCCATATTTCCTTTAGCAGAAGATTAATCAAATAGTTTTATATACATATGATGAGCTATTATGCAATTTTTACAAAGTATTAAGTAAATCTCTATGTATTGATATAGAGAATTCATAATCAGTGAACTCAGCTTTTGTGGCGAGGCAGGGAATAGGATTCTAGTATAATGAACTATATACAATTCTACAATAAAAAAATGAAAAAGCATTATTTTTTAAACAGAAATAAAGTTTAATAAAATTATCTATAGCTTTAGATAAGATGTGGAAGTGTTGCTGGGGGGAGGGGGGTCAGGAGAGGGTAGTGGGGTTATGGACATTGGGGAGAGTATGTGCTATGGTGAGTGCTGTGAAGTGTGTGGCTATGGTGAGTGCTGTGAAGTGTGTAGCGATTCACAGACCTGTACCCCTGGGGCTAATAATACATTATATGTTTATAAAAAATAAAAAATTAAATTCCAGTTAGTTAACAACAACAAAAAAAGATAAGATGTGGAAAAAGAATTTGATGCAAATTCAGTATTTCTGTGAGGATAGTTAATTTACATGCAGGATCTTATTGTTGGCAATTGCTAAATCGTGAGGGATACTTCACTTTTAACCCTGAATAACACTAACCAATGGTGGTGGACAGCAGTTAAGAACCTTGGCTCTTAGGTAAATGATCCATGTCAGTTGGAAGGAGCTCAGGACACTGGGTTAGGGCATGACATGTAAGTGATAGAGGGACCACTGAATTCTAGTTGGAGGATAATCAGAGATGAGATGGAGAGATTTGAGCCAGACTTTGGTACATTGGGATGGACGAGACGGATGAGATGAGCATTCCAGACAGAGATCACGAAGATACAAAGGTGTGTTGGGGCAAAGGTATACAGAATACTTCGGTTGAAGTAAAGGGCTAATGTAGGCCAGAAGTGCGGGTGTGGTTAGAAAGATATATCTGAACCTTGAAGTCTGGTTTGGGGCTGTGGGTTTTATTCTGTAGGCAACAAGAAGTCCCTGAAAATTTGCAGAGTTGATCTGGGGAGGCGAGACTCCCTGAACTTCATTCATAGAGTCACAGAAGAGTGATAGCCAATCGTATTTTATAAGGCTACAGGCATGAAATCATCCTTGAGGCCAGGTTTCAACAAGAGAAGACCATCCCCTTTCCAGCTCTCAACCAGAGCTTTTAACACCTGCCTGATAAGGGAAAACAGTGGGAAGAAGGCTGTCACCTTTTGCCTTTCGCTTATTGCACTAATTAGCCATTTTAACGAAACTCCATTCTGTCTCTCAGCACCTCTAGTTGTTGTAAATTTTTCCACTGGAGCGAGAAGAGATATCAGCTGACCGTTTTATTCATCAGAGTGACAGTGTTAGCTTTCCACCTTCCTAATGAAATTCTCCAGTCGGCTGTGAAAATAGCAGGAAACCAGCTATATTTAGCAAAGGAAAGCAACAAGTCTAAGCGTGTGTAGAGAAGGGGAAAAATAGAAGCACTGAGTCTTATGATTAGTGCAACCAACAGTGCTGCTTACAATTTTCCCTATTTTGAAACTGGCAAAACCAGAGTGTTTTGTTTCTTAAACCGAAGTGCAGCCTACAGGTTCCTTCACTCTTGTGTCTAAATAAAATATTTTATTAATTCAAGGAGCAGGGTGCTTTTCGATTTCAAAAGAATGACAGAATAATGTACTTTTTGAAATAAACCAACCAGTAAATATAATCATGTTCCTATTTAGCACTTTCTTTTTGATTAGAAACATTTCAAATCCAGGAACTGGCAAAAAATGTATTCAATTTCCTATAAAGCTTCTACTCTACCATAATCCTGTATGAAATTTTGTCCAATTCTATGAGTTCAGCAACTTCACTTGAGCTAAAAGTTTTAGATTGTGTTCATAGAATTTAGTGAGACTTGGAATATGAAATTTTTTTGTGCTTAAAATTTCAGATCCTTAGCACTTCTGATATAATTTTCCATCATCACTCTGGTATTTCCTGAGAGGCATGCATTCTTAGCTCAAACCTATAGAGTTGTGTTGGAATTCACTATTATGAGAGCATTTCCAATTAAAAAGTTCTCTCTGTTGAGCTGAAATCTTTCCTCTAATCTCCACTTACAAGGGCTGCCCTGTACATAAAATAGACAATATCTACTCCTAATACATATTAGCTCTTAAAATTTTTGAAGTCACTGCCACTATTCCTACAATGATCTTTTTTACAAAGAGAGCAACCACATCGCTTTCAATCTTCTTCATGCAATTGGCTTTCCAGCCCATCAAGATACAAGTATTATCTGACTAGAGGATATATTTAATGAACTAAGATAATTCCTAGCCTTTTAACACATGTGCAACCTTTGGTTCATATTGAGTTTACAGTCAACTCATCTTCTTATGTTTTAAATTAAAGAGCACAGTTGTGATAGCTGTGTGTTCAATTAGAGGAAAACATTTCTGCTATCTTTCTAGGGCATCTGCTGTGTGAATACAAGACCTGCTGCTCAGAGCACCTGGTTGATTCTCTCATGTGGACTCACATTAGGCACATACAGAAAGTGTTTGCTTAAACCTTCAAAGGGTTGATGTTTCTTCTTCATCTGTGGTTGTACTCTGAGTCTCCGAAGTAAATAACTAAATTAAAAAGATAATTGAAAGGCTCTTCATTTACTCCAAGGCCAACAAATTGTTAGTTGATTAGTTGATGGTTTGTCTAGCTATTAGTATTTTTAAGAATGTTTCAGAGTAATTTTAGATATATACATACTATATTTAACTGCAAATTATCCTCCCTAGCATTGGGTTTGTTATTTTTCCAAATCATTTCTTCTTTGGTGGGCGGCTGTGTTGTCAACTTCAGGAAGTCCCCTGAAAACCTGATTGAAGGAGGATAAATTGAAAAATCAATATAATAATGCTTAGTTACTAGCCCCATTGTCCTCATTACTCTTGTCAAGGCTCCAAATGTCACCAGGGGACAATTATTAATAGAAATTACCTTCTTGGATAATATAAAACACCAATCTTTCTTTAAGACATTTCTACTATTCAAAAATTCTAGCACAAAGTGGGAACAAAATTTGGCAGAAACAATTGGAACAAATCTTGAACTTTTACTTAGAATAGATTTAAATTATATTTGCGTACCATTGGTAATGCTAGTGTTCATTTTAATATGTAAACCTCTCACTTCCTCTGTAACATTTTTTTCAGTGTTTACATAATTATAACTGGGTGTTCTGAGCTATCCAGCAGGAAAGACTGTGTCATATTTTAACATGTGTCTAACCTCAAATCCTAAATACACAACTACTATATTTAAAAAGGGAGGGAATTGTGTGGATCCTAAACGGATGCCAGAGTGGCATCCACTGACTATAAAATATATAATTCTTCTTCAATTTGTAAACAACAGAAGTCATCAGGATTTCAAACACTTCATTGCCCTATTATGTCCCAGATCTAGTCAAGGGTTGAGTTCATAGTGAACCTAATATACTCAGTAACCCTTTAACTAATTCCTCCTGGCAGGGGTTTAGACAGATAGTGCCAGTCCTTTTCCACAAGGATGACTGCAGAGAGCAGTTGGTGTCAAGTCTTAAATTTAACACTCTCCTAGCATCTTCACCCACAGCAATCTTTTCCCTCTTTTGTTGAATCAGCCATGCATTCCTCTGTGATGTCTCTCATGTTGTCTCAACATATTATTTAACTCAATTTGCTAATGAAGTTTACATGTATTCATCTTAGTTGTCCAAGTGCATGTTAATTTCTTGAGCACTTAACTTTTTAATCCTCCATAGTTTTTGTTGATGTGTTCAATGAATAATCATTGATTTTACTCTTTCTGGCATTATTTATATCAGCTTTATTTTACTGTTTTATTATTATTTGTATAAAATGCTTTCATAAAAATGCATTTTTAGTATAATACAGTATCATATTCTTCCCTTAGGGAGTAATCTTCTTATACCTTTGAGCATAGCAAGATAGGGTTTTGTAATTTTCAGAAACTGGTTTTCAGTTTTTGAACTGAGAACCAGTTTTCAGTTTTCCTACATCAGTTTGGAATACCGCTTCCTGATTTATGAGGGCAAAGCCAGTGGAGAGTACTTGTTTTCATAAGCCGTTTTCACTCTAAGTGGCACTTCTCAAAAACACCATGATTCTATGATTTGGGCTTCTCATATTTATTTTAAGTTACTGTTTGGGAAAAGTTCCATATTACAGTAATGAAAACTATCTTCTTTTAAGATTAATTTCAACCATTGTTGGAGGTATTAATGCACAGTTGCAAGTAATTTACCCTTTCTCCACTCCTTAATCTATTTTACATTACCATTTTCCTTTACATGTTATAAAAATCATTTGCAAAAAAAGCAGCTAGATGAGAACTTTAATAGTACTTGAATCTCAGCTCTGGGTTAATGCTGCATGCAGTAGAAGAAAAACTTTGAGGAGTTCCAGTGTAGTTGTAACAGCTGAGAAGACAAGATTTATAGGCACGTAAAATTACTGAATGAATTAAAGGCATAAAATCATAGAACTCAGTTGATTGAGCACCTGACTCTTGGTTTTGGCTCAACTCACGATCTCAGGGTCCTGGGATCAAGCCCCGTGTTGGCCTCCTGATTCAGCAAGGGGGTCTGCTTGAGGAATCTCTCCCTCTTCCTTTGCCCCTCCCCCTGTTCATGTCCTCTATCCCTAAAATAAATAAATAAATCTTTAGAAAAATGGTAGAACATAGTTAAGCACATAGCGAGTGAAACAAAAGTATTCTATGTTACATTTACATAAATTCTTTTTCTAAGTTTCTCAAAAGAATTCAAAGAGTGAATAATGAGAGCTAACAATTTTTAACATTCATTGCATGTCTTATGCTGAACAAAGGGCCTTTGGGTGTATTATTTAATCTCCCACAACACTCTTTCCAGGTAAGCATTATTGTTACTTCTATCTTAAAGGAGAGAACACCGAAGCCTATAGGGACTAAATCATTTGTTCAACATCAAAGTGCCCAAGTTTGGACCCATTTCAGATTCTGATTCAAAACCCTGAGATGCTCTCAACCTCTTCGAACTTCAGATCACAGCCAACTTTCTAGGTCTTGAGAATGATTCAGTGGGTCATAACAATGATGTTAAGAAATTAAATAGTAATTAGCAGGGTACCTCCTACATAACATTGTTTTGTGAAACTTCTTTGAATATGTGTGTGTGTGTGTGTGTGTGTTTCAGTAGAATGGGTCATGATGTGAAATGTAATGCTTACTCTTTGTTGGAGGCAAAAATAAGTTTGAAAATACAACCACCATACTACTGTCTCTCATAGAAATCTTAATTAGGCATATAGAGAAGATAGAAAGAGGGATTTTTTTTTCTTTTTTTAGCTGAGGGATGAAGAGGTTGAGACCCCAGAAGCCAGACAAGACTACTTCTTAAAATGAGAAATGTATGGAATTAGGAATTCAGTTTGGCTTCACTGAGTGACAGCAATATGCAACATACTGCGCTAGATGGTACAATGACTACAAAGCTATAACGATGCCCTCCCTTCCCACACAAGCTTCAGGTCTAGAGGAATAGGTAATATCAGGGAGAGCGGTGATGGGTAAGAGAGTCATCCTGAGTAGTGTGAAGAGGCAGAGTAGGGGTCACCATGGTGATTTATTCGTTTATGATTTAAGGGATATTTAGAGAATATTTTATTCCAGGTCATCTCCCTGCCGGTTTCTATGGTATCTGAACTACCAGCAAAACTTAATGCTTGTGGGGGAGATGGTTTCCTTTTTGAGGGAAATGTAAATGATTTCCAGAGGAGTAGATATCAACTTTGTGGGATTAGTCTATAACACACAAAAACTTACCCCAAGGTTAGCTAGGAGGTGAGATTCCAAATGCCTTGACATTTATTGGGTGCAAAAGTAAGAATGACTTTTTTTTTTTTTAAGATTTGTATTTATTTATTTGACAGAGAGAGATCACAAGTAGGCAGAGAGGCAGGTAGAGAGGGAGGAGAAGCAGGCTCCCTACTGAGCAGAGAGCCCGATGTGGGGCTGGATCCCAGGACCCTGAGATCATGACCTGGGCCAAAGGCAGAGGCTTAACCCACTGAGCCACCCAGGTGCCCTAAGAATGACTTTTGAACGAAGTGTTGCCGGGTACTAGTTATCCAAGAAAAATAAGAGAAGCCAGAAGCTAAGAAGGGAGACCAGATTTTACAGTTTTACTTAGGACAGGCCTGGGCTAGAGTGGTACACCCAAGTGACTAAAAAGTAGGCAGAAAGGGAATAGAATTGGGATTCTCACAAAAGAACTTGCAGTCGGCTGGCACTGTTTGCCCATCAGTTGCCACTCCCCCTTTGCTGTCCCATGTCATAGCTATGCATTCTCAGCTGAGACGGGAAAGAGGACCGGTTTTCCATGGGAAAAGGGAACTTTAAAAATGATGTGGATTGTGAATTGAATTCCCTTTGATGCTTGTCTAAAGAAACAAGTAAGGATTAGAATTACACCTACCTAGTTTTGACTTTTGAACTTTAGTGGTTTCATCAAGAAAGTCAATTCTCTGAGATGGATAATCTGCTCTTTTTCAATCTTGTGTAAAATGCCACAGAAATATGGCTACCATAGGCTCTCTAGCAACCTTCCAATAATTTAATTCCTTAAGTCCGTATTATTTAGAAGCCACGACAATTGTGTCTCTTTGAAAGTAGCACCCAAAGAGACAAGGCCTCATGAACCCTGGATTTTATCTGGGTTATGAAGTTCATTTAATTATCCCAGAACCCCTTTAGTAAGGCTGCATGGTCTGGAGGGAGTGTTTCGGTTCCTTCCAGCTGCCTCAAAGGCATTAAACTGTGTTTTGTGCAACTTTAAACACCGATCTACATGAATGCTACTGGTTCAGGGAAGTCCAAAGATCTAGTACCTACAAAGGAAACAAGCATCCTAAATGTTTTCTTGGCCTTAGGAAGGAAATCTGTCTTCTAATGGTAGAGAAATGATTCTTCAGAGAGATCTTGCTGCAAATCAATGTCATTCTTGGGAAATGAGTAGAAGTCCACCTTGTTCCATTTACTATCTTAAAACAATAGGATCCTCCCTCAATGAACAGTAATACAGGCCATTTCCCACTGTCCATGGTGGACTCAGATTCGTTCATTGTATTGTGAATAAAGTCTTTCGGTTGTCAGGGGAGGTTTACTGCTCTGAACTATAGTGTGAGGATGTGTGTTAATCAGTTACAGTACAAATACCCAGTTGGACTTCTCAAAAATAATGCCAAGTCCCAAAGATCAGAAAGGCATAGAGGTTTTGCATTAAATTAGGAGCACAGATGTTCCAATTCATTTAAGAAGGAACACCTTACCAGTGATGAATGTCTGAAACACCTGAATCAATTTTACCACTCACGAAGCAAAATATGGCTAGAATTAAATGCAATTGAGGGCTTCCTTACTACATTTAAAACAATTATAGTAAGAGCATTTAATATGAGATCTATCTTTTAAACAAATTTCAAGTGTACAATATAGTGTTGATAAGTATAGGCACGATGTTTTACAGCAGATCTCTAGAAATTACTTTGCATCACTGAAACTTTATACCCATCAAAGAGCAACTCCCCATGTCCCCCTGGCCTCTGGCAAACCACCATTCTACTCTGTTTCTATGAGTCTTTTACTATATTAGGTACCTCATGTCAGTGAACTCCTTACTACCCTTAAGGTGGCATGAGTGTGGTAAATGAGATATAAGAGGGAAAATTGAGCAATATAATGGTCAAGGGCAGGCGGACATTTCCCAGATGTAGCTTGAAAACATTCCAAATTTATAGTTAAAGATAAATAATGTTTTTTGTAAATTCCTTGTTCCCAGTTGTGAGCTGTCTGATGTGATCATGACCTTGTCAGCAAATTCTATTTTCATTGTGACTGGAAAATCTTTTACCTCATGTTCACTTTGGGGAAATTTTAGTCCTTACTGTTCTAATTTCTTCCTTCACTGATTTGCCTTCTTCTCTTTTGTCTGAGAACCTTCATGGAAAGTTCCACTCATTGGTCTAAGAGTTTCTTCCCCAATGTCATCCTAAAGTGCTATTGTATTATACAGACTTTATCTTAGTAATTGCTATTTCCCTCACATAAAAAGATACTGTTCTTTATTGCTGAGACCTAAGTTGTGAGGCAAGATAGCTGGCACAACCTCAATTCAGTATTACTATTAATATGAGTGAAGTAGTGACAGAAGAATTCTATGGAAGTAGAAAGAATACCTGGTATTTTAAAAATGGATTTTATGATATCCTCAGTTTCTCCTAAAACTATTATGTGATTAATATCAGTTAAGATAAAATTTGTCCTGGTGGTGGGTATTATGGAGTGCACGTATTGCATGGAGCACTGGGTGTGGTGCATAAACAATGAATTCTGTTACACTGAAAAGAAATTAAATTTAAGGGACGCCTGGGTGGCTCAGTTGGTTAAGCAGCTGTCCTCGGCTCAGGTCATGATCCCAGGGTCCTGGGATCGAGTCCCACATCGGGCTCCTTGCTCGTCGGGGAGCCTGCTTCTCCCTCTGCCTCTGCCTGCCACTCTGTCTGCCTGTGCTTGCTCTCTCGCTCTCTCTCTCTCTCTCTGACAAATAAATAAATAAAATCTTAAAAAAAATTAAATTTAAAAAAAAGATAAAGTTTGTTTTGTTATGAAACCCTTTTAAATTTTTCAGAAAATATTTCCCAATGATTTAAGTAAGTCTGTGATGTGTCATAAATGCGCCTAGAAATTGATGGATTTATATGGTGTATATGTAGAAATATAGTAACCTCACTCCAATACTCTTACCATTGGCATATACCAGATTTGAGTAACACTGTAAATTATCCTGTACTGTAGTAGTTAGGGAAGTGCATCAGGGTTAATATCTACATTTCTTCATTTATTAGAGAAAGAGCGAGGAGTGTCTGGGGGAAGGGGCAGTGGGAGAGGCAAAGAGAGGATCTTAAGCAGGCTCAATGCCCCTCATAGAGCCCAATCTGGGGCTTGATCTCACAACCCTGAGATCATGACCTGAGCTGAAATCAAGAGTCAGATGCTTAACTGACTGAACCACCCAGGTATCCCAAGATTTATATTTAAAATTGGATGCGAGACACCAGGGGGTGGTTCAGTCATTAAGTGTCTGCTTTTGGCTCAGGTCATGATCTCAGGGTCCTGGGATTGAGCCCTAAGCCCCACATCTGTCTCCCTGCTAGGCAGGAAGCCTGCTTTTCCCTCTCTATCTGTCTCTTCCCTTGCTTGTGTTCACTCTCTCTGTCAAATAAACAAAACCTTTAAAAAAAAAAAATACTAGCCAGAGGATAAACTTACATGCCTTCTGTTTAAAACAAGCAAACAAATAAATAAAATAGTCTGCATTTGGAGAGGAGGGGAAAAAGGGAACATTCATGTGTAGTTTCTACACATTTTCTCCAATTATGATATATAGTTCAACTCTATTCAATATGTAATTAGTCCTATGCTTAGTGCTACAATAACGAATGTGGGAGATAGAAAAGAACTAACTGTTCCACCTCGCCCCAGGGAGAAAATTACCATTGACAAGATAAGACAGCCCTCACAGGAAACTGCACTGTATCAGGGAATTAGAGAAACTTAGGTTCAGAGCTTACCCCTTGAAATCATTCAGGTGTATTTTTGCAGAAACCTAGCACATGATGAGATTATGAGTGAACCTTAAGTTGTTTAAGAGCCCATATTTTTGTGGTTGTCTCTTGAATTAGACATGGCAGCTACAGGAAGCCTAGGAAATGAGGCGGACAGAGAGTGGGCAGGGGTGATGCTTGTTTTGTCCCACTGGGTTTCCATGAAATTTTGTATTAAGTGGCCTTTAGTATGTTTGCTGAATCCCACCCACAGGGGAAATGTTGCTGTTTTATTGGAACTTGAGGTAAAATAAACTTCCATGTCCTGGACTTCCTGGCCTGCTTCAGCAAGCCAGCCCGGAAGGTACTATGTCCAGGGGGCCCCCTGCCTCTCACCCCACTGTAAAGGCCTTGCTTTTGTTGCCCTAAGGAGTACACCTCTTCTTGACATCCCGAATCTTCTTATTCTTTTACTACAAGGAAACAAAGATTAAAAATACAAGTTTTCTGTCTAAAAGAGGAGGGAAAGACAAAGTCTCTAACTTTCCTATCAGTGGAAACCACTCGTATCTAACTAGCGGTGATCCTGCAGGGCTGGCTCCACGGGCAGGCTGGCTTGTGGGTAAGTGGCCTGTGTTGCCACGTGGACGCCACACTCGGAAGGGACCCACACTGGGACTAATGCTCTGCGGATGCCGTCTTTAAATGAATGATTATCTTTGAACTTGTGTTCTCTGAGTGAAGTCTGGTGAGCTAGGGAGCATGTGCTTGAGAAGCTTTATAATTTAATACTTCTAACAACACCTTCCCCCTGCTCTCTGAATAAGAGGCCCTGCGTTTGTACTGGGCTTTGCAAATTATGTGACTGCTCTCGTCTCTTTGGGGAACTCTATAGTTTTTTTGTATTCTACTAATAACAGCATGCCATTTGAGAGTTTTCTCCAAGAAGTGGTTATATTCACCTATTCAACTTATATCATGACATTTTGTTGCAAACCTTCTTGAGGCTACTCTGTAGAGTCATTCTACACTAATAACTGACCTAGTCTGTTTAGGCTGCTATAGCAAAAGTGCCATAGAGTGAATGCCTAAACAACAAATATTTATTTATCACAGTTCTGGAGGGTGGGAAGTCCAAGGTCAAGGCACCAGCAGATTCAGTGTCTGGTGACAGCCTGCTTCCTGGTTTTTGGACAGCTCTCTTCCTGTAACTTCACATGGGGAAAGGGGTAGGGTAGTTCTCTGGGCTCTCATTTATAAAGGCACAAATTCCTTTTCAGGAGGGCTCCACCTCCCAAAGGCTCACCTCTAAATGCCATCTTATTGGGGTTAGGTTTCAACATATGAATCTGGGGGCACACATTCAGTTTACAGGGAATCATGAACAGGAGTTAACTATCATTAGTATCAGTATAAGTAATTCTAAAATCAAACGTAGTTGTCAAATGTAGTTGTCATGGATACTGAGGGTATTTCTAAAGATTTTCAGAAATGTAGCATATAGCTTCCTAAGAGGACTATCTTCAAGGAGATTTCACTTGGATGTATAAATACTGATAATTTAACAACTCAGTCTTATAATTATTAGTCATGATTACAAAAAAGTTACCTGTAGAATTAAAGTAAGCTGAAACCTTGCTCTCTGATCTGATTTCACATCTTAAAAAGACCCAAATTTTCTATAGACCTGTTTGGGGTAAATGATCTAGTTCAAGAATGTGAAACACCTAACAACTAACATTTTCAACTCAGGATAACCTCAATTACAGAGAAAAATATCCATATTTAGCTAATTCAAAATTATGCATAGATATAACCTCTAATTATAATGATACAATATGCTTAAGTAGCAGGATGAGCTTTAGAGAAGTCAATTTAAATACCCACCTATAATGTTGGGGACTCACCAAGAAAGAATAAAGGCTTATCTGTGCCATGCTAGCTACACCACAACTCCCCCTACCCCCCCAAAAAGAAGGTAAGAATTTCCTTTTCTTTTTTTCTTTCTTTCTTTCTTTCTTTTTTTTTTTTTTTTTGGTAAGATTTTTATTTATTTATTTGAGAGAGAAAGAGGTGAGGGGCAGAGGGAGAAGCAGACTCCCACGAGCAGGGAGCCCAATGGTGGGGCTTGATGAGGGGCTTCACCCTAGGACTCCAGGATCATGACATGAGCTGAAGGCAAACACTTAACAGACTGAGCCACCCAGGTGTCCCTGAGAAGGTAGGAGTTTCTAAGGTTCAGTGTTTCTTGAATCTTATTGTGTTTAAAAAATATCCGATAGGGCTTCAAAACTGCAAGCTTCCTGTGTGAACCGAGAGAGACCCTGGTTCTTTTGATCTGCAGTGAGACCCAGGAATCAGTACTATTAATTCCTGGAAATATTTTCTTCATTTGCCCAAGTTTTTTCTGACCTCCTTGGCTGCTGCTTCTTTGTGTTTTTTGCTGGTTCCTCCCCAGTTCTCCTACCTCTAAACTTGAGTGTGACCAAAGGTTCCAACCCATACTTAGACTGCATTTCTATTTTTACTCACTGTTAATGATCTCATCCTCTCTTATGACTTTCAAACTATCTATATGCTGATGACTTCCAAATTTATATCTCTTGTCTGATTTTTCCATAAGTTTTAGAGATTGGGTGTCCAGCTGCTGCCATGACATGGCCTTTTGGGTGTCTAATAGGTATTGTCTTCATTTCAGCTCTACCAGAAAGGATTCAAATACTAGCAGATTTTTTCTGTCGTTATATTTTTGTTGTTATGTTTTATATTGGAGTAGGGGAGATAAAGGTAAAGAAATGGAGAAATGAGACAAAGAAATGAAGAAATCCAATAAAGGATTCATTGTCAAACCAGCTACCCTCCGGGCAAATGGAGTGCTGGGAGAATTCTGGAGACCAGTGTAAAACACAAGCCTCACTTATTCCTCCTGAAGGGCGAGGGAACTGGGGTATTTATACCCCCAATCCTGTCAGTTACTGGTTGACAGCTGCTCTTGGAGGATATTAATTCTCTAGCACATCCAGCCACTTTTGGTGGAAAGCAGACTCCTATGGCAAAAGAGCATCATCAGGCAAAGATGTAAATTTCTGGAAATGGGAGTTGGGCGGGTGTACAGTGGAGTGGCTAAGAGGACAGATGAGGACCATAAACCACTTCTGCCACAGACACTTCAAACTTAACCTGTCTTCTGATAGTCATTGCTTCCAAACCCACGCTTCCAACAGAACTTCCAATCTTAGAAGTGCAGCTCCTTTCTTCCGTTGCTCTGGCTGAAGACCTTGGAGTCATTGCTGAATCTCTTCTGTCCTTCATCCTCCAGATCCCATCAACCAGCAAATTCTGTCCTCTCTACTTCTGAAATACACCCTGAATCCAAGTCCTTCACTTCACCGCTATTCCAAGCCACCATCACCTCTTGTCTAGATTGTCCCAATAGCCACCTTAGCTGTCACACTGCTTCTACCTTTTCACCCGTCTTAACCAGACAGCCAAGAGGTCCTTTTAAAATGTAGGTCTGGGGGTGCCTGGGTGGTTCAGTGGGTTAAAGCCTCAGCCTTGGCTCAGGTCATGATCCCAGGGTCCTGGGATCGAGCCCCACATCGGGCTCTCTGCTCAGCAGGGAGTCTGCTTCCTCCTTTCTCTCTCTCTGCCTGCCTCTCTGCCTACTTGTGATCTCCGTCTGTCAAATAAGTAAATAAAAAAAAATCCTTTAAAAAAAAATGTAGGTTTGGATGATGGAGCTTCCCTGCTCAAACACAGATACTTTTGCATTCCACTCAGTGAAAGCCAAAATACTTCCTATGACTTATACAGTGTTATGTATTGGCACTTTCCTGCCCTAAATTCATTGTATCTCTGACCTCCTCTCTTACTCTGACTACTCTCTTTTTGCCAGTCATATCAGTCATACTTAATGCTCCTCAAACATGCTAGGCAGGCACAGTCCTGCCTTTGTATTTGCTGTCCCCTCTGCCAGCAGTGTTCTTTCACCTGATATCATTTTGGCTTGCTTCCTAACTTCCTTCATTTTTTTAGTCAAAAGTTATTTTTCATTGAGAATTTTCCTTGCCACCCTATGGAAAATGTTAGTCCTTCCCACACATTCCTAACTTAGTATTCCTTAGTATTTGGCGCTATATAGCATACTATATATTTTAATTTATTTAACTTATTTATGACCTGTATCTACCCCAGATCTTAAGCTCCTAAAGGCAGGATTTTTTGCTTACCCTCAATGTTTGGTATTATTTTTTGGCTCTCAGTAGATATTTGTTGAATAAATGAATAAAATTCATAGTACTCTACTTTTTTTAATTAAAAATTGTTAATTGAAGTATAACATACAGTTTTATAATAGTTTTAGGTGCATAATATAATGACCCAACATTTCTATACATGACTCAGTGCTCAACACAGTAAATATACTCTTAATCCTCTTTAGCTATTTTACTTATCCCCTCACCCACTTCCTGTCTGGTAACCACAAGTTTGTTCTTTGTATGTAAGAGTCTGTTTGTTTGTTTGTTTGTTTGTTTTTTATCTCCTTTTTGTTTATTCATTTGTTTTGCTTCTAAAATTCCATATATGAGTGAAATTAAATGGTATTTGTCTTTCTTTGACTTATTTCACATAGCATGATATTGTCTACATCCATCCGTGTTGTCACAAATGGCAAGATCTCATTCTGTTTTATGGCTGAGTAATATTCCAACGTATGTATATACCACATCCTCTTTCTCCATATATCTATCAGTGAACACTTAGGTTGCTTCTAAATCTTGGCTACTGTAAATAGTGCTGCAATAAACACAAGCGTACATATACCTTTTCAAATTAGTGTTTTCATTTTCTTTGGGTAAATACCCAGTAGTGAAATTACTAGATCATATGGTAACTCTATTTTTAATTTTTTGAGGAAACTCCATACAGCTTTCCACGTGGTTGTACCAATTTGCATCCCCACCAACAGTGCATGAGGGTTCTTTTTCCTCCCTATCTTCATCAACACTTGTTATTTCTTGTCTTTTTGATTCTAGCCATTCTGACAATTGTAAAGTGATATCTCATTGTGGCTTTGATTTGCATTTCTCTGATGATTACTGATGTTGAGCATGCTATCATGTGTCTTTGGGCTATCTGTATGCCTGCCTTAGAAAAATGTCTACTCAAATACTCTGCCCATTTTTAATTGGATTATTTGGGTGGGGTTCTTTTGGTGTTGAGTTATATGACTTCTTTATGTATTTTGAATATTAACCCAAATACATTAATCAGTTATATCACTTGCAAATATCTTCTCCCATTCAATAGGTTATCTTTTTGTTTTGTTGTTGGTTTCCTTTGCTGCACAAAAGCTTTTTATTTTGATGTCATCCCGATAGTCTATTTTTGCTTTTGTTTCTCTTGCCTGAGAAAATATGTCTAGAAAAATATTGCAAGGGGTGATCTCAAAGAAATTACTGCCTATATTCTCTTTTAGTAGTTTAATGGTTTCAGGTCTTGCATTTAGGTCTTTTAGTCCATTTTGAGTTTATTTTTATGTATGGTGTAAGGAAATGGTCCAGATTTATTCTTTCATATGTAGTTGTGCAGTTTTCTCAGGACTATTTATTGAAGAGACTGTCTTTTCCCCATTGTACATTCTTGCCTCCTTTGTCATAAAGTAATTGACCATAGAAGTGTGGGTTCATTTCTGGGCTTTCTATTCTGTCCCATTGATCTATGTGTCTGTTTTTGTGTTGATACCTTACTGTTTTGATTATTATAGCTTTGTAGTAGGTCTTGAAATCTGAAATGGTGATCCCTCCTGTTTTGTTCTTTCTCAAAATTGCTTTGTGTTTCCATACAAACTTTAGGATTATTTGCTCTAATTCTGTGAAAAATACTGTAGGTATTTTAATAAGATTGCATTGAATTTGTAGATAGCTTTGGGTAGTATGGTCATTTCAACAATATTATTTCTTCCAATCCATGAGCCTGGAATATCTTTCCATTTGTTTGTGTCATCGTCACTTTCTTTCACCAATGTTTTATATTTTCCAGAGTACAAGTCTTTCACATCCTTGGTTAAGTTATTCTGAGGGATTTTATTCTTTTTGGTGCAATTGTAAGTGGAATTATTTTCTTAATTCTTCTTCTGCTACTTCATTATTAGTGTATGGAAATGCAACAAGTGTCTGTATATCAATTTTGCATCCTCCAGCCTTACTGATTTCATTCGTCTGTTCTAGTAGTTTTTTGGTGGAGTCTTTTGGGTTTTCTATATAGACTATCATGTTATTTGTAAATAGTGGAAGTTCTACTTCTACCTTAACAATTTGGATGCCTTTTATTTGTTGTTGTTGTCTGATTGCTGTGGCTAGGACTTTCAGTACAACTTTGAATAAAAATGGTGAGAATGAACATCCTTGTTTTTTAAAAAAATTTTTAAAAGATTATTTATTTTAGAGAGAAAGAGAGAGAGAGCATGCAAGCAGGGGGAGGGGCAATGGGAATGGGAGAGGGTGAGAGAGAATCCCAAACAGACTCCCCACTGAACATGGAGCCTGATGTAGGGCTTGATCTCTGGACCCAAGATCTTCACCTGATCCTAAACCAAAGTCAGATGCCCAACAAACTAAGTCACCCAGGTGCCCCATGGACATCTTTGTCTTGTTTCTGATCTTAGAAGAATTCTCAGTTTTCACCACTGAGTATATATTAGCATAGGCTTTTCACATATGGCTTTTACTATAAGTATGTTCTCTCTAATCCTACCTTGTTCAGAGTTTTTAAAATCATGAATAGATGTTGTACTTTGTCAAATGCTTTTTCTGCATCTAGTGAGATGATCATATGGTTTTTTCCTTTTATTCAAATCTGAATCATAAAGCCTTTCAAAATTAATTCATATGCCATATCTGACAATGAGAAGAAAATACCATTTCTCCATGGCAAGAAAATTATTTACCAAGACAGTAGAAGAGATTAACATTACTTAGTATAACATGCACAGTGGCACAAATTGGCACACTCTTTTCAAGAATGATGAAAAATGGCTACAATATTTCCCCTTCTTTAAACACAACCTTAGTTAAGTAGTTGTTACTTGAGAAGTTGCATGTCTCAGGACTTGACTTTGTGATTTGTTTTTGCCAATGGGTTTTTAGCAACCATGAGGCAAGCAGGGCATTGGAAGGACTTACATGTAAGACTTTCAGGAGAATGAGACAGAGGTAGCCTGCTGGAGGACATAGAGTGATGAGGAAGAGAACTAAGCAATATTGCCTGCCAAACACCAGACACGTGAGTGAGGCTGTACCAGATCATCCGACACTCAGCTAATAAACCAGCTTACAACAGTGGCCTGAGAGAACCCAGGAGAGAGTGGTTGAGCAGTCTAGTCTGAAAGAGCCACCTAGCCAAGTCAAAGGTCTATGAGCTAAGTAAAACTGTTATCGTTTTGAGCCCATATATTTTAAGGTAGTTAACAATATTTATTGATATATTTTCTTGAATCAAATCTACATTTGTTTTCACATTTTACGATTTTCCTTTGGTTCCTAACATTTATTTATTTCACATTCCTAAAGGGATTTCTACTGAAGTGTATATGTCCCTAATTACTCTCCAAATATATAAGAATTAAGCCCTACCCTTAGTATTTGATGAATATATCCTATCCCTTCCTCCATCTAAACCACATGATTTGACCTTCTTATTTAAAGATTTGCTGACAGTAATATGTTATCATTAAATAAAGAAGATTAGCTTAATATGTTCTAAGTATGTAACCTATAGAAAATAGCCTACTTATTTAGGCTGCTTCCTATAATAGGTGTGCTTTGTACCATGTTGTGAATGACATACATCAATTCAGCTAGTCATAATTTTCAAGTTTTTCTAAGTATCAGTAGTCTCCAATAACTAGGAGTGGCTGGGAGTTACAGGACTCCTTCTCCAGAAACTTGCTACCATAGTACTATATTATAGTGAAAACAATCTCAGATAGAAATTGCAACATAATTAAGGATGGATTAGCAAACAGACAAAAACAACCAAGGCACAAGAAGACCTCACTGTCTGTTGTTTTAGGCGTTTCCAAAAAGTACCTTGCATGAAAGATTCACTCTTAGGCAAATGCAATGACATTTTGATGACAGGTTCAGCTTACCTTCTACTTGAGTTAGGAAATAGAATCCCCCATTAATTGGGAGGCTTATTCTAGACCTTAGTCTAGATGAACTAGGCTACTGGGTACATCAGACTCTTTCACTCTGTTCACTTAGAAAAGAGATACTTGTATGATCTTCCTAGCTTGCTGTATGTTTTTGTGGGTTTATTTTGTTGGGAGTTCACTCAGCTTTTTTAATCTATAAGTTTTGTCTTTTGCTAAATTTGAGAAGTTTTCTGCCATTATTTCTTCAAGTACTTTTCCGTCCCTGGCTTCTTTTTTCTCTCCTCTTCAACTCCTATGACAGGAATATTAGAACTTTTATTATAGTCCCACTGGTCCCTGAGGCTCTTTTTTTTTTTTAAGTCTTTTTTCTCTTTGTGTTGAGATTCGGTAATTTCTATTGTCCTATCTTCCAGTTCATGGATTCTTTTGTTTGTCTCTTCCATTCTATTGAACTCATCCACTGAGTTTTTTTATTTCAGCTACTAATTTTTCAGTTCTAAAATTTCCATTTTTTTAAAATATTTCTGTTTGTTTTCTGAGACTTTCTTTCATTTGTTTGGAATATGTTTATAAATTTCTCATTGAAGAATTTTATGATGGCTGCTGTAAGGTTATTTGTTAGATGATGCTAACATCTTTGTCCTTTCAATGTTGGCATCTGTTGATTATCTTTTTTCATTCAATTCAAGATTTCCTGTTTCTTTTTATGATGAGTGATTTTCAGTTGAGTCCTGAATATTTTTATAATAAACTATGAGACTCTGGACCTTGTTTAACTTCTGTTTTGGTTGACTTTCTCTGACTCCGCTCCAAAAGAGGAGAGGTATGCCCTGCCTCATCAGGGTCAGGGGAAAGTGGAAGCTCCAGTTTCCCACGTGGGTTCTGATAACATCTAGTGCTTGTGTGTCTGTGGCTCCACATTACTCCAGGCAATGAGATTTCTGGCTTCCCATGTGGTCTCCACTGGCACCATAAGTGGGTGGCATCATTAGCACTAGGTAGTGGTGAAAGTCCTAACTCTCCACTAGATGTTCTCTGACATCACTTCAGTAGAGAGGTGTAGGATGGAAGTGGATCTATACTCCCCTCATGGTTCCCAGGGATACCACAAAGGAAGCTCCTCACAGGCTGGCTAAAATGAAAGTCTCATTTTCCTTCTTAGCCTTCTCTGACACCACCCCAGTTGTGTGGGTGAGGGCACGGGACATCTTCTTATAGCCTCTCCAATGTGGAAGTCTAGACTCCTCACTTAGCCTTGGCTTGCATCTGTGGGAATAGGGCCACACATTTTTCTGTAGTGTTTGGAAGAAGTAGAGTAATTATTATCTAAAACGTTCAGTCTTGCTAGGTTGCCCTATTCCTGTTCCTTTGACTAGAGAGTGCAGGGTTTTGTTGGGGCTTATTTTTAATTTTTTGTCTACTACTGTTGGCATTTCTGGGTTGCCAGTATCTCCAGCTCCAAGTCTGACATGTATGAGGCAAAAATAAAACTGAGGAAACTTAAAACCTTGTCATTCCTTGGATTTCATGGTCCCTGGAGTTTAATTCTCTCCATTGCTCAGAGTATTGTTTGGTTTGTTTTACATATATGTCCAGGGATTTTAGTTGTAGTAAATGGAAGGAATAGGGAAGATACCTGTACTCCATCTTCTCAGAAGTGAAAATCATCTATCATTATTTTTAAGAACAGTTTTAAGCTCACAACACAGTTGAAAGGAAGGTACAGGGATTTTCCACATACCCATTTCCCTCACACATGCATTGCCTCCACCATTGGCAACATAATTCACCAAAATGGTACGTTTGTTATCAAGGATGAATTTACATTGACACATCATAATCATTCAAAGTCCATAGTTTATCTTTGGGTTTACCCTTGGTGTTATACATTTCTATGGGTTTGGACAAATGCGTGATGACATATAGCCATAATTGTAACATCATACAGAGTATTTTTCACTGCTCTAAAAATCCTATTTATTCTGTATATTCATCTCCCCTTCTCCCACTGGTCTTTCTACTGTTTCCATAGTTTTGCCTTTTCTAGAATGTCATATAATTGAGATAATATAGTTCGGTAGCCTTTTCAGATTGGCTTCTTTCACTTAGTAATACAAACTTAAGTTTCCTGCATATCTTTTCATGGCTTGATTGCTCATTTTTTTTAGTGATAAATAATATTCCACTGTCTGGATGTAACACCATTTATTTATTCATTCTCCTCCGGAAGGAACTCTGGTTGCTTCCGAGTTTTGGCAGTTATGAATAAAGCTGCTATAAATATCCCCTGTGCTGGTTTTTGTGTGGATATGTCTTCAACTGCTTTGGGCAAACACTGAGGAGAGGGACTGCTGGCTGATAAAACGAGTATATTTACTTTTGTAAGATACTGCCAAACTATCTTCCAAAGTGTCTGTACCATTTTGTATTTCTATCAGCAATATGTGAGAGTTCCTGTTGCTCCACATCCTGGCCAGGAATTGATATTATTAGTGTTCTAAATTTTGGCCATTTTAATAAGTGCATAGTGGTATCTCATTGTTTTAATTTGCATTTCTTGATGCCATATGGTGTGGAACATCTTTTCATATGCTTATTTATCACTTGCATATCTCCCTTGGTGAAGTGTTTGTTAAGATCTTTGACATATTTTTTGATTATGTCATTTGTTTTCTTATGTTGAATTTTAAGGGTTCTTTACTTATTTTGGATAACAGTCCTTTATTAGGTGTGTCTTTTTGTAAATTTTTTTTTCCCAGTCTGTGTCTTGTCTTTTAACTCTCTTGGCAGCTTTTGTAGAGCTCAAGCTTTTAATTTTAATGAAGTCCAGGTTATCAATTGTTTCTTTCATGTATCATACCTTTGTCGTTGTATCTAAAAAGTATTCACCCTACCCAAGGCCATCTGGGTTTTTTTCTTGTATTATCTTCTAGGAGTTTTATTGTTTTGCATTTTACATGTAAGTCTCTGATATATTTTGAGTTAATTTTTGTTGAAGGGTATGAACTCTGTGTCTAGATTAAATTTTTTGTATATGGGTATCCAGGTTTTCCAGCCTCATCTGTTGAAGAGACTATCTTTGCTCCATTGTATTGTCTTTATTCCTTTTCAAAGCTCACTTGACTATGTTTATGTGGGTTTGTTTCTGGGCTCTCTATTCTATTCCACTGAACTGTTTATTTTTTATTGTTTTTGTTTTGTTGTTTTGTTTTTGTTTTTGCCATACCACACTGTCTTGATTACTGTAGCTTTATAGTAAATTTTGAAGTCAGGTGGGGTCAGTCCTCCACTTTGTTCTTCTCCTTCAGTATTGTGTTTGCTTTTCTGCATCTTTTGTCTCCCCATATAAATTTTAGTATTGGTTTGTTGATACCCATAAAGTAACTGACAGTATTTTGATTGACAATGCATTGACTTTATACATCAAGTTAGGAAGAATTGACATCCTGACAAGATTAAGTCTTCCTATTTATGAACATGGAACATTTCTCCATTTATTTATTCTTTGATTTTATTCATCAGAGTTTTGTAGTTTTCCTCATATAGATCTGTACATATTTCGTTAGGTTTACACCCAAATATTTAATTGGGGGGTACTAATGAAAATTGTATTAGCACTTTTAATTTCAAATTCCATTTTTTCATTGTTACTGTATAGGAAAGCAGTTGATTTCCTGTATATTAACTTGTTTCCTGCAATCTTGCTAATCATTGCTTATCAGTTTCAGCAGTTTGTTTTTGTTTTGATATTTGGTTGATTCTTTGGGTTTCCAAATAGATGATCATGGCATCTGTGAACAGAAAAAGTTTTATTTCTTTCTTCCTAGTGTGTGTGTGTGTATATATATGTATATGCATATACATATATATATATCTTTTCCTCCTTTTTGCTTTATTGCATTAGTAAGGACTTCCCATATGATGTTGAAAAAAAGTGGTGAAAGAGGATATTATGATATTTAAATCTAAATTATCACCATTTTTTGCATAGTTTTATCACTATTCTGATTTTGCCATTCTTTTCTTTTCTTTTCTTTTCTTTTTTGCCATTCTAATTTTAATACTAATACTGGTTGTATGGATTTTAAAAATCTGGAAGAGCACAGGGGAGCCAACATTAGCATGTAACGGGGCACTGCCCTAGCCTCCACCTTGTTCAAAATTTGTACAAATAACTGAGATGAATGTTAAAAGACAATAATATATTTGGTAGAGTGGGTGGCCCCCATATGGGCCTCTTTGGCATGAAGATTACTTTGAGTTAAAACGTAATCAAGACCCAGCCGATTCAGAAAAAGCTCTTCCTCTTCAACTGCCTAAAAAGAATTGAGATGTATAGGACCTACTCTAGGAAGAGGGCTATCACAATAGATAACTACATTACATTATGAACTAGACATGGTAGACAGAGAGGAACCTAGCTACACCTGTTTGGTCAAAGTCCTCTATGTGCCATTGTTTCTCAGTGGCCCAGCAAACATTGTTTACCAAATATTTACTCTTTTTCATCTTCCTGCAAATTGCATTCCTTCCCTTTGAAGTCCCAGATACCTACCCCCATACCCTCATGTTACCAGACTCTCTTTGGAATTTCCATGTCCGTGTGGAATCCCCATACGTACAAAATTAAATTTGAGTTTCTACTGTCAATATGATTCTTAATCCAGCTAGAAGGACCTTTGAAGGGGACAGGAAATTCTTGCTCCTTGACATTTGCATCTCAAAAAACTGGCAGCAGTAGTTAATATGTAGGATCATAAAATCAAGATTCAAAAAATGTTGATAAAACAATATCATAAATATTATTCTATGCATCTTGATTCAGAAAATAAATTATATAATATAGTATAAAGAGCAGTATTGGTCTGGTATTGGTTCTTATGGAGCAAGCAACAAGCAAACAACAAATGGAAGGAAGATAGTGCTTATGTGATTAGAAATTTAGAAAACAAAGGAAACCATTATTAAATCAGCTTGCATTTTGGGCCAAGCACACATCTTGTAGATGCTACAGAATCTATATTAACAGAAGGGAGTGGTCAGAATAAGGGAGGTAATTGTAACATTGTATGCTAAGATGTGTGGATGATATGTGGGCATTGTGCCCAACTAATTGGAAGTGACAAACCTGGTCCACTGAAAAGTGTTTAATTTGATGAGGAAAAGGGTAGAGAACATGAAAGATGCCATGTGGAAAAAGAATAAATCATTGCCTAGAACGAGAAGTGCAAGGTAGTGAGCTCCCTGTTACTATGAATATTTAAGCAATGGCAAATGGACCAGCTGTCAGGGATTAAAAAAAAAAAAAAAAAGTGATCCTGCTTTAGGTGAACACTGGACTAGATGACCTCTGAGATCATTTCTTCCATGAATCTATGCACCTTTATAGGCTGAGTTAAGAAGAGAATGGCGAAGTGTTAATCAGAGGCTTTAATCTCACAAAACAGAGAACAGCTGGTCTTTCGTCTTTAATGAGATCCAGATATTAATACAAAGAACAGCTATTTTTCATTAGGATAAGTAATGGGATATGAGCATTATAAAAGAGAGGCACCTGCTCATATATTTTAAAAAATAACTTCCTATAGGGAGATGTCTGCAAATTGAAACACGAATAAGAAGAAAAAAGACTCTTTGTCTCAAGTGTTCTGCTTAATTTTGCACCAGTTTAAAAAAAAAAAAAAGTGAGTGAGGTTGCCATCTAGTGACTGTTTTCTGGTTTTCAGTTTAGGAGGTTCTGGTATGTTAGTCTCGCTTGGAAGTTTCCCCAACTATGGATTCCGGACCTCCACCTGAAACTGGAATCAGAATCTTTGGAGATGGGGCTCCAGAGGTTCTGCTTTATTTTAAATATCTTCAGATGATTACTCTGGGCCTAGTTTACCACCAGTGTTTGGAATTAATTGCCCTGGGAACATGCAGTGTGTGGGATGAAGTGCTGCAGGAGCAAATTTATGGGAAGGGCAGTATTTACCTACTTGCTCCAAAAACCGGGTTTTAGGCATATGCAACTTGGTGTTGCGTCTCTGTATCTCTGATCCCAAAATAGGCTTGGCACAGCTAGAATTGACCCTCCTCTATACCTGAAGATACACAATCAAAGATGTTTACTGTAATACTAGTTTTAATAATGATTGACTAAAAACTATGCACATGCTCATCAGTAGGGTTTGCCTAAAAAAACTGACAGTAAATACAAGCACTGAAATGACCATTTAAAAAGAATGAGGTAGGGGCGCCTGGGTGGCTCAGTGGGTTAAGCCTCTGCCTTCAGCTCAGGTCACGATCTCGGGGTCCTGGGATTGAGCCCCACATCGGGCTCTCTGCTCAGCAGGGAGCCTGCTTCCCCCCTTTCTCTCTGCCTGTCTCTCTGCCTACTTGTGATCTCTCTCTGTCAAATAAATAAATTAAAAATCTTTAAAAAAATAAAAAGAATGAAGCAGTTCTATATATGCTGATACCCTAGTTGTATTATGTGAGAAAAGCAGCTATATTTTTAGCAGAGGTGATTCTGAGTCAATGGTCTGGAGTCAATCTTAGAAACACTGCATTAATGAGTAGAGAGAGTAGTATTTGTGACCTAAAGCCATGGATGGAACTTAAGGATTTTCATTTTTAACATATTCCTCAAATGATTCTAATACAATCAATGTTTGAAATTACCAGCATAAGCATCTTCCCAGGTACCCTCAAATCAGCTTCCTCTAGGTCTGTGGCCAGTTCAGCTCTTCCTCTGTAATAATCTGGCATTGTGGGAATGCTTTCAGTCTAAACTGAAGAGATAGCATGCCCATGAAAATATGATTTAAAGTCAACTTCCAGACACTCTTCAAACATGGAACTTGAGACAAACTCTTGTGAAACTCAACTTGTTCCCAGTGTGTAGATGTGGCCGCCATGTGGAAAGTAATCTGGTGGCTTTAGCGCTATGGCAAGCCATCATGTCATGTACAAATCAGTCATTCTAACAGGATGTGACTGCACCCTATGTCTCTGTAAAAGAGAACAGAAAATGCAATAAGGAAACAAAGAAGGAACCAAAGATGGAAAAGTTGAAAGTGCAAAAAGAGCAAAAGCTCACTATGGGCTGATCTGAGATGTGTTTGCTACTTTCCGTTTCCCAAAGGTTGGGGTTCTAAGCGGCTATCTCCTGTTAATAGAATCTTCCTTTAGCAGAATCTGTAAGCAATAATCTGTGAGTCTGTAGTGTTCTCCTACAGAGTTGAGTTTCACGACCTGTTTATTTAGCATTAGAGTTCTCTCTTCACAGAGACCCAGACTGTTGAAAGGAATGAGCCTCCTCTAGGGAAGGCCCCTCGATTGGACAAACATCTTCTAGGTGGGAGATTGAGGAATCATTGAAAATAGAGAAAGCTGGGTGCGAAAGCCCCCCTTGGGCCTACCCAAGCCTCCCTATAGCCAATGGAAATGAGTCTCCACTCTGACTCTCCAACTTATGGTTTACAGGGATGATGTAGTCTTGAGTAGATGAGGTTTTATTATTTTAGCTTACTCTTGATCACTTACTAAAAGCATCTGAGAGTAAGCCTTAAATCAGTTTGCATGTGTTTTTTGTCAAAATAATGTTTATAGTTTTTCTAATCATAAAAGAAAAGAAAAATTCGGGGTGTTGGGGTGGCTCAGTTGGTTAAACATCTGATTCTTGATTTCAGCTCAGGGCATGCTTTCAGGGTCATGGGATCGAGCCCTGTATTGGGCTATGTGCTTACTGTGACATCTGCTTGAGACTCTCTCCCTCTCCCTTGGTCCCTCTCACTACTTGCACGTGTGCATGCACACACACACTCTCTCTCTCAAATAAATAAATAAATAAAATTTAAAAAAAAAAAGAAAAGAAAAATTCAAAGGAAAAATCACGGATGCATCAATACATTTTCCCTTCAGTCTTTTCTGTAGGCATACATTTATATACATTTTAAGAAAACTGGTATTAACTCATGTCTTTTTATCATTAAATATAATATTTGATTGTATGGATGTGCCTTAGTTTCTGTATTCATTCACCTGTTGAGGGACATCCTGGTTGCTTCCAGGCTTTGGCAATTGTAAATAAACTACTATAAACACTAAAAGAAGAAAAGAAAAAAAGCTGATACAAAACTTTATATTCTGTTTGGTATCCTGTTCTGTTAACTTAAGGTATCCTTTTACCACAGTATTAAATATTTTAAGCCATTAAAAATTTCATTATGTAACTCTATCACAATTTGTTCAATCTACTTATGAAGGATATTTGGTGTTTTCTGGGTTTTTCTCCATTAAAAATTCTTTTTTGGTTTTTAAAATTAAATCTGAATGCCACTGGTATTTCACTGTTGTTCATAAAATTATTTGTTTTTAACATACACATTCTTTATCATATTTAGGAGTATACCACTTCCTGGTATTTCTTGTTTACTAATAATCTGAAAACCAGAAATTGGTGTGGAGTATTTGAGAATGGCATTTTGTAATTTTCCAGTTTCTCAGTTCAAAAATTTAAAGTCAGTTGTGCCCTTTTTCTTTCTTTTAAAACCTCATATCCAGTCATCAGTGAATTGTGTCTACTTCATCACACACACACACACACACACACACACACACAGAATCTGACTACTTCTCACCACCTCCCTCACCTAGAACAGCCGTCAGACTTTAACCTGCTTTTATCTTTACCAGACTACGTTGTGTTCTCCATCACAGTAGCCAGAGTTATCCTTTTAAGATAAGTCTGGCCATCCACTTTTTGTCTACAATCTCTAACTAGATTCCTGTCTCATTCCTTAGTCTACAAGGCTCTGTCTTTTATGCTCCCATTGCTTTGACTTGCTCTCATGCCACTGCCCATTTGTACATCCACTCAAACCATGTTTGCTTTCCTCAGTACACCCAGGGCCTTTATACTTGCTGTTAATTCTTCCTGGAAAGCCTCTTTCCTTCATATCTACATACAAGCTCCGTCCTCTTCCTTGATTCTGCTTGAATGTCAGCCCAGTGCAGCCTTCTCAGACCATTCAGTTTAAAAATGGCAATTCCTAATACTCTTCCCTGCTTCTTTCTACATTCATTATTATTGAACATACTTTTCCTTTTTTATCTGTATACTGCTTGTCTTTCTTTCATTAGAATGTAAGTTCTGTGAGGGCATCCTCAGCACTGATGATAGTATCTGGCATATTGTAGGTGGTCAACAGATCTGATCTGAGCTCAACCTAATTCAACTATCTGTTGAATGAATAACAATGTCATTGTTTTTTGGTAGGAGTGGAGCTACTATAATGTGATATATTATAGAATTAGATTGTATAATATTGAACATTAATATTTTAATATTATAATACTACATATTTATAATTTATGTTTAAAATATTTTATATATTTGTTTATTTTAGAGAGAGTGAGAAAGAGAGCACAGTTGGGGAGAGGGGCAGAGAGAGAGGGAGAAGTAGATTCCCCACTGAGCAGGAAGCCTGATGTGGGGCTCCATCTCAGGACCCTGGGATCATGACCTGAGGTGAAGGCAGATGTTTAATTGACTGAGCCACACAGGCGCCCTATAAGATTACTTAAAGAAGTACTTTTGCACATCCAGGATTAATTCTTTTTGGTCATACTGAATGACTCTATAAGGGCACTTGATGTAATGAGCACTGGCTGTTATATACAACTGATGAATCACTAAATTCTACCTCTGAAACAAATTTTAAAAAGTACTTTTGCTAAATCAAAATAAAAAGCTTTTGCATAGCAAAGGAAACCATCAGCAAAACAAAAAGACAACCTAGTGAGTGGGACAACATATTTGCAAATGATATGTACAATAAGGTATATCCAAAAAGATATCCAAAATACATAAAGAACTTATACAACTCAACCTAAAAAACAAACAGTCCAAGCAAAAAATGGGCAGAGGACTGAATAGACACTTTCCAAAGAAGATATAAGATGACAGGCACATGAGAATATGCTAATCATTGGGAGTGCAAATCAAAACAACAAGATATCAACTTATATCAGTTAGAATAGCTGCAATCAAAATGATTAGAAATAACAATTGTTGGCAAAAATGTAGAGGAAAAGGAACCCTCACCACTGTTTGTAACAATATAAATTGGTAAAGAGGTGCCTGGGTGGTTCAGTCGATTAGCGTCTGCCTTGGGCTCAGGTCATGATCCCAGGGTCCTGGGATGGAGCCCTGCGTCTGGCTCTCTGCTCAGCGGGGAGCCTGCTTCTCCCTCTCCCTCTGCCTGCTGCTCTGCCTGCTTGTGCTCTCTCTCTGTCAAATAAATAAAAAAAATCTTAAATAAATAAATAGGTATACCCACTGTGGAAAATAGTATCAAGGTTCCTCAAAAAATGGAAACTAGAAATACTATATGGTTCAATAATTCCACCACTGGGCATTTACCCAAAGAAAATGAAAACACTAATTGGAAAAGATATATGCACCCTATGTTTATTGTGGCACTATTATAATAGCCAAGACATGGACACAACCTAAATGTTCATCAACAGGTGAATGGATAAGGAAAATGTGGCATATCTATTATCTATATATAGATACATAAAGGCAGACAAACACACACAGAGAGTCAAATATTACTCAGCCATCAAAAAAAGGATGAGATCCTATCATTTGAGACAACACGAATGGACCTAGAGGGTATTATATTAAGTTAAATAAGTTAGACTGAAAAAGACAAATACTGAATCATTCTACTCCTAAGTGGAATGTAAAAAGAAAAAAAAAACCCGAATAAATAAACAAAAAAGCAGAATCAGACCTCTAAATAGAGAACAAACTGATGGTTGCCAGAGAAGAGGGGGGTGGAGAGATTGCAAAATGGGTGGAGGGGAATAGAAGATACAGGCTTTCAGTTATGGAATGAATAGATCATGGGAATAAAGGTACAACATAAGGAATATAGTCAATGATATCATAATAGCAATGTAACAGGACAGATGGTAGTACATGGGTAGTGAGCATAGCATAATGTATAAACTTGTCAAATAACTAAGTTGTACATCTGAAACTAACGTCACATGTGTCAACCATACTCAAATTTGAAAAGGTAAAACAAATTTTTAAGTACTTTTGTGATTAAATTTGCTTGGATTTCCCAATTTGTGCTCATAAGTGATGTTTGTCTTACAGTTTTCTTATTTTGTTCATTTTTTAAGGGGTCGATATCAAGGTCATCTTAGCTTTACATGATGAAGCGGGCAGCTTTCCATCTTTTTCATTACTTCCAAAACAGTGCACAGTGCACGTGTATCATGTATCATGCCAATTACCTATTCATTGAAATTATGAGAGAATATACTAGCAAATCCATTTAGCAATAGGGATATTTTGAGAAGTAATTCTTTGATAACATTTTCCAATTTCTTTCCTGGTTAACAATATATTCAGGTTTTAAGATTTTTTTTAGGATTTGTATGTTCCCAGAAAAGACTACTTCATAGAAATATTCTAATTTATACTCACAAAATTGTTTTCATTTCATATCTTCTATTTTACCCAGTGTTATATTCTTATTTTCATTAGCAGTTTGCTTTACATTTTTAATCTTTTCTTTGTCTCTCTGAGATCTTTCAGAGACTTCTCTATCTTACTGCTTTAAATAAAAATTGTAAAATTGTAATTGTTTAAATTCTATTGCTAAACTGTTAGGGAGCCTGATGCGGGACTTGATCCCAAGACCCTAGGATCAGGACCTGAGCAAAAGGCAGACACTTAAGGACTGAGCCACCCAGGTGCCCCTCTGTGTTTTTTTAAAGATTTATTTATTTATTATTTGAGAGAGAGAGAAAGAGCAAGAAGAGGGGCAGAGGGAGGAGAGACTCTCCAGCAGACTCCATACTCAGTATAGAGCCTGATGCAGGGGTCGATCCCACGACACTGAGATCATGACCTGAGCCGAAATCAAGAGATGGACACAACTGACTGGGCCACCCAGGTGCCCCTAATATTATATTTTAACACCTGTGATTCCAGATATCAATATCTCGATTAGCAGGGTTTACCTTATTAGAAGTTGTTTGTTGAAATCTGGACTTCTATGAAAGCATCACAATGTCTTTGCCACTGTTGCCATCTTGAGTACCTACTTAGTTCAAAGCAGGTCCTAATATGCTGAGTGAAGAGCAATATTATGTTTTTTCTAGACTATAGCAATAGTCCATGGATATTCTTTTTTTTTTTTTCAAATATTTATTTGACAGACAGAGATCATAAGCAGGCAGAGAGGCAGGCAGAGAGAGAAGGGGGAAGCAGGCTCCCCGCTGAGCAGAGAGCCAGACGCAGGGCTCCATCCCAGGACCCTGGGATCATGACCTGAGCCAAGGCTGAGGCTTTAACCCACTGAGCCACCCAGGCGCCCCATCCATGGATATTCTTACAGCCAGTCTTCTGCCTTCCAATTCATCCCACACCTCTCACCCACCACCACTTCCCCATCCTATAGTTGAAGTGATCTTTCTTAAGCCCTAAAATACGTATAATATCATTTAAGGTCATTGACTATCAGGCTCTCATTTGTCTCTTGGAACTAACTGCCTGCAGCACCTCTGAATGTATAATACCTTAAGGAAAATGGATTTTACTTTATGTTTGCTCTTACCTTCAGCTAGAGTCATGTCTTCCCTCAGAACTCCTATAATCTCTTTATTTATGTTTCTATTATTACATGTACCACAGTTATCTTATATCTCTTGTACGCCTTTCTCCTTGACTAAATAATAGTCTCAATAAGGGCCAGGAGCATCTCTTCTCTCCTTTTGACCCCCTTGGAATTTTGTAAGATGTAGTCATTCAGTAAACGTTTTACAATAGAGCTGAATGTTATGTCAAGCAGAATCAGATATATCATCCCGACTAGCTAGATTGCTAAAAACAGAGGAACTCTAGCTGCAAAATCAAGGTAGATATTTTTAAGCAGAGAAATGTAGGATGGTGGGGTTGGAGGGAGTAGCCAGCATTGGAATAAATGCCAGAGCCTGGAGCAATTTTTTTCTTTTTGGGCACAAGGTGGCAGAATATGCCCATTTCAATCATTGCATAAAAGGCCCCTTTGTGAAGCTGGAATTTTCTGCCCTGTTTCGGAAATCTATGTTTGTTTTAAAAAAAAAAAAAAGTGAAGCAGTACAGCTTGATGGCTGAAATTTGTGTTTGGATACAACACAGACCCACGGCCTGACTGCAGGTTGTGCTTCTGGATCTGTGGTCCTTCAGTTTTGGTCTCAGCCCTCTATGTCTGGATCCCTTGGCAAGGCATCGAAGATATTGAAACATTTCCAGTTTCCCTTAAATGGATGAAAATCTGAACATTGTCAGTGTTTTAAGTGACCGTGCATCAATATTCAAGCTTGGTGAGAAGAAAATCTGAGAGAATTGAAATGTGCAATTTCTCCACTAGATAGCAGACTAAGACTGATGGCCTTTGGAAGCTCCTGCCTGCAATTACCCGAAGAAAACATCCGTTTTCTCTACCAGTTCATTTCTTTTTTTTTTTTTTCTTCTACCAGTTCATTTCTTTTCTTTACAACACCAAGTGTTTTTCATGTGAAGAGTCCATTTACTTGTAAAAGTCTGATATAATCTGGGATATAAAAAGAGGGTTGATTTCAATTCATTTTTCTGCAATTTAAATTCTGATGTAGTTTTCTTCATTTCATTAATTGCTCAGGTTGTGTGTGTGTGTGTGTGTGTGTGTGTGTGTGTGTATGTGTGTACATGTGTACCAAAATTGTCTTTTATCTTTAAAAAAGCAAAGTACTAGAAAGAGTTTATTCTGGAATTCTGTTGGTGAGTAATTTATTAAGAGATATGTCAATTCTTTTCACAGACACTTATTACTGTTGTACCTGGAAGATGGAGACTAAATGAGGGAAAGAAGATATTTCTTGTTTTCAGGTTCAACTTGCAGGTTCTCTCTTGCTGTGTGTGTGTGTGTGTTTATGTGTGTATGTGTGCACGCATATGCATGTGTATATGGATATGTACACACACTGTCCATGTATATGTGTCTGTATATCCATCCATCCATATATTGAATGCATATTCTGTATTATGTCTATCCATCTATGTGATGTATGACAGTACGGTAACTGTTTAAGAGCAAACATGGCTGCCTGGATCAAATCCTAGATTACTAGTTGGGACACTTAATCACAGTTCTGTGGCCCAGTTTCCTCAATTGTAAATTGGGGATAGTAATGGTACCCATATAGTCGGACGGAGTGCAGATGAATGATTGTAACAGAGCACAGCACATTTAGCTGTTACTATTTGGGTGTATGTGGAGAATCTGATTTTTTCCACAGCTTATATTGCAATTTTTATTTAGCAAAAAAAGTACCTTCTATCAACCTAGTGTATGTACAGTTTAGACTTTTTGAAGGCACCGTGGTGTTGTATTGACATTGCTGTTTTCATTTGTGTTATATACATTATTCAACTCAATAATCTAGGTGCTGTCCAGAATGTACCAGTCATGATTTCTGCTTTTTGGAAACTTGTATCTTAGAGAGATAAGAGAATTGGTAGGCACTTTTCTCTACCTTCTACCTTTCTTCTCTTGGTCCTTCTCATTTAGAAGAATATCAGAAACAGAAAGGTTTATGAATTAGTAATTCAATTCAGCTAGCAAAAAAAAAAAACACAACAGTTGCTTAACACATAGAGAATTATTTTATTCACAGAACAAGCATTCTGGGGGCAGGAAGCTGATGGAGCTGGTTTAGTGGTATCTCTGTGATTATTTTGTCTTTTTGTGTTAGAAGACCTACATTTCTTCTGTGTGTCTCTTTTACTCTCACACTTCTACCACACTCACAATACCTCTGACACAAGACAGGTAGGTTTTCCCCTCACACTAAGCCCTTGTGTGATACCAGCTGTGTGTCCTACAACTTATCTCAATTTTGACACTATCTACCTAGAGATAGCCTCAGATCCCACAGGTTAAGACCTTAGTCCCGTAAGACTGCCCCCTCCCCAATTCAGATGCCAGTTGTATGTCCAAGTTGTCACCTATGGTTCTGACCTATTGGATATAAATAAGTGTTTCCCATAAAACCCTCCTCGGTTTCAGTTAATTGGCGAGAGCAACCCACAGCATTCAAGAAAACAGTTTACTTCCTGTTTCCCAATTTATTGTAAAAGAATATGATAAATGCTACTGATGGACATCCAGATGGAGGAGAGGTGAAGGGTAAGGTACGTGGGAAGAGGTACAGAGCTTCGACGTCCTCTCCAGGTAGGTTACCTTCTGTCCCCTCCACGTGTTTGCCAGCCTGAGAGCTCTCAGGACACCAGACATTTGAGGTGTCTCTGGAGGCTTCATCACACAGGCATAACTATTAACTCCATTGCCAGCCCCTCCTCCCGGAAGAATGGGGGATTAGGACTGAAAATTTTAAATTTTTAATCTGGCCTCTCTGGTGACCAGCCCCCATCTAGGAGCCCACCAAGAGCCACCTCACTAGAACAAAAGACCCAGGAAATTCCAAGGGATTTAGGAGCTCAGTGTCAGGAACTAGGGTCAAAGACCAAATATTAGAACAAAAGATGCTCCTAGTGCTCTTATCACTTAGGAAATTATAAGTTTTCAGAGTCCTATGCCAGGAACCAGGGGCAGAGACCAATATGTATATTTTCTGTTGTCTCACACCTTTTCTTCATGGTTACAAAATGCTGCTGCACCCCTGAGCATCATGTTAAAGTCAAGCGAAGAACTAGGGTAAGAAAGGAGGAAGCATGGTACTAGCTATAAAAGCTTCTGTTATCAGGAAGAGCAAAAGTCCTCCAGAACGTCACTCCCCTCCCTTACCAGGCAGCTTGCGTCTAATTTCCAGAAGAGTGTCAGAAGGCCATTAGCTGGAAAAGCAACTATATGAAAGATTGGGGGAAAGAAAAAAACTAGAGGTGATTTGGGATCAGCCAATGAAAACTCTCCACCAAAGTAAGTTTTGGTCTGGTCTTTGCACTTGTGCTTTTCCTTCTCAAATTATCGCTGTTCCTCCCATTCCCTTTGCCCCTGTTTATCCTATTTCCTTCTTTGTCTGGAAAAGTGGTAACATGGACCTTTGTTTTAGGAAATAAAGCTTGCCTTATAAGAAGTTATAAATGTGCAACACAGGAAGGAAGTGTAGAAAGATATGAAGCAGGATATCTCCGGTATAGCACAGGGAGGTCAGATGAAGAAGGAAATGCTGGCTTAAGCACAGTGGGATGAGGGAATGTGGTTAAGCTTTATTCAACAGATTAACTTCGCAACACTGCCTTTGCCAGAAGCAGAACTAATCTTGTTGCCTCCGAAATAAAGCACCACAGACAACAGACTTTTTAATAGATTATTTAATTACAGATTATCATATGAGCAATATTATTGCTTTTCATATCTATAAAGCAAACAAACGAAGGCTTTTGTGACATTTACAAACTAGTTTAGAATGACATCTATTCAAATGTTACCTATTTCACATATCCTTAATTAATTTTTCTTCTCGAAAAAGAGCATGGTAACTTTGAATAGAATCTCATACTGTGACTTTTCCAATAGCAACAAATCTCCCCAGGAGGCCAGTTTTCTTGGCTTACTCAATTCTCTGCTCTGCCCTTTCTTACCTGGTCTGCTCTCAGGTGGCTCTCCTTTTCTGTCAGGTTACAGATGGCTAGATATTTGAACCTTAATCCTGCTGGGAATTTCTAGTGGCTAATCACCATCACTCTCACTGGAACTGCCGCTGTCAGATGATTCACTACTGTCATGCTTTCTAGGGGGGCTAAACCTTCTCCTGGAATTGGGTTTTCTGTAACCCCAGGAGCCTTTCCTTTGTGGCACACCCTTATTCCGTGTAGAATTTTGTCTGTGGGGTACATAATGATTCTTTCTGCTCTGTGTTATTATAGTCTCCTCATTATTGAGGCCATTATGGGAACCTATTTCATTTTTAATTTCATTATCAAGATCATGAGAAGGAGCGAGCTGGCCCCGACTTTTGCCCTTACTGGGAAATCCTTGTTTTTCAGTTGAGATTACTTGATTCCTATTAGAATGCTCCATATCTTTTCGGCTACCACCTTTGCCATTTTTTGGAATTTCATTATAATTAGTACTTTCAGCAACATCCCTACTGCCTTCTTTCTTTTTCTCTTTTGAGGGTAGATGAGGATGAGGGTAATGAAACTCTACTTTCCCTTGGTGAGCATTTTGGCTGTTGGCATCTACTCTGTTTCCTTCTTTTCCAGGGAGTTCCTTAAAGTTGGTGCTACCTATGATATCGTTGCTGCCTTCCACTAGACTTACATCAGCAGTGCTTGCCTCTTTTCTTGTTTCATCCCTGGTTCCAATGGTACTTCTGCCACTTTCTTCTTTCTCTGGAATCTCATTATAACCTGGCCCTCTTGCATCAGGACTGATGGTATTGGCTTCACTTGGGCCAGAAAACTCTGTTTGAATATCTGCACCTTTTAAGTCAGGACCAATAGGTTCTCCTTTACCAGAAATGTCCTTAAAAGGTTGACCATCTCCACTGAAAGGAGGGATATCATTGTCGCCCCTTTCTTGAAGATCTGGGTAACCGCTGCCTTCAAAATCACTGGGGATTTTTTTGACTTTTGGGAGCTGTTTTGGATAGCCAATGTTGTGTTGGGTATGGTAGGTGCTTTTGCTTTTAACTGGAATATTCTGGGCTTGGGGATCTCTTTGATAATTCTTTCTATCTTTTGAGGAGACTTTAACATAGTTCATACTTGCTGGGATTTTGCTTAAAACATTCTTGGGTTTGTTCTCTTTGTTTTCTTCTGCCAAGAGTTCAGTCACAGTCCTTGGCTCCATTATATATTGCAAATTATTTCTGATGAGAGTTGCACCATACTCTTCTTGGTTACGGAGTTTGTTGACAGCATTGTCTTCATCCTCAGCCCCGTTATTCCCAATGGATTCAGGATAAATGGACATCTTTAGGTCACTGTGGGCATTTCCTTGGTTATTAATACTATCATCTTCATTTGTTTTCTGTCTGTTCTCAAAAAGAGTTTGGGTTTTGTTACTTTGGTAATTTTCATTGGCTCCAAGAATGAAAGAGTTTTTCTCTCTTTCCTGGGCAATGTTTTCTTTAGGTGCTGGCTCTTGATTTCTTCTCTTACCAGAATTTTGAAGAGCAATATTGTCTTTGTTTTTTTCTTCCTGCTAAAGTGTAATTTTCAACATAAAGTATTATTTTATGTTAAATTTTAAAAAGTTAATAATTCCTAAGCAATTTAAAAATAATTACCCACCAGATACTTAAGAGAAAGACTATTAACTCAATAGAGGTTTGTTGGTAGAGATAATTTAGAAATGATCAAAGCAAGTTTCATGGATAAAGAAGGAGCAAGCTTATCAGACACATGAAAAAATGTTCATCATCACTAGCCATCAGGGAGATTCAAATTAAAACCACATTGAGATACCACCTTATACCAGTTAGAATGGCCAAAATTAGCAAGACAGGAAACAATGTGTGTTGGAAAGAATGTGGAGAAAGGGGAACCCTCTTACACTCTTGGTGGAATGCAAGTTGGTGCAGCCACTTTGGAGAACACTGTGGAGATTCCTTAAGAAATTAAAAATAGAGCTTCCCTATGACCCTGCAATTGCACTACTGGGTATTTACCCCAAAGAGACAGATGTAGTGAAAAGAAGGGCCATCTGTACCCCAATGTTTATAGCAGCAATGGCCACGGTCGCCAAACTGTGGAAAGAACCAAGATGCCCTTCAACGGACGAATGGATAAGGAAGATGTGGTCCATATACACTATGGAGTATGAGAACTACAGTTCTAGATCATAAAGTTGAAGTATGGAGATCTAGACAAGGAAAGTCCCCTGAGTGATAATGGGATGGAAAAGAGAAAGTGAAGAAGGAAAGTGAAGTGTTTATACATGTATCTCCATTTGTCCTTTTTGGGGGGAGCCTATAAAAAGGCTGCTTCGTAGGCTGCACTTTACCAACTTGAGGTGCAGCCAAGTTGCAATAAACTTGGCAGAACAATATGGTCAAAAAGAAAAAGGAGCTGACAGCAACTTTGCCCATGACACTCACAGTATTTCTATGGCATAAGCTAGATATGAAAGTGTCTGAGAGTCTGGTTGGGAATTTTCCAGAGGGTATCCTCCACAGTGATACCCTCTGGAATCAGAGGTGGCTCTAAATCAATGAAAGATGGCTCTAAAAGGAGTCACGTAGAAGGAACATACACACTATGGACAAAGGTGAGTCATACTCAAACACAGAGGGGTCTAAATTGTCTACGAGAGCCAAGAGAGACTGAAACACCACTGGGCCCCAACCAAGACTGTACTATGCTGATCCTAAGCTATGGAAGCCAGAGACTTCATTTTAGAATACAAGCAGGGGGGATAGCACACAAGTGGTCAAGCAACATTGCCCATGCATGTCTGAGGATTCCACGTCTTCCCTTCCACTGTGGTGGGAGCCATGTTTGTACATATGGTATATTGTATGTAGTGGATGATATATGCCATACCCTATTGCCTCATATATCTGTATGCCATCTTAGAGGAGAGAGAGAGTATCTGAGTGTTTTTACCCAAACTAAAGGACTTACTTAAAGAACTATTATAATGATTTGATAACCTTAAGTTCAAACGGGCTGAATTTCAATTAATTTCTGTACACTCCCCCCTTCCTCTCATTACCCCTTGGGGGGGAACTCTTGAGCAACAGAACAATTATAAACAGAATAAATAAGATACTTTCTCTCTACCTCCAAATTGTAGAGTGAGGTAAAATTGACAACACCATGACATAGGCTTTTGAACTGGTGAGTAATATGAAATGGAAATAAGAGGCATTAATTGAGGGACAGGGACAAGTAGGAAATGCCGCTGGGTGCCCCATGTACTAAGCAATACCTGATGACTCATGGAATGGCAGAGGCAGTAGACCTGCAGGACCAAAGACGGGGGTGTAGAGCGGTGGGACAGGGACCTCATATCCAACTGGGGTTCTCACAGCATACAGAGTGCTAGAGCATTCTAGAACCTGAGACTCAAGGGTAAAGAATTTGGTTTTATTTTGCAAAGGGTGAAGAGCTAGTGAAGGTTTATGAGCAACGGATTAACAAAATAAAAATCAACAGTTCAGGAGGAATAGTGGTAAGAAAGAACAGTTAGGAGGATTTGCAGTGTTCAAGACTGAAATATAATCACTTGGATTTGGATTATGCCAGAGTAAAACGATACAAAGGAAAAAAAACCTTCTACTGGTGTTCAGCTAGAAGGTGGGTTAATAAATAAAATGGACTGGAATATTGATCTGCAAAAATGAAGGCAAGAGAAAAAGAGAACAACTTTAATATCAGACAGATTGATGCTGTGAGAATGTAGCACCCGAGCTCCAAAAACAATACCTAGTTAGAGAAAGGGTCAGGTATCCCAGCCTCACAGGGTCACCCAGGGCAAGTCCTTCCCAGTTTCATGACGTATGGTCAGCTCTTCCTTCCTTGAACACTTTATAGGCTAATTGCTTGTTACGTTTTATGTGAAATCTTTTCATTTATATTCTAATTTTCATTATGTTCTATTTTTCAAGTTTTTTGTAACCTGCACCTAGTAACTGATGCAACAATTATTAAGGTTATTTCCCCTTTCATATGCAACCTTTTTAATATTTGGATTTTTTAATATTTTTTAATATTTAATATTTATTAAATATTTAATATTTTTTAATATTTAGATTTTCTCTAAATTCACTGGATGCTTTCTTTCTCTTCTCCAAGTTGACACTTGTGGTTCTCATTTATTAGGTCACTATGTTCAGGGCTGTCATCTGACTACAGATCTCCTTTAGCTTGTGGGGTCCCAGATGGCCCCAGACTCCGATGTGGCCTGGGTAGCCCTGAGCACACAGCTTCTAGTAGCTTCCTTGCCCTGGCCACAGCCCTATTTTTACTAATACAGCTTAATTTTGTCCCACTTTTTTTGGCCACCACTTTGGTCTGTTGGCTGCTATTGAGCATGTAGACATTTTCTTGAATGTATTAATTATATATGTGCAAATACATGAGTGTTCCCAGATGGAGAAAGAAGTATAGACAGGTTGGAGGCTTGCACTCACACAGCAAGGGTGTAGGGAAGGTAAAGGAGATGGAAAGCCCACATTCAGGGAAGCCAGGATAATGGGGAATCACATTTAGTGGAAGAGCAGGCAGGAGGAGTCGAATGGTCTTTCTTGATCCGTCAGTCAAGGGCTGGTTGAAAGTAGGTGTACTATGGAAAGAGCACGGTTACTGGATGCCCAACTCTGCCATTGATGAGCTATGTGATCTTAGAAACCTTATTTTACTTCTCTGTGGCTCAGCTTTCTTAACAGTAAAATAAGAAAAATGGTAGTTATCTTTCAGGATTGTTGGGGGAATTAAATGGTTTTATGAAATGTTATAATGTGTGTAAAGTATCTAAAACAATGTCCATGTGTAAGATGAATTCTGTATAAATGATGGTAACTATCATTTCATATAGAACCATATATAGCCCTTTATCAAATGGCTGTTTGCTTTCCTACCTATCGTGAGTGATGGGAGTGATAGTGGTTTGATTATTGGATGCACAGCTGTTTTCCCAGGCTCTGTCCCTCCGTAACTGTTGCGGTGGTAAATGGAGATGGACTAATTCTGGACCCTTCTATCCATGTACTACCTGAGTATCACCCTCTGGGAGGGTTCTGAGAGCTTGCGACCCCTGAGACTATGCTATCCTTAATGTATTTCGCATGATCTTCCTTTTTTTCTCTTTCTTTGGGCTGAAAATAAGAATACCATTTTACCTGGAGGACTGCTTGTTTTCATACTTGTATCTCTCTGTTGGAAGCGGTGGGGAAAGTGTTGAATCAGCTCATTCTTGAATCTCAAGATTAAAAATACCTTATGAAAATGTCTTCTACCTTTAGGAAACTGCTTATATACAGCATGCAAGAGTTAGAACTTGTAGTGTCTTTAAGTTACAATTTGAAATTATTTATTTGTGGGAATTATGATATTCCCTGATCTTTTATAGTGGCAGGAATGTTCTGAAAATAAGTAAGATTTTTCTGTGGGGAAAAATATAATAGAAACAAACTTTATAGTGAATTATTGCTGAATTAAAAGTATTTTAAACATTTGACTTATTTTAAGTCATTGAGTCTTGGAAAGTTTCACGTGGACATTTATATTTTCTTTTGAAATCAAGTTCATTTGCTCATTGTGAATATAGCCTTTTGAGTTAAACAGATGCGTTAACAAATCAGTAGATTGGGATCATCCCTTTCAATTTTGTTTCTCCCCCTACTCTGCGGTGGGAAATTTTGTTTTCTTTCTGGCGCTTCAACTGCTTTAAAAACAGTAGCATGTCTACTAATAAATTAAGTGCATTTCACTAAGGACTGAATAGAGTTCTTTTATAGATGAAAACATGAAGCAACTTTTAAACTGTGGAATGTGATGGTCAATCTTTTTTGTATTTGTTATTTTAAATGATTTCTGGTTGCATCACTGACTGCATGGTGGTCCTTATATCAGTTGGCTGGTCTGATTTCCTGTGCTCTTTCTATCTCCATGCCCTCGTTCATATTATTCTTTTCGTCTGGAATGGCCTCTCTCATCCACTTGTTTGCTCAAATTTCTCTCAACCACTTGTTTGCTTAAATTGTACTCAACCTCCAAGGCCCAGCTCAATTATTTCCATTATGTAAGCTTTCCCTAAACACCAGACTAAGAACTAATCTTTTTCTACTCTAAGCCCCTAAAATCATATTTTTGGGGATACTACTCTCACAGCACTTTGCACATTCTGTCTTGAGTTTTATAATGACTTTTATAAATGCATTTTTTTTCTTTTCTAACTCTAAGTTCCTGGAGAGAAAGAATTAAGTTTTCTCAATCATTTAATCTCACATAGTATCTTGCACAATAGGAAGAGCTCAACATACATTTATTACAACAAATAAGTTTTAACTTACTCAATGTAACAAATTAGCTTAACAGGCAGTTAGTCTCAGAGATGCCATCTAAAGAATAATGAGCAGAACAAAATAACATTCTGAAGGGAAGCTACCACTTTCATGGGAAATGCAGCCAGATTTGGAAAAAGTAAATAGTCCTTTTGCTGATGGCATTTTAAGCTGTTTCCAGCTCTTCGGCCAATGAATCTGCAAAAAGGGGCTGAATGAAAAGAATTATTGTCCTATTCCAGGGACAAGGCCCTTATTCTTTCTCTTCCAAGCATTCTGACCCAGAATGGAGTCATCAGTGGAATGAATTTAAGGGACACTAAAACATGTCACTCTTTAGGCTAAAGTGATTTCTCCCATTAGTCTTCTAAGCCTCATCATTAGAACACATGATCGATTATGTCCAGAAACCCTCCTTATAAAAGATCAAACATTACTTGGAAGCAATAAGCAAAGGTCACGGGCATTAGAGGTCCACCAGCATCACACCTGCTGGGGCAGGTCCCGAAGCGGGGCAGGATTTGGGCTAAGCTGTAGGGTGGCCCATCTGTGTGAGTTCTGTAACAGAGATGTTTAAGGAGCCAGGGACTATGGAAAAGGGCAAAAGCACCCACCACAGACAGAAACCCAGAGTAATTAAAATAAATTTGTCTCCTCTACAGTTTCCCCTAGGGTTAGTCCAGATTTGGCTCATGGTAAGGATCTTCTCTCAGAGATTCAGCTTACCTTTATGTCACTTTGATTTTTCCTCCCAGAAGATGTGTAAACATACTTAAAAATATAATACCCGTGTTTCTCATGGTGGCCTTTGTACGTTATCTACAAAAACATAACATTGTATTAAGATGTGTTTATATCTTATTAACTTGTCTGGCTCTCTTTTTGATTGTATGAGATATTCTTTAACTTAAGTGAAGTCAAATTTTGCTTCTGCCAAATGGTAGTTCTTATAATCACAGAAGAGCACCTATAAACCTTGTCCCTTTCTTTTCTACGTGTCTGTAAGTCTGTTTGCTCTAAGGATGGCTATCAATGGCTCTCTCTCCCAGGGTGTATTAATTTTATTACCAAATTTCAATGGACAGGGAGCATGTGGAGATATTTGCAGGTGGGAGGGGCTGTAAGGAATAGGAGAAATGTGGGTTTTACAGTATTCATGTCTGATGTCAAATTGGAAAGACACAGCATGAATATTCAGACTCTGATGTTTGCCATTTTTGCCTTTGTAATTCTCAGCTGAGATAAAGAACAGAAGATTGTTAGGTCCTAGAACAGAATTTCTGAGGCTGCCAGGAGAAACCATGATAGGCTGCAATTTGGTGACATGAAAAGCTGAGAATACTTGTTTTACTTTCTACGTGCATATGGAAAAGTAACTCCATGTAAACAGAATTCCACATTAAGATTCGTTAACTCCCTTTCCATTGTTTCCTCCCTCATTTGTTGTTTTGTTCTCGTGTATATGTGTGCAAAAATAGCTTGCTAATAATACACCAGGAATTTTACTCACTTCTTCTGGAGAAAGAAATCACAGTGAAGAGAAACAAGTCCCCATTCAGAATGTTTCTCTTTCCTATCAAACGTTGTTTGAATTAAGTGCTAAAATTATGTTGTGTAATTTTGCATTTCCATTCTAAGTGCACAGGAATATTTTGACAGTTAAAAATTTCCTCTCCTGAGTTTTTTTTTTCTTTAAAAGAGTTGAAAAAGATTTATCTGAGAATAATAATTCTGTTTACCCTCTGTTCTTCCACACAGTCTTCCTTAGTTTTCTCAGTTTGTGGCAGAAATGTCTGGAAGGAAACAAGAAATACAACTTCACAAAACATTCATTCTTTCGTCAATTTCTGCCAACAATAAATGTCTCATTTATTTTTCTCTTACTGGGTTGTATTATTCAATGTGGAAAATCATTCCAACCAAAGAAGATGGATACATTAGTATTTGTTTTAGTCTTACAAAAGAGGGTGCCAGCATTCATCCACCAGAGGGAGACAATGACATCAACATTAGAACCACACTCAAGCACAGAATTGCCAAGTTGGGGAGGGGTGTCACTCCAGATATGGAAACTTGGATGTTGCTGATATCAACTGAAAAATAAATTTTCACTGGCACATTGGAAGTTGTTTAGTATCAATGAACCAAAATCAGAGTCCAGTGATGAGAATTATAAGTTTGCATGAATTGCATGAATTCAGAGTTTGCTATACAAGCAAAGACTTGATGCTGCTGGTGGTCCAGCAAAAGTAAAACCATAGTTCTGTCCATAAGGTGTAGGATCATGTCCAAGGATGAGACTTTGCTGTTGCCAGTCACCTGAGCAGAGATTTCTGTCAGGGAAAGGAAAATGGAGTGGCCTACGGATTGGGACAAATACTCTTCTTGATCTGCATCAGACATGTCCAAAGATCTTGAGAATACCTGAGGTGAGAGGTAGCTATTGAGGTGGAGAAAGGCCAGAAACTAGGAAGGAATAGATTCAGGCTGCATGTTCTAGGTCTTTGGGCTAAAATTTTGGTGTCACAGAAGAGCACGCAGAAGATGACCTGAGAATTTGGAGCAAGTTTGCTGTGGAAGAACAGACACAACAATTCTTTTATTCCCAGTATTTTAATTTTTTAAAAAAGATTTTATTTATTTCTTTGACAGAGAGGGAGAGATCACAAGTAGGCAGAGAGGCAGGCGGGGGTGGGGGTGGGAAGCAGGCTCCCTTCTGAGCAGAGAGCCTGATGCGGGGCTCGATCTCAGGACCCTGAGATCATGACCTGAGTCGAAGGCAGGGGATTAACCCACTGAGAGCCACCCAGGCACCCCGTATTTTAATTTTCTTATTGATTTTTGAAATTCCTAGTGTATCTCAGATTTGGGAAGAGGAACCAGTGGGTGGGACTTGTTTGTGTTTAAATGCATGTGCTAAAGTGGAAAAAGGAGTCATGGTGGTATCAGTCATAGAAAAGAGAGAACCCCGCAAAAGAAAAAGTTCTTAATCACCCAGAGAGTATTCTTCCTGAATAAATCTTAGTGTTCTGTAATTTTCTGCAATAATATATAGGCAATTATCCTTTCAGATAATGTGCTTCTGCTCTCTCAGGAATGACTTCTACAAACTTCTGCTCTCTCTGGAATGACCTCTACAAACTACATTTCTTGAGCAACTTTGCCATCTGGCTTCAGTCTGGGTTTAGCTGACAGGAGGCCTAGCCTGAGATTGGAGGGTAGAAGGAGAGAGTGACCAAGTATGTCTTTTCGTGCTCTCTCTGTTTGGGTCTGCATCTCTGGGACTGGACACATCTCTTTTGTGGTCCTGCCTCTCTGCTGGGGCCCTTCCCCACTCAGGGCACTGAGAACACCACTTCCTTCCTTGTTTCTTCAGCCCAAGGGGTGGCAGTAGTTTTAATCTTTGGGTTGCCTCACTACCCATGATTTGCTCTTTCTGTTTGTCCTATACTTAATAACTATTCTCCAAAAAAAATCCCTCTACTGAACTCCCTGTCATGGGAATTTTATTTTATTTTCCTGACTGGATCCTGACTGATGAAATTGTCTCAGAAATAAACTCAAAATTTTAGTAAAAATGCCCTATTGGCTTGGCTCCAAGGCAGACCTGCCTAACAGTCCATTACATCCTAGAAACAGAAATAGTTTGTGAATAACACCTTCTGTTTACACAGCACTTTACAGTTTATAAGCTGCTTCTGTATACCTAATCTCATCTGATTCCCATAATAACCCCTGTGAGATAGACAGTAGAATAAACAAAATTATCTACACTTAAACAGCTGGTAGCAGTTGTAGAAGTAAAGGAGATATTTTAACCAAAACCTTTATCTCAAATTCCCAGAGTTAAAATAATAAATTTTTAAATGGCTTGCTACCTGCCAAAAAAATATTAATAATAAGAGGAAATGTTTCTGAATTTTACATTAAGTACCTTGAAGGTATATTTTATAATTCTATCCATTACTGACTTTTTTCTTATGCTGTTTTTTATTCTCTTATGCATGTAAATTTAGATCACTGCATCATTTCCCAAAAATATCAAAACAATGAAAATAATTTTGAATATGGGGTTATAGGAAAAAGAAAACATAAAAATGAGATGAGTAGATACTAAGGAAAAAACACAATTGTTTGGGATATTCAGCATCTTCTCATAGAACACACACACATGAATTAAAAACATACTTGTTAGTATAGAGTACCTTAATGAAGCTGGCAGTAATAAGTCATGAACTTACAACAAAGTAAATTTTAACAGTGTTTGTAGTCTAATTGCATGTTGATGAATATTAATTGAATTGCATGGCCCAATATCCATCTTTTGTTTTCTTCCGCTTCCAAATTTTGTCTTCGAAGGAAACCAGAATGTCACTCCCAAAATATGCTTCTTTGACATAAGAATTATTTTGAACTGAAGGCAGTTAAGTCATAAATGCAGAAAAAGTTCCCCCTTTTCTGCCTAAAGGTAGGAAACAAAGTGTCTTGTTACTGGTGACCAGCTCTTAACAGTTCAGAGATGATGCTGGAGGAATCCACAAATCTTGTGAAACTAATCCTAATCTTCCTCAGTAAGGAATATAAGGACTACCTAGACCTGGTTGGATTACCTTTAGCCCAAATCCCTTTGTCTTATCAATTTTTCACAAATTTGTTGTTTCTTCGTCTAAAAGGTGTAAAAGCTTCCTTCTCTGGTTACCTTTTTGGGTCTGCATTCTCTTATGACAGCTCCCATGCACATGTAGAAATTTAATAACATTTGTATGCTTTTCTCCTGTTAATCTGTCCTTGTCAGCTTAATTTTCTGACAGAGCCATGTACACAAAGAGGATTGAGGAAAACTTTTTTTCTCCTACAGTTTGAATTTAGAATATAATTCCAAAACAGATGTAAGTGACTCAATATATTCTAATTTCTGATACCACAATCTATTAATAAATAATTTAGGTAAATATCACATTTAGTCATTCATAATTCAAAATTTTGTCTTTATGTCCTTGCTGAGCCTTTTTCATCTGAAATATGCATCCCTCCCACCTCCCCTCACACCCACTTTTCTGTTTTCCCATGCTTGAGTGTGGCCCTGTAATGGAGAAGGCATTGTCTCCCTCTGGGGAAAACTGCTGGCTCCTTCTCTTGACCGGTGGTCACTGGATTGATATTGACATAACAGTTACTGGAAAATGGTCAGAAGGTGCCACTTCAGCTGCTCCTTGGAATGTGTTGCTCAAAATAGATTCATCCTCAGCTGGTGGGTTTGAGCTGGGTCAGCAAGACCCACTCAATCTCTGTCATGTTTAAGCACATGCCCCTGTGGTTGTGATTGAGCTGAGTTGTGTGAATTGGGCCTGGCAGATGTCTATTTTTAAGCAGTATGGCCCACTGCAGGACTGTCAAAGGATATGCGCTAAGAGGGGCCATACTTTCCTCAACTTATGTGGTCCTTACTGGATGGCATCATTCATGTTCATCACTGGGTTACCCAACTGGTCACTCAACTGGCCCAGGACCTATATTTAAGCACTTCCGGCAACAGAATGACTACTTGTTTCCATGCTCTCCAACTGAAATGGTTGTTCTGAAAGGCTAGGATGCTTTTCAGACATTGTCTAATTAGCACTGTGTCTGCACAGCAGAAAATATCAGTAACACTCAGCATTTTCACAAGATAATTTAGTCACATCCTGAATACTCATCTGGGTGAATCAGAGGGGGAAAAAAAGACAAAAAAAGAAATTGCAACTCAATTTATGTTAAGCTTAGGGGTCCTTCTCCCCATCTTTAGCTTTGCACATGAAGAGAAAATCATTAGCAGGATTTCAGTGTTGGTGGGTTACAAGAATAAGAGAAAAGGTCTGGTTTCTTTCCATTGCCAACGTATTTACAAAATCTAGTTGGTCAGCCTTAAAACTGTCAAGTCAAATTTTTTTCAGTTTTTAGTAAAATATCGAGAATCTCTTTAGATGTGTTATAATTTGGGTCTCTGAGCATTTACTCATTAACATTAGCTGATTTGAAACACTGTGGCTGGTATTAGTTTTCTCAAAAATACGCTTTTTGGCATTTCTTAAAAGGCAATATGTTGACATTTATAATTCAGCACATGTTTATTGAGGTCCTCCTTGGTGATAGACATTTGTATCAAGTGCTGGATGTTTTCTTTTTGTTTGGTACTTTATTGCAACTGAACTAGGTAAGGGTTACTAATCAAAAAAAAGAAAAAAATACTGCTTAGAAAAAATAAAGAGACCAGAAGATAATATGATGCATAAATGAGTTTATAAATGCTTACTGGTGCTGCCCAGGTCACGCTGAAAAGAAGCAGTCCCAAACAGACAATTTGCATCTTTGAGACTCTCTGCAAAAAAGATAATAATATTTTACCCTAAAGCATTGCCAAGTATGAACTATATTCCTAAGAATAAATAAAATACAGAAGTATATACAAACATCCTTCTCTCAGTAGTTCATTCCTTGTTTAAAAAAAAAAATCATGTATAATTTATATCCAAGTATAGATACTTTAAGAGCCTTCATATGTCTAATTATTCTGATGTGAAAGTGAAAATTGTCCAATATTATTAAAACAATGAAGTCAGTTGATAGAAATGAATTTTATAGATATAATTACTTGTTCTATTGTCAGTCCAAACTTTCCCCTTTTGTGTTTAGAGATAATTTAATTTAATTATTTCTATAATTCATAATAATATTAAGTTAATGTAACAACTCATAACAGACTCTTTACATGGATGCCAGCAAAGCAGGTCTCACTGTGAGGAATAGTCTTATCTGCTACCAGGATAGTCCCCCAATATATGTCCTCATATTCATTATATTCTGAGCTAGTAACCATCCATGGGCTGGAAAGTGAAACAATTTATGTAATCCATATATTAATAGCTAAAATTTATTGAGTACTAAAATACTAAAATACCTCTGTGCTAAAAGTTTTACATATATTCAATTATTGAGCTTCATGACAACCCTATGAGTTGATGGTATTACTCTTCCTGTTTTAGAATATCAAATACATAGAAAGTCAAATAACTTGCCCTAGAATTCCCAGGTATTGAGAGGCAGAACTGGGATTCATATCCAAGCAATTTAACTACAGAGCCAGTAGTCTTAATGATGACTCTATGTCATCTTGAATAAGTTTTTATTCTTTCATCTTATTACAAAAAGGTCTACATGTAGTTGATTTAAAGGCAAACAGTATTTTACATTGGGCTCAACAAAATTAGGTTTAAACATTAACATTAAGCTATGGATAAATGTACATGTTTATACTTTGGTGAATATTCTAAGAGGACCCAGTGAACTCATTTAAGTCAAGAAGCCATTATAGAAAAAAAATGTCAGTATAAGTGTGAATTACTAATCTCATGGTTTTGAGTAACATTAAGCATTTACCACATAGACATATAGCAACCAATATGAGCATAAAAAAATTTACACCACTTTTTGAGATAATCTGAGGAAAATGCTTTTAATGGCAATAATAATCTAAATACTGTTGTAATCTTGAAATATTTCAAGGTAAAAATTTTTATTTGAAGAAATAATGTAACTGTTAAATATATTCTAAAGCTCTAGGCTACTCTCTTCTAAAGAATATAATTTTCAGGATCTTAATTTTAACTGTAATTTAGCCATCCAAGTATTTTAGAGATAAGGACATTACAAATCATTTATCAAATGATTTAGTGTTGCTCAGTAGAAATGTCTGCACAGATGAGGTTTAAAACTATGAATGTGATCACATTATCCTTATTCTGGTTTGTAAGTGAAGGTAGAGAGTAAAATTAGTGCCTTTAAATTATGGTGGATCTTGATAATGCTAAGACTTAATCAAAGAAGAAGTTGCTATCAAGCTATCAATTTTAGTTGATGATTTCCAGAACTCGGCAACACATTTTATATTTTATAAAACAAAGCACTAAATATTACACAGTTGTGCTGAGCAGAGAATACTTTCAATATACATTTATTTTCAAAAGCAATCTCCCTACCTGGATGACATATACCTTGAAAATGTAAACTACATTATAAAGCTATTTGCTATCAAGAATATCAAGAGAGCCAAATTACCTGGTATCTTTTACCTTCAGAATACCTGGCTTCTTCCACAGGATTAGCTGTCTCTGGGCAAATTTTGCTGAAATTTAAAGTTTGTTAGAGTTCCCAATGACCAATCAGCATAGACTCACTTAGCACTAGCAAACAATTTGTTACCAGTGCCCACAGATAACCATAGGGGGCAAAGTAATTTTAATCTAAAAATGTTTTTGTGGTGAAAAGCTGCTATCAAATGTTCCAGAAAGTAGGATAAACAGAACATATAAATATCTCAGTTTGGTGTATGATGTTGTCAGATAATTCAAATTGATTTCAGAACTATTAATTAGGACTCTCTGAATAACAAGTTTGTAAGTGGAAACATTTTAGCTATCCTTTTGTGTAGAAAGTTTATAATTTCTATTTTTTCTGTATTAAACCCGGCAACACTTAACAAATATGTATTGGGTACCTAATATGTGACAGACACTGGGGAAACAGCAGTGACAAAGCAGACAGAAAAATAATAATCTGGTGGGGAAACTGGCAATAAACAAAATAAGTAAAATATATTGTGTAGTTAGTGACAAAGACAAACTCTAAGAAGAAAAAGTATTATAAGGAGAGGGGATGACAAACACTGGGGGTCAGGACATGGAGACACTGAGTTGAAATACTAGAAGGCCTCACTGAGAAGGTGACTTTTGAGCCATGTAAACACATGGCATCTAGGGGAAGAGCATTCTAAGTAGAAGGAAGGGAAAGATGAGAGCCCCAGAGACAAGACTCTGCTGACTTGTTCCAGAAATAGAGAAGAGGGCACTTTGGTTAGAAAGACTGAATGAAGTGAGTAGCAGGAAATGAGGTAAAAAAAAGGTCGTAGATGGCAGATGACATAGGGCCTATAGATCATTGCAAGGCTCTTGACTTTACCCTGAGTGGGAAGGAACCCTTGGAGGTTTTAGGCAGAGAAGTAACTGTAGAGTAATTGAGGTAGGAAAAGGCAGACATGGGCTAGGAAGCTCTCAAGGTAATCCAGGCAAATGGTGATTAGGAATCAGAATGATGACAGAAGGGATGGAGTAACTGGTCAAGTTCTGGATATATTTTGAAAGTAAAGCCAGTAGGATTCGTTGACATACCAGATGTGGAGTATGAGAGAAAATCAAGAATCAAGGGTGACTCCATAGTTTTTCGCTCTGAGCAACCAGAAGAATGAAGTTGTCTTTTATTGATAAGGGGGAAACTGTAGAAGAAGTGGTTTGGGGAGAAACATTGAGAGTTTTGGTTTAGATATGAATATTACAGAATGGTCAATTTAGGACATTGACTTTCTCAGTGAAACAGGTAGTACACCCATATTAGAATAAGCCTTTCTGGGGCAATTGCCTGCTCTCTCCTCTTTTGCCCATTCTGTGTGCCAAAATAGTGATTGCAATAGTTCTGGTTAAAAATATAACAATACCTGAAGGGATAATTTACATTAGAACTATATATGAAGCATTAATGTACAATAATGTAAGAATTATTTAATCCATACCAAATGAAAAGAATTGGTTAAACACAATTTTAACAAACTGTAAATAATATATAACAAGATTTTAATATAAACTTCCCATTTCTCCCAACTTCCAAAACAGACAAAAGCCAAAATAAAACAAAAAAAAAAAACAACCTTGGACAGCTTTAGCTGAGAGAATGGTGTCTTTTCTAGTTTCTGCTGAATGCCTATTTTTGCTCTGTCCAAATTCTGTAGATCCTTTTTGAGTCTCTGGAGCTGGTTTTTAAAACAGTTGCTAGGACTAGAGTTTGAGCACTTGGGCTGGAGCTATTGTTGATTTGACATTCAACCATGGATTTTAGAATATTTGAGTGTTGTCATTAATGACAGAGACATTTAGATCTAGTAGCTTTGGAGTCAAACAGACCTGAGTTCAAAAACTGACTCTATCACCTGTTTGTTATGGTCAGTTGCCTAAGCAACTAAATGGGATCTTTCTGAACTTCCATTTCTTCATCTGAAAATGAGGAGCATAGTCACAAGCTAAACTTTCATTGAATGATAACTTGGCTGTGAGCATTTTCCTCAAAAATATTTTCACCACATAAGGAATTGGCTGTAAGGCAATTTTGTCACAAAAGATAAAAAAATTACTGTTTGACAGTTTCGCTTAACAATTTGGGTTGATTTCTCCATTGACAACAGTACTCTCATTTTTATATTATTTAAACCTTACCCTTATAATGGTCTATACAATGGTGCAGAGTTTTGAACCTACATTTGCCACAGAACTTAATAGACATTTACCACCGGATGTGTGACAATATGCCAAGAACAAACAACAGTGTAGAAGGCTTTCACAAGGGGACACAAAGTTCAGTTACTAATACGCATCCTAGTATTTGGAAACTGATACGTCTCTGTTTTATTTTATTTTATATTTTATTTTATTTTAAGATTTATTTATTTATTTGAAAGAGAGAGAGTAGGAGTGCATGTGCATAGGCAAGCACAGCAGGGAGGGGTGGAAGGAGAGGAAGAGAGAGAATCTCAACCAGACTCTCCCTGAGAATGGAGCTGGTGGGGGGGAGTGCTCCTTCTCACACCCTGAGATCAGGACCTGAGCCAAAATCAAGACTCAGATGCTTCATATGATATGGAACAGCTGCACTGAAGTGTTGGTTTTCAAATCACTAGTTTCTGATGTGAAAAAAAAAAACTGAGTATCTTCCGAAAAAAATTTTTTATGAATACCATTTTCTCATTTAGAAAAGTAAAAGGTTAAAAAAATAAAATCTTTAAGGGAACACAATTATCAGTATTGTGATGACACTAATGATTTACTTAAGTCAATTTTTTTTACAATTGATTGGATGCTTGTTGACGGTTCGATGCTTAGTATTACAAACATGTATCTATCAGTTTTGTTACAGCAGTACTTCATAAAAAACTACTCCAAACTCAAACTCAAACTCAAAAAAAGAAAAAAAAAGAAAAAGAAAAAGAAAAGGACTAGGATGCTTAACTGACTCAGCCACCCAGGCCCCCTTATACTTCTCTTAATGGAGGAAAAAATTTTAGTGAAAAAAGAAAAGGTGTGATGCCAATGAGATGAATCTTCAGGCAAAAAAAAAAAAAAAAAGGTAGAATTCTGTGAATGGAAGACTTTGAAAACACGGGCCTAGATATAATCTACAGAATAAAATCAGTTATTTGTGCACTATTACCCCAAATCTGCACTATACATTTTCAATGTACTCAATATTTTGTATTTTGGAGCAAAGTGTTTTTAATGTTGTTATTCATTTTTCATGTTTCTTTATGCCCCCTTTAATGAATGCCCCTTTTATTTTTCGTGACTGTATCTTTTACGGCAAAGTTGCTTTACGGTCAGTTAGGTTTGCGAGAAAATGCTTGCGGTGGACAGGCTTGCTGCGGAGATGTTCCGGGTGAAGCCTAGAGCCTGTGAGGTATTTCTCCTTTATGTCACTGACGGGAAAATGTTTACTTCTATCTAGATGTATCGTGTTTAATAAGAAAATTCTTTGAATTTTAAGACAAAATATTGCTTAGCTACTAGTCCTAGCAAGGAGTAAACTGGCAGTAGCTAAATATATATGCTCCCAAAGTTAAAATGAATTCAGAGCTTCAGGGGAAAAAAAAAATCAACTTGGGCCTTAAATTTAGAACCTACAATTGACAACAGAAAAAAAAAAAAAAGAGCCTATTCTGGTTTTAAGGTTGCAGAGAAGAAACTGCAGCGGCGGGGCGGGGGGGGGGGGGACAACCTAGAGCGATCATTTGCTGAAGTTCTCTGAGGTGGAGTTGTTACTTCTACCCTCCTGACTTGCCCCGAGTTAAGCTTGAACTACAACACTTCAACGTAAGTTTTCTAAATGTTTTTGTGTCATAAACAGTTTTGCCATAACATTAGTTAGGAATAAATAACCAGAGATAAAGAACTGTGTTCTATTAAAAAAAATTATCCTCACACCATCCCTATTAAACTGGAAAACAAAACAAAATTAGGAAGCAATAGAGAAGGCAAGAAATGGACGCTTGGATTTTCTTCTGGTGTTTGGCTGACAGTTGAAGAACGGACACCTCCACAGATTACGTACCTAGCCTGGCTTTCCTGGGTCACACTGACCCAGAGTCGATCCTCAAAGAGATTTTAAGATGAAAGTAGCCCATGGAACATGTTGCATTTTGTGGTGGCTTTTTCATTTCTTACCCTTCACTTAAGTGAGTGCAATCATATAAAATGTTAGTTAACTAGGAACCTACACTATCAGTTCCAGCTATTGGACCCTCATCTGGGAGTAAGGTTTTAGTTGTTTTGTCTTGTGTTCCCATCTATTTCTGGAATGTTCCACCCATCTTCCCTGTACTTGTGCTCTAAGCCCAATTGCTTTGATAGATATTTTTAAAAAAATATTACAGGAAATGATTTTATCTTCTGGTATCTTGATCCCCAACTTATTTTTTTTTCCCCAGCTTATTTTTAACACTATTCTGCAACACATTTCTCTGTATCATCTTAGGCAATTAGAGGTAAACGTATTATTATACACAGAGGGAGAGGGAGAAATTATATATAGTATATAAATATATATATAGTAATTCTTTTTTTTCTGATTTACTTACACAGCACATGTACATTTCCTCTCCAGACTCAGTGAGGTATCAGTACAGTGTTGTGATTAGAAAATAGGGGCTGTGTTGAGTAATTTCCTTTTTACCTATAAAATGTCTATAAATAGACATTTTAAAGATTTGTCAAGGCTTTAGGCTTTTCATAGAAGTATTTATTCCCCCTTAATCTTGAGAATGGAGTCCAGAATGGGTGTGCTGGGAGTCTTATCCTGTGTTTAGAGAAGAAAAGGTTTTTGTTTTAAATATGTTTAATATTTATGTTTAAATATGTTTAAATATGTTTAATATTGTTTTAAATATGTTTAAATATGTTCATTCATCCTAAATTAAAGAAAAAAAGGTCACTTTTTCTAAAACATCACTTGCAACCAACTTTCTCATCTACCCTAAAATTATTTTTATTTTTAGTTTTTATTTTTTTTCAGTATTTGAGAATTTCAACAGAAGTACATAAAAATTTCAGCCAGATAGGGAAACATGGAGGGTCACAGAGCAGCATGAAGTTAGCTGTGTCCTTTTCTCTAGGCTATTTGTTTACTCATTCAGCTATTACTAGCAAAGAGAAGACATGCCAATATAATTTACTTTTATTTTTATATTAGAAAGATGTCTTATTACACCTTAAAATGTAACTCAGAGGATGTAGTTAAAATATAATTATAATGATACCAGTCTTTTCCTTCAGGACATGGTGACATTGCTGGAAGTGGCTGTAAAACTTTGTTGTTACCTCAAGGAGGGGAAATATCTTTCATTCTCAAAATAGTGTTTTTCAGAGGTTGCCGTTTTGTTTTTCAGGACTAAGAATCTTGTCCTTAGGAGACAGAATATGACAACATTTACCAGCTAGTTATTCATTGCATTGGGCACATACTAATATTTTCTTACCAAATTGGAGCATATGCCCTCTTCTCAGTTTTTAGTTTTCAGTGTTAGTATTTTATTTTAGCTCTTCTCTCATGACTTTCTTACTTCTCATGAACCCAGATTTTCTCTATGCTTGTCAACTCCTGTTCCAGTTATCTATTGGTCTTTAAAACACCAATATAGGGGTGTCTGTGTGGCTCAGTCAGGTTAGCAACTACCTTTGGCTCAGGTCATAATCCCAGAGTCCTGGGATTGAGCCCCATGTCGGGCTCTCTGCCCAGCAGGGAGCCTGCTTCTCCCTCTCTTTCTGTCTGCTGCTCTCCCGGCTTGTGCTCTCTCTCTCTCTGTCAAATAAACAAATAAAATCTTAAAAAAAAAAAACCAATATATTATTTTCTCTCAAGGTTCTGTAGTGTGATTTGGTTTAGCTATGAGATCCTCACTTGGGATCTTTCATTTGGAACATTCAGAGAGGAGAAAGTGCAAAGTCTTATCCAAAGATTGACTGAACTGTCCATCCAAGATGGTGCCTTGGTGCTTCTCCATATGACCTCTCTCTCTCTGGTAGAACAGACTGGACTTCTTACATGGTGGCTCAGTACTTTAAAATACTCAGTGGGCTAAAAGCTCATTAACTGGATTTGTTGGCTTAATAAAAATTCCCATGCAAATTACATTCTATCATATTCTGTTCTTTCTCAGGTGGGCTCCTCTGTCTTATATTTCATGAATTCCAGGTCTCAACAGAAGAAGTTGTTAAGCCGGTTTTGTGAATTAAGCCTGGAATTTTTATGGAGTCATTGTCATTATGTTGGTCAAAGCCATCAGATCCAGAGGACTGCAGAAGTAGTTTTTCCATGCCTTGATGTAGAGAAGTGACAGTGTCCCATTGCTGAAGAGCTTGTAGAATGGGGATATCATAGGAATCATTTTTGGAGACTATAGTGTGCCCAGGTCAATCTCTGATAACAGTGCAGGTATTGAGCTTTCAAAAGGCATTCAATTCAGAATGTTTGGTATATCTGTATTAGTGAGGGTTCCCCAGAGAAACAGGACCAGTAGGAGATATATATATATTCATATGTATGTGAGCCCATATATGTATGTATGTATGTGCATGTGTGCATGTGTGTTTGTTTGTTTGTTTATTTATTTCCATATAGGCTCACATGATTATGGAGGCTGAGAAGTCCCATAGTTTGCCATCTGCAACCTGGAAACCTAGGAAAGCCAGTGATATAAATCCAGTCTGAGTCAAGGGAACAGATGGCATAAAACCCACTCTAGGGGCAGGAGAAGACAGATTTCTTAGTTCAAGCAGCCAGGTAGGAACCAAAAGCTGCAAATTCCTCCTTTTACTTTTTGTTTTATTCTGGCCCTAAGTGGGTTGGATGATGCCTACCCATTGAGGGGGACAATATACTAAGTCCACATATTCAAGTGCTAATATTATTGAGTTTTACTTAGAGATAATATTTCATTTGGACACCTCTGTTGACTCAGAATTGCTGTATCAAACACCAGAAATTTTTCTGAATTTTAAAGTAGAGTTTGAAATAAAGGGCCAGACTTCAAGTTAAAAAAAAAGAAAAGATCATCAATTTACTAATAGTTTGTTTATATCCTAAGTGATAACAGCAGCTAAATTTTAAAATTAAACAGTTTTTTTTAAAAGATTTTATTTATTTATTTGACAGAGATCACAAGTAGGCAGAGAGGCAAGCAGAGAGAGAGGGGGAAGCAGGCTCCCCGCTGAGCGGAGAGCCCGATGCGGGGTTTGATCCCAGGACCCTGGGACCATGACCCAAGCCGAAGGCAGAGGCTTAACCTACTGAGCCACCCAGGCGCCCCAAAATTAAACAGTTTTTCATGGTTATGACTTTATATAATCATCTAAAATAGGAGTCAGCAACCTATGGGCTATGGACCAAATCTGTACCATCATCACAAAGTTTTATTGGAACACAGCCATATCTGTTTGTTCACATACATCTATGGCTGCTGTTGCTGCAATGACAGATTGGAGTAGTTGTGGCAGAATCCATATGAACTTAGCCCAAATGCTTACTAACCCAAATGCTTACTAACTGGTCCTTTAAAGAAAAGGTTTACTGACTCCTGCTTTACAGAAAAGTCTGGTGACCCCTGAGTCAAATAGTGAGGGTTAAATTTGTATTTTAAAAAGAGATGACAAGTTCTCACACTGATGCATGTCTTCTCTTTTATTTCTATTAACATATAATGTATTACTTGCCCCAGGGGTACAGGTCTGTAAATCATCAGGCTTACACATCTCACAGCACTCACCATAGCACCTACCCTCCCCAATGTCCATAACCCAGCCACCTTATCCCTCCCCCCACCACCCAGCAACCCTCAGTTTGTTTCGTGAGACTAAGAGTCTCTTATGCTTTATCTCGCTCCCAATCCCACCTTGTTTCATTTTTTTCCTCCCTAACCCCCACAACCCCCCACCCTATCTCTCAACTTCATATCAGAGAGATCATATGCTAATTATCTTTCTCTGACTGACTTATTTCGCTTAGCATAATACCCTCTAGTTGCAAATGGCGATTTCGGTTTTTTTGATGGCTGCATTTCATTGTGTGGAATGCACACACACGCTGCATCTTCTTTATCCATTCATCTGTTGATGGACATCTAGATTCTTTCCATAGGTTGGTTATTGTGGACATTGCTGTTATAAACATTGGGGTGCATGTGCCCCTTCGGATCACTACATTTGTATCTTTAGGGTTAATACCCAGTAGTGCAGTTGCTGGGTCATAGGGTAGCTCTATTTTCAACGTTTTGAGGAACCTCCATACTGTTTTTCCAGAGTGGCTGTACCAGCTTGCATTCCCACCAACAGTGTAGGAGGGTTCCCCTTTCTCTGCATCCTTGCCAACATCTGTCATTTGATACAGGTCTTATCTTTTTGGTACTCTAGGAGTCATAAAATTGAAGAGGGGAGGCCTGAGAAAGACCAGAGTAATTTGCATGGGAACTTTTACAATTAAACCAACAAGTCCAGTTAATGAGTTCTTAACCCACTGAATAGTTTAAACAAGGGCAGAAATGCTTACAAATATTTGCACTTGGATAAACAAAAGTCTGAGTGATTGCTTCATGGTTTCCCTTTAACTAGTATTGATTCTTTTTTTTAAAGTGAGACTCATATTTCCTGACATTAGATTATCCTTTCCAACAAAGTGTTTTTATATTTTTCTGCTTTTCTCCCACTTTCATTATTTCTTCTCTTGGTCATTCAGAGGGATTCACTTACCTAGAGATAGACTGGTTTTTTTGTTTGTTTAGTTTTTTTAATGAAAGGATTCCAAATGGAAAGTTAAAGTTTGGTTTTTCGGTTCAGAAGGGGTAATAGAAAATCAGCAGGGTTAGTCATGAAAGCAGCAGGGTGTAGAATATGTCACAATAGTAAATTGAAAAGCAGGGCAGGGTGAAATTTAGTGTTCCCCACTGATTAAATGTGGGTTACCTGACTGCCAGCCGGGGAGGATATTGATTGAGAGGCATCATGTTGAAGGAGGTAGGAGGGGCTTGAAATGAGGGGATGGGAACTAGAGCGACCACAGAGAGAGGGACAGAGTCCCTCTCTGTCCTGTGGCCACACTAATAACCACAGACCATGCACCCCCACAGTATGGCCTATGCTGAGAAGACTTTTAGTGTACCATTTCCTGGTGAGGGCCCGCATGTTTGCTGGGGCTCATCTTGTAGAAGTAATCCTCCTCATGTCCTAAGACCTATCTTAATTTACCCATACTCCCTTATGTGGCAGCCTTCTTTATGTGATCTAAGAAACTCATAAGCCTCCCAGACTTTGGGATCTAGAAGAGATGTGTAAGCGAAGAACTCTACCACCACTTCCTGAGAACCTGGCATGTCTCCATATGGACCACATGGGCAAAGGTTGACTACAGTCTGACCTGAGGCTTGGCCAAGTACCCTGTGATTCCTTCTGGAGCAAGGAGGGATAAGCAGCCTGGAGCAGAAATTCCAGAGATAGTAGCTCTCCCACCTCTCCATCTTCTGGAAGCAAAGCTATTTCTCATCCATCTCCCTGGTTTCAGTTGATCATAAGACTTTTAGCCTCTTCCCCTTTAAGGCTCTACTGCAGATTTCCTTGTAAGTCTCTCTACTTAGCCATATGTGAGAGCTGGCTCCTCCACAGCGGAATGACCTACTTCCCTGGGCTGTCTGTCATCTGGACCCTTTGGCTCAGTGATCATCCTCTAGGACCAGAGAGCTGACACCATGCTGATCCTGCTTTTGCTCTCTGTGAAAGTAATAAACTGTTTAACTTCATTTGAGCTTGGTGTCTCCCTGCTGGGTGAATCAGTGGTTATGACATGGAAACCTAGCAGCTACATCTGAGATCCTTATGGCCCTGTTACAAATCATACTGCCTTTTGGGCAGTGCTTGACAGTTTTGTCCTATTTTGACAAAGCATGAAGGGATATTTTCCTTGTTTACTCACAGTCTCTGTTCTCAAAAAGATCCTTTTTTGATCACCTGAGTATGACATGAAACCTGTAAAATTTTATCTTCTTATTAATACCAAAGTACAAAGAAGTAAAAACATAGATAGGGTTACTACATGCGCTCTTATCCAAAATTTCCTCTTTTGATTCCCAGTTAAGTTCACCTATTTTAAAAGGGTGACTTTTCTCTATAAAGAAAGAAACTGTGAGAGATATATGGGATGTGGACTTTGGAGCAGATTGCTTTCCTCCACTTCATAGCGGCATCATCTCAGGCAAGTTACTAAAGGTCCCTGTAACTCAGTTTGCTTACCTGTAAAATGTGGTAGACTTACAGTATTTGTTGAGAATGAGGTAATGTATGTAAAAATGAGGTAATATATGTAAAATGCTTAGAATAGAAGTGGCACACAGTAGGTGTATAATAAGCATTAGCTACTATGTCAATGAAAATCATGGTACTCAGACTTGAAGGTGCACAAGCATCACCTGTCCACTCCCAGTTTCTCATTGAGTAGGTCTTGGGTGGTGCTCCAGAATTTGCATTTCTAATGCTGCTGATCAGATGACTGTTCCCAAGGCCTCAATCTCATCAAAAGCTTCTGTTTACAAAGATGCATTAGGGCAAGAAAAAAATGTTTCTTGAGTTTCTGAAGGACCAGGTAATTATATAACAATTGGATGCATCCAAGTGTTAAGATGGAGAAAGGAAGGGGAGTGGAGAGGAGAGAGATGATGATCCTGAGCACTTCATTAACACCTTGGGCTCTGAACAGCAACTACTGAGTACATACCACATGTAAGAGATGAGGTGATGAGGACTAGAGGAGGATATTAATTTATTTTCAATAATACCATTACTCAAGCCCGTCTAACTTGAGAGTTCATGCACTTTGCACAATATGTAAAAACACATGCCAAAAAATGAGTTGACCCTTGCTCTGAAAATATTCTTTCGGGATGCCTGGGTGGCTCTTTCGGTTAAGCCACTGCCTTTGGCTCAGGTCATGATCCCAGGGTCCTGGGATCAAGTCCTGCATGGGGCTCCTTGCTTAGGGCGGAGCCTGCTTCTCTCTGCCTCTGCCTGCCACTCTGCTGGCTTGTGCGCGCGCGCTCTCTCTCTCTCTCTCTCTCTCTCTGACAAGTAAATAAATAAAATCTTTAAAAAAAAAAGAAAAGGAAAAGAAAATATTCTTTAGGGCTCAAGTCATTAAACCTGGCTAAGAAAATTGTGATATAGGACAAGCTTACTTTTCACCAGTGTTCTCATCATTAAAGATTTCCTGCTCACTTATGGCTTGACATCCATTACTGATAAATATACACTAACTAATAGAGTATAATGGTAAAGAGTGCAGATTCTAAAACCAGTCTGCCTTTGTTTTACCCTCAGCTTTGCCAGTTATGACCTTGTGCAAGCTGTATATCTCTTTGTGCCTGATTCAGTTCCTTCATCAATAGAATGGGGGATGACAAAAATACCTACCTGATAGAGTTCTGTGAGGATTGAATGAATTATTAGAATAATTGGAAAAATGTGAATATGATCCATATATTACAAAATACTATCATAGCAATGTTTAGTTTCTTTAGAATGAGAATGAGAACGGTATTGTAGCAATTTAGGAGAATTTCTTGTTTTTATACTAAATACTGAAGTATATAGGGGTGAAGCATTATGATGTCATGATGTTTGCAACCACTCTGTAATGGTGTGCGTGTGTGTGTGTGTGTGTGTGAGTTTTCTACTTCATCCTTCTCCCTACCCCACCTAAAACCAGATCAAATCAGAGTAGGGTTGCTAGATACAAAATAGGATGCTCCATTAAATTTGAATTTTATATAAATAATGAATGATTTATTTAGTATAAATATGTCCCAAATAATTCACAGAGGCCAAATAGTGCATGGAACATACTTAAACTAAGAAGTTTTTCATTGTTTATCTGAAATTTAAGTTTAACTAGGCATTCTATATTTTTGTTAAACCTGGCCACTCTAATAAGAGCCATTTATTCTCCTGATATATATGGTTGACCTTGCCCACAAGCATGCCAAAATCTTAGTTATATTGATTTATCCATGACAAAATACTTAGAGTTCTTCTGAGTTTTAAACCATACTGGAAATAAGCTTTTATCCTTTAGCTTAGTTGTCCCCCATTGGATTCATCGTTTTCAATTCTGAATCTCTCCCTCTCTTTTTTAAAATTATAATATACTTGAAAGGCTGCATTTTTATTTGTGATAGAACCCATGGATAGAATATACATGAAGATCACATAAAAATACATGAAGCTGATAATTAAACATAATATACAGTGTTGGGTAGGTAGGTGATTAAAGAACTACACATATTTTATATATACTGTCATTAATGTTAATTCATAGAAGCATGTCTTGCATAAAGAGTAGTTTTAGCAGATAATAATAGTACAAACATGTTAAAAATACTATTTATAGAACTACAACCTCAAAACATGTAATCGAACTCAATCTCATGGATTGGTTTAAATGGCCCTGATTTACAATAACCTTTCAATAATAAACCAGGGAAAAGCAATAAGAAGCCCATTACTTGCAGAAGCAATTACAGAAAATTACTTTGGAACAGTAGCACCATTCCACATTATAATATGCACATTTGTTATATTGCACCTTCCTGAGTTGAACTTTGAAAATGGTAGCCACATGAAATGCCAGAATGGAGGAATTCATCCCAGGCTGGGCCTTCACTGATGGCGGTAGTAATAATCTTGACCATCATAGCCATCGTAGCTACGCCCTTTATAGTAGCTGTATTCATCCTCATAGGCTCGGTAATTATCCCCTCGAGGTTCCCCATTTTCATTTTCATAGACTTCATATCCATTGTCATATTCATTAGTGCCTGTTTGTTCGTACTCTTCCTCATATCCGGTGGGGGTGGCTTCCCCAGATGGTCGGGTGGTAGTTCCGTAGAGCTCTGGTGGTGGAGTCGTAGGTTCAAACCCACCATCTGGAGAGGTTGTTGTCTTAGAGCCACCACTGTCCTGCTTTCCAGCCACCGTGGTTCCTTCTGCATGGGCTTCAGTGACACTTTCTTCTTCACCTTCTTCTCCATTATCTCCATCACTGCTGCCATTACCATTTTCTGCCTCTGTGCTGTTGCTGCTGGTGCCATTTATGCCTTGCCCATTTTCATCCACTTCTGCTTCATTTTCTTCATTTTCTTCATCTTCCTCTTCTTCTTCATCACTTTCCTCCTCTTCTGTAGCCTTGTGTCCTTTATCCCCAGCCTGTAAGGAAAAGTTTGAAAGAATCCAGATCTAGCTGTGAAAATGTAAAAACCTAAGACAGTTAACGTCATTCAATACAGGCTATACTAAGGCCTTGTTCTAGATGTATTTTTGAATTGAAGGTAGCTTAATTTACAAAAGAATTAGTGGGCGTTTTAAAAATTCAGAAACACCTTTGGTGGGTGTTTTAAGAATTCAGGATTAGTACCTTTGTCATTGGGTTTTGGTGGAGAAGAATGTACTTGATAAATAAGCCTTCTCTGTGTGAGATGCTTCTTATAGCTTTGCTGTTGACTTTGTCTTAGAGCCCTCTTCCCTGAAATACAGTGGCATCTTGCAGGACCTTTTATCCATTGCTAAGATGCTTGCTTGTCCTTAGTTTTCTGCTATAATGTAGGAAGTCAGTGTAATAACCTGGGATGAGAACTTGTGTGGGAAAAAAGCTTTCCTTCTTTATAAACAGGGATATTGAGTCTGCTCTTGCTTTTTCTTTTCTTTCTTTTTTTTTTTTTTCAGATTGTATTTATTTATTTGACAGAGATCACAAGTGGGCAGAGAGGCGGGCAGAGAGGCAGGCAGAGAGAGAGAGGGGGAAGCAGGCTCCCTGCTGAGCAGAAATGCAGGGCTCCATCCTAGGACCCTGAGATCATGACCTGAGCTGAAGGCAGAGGCTTCATCCACTGAGCCACCTAGGTGCCCCTGCTCTTGCTTTTTCAATGAATTAATGAAGGTAATATAAAACATCCTGTTTGGTGTCAAAATAACCTTAGATTTCAGTAAAGAAATGAAATCAGATTTAGCATTTTTGAGGAACGATTACCTTCTTGGGAAGTTGGATTGCAGCTAGACCTATATACCCTGTTCCAGGTGTGGTCTCTCCATAGCCAGGTGTGGTAGAAAGGGTGGTATTCTCAGCCTCATCTTCATCTTCGTTTTCATCAGAATTTGCATTCTCTTCATTGTTTTCTTCTTCATTTGAAGTCTCCTAGTGAAAATACCCAGAGCAAGATAAGTTATTTTAGCTGGAAGAGAACTCAAGATTTGTTGGTGTCATGAGCCACAGTTGAGAAAAACATTGTATTCCTCAGCCAGCTCATCACCTAATGCTAACAATTTCTTCCTCTTGTGCCATTTGCACTTCTCACCTCTTAGAACTCATCTCACAGTTATCTCTTTCTATTTAGCTCAACATAGTCTGTTTTAGACATTTCTGTATTCTATTTGATCAATAAGATATGCTTTTATAATAATTTCAGCATAACTAACTATATCCTCATATTATATCCTGGATGCCTTAGGCTTGTAAAGTCTTTTTTTTTTTTTTTTTTAAGATTTTGTATTTATTTATTTGACGGAGAGAGAGACACACACACACAGTGAGAGAGGGAATACAAGCAGGGGGAGTGGGAGAGGGAGAAGCAGGCTTCCCGCTGAATGGGGAGACAGATGTGAGGTTCCATCCCAGGACCAAGGGACCATGACCCGAGCTGAAGGCAGATGCTTAGTGACTGAACCACCCAGGCACCCCAAGGTTCTTAAGGTCTTATCAGTACTACTAAAATATGGTAGCAAACAGATTCTTACATTTGCTGACAAATCAGCTGAGAACTTAGACCTGTTTTTCAAGGTAGGATTATTATTCACTTAGAAAGGGAAGGTGAGCTCAGAAAAGCTAAATAACTTGCTTAAGGTCTTATGTGTGATGAAGCTGTATCTTTCTAATTTAAAAAGTTGAGCCCTTTGTAATGCACTGTGATGTTTTTGATGAGGAAGAGGATTTATATGAATGTTCACACTGCACCTAGGATATTTTTTCTGAAAGGAATTTTTATGGAAACGCCTCTCTTCAAACAAATTGATTGCATTGTCATATTTACTGGCAAAAAAGTGAGTATTTTTCATATGCTTTCAAGTGTATTTAGACAAAAAAAAATTTAATTCAGAAGTCATCTGCCAACATATAAGCTAGTTCTGTATTGTCTGCAATATTCAGAAAACTTTAGGCATTTGACAATCAATTTTACCATGCAATGAGGAAACTAAACACTCCAAGAAAATTTTAGTGGTATATAAAGTTATTGCAGGAAGATGTTTTAAAAAAATTAACACTCCTCAAATGAAAGCTTATTATAATCTTATAATATTACTATAATCTTATTTAACATTGTATTCTTGGCCTTTATGTTGTTAGGCAGTTGTTTGTTAATGGAGTTAGTCTGATGTGATTCATAGCTAATATTAAAAGTCAAGACTTTAAAACATGCATGGATGAAGAGGATGTGATACATGCACATATACATATACATGTACATATACATATACATACACATATACATAATGGATTATTATTCAGCCATGAATAAGAATGTAGTCTTGCCATTTGCAATGATGTGGATGGAGCTAGAGAGTATTATGCTAGTGAAATAAGTCAGAGAAAGACAATACCATATGATTTCACTCATATGTGCAATTTAAGAAATAAAACAAACAAGCAAAGGGAAAAAAAGAGAGAGGGGCAAACCAAGAGACAAACTCTTAACTACAGAGAACAAACTGATGGTTACCAGAGGGGAGGTAGGTGGGAGAATGGGCTATATAGGCAATGGAGATTAAGGCGGGCACTTGTGATGAACGCTTTTCACTGGAAGAGTTGAATCACTGTATTGTATACCTGAAGCTCATATTACCTTGTATGTTAACTAATTGGAATTTAAATAAAAACTTAAGATAATCCAGAGATTCCAAAACAAAATACTAGAAGAAGAAAATAAGTTTATATAAAGAATAAAAATTAAAAAAAAACACAACCCAGATTTATGCTGCCTTATTACTAAAACAGAGTGACTAAAGAAGAATATGTTTATTTCATCAAATTTGTAAATTCCACTGTTCCAATAAACTTTTGGGACTGCTAGAATCCACCCCAAAACAGTCTCTAAGCTAATTGTGTCAAATAACCCACAAACACCATGCTGTTTATTTTTTCTCATTTATGCTTTATTCCAACAGACTAAACCTTTCAGGGGAGAAAGAGGAAAGATTATTAGACTAGAACATACAATTAGGGTTCTGTACTGTCGTATTACACATGAAAAACCCGTCAAATAGATGGTAGTTCATGGTGAGGTCATGATTAAAGATCCAAACTCTCAACTCATGAACTTACGTATTTTCTCCTACAAAGCCCTTTCTTTATTAGATACTTTATTTAAGGATATCCTGTTGCAGTGAATTAAAAAGGAAAACAGGTCAGTCTATTGATGGGCATTAAGCATCAAATGTCTTTTTGAATAGAAAAATTGGCAATAATTTTTTTAAAAAGTATTATTAACCTATTAGAATGGCTAAAATGACTGAAAGAAACAAGTGTTGGTGAGAATGTGAAACAACTGATAAACCGATAGAGGGAGATCACAGTATACCTGCTTTGGTTGCCTCTACTCAGATTGAACATAAGCATACTTTTTGACTTAGAAGTTTAACCTCTAAGTAAAATGGCCTCCAGAAATAAATGCATATGTTCACCAGAAGGAGTACTAGAATGTTTGCAATAGCCCAAACTTGGAAACTACCCAAATGCCCATCAACAGGAGAGTAATACATTTTGGTACATTCACATCATGAGATACTGACAGTGAGAATGAATGATATACAGTCATAGAACGATTCAGATCAGCCTTTGAAGTTGAGAGTGGAAGAGACAACACACAGAATAATGTACAATGTGTGATTCCATTTACATAATACACAAAAATAAGCAAAGCCAGTATCTGTTAGGACTTAAAATAGCAGTTACTCTTGGCGGTTTTGGTTAATGAATGAAATGAAGCACAGTGTATGTGCTGCTTTTTTATATGGGTTACACTTGTGTGTTCAGTTTCTGAAATTTCAGTGACCTCTATATACATGATAATTGTGTATATTATATTTAAATAAAAGTTTTTTTAAAGTGAGGCTGAAGGGTTTAGGAGTGGAAAAAAATGTTTGATCACCAAATAGAAAACATTCCCTAGCACCCTCTCATATGAATAATTCCTGGGGATTCTATGTATTTAACCTGAATTGCCAATGAAATTTTAGGGAGGAAATGGGGAAAAAGGAAGTTCTAGAATCTCTTCAGGATAGAAGCCTCCAGGCTTATTTAACCACTTTCCTATAGTCACTTTCAATGAATGATGTTTGGAGTATTTATTCTCTGAAGTTTTCAAAACCAAACTCCCAGATATTTTTGGATACCATATATTGTATAAGAAACTGTGCTAGGTAGTGTGAGGAGGTATAAGGAGAATACAACACTGCTTCTCCCCAAACCAGAGATGAAACATATGGTCTCTAGTCCTCTGGGTCATGAGAAGTTTCAGATAAGTTTTGGAAAGATGATAAATGTTCAGAGATTGTTGGCAACATTCTGAGTGTGCATGATTTCATCACAGTTTTAAAGGAGTCCTAATCTTCCTCCATTCCCAATCACTTCATAACAAATGAAGAACCTTTGCCAAAAGGTATGCAATCTAATTGGGAAATCTAGTTGGCAAGGCAATTTTGTGATCACTGTACAGCAAACAGTTGTAGTTAAATGGATTACCTCAGCTTAGTTGTTGTGTAAGATTACTAAATGGAACTCTGGGTAAAATTCTGTAGGGTTTAGTAGGTGGCATTTTTCCTGGTACTGGCTTGATATTCTTGTAAGGTCTTCCTTAAGCTATTAGGGTAAATTATAGTACTGGAGATGATACTTTTTAAAACTATCATATCAAATCATATAAAAATGATTTTTATGATTAAAAAATAAAACTAATTATTTGTCACATTTAAAGTTCCCATACCATTTTATTTTCAAGATAACAGATGTTTATACATGATCCATTTTTGACTGTCACTGCCCATTCATAAGCAGCACTTAAGAATACCTGAATTTAGAAGGTCCCCAAAGAAGTGGTTAGCTATAATTTACTCTCCAGGAAAATGTACCTAATTAGTATATTGAGCAAGTGTGTCAGTTATAAACATGTTAGCACAATTTCCGAGATATACAGATGAATTTTAACTGTGAACTCGGCTAATTTGTAGTATGTAGAGAACTATGCAGTACTATGTGTAGAATCTGTAGTACTATAAAATGCTATATATATTTATATATCTTGAGTATTCATATTTCTATAAGAACATAAATTTTATTATTAGACAAAAAGACATATGAAATTCCCATATAATTCCCACATAAGAACATTCCCACGTAAGAAATTCCCATATAATTCCCACATAAGAACAACCCTACTTTGTGGGTCAAGAAAGACCAATGAATTGCAATATCATTGTAGAAGATATAGATTAGCTTTTCATATACTACCCACTTAGTAAATTGAGTTTAAATTTAATCCTTAATACAAGTATTGCACTGAGTTTAGGTACTTATCTTTTACCATCATGTTCTGCCACCTAAGTATAAATAATACTTTCTTTTCTTTTTAACAGAATTTATAAAGTATAATTATAATTTATTATAAGTTAACTATAAATACATTATAACGGAGACATTATAATGTAATTATAATTACACTTAAAATGGAGACATTTTTGGTTTTGTATACCGCTTACAGGTTACTTTAATGTCAAATTGCAGTAGTATTTTAAACAAGTCATTTTAGTTGATTCTAATTTCAATAACATTCCCCCTGTCCAAAATAGAAGACTGTGGGTAGCTGGTAAACTGGCAACAGCTGTTTGCTGAGTCCAGGTTACAGTAGACCAGTTTCCTATTTGTTTTTATGGTGCCTGGTTTGTTATGAAAAATCGTGCAGAAATTCCTTACCTCTTCTTCCTCCTCTTCTGAGCTGTCACCATTTCCGTCTTCTTCAGATGAGTCACTACTGCTCTAAAAAAAAAAAAAAAGTGTTTATATATGTGAATTCATACATATATGGATATCTATGTACATATTTTTATACACATACTTTCAACACCAAAGAAAATTTCCTGCTGATTGAATTAAGATAAAATACGTACAAATATTTACCCTAATGAGAATTACCATCTTGATTGATTTGTTAGAACAGTTCTCATATGAACCTGAGAGATATAAGGAGATTGGGTATATATAAAATAAGGTTAGAAAAAGGCATCTTTAGTGACCAAGATATGAAATGAGATACACAGGAAATATGTTGAAACATTTTGTAGAGCAATGAATCACAGAATTGTCTAACTCTGTAACAACAAGAGGATTATCTGGTTCAATTTATTTTACAGAGAAGGAATTAAGCCCAGAGCAGTTGTGACTTCTCCAGCCAGTTCAAAGCAAATGAACTAGCACATAGATCATGTTATTTTATTTTCTTTATAAAATATAAAGGAAATGATGATTAGTCTTATTGTAAAATAAAAGTTGTTGAATGATTCTTTTAAATAATGAGCTCCTGATGAATTTAAATTAAAATTTGACTTGAAATTAGATTTACACATAATTTTTAGTATCTTTCAGTCTAATTAAAGCTGCTTCATAAAATAAGCCTCTCTCTATTTATAAATGAGATTATATATATATGAGGTAAAAATGATATAAAAACAAAATTAATTCACTTACTCATTTAGGAGAGTTATAGAGTACCATCCCTCTAAAGAGATCAATATTGAATGAGAATATATTAAACCAAGGAGTCTGCATATAAGAATATAAGTTAACAAGCTTCGCTACTTTTTAAAAGGAAATATAAGTCTAAACACCTGTTATCATAAACTTTAAGACAGTAGAGGAGATTTTTTCATCTTGATAAATTAAATTTTCTTTCTCTTTCTGCAACCACTCCTAATGGTACCAGGTAGATAAATGGATACCCAACTTAAGATGCTGTTTTCTGGGATGCCTGGGTGGCTCAGTGGGTTAAGCCGCTGCCTTCGGCTCGGGTCATGATCCCAGGGTCCTGGGATCGAGTCCCACATCAGGCTCCTTGCTCAGCAGGGAGCCTGCTTCTCTTTCCGTCTCTGCCTGCTTGTGTGCTCTCTCTCTCTCTCTCTCTCTCTTTCTCTCTGACAAATAAATAAATAAATAAATCTTAAAAAAAAAAAAAGATGCTGTTTTCTGCACTACAAATCTTGGCTTTGATTCTGATGACCTAGTTAAGTTCTGTGAGTCTTAGAAAATACAGCTGCAAAAGAACCTCATGGTTAGAGATCAGATATGAGGAAATACTCATGTTCTAGTCCTGTCCAGGGCTGTTCTGTAGGGCTCATTATTCAGTGGCCATGCCATCCACCCAAGAAAAGGGAATGCTTGTCCCCTTGAGCCAAGAATAACCTTGGGTGGAAAAGAGAATAATTAGACCTGCTCTTCCACTTCCATGACCTTAATTGTTGTGCTTTCCCAGCCTAGAGGGTAAATAAAGCATGGTATTACAGTAAACTATTTCTATTTGTTAGTTAATAGAGAGGACAGCATATTTTTGCAACGTATTTTGTCTCAGTGGGAGTGTTTGACTCTTTTTACAAGCTTCCTGACCCCTAGCCTTCTTGCTGTTCCAACCACATGACTCTTCAGTTAGTGTCTGCAGTGAGAACAATTTTAAAGCTTCATGAAATGCCCCGGAGCCTTAACATTTTCTTTTTTCCTTTCTTTCATTTATGCCAATTTGTAACTAAGACATATTATTCTTCCAGAAGTCAAATACACACACACACACACACCACACATACACACACATATATGTATGTATATGTATTTTACCATTACTCCTTTCAACTTCTGTCATTCCCATTTATTCAATCCCAAAAGATCTATTTCAGGCATTATTTTGAGAATGAGGATGGTAGCAAGGGAGAAAGTTGGAAACATGGACAGTTTCCCTATGTCAGACACTGTGATAGCTGAGATCAGTACCATGAAAGAAATATAAAGTTTCTGCCCTCAAAGAATTCACATACAATTCAAATAACATATGATTCCTGAAAGAAGGCATTTCCTTAATTAAAAATGCTTAGGTTGTTAAGCTTATTTATGCTTCCATTTCTATAGCCAAGCAGATAGATAAGCTATAGGTAGACTGTTTATAGCTTTATAATTGATATGACATATTTCATGGAAGTTGGTATTTTAGAAATGATTATAGGTAGGGGTGCCTGGGTGACTCTATCTGTTAAGTGGCCAATTCTTGATTTCCTCTTGGGTCATGATCTCAGGGTCATGGAATTGAGTCCCATGTTGGGCTCCATGTTCAGCAGGAATCAGCTTGAGGATTCTCTTTCTCCCTCTCCCTCTGCCCCTTTCCTTACTTGTGCACATTCTCTCTAAAATAAATAAATAAACCTTAAAAAAAAATAAAAGAAAAAAAGAAATGATCATATGTAAACACAGATTTATTTGAATAAAACAAAAATTTCAAAGCCAATACAGCTTAATGCATTTTGGGGTGACAATCTGAGCACCAAATACTTGATAGATTTAGCAGAATAAATAATACAGAGCTATGGGAGATATATAAGTAGACATGTAGGGGAAAAAAATTCTGGAAATCAAGCTTTGTAAAGTAGGAGAATAAATCATCAATACTAGGTCAGATCAGACTGTTGGATTGGGGCATATATTTTATTGAGTATTTTAATTTATTTATTTGACAGAGAGCAGGAGAGCACAAGCAGGGGGAGAGGGAAAATCAGGCTCCCTGCTGAGTAGGGAGCCCGATTGTGGGGGGGCCTCAATCCCAGGACCCTGGGATCATGACCTCAGCCGAAGGTAGATGCTTAATGACTGAGCCACCCAGGCATCCTGCTACCAGATATTTTTAAAATACAACTGTCTTACTAACAAATTCTACATTAGTTGAAATGAGTTTGTCTGCATATAATTTCTCTAAATATTGTATATTAAAAATCTACTTAGAGATTTTTGAACTTCGAATTTATCAGTAATGAAAAATATAACCTCTCCTAATATCTTTTCACTATGGCTGTTTTAACTGGATCACATTTATATATCTATAAAAATTTACAGATGGGAATATCTCTATGTGATATTTTAGAAAAATTGTGGAGCTAGCCAGAAATTTAAATTTTTATCATTTCCATTTAGTTTAAGAAAGAGAATGAGGCAAACATTCAAATGAGCACTGTTTATTTGTGGGTCTGAAGTATACCAAAGAATGGAAGACAATTCTGAAAACCCACAACTCTTGTATCATCTGTGTTCATATTTCTGTGGCCACACACATTCCCCATAATTATTATGGTGCTATAAATACTTTAAGATTATCATTTCCTATCATTGTATGATAGGAACATGGGTTAGCCCAACATATGGTAGGATGCTCTGCCAAGCCACTGTGCTGAGGCATCGTTTTCAGCATCTTGACTGCTTTTAGCATCTCAGGAGTCCCGGGTCAAATGGTGCATAATTGGTGCCCTGAACCCAAACTGTATAGTAGTAAAAATAGCACAGTTCTGGTTTGTTGAGTATTTTAAATCAACACCACACCCTCAAGTTTTCAAAGGCTTTCTTCACCAGTAACCTAGTAAAAACACAAATTCTTATTTTTAGTGTTTGTTATTTTCTTTTTTGTTTACAAATTTTAAGGATGTTTTGTTTTTCTCACAGACATTCTCATAATTCACTTCATGAATTTCTCTCTCTCCTCTACAGTTCTTGAGCCACACTTCTGTTATTGTGACCAACACAGGTCAGAGGTTCAGAAAATCTTCAGCAATCACCACTGATTATCAGCAATGTTTTTAAAAATGGTCTCTGCTATTTATGAAGTTAGTCTTTAACTTACCAGGTAAAGGGCTCTAAATTATCAGATGTTAACAGCTGTATGGCAGTATTGTCTCAACTATAACATGACAGTTAGTGACTTCATCACTGACTTAATTGTCAACAATAGATAAAGTGTTCATTTCATCAATGTGTTAACCAGAATACCTGAACTCTGTACTAAGGTGTTTGCTTTTATTATATAATTCTAGACTGGGCCCAAATGATATGTATATCTCTGTTTTAAAAGAGAACTTAGGAATAAATTTTATTGTATTGTATTAAAAACAAACTTTTTATAATAATTAAATCTTTCTGGCTGGCTTTCAGTGAGAATTGAATTTAGTTGTTTTAGAGTTAAATTTGATCCCCTTTAAATTATAATGGGTGGGAAAGAAAATTATTTTTTATGCTTACCTGAGCTGGAAATCGTTTTAGAGGAGGATAAAAGTAGGCATGCTTGTAAAGAGAATATCGTGGCCGGTACTTAAAGACCTGCGTAACCAAAATAAACGATATATTCATGTTTAATGTACAATAAATCTAGAGGAAGTATATAGTCAGACCAAGAATGTATGCTAAACATAATTACCCCATTTTCTTCAGAATCCTGTAATTTGGCTCTTCGATGCAAATTTTTCATCTGTTTGAAAGAACATTTAATTATTACATACTCTATCTTTTACATAAAAAGGCAAAAAAGGAAATAACTATAGGTTTTTAATATAGAACTTACTGAGAAAGCACAGGCCATTCCCAAAATGCTGAGCAAAATTAAAGCAGTCTTCATTTTGGTGATTGCTTCTGGAATTAATGAAGTGGTAAAGTTAATAAATATTAAAACTAAGAGTGTAACTTTTTTACTCATACTAGAAGATGAAATATTTGTTTTCATTTCTGTCCAGTTATAGTTTTGACTAAGACCAATTTTCTGACTTTTATTTTAAAATTATTCCTTTTTTAAGTGGTAGAAAACTAACTTTACCTGTCTGTTTAAGTAACCTTTAGTTGCATACTTGTTTTACCCTATCAGCTGTGATTTGTCAGTGGCAGACCATTTCATTACTATAAGGGGCTTTAATGCTTGGTGTACTTCACATTGGGGCAAAGAGTCTTCTTAATATCATTGATATAGGAATATCAGCTAAGGAATTGAATCGTTAGTATAGTTATGTGACCGGGTTTTTTTTTTTAAATAATTGAAAACTAAGCAAAAATTGAAAACATTTAAATGATTGCTTTTACACCAGTGATTATATATATATTCTATATATTGGTTCTATATGGGTTTTGAACCAAAGTTTTATTTGTAAGATGGAAAATAGGAGCCATTTTCCTATGAATACCTTAGAATACTTTGTATTTTTTTTCTGTGTATGAAATGATCCTTAATATGTGAAATTCTATTCTCATAGCACATAGCACCAGACAGCCATGTCGAAGGATAACTCTATGAGAAGAGTTCATCAGAGTTTCACCTTGGGATATCAGGGGCAGATTTCCTCAAATCATGTTATTCTTCAGTTCCATTTAAGCTTTCTATCACTAGTCAGGAGACTGTCACAGGGTGGATCAAGGGCTTTTCAGGGTCAGAGCAGTAGTCATCATGGAGACTATGGAATTCTATGGAAGAATTCAATTCTATGGAAGAATTCTATAGAATTCAATTCTGTAGAAGAATTGAAGATGGACTCTCAGAATGGGAATAGTTCTCAAACAGTCCTTGGTTTTGCGGCCATGCAAAGATCTCACTTCCACATAGATTCCTCATAAATAAAAAGAGAGAGATAGTAAAATCCTATCCTACTTTAATTTCATTCTATTTGATAAAATCCTATTTTAATAGAGGTTGAATAAACTTAGCTAAAAGCCTGCTAATACCCACCCATTTGCACTGACATATGTTTAACTGAGTGTTTAACTGAGAGTGACAGCTCTGGCAACATTTTAGAAGCAATATGTAACAATGATGGCAATTTCCCCATAAACACACTTGGAAAAGTAATACTTAAAATGTATGTATGAAAGCCATGTCATATACTGTATTCTGCAGTTTGATTTTGCATTTTGTCATTAGCCACGTTTATTGCTTCCTTATTGAATATCTAACACTAAAACATTACACAGAGTAAAATTTAAGGCCTGGGAGACAGTGTGTTGGGTCCCAAGTCACATTCTATTTGTGGCAGACTGGGTTTTTTGATTTTGATGTCTACAGACTTCCTCACAGTTATGTCTACTTTAGTAAAAGTTCTTAATGGCCACACAACGATAAAAGAGGCTTTGCCCCTGAAGTGGGCCCATTTGTCTAAGAAGTTTTTACTGCTATTGGGGTGCTTAAAGTAATACTTTGAACTTTGTTACCCATGATCAGGCTTGCTAGCAAGCAGGGAGATTATTGCCTTGCAACTTTATTAAAAGAGTCGGAATGTTTATGATGTCTTAAAGAGCTAAAAACTTAAATACAGGGAACTATAGAAAGGATTTTGATTACATAAATTTCTCATAGCAAACCATAAAAACAACTAGGTGAAAACATAGCAGGAATAATATAAAAAGAACCAAGTGATTCATGTAGGCAGCAACTGGCTGCCTCCATAAATCTTATTTTATTTACTTTGTGATTCATAAAAAACAAAGACGTCTATATTGACTACTACTAACCCAGACAACAATTAAAACATTCTTAAAGGATAGTTTTAAAAGTCTAATTACAAGTTTTCATTGGGAAATGAACTACCATTATTTATTTCTTTAGTACTATGTATTTTTCTATATTGATTTTAGAGATATTTAGGGATATTTAGGGATATTTACACTTTGAAACTGAATGTATTGAAAAGACATTGTATATAACTGAAGTCTAGATTAGGCATAATTTATGGTGAAATATGCATTCATTACAGCAGAGTTACAAGTGAAAAATAGTATTTCAGTCAGGTTATCTTGAATACATCACAAGGAGAAAACAAATAGTTATTTGTGAGGTGGAGACATAGAAAGTAGGCCACAAGATTTTCTAGTTTATGTGCACAATATTAAGGACTTACTTACATGCGTAGGTTAATAAGCTTAACCTTTTGGAAAAAATCTAAACTCTGAGGTACTAGTTTAATGATAAACAAGTGTTAAATTACATAGCCATTCTATACAATTCAGTAACATCAACATTAAAATAAAAAAATTAAAAGCCAGATCTAGAGGTGTAAATTGTGGAGTGTTCAATTTTAAGAAAATGAAGCCATCATAGTAAATCTTACCCTTTTGGAGTTCTGGAGTGAGGAGACAGTCTCACAGGAGTGAGTGACACAGATTGAATATTTCCTCTGCTGTCTCACTCACTCATTTGCTTGCTGTGACTGGCTATAAACTCTTCTTTGCCTTCCAGCAGCCAATCGCTGTCATGGGCAAGGTGATGTCAGAATGTGGATTCTCACCAGAAAACCCCCAAACTTCAACACTTTTTCAAGACACAGTCTCAGTTGAATAAACATGAAATGTGGTTCTAGTGCCAAGAGGTTTGAATTGTGGAATTTAATTGAAGGTTCAGATGAAGATGAATAGTTTGAGTTCTGAATATATATAATAATATACTGGATTTGAATTAAAATAAGTAGCAAAAGATTTAACCATTTAAAAATTTTATAATTATACAAACTTTTCACTGTTGAAAGGAAACTTACTGTCATCAGATACAATCCTACATTATTAATTTAGTAAAAAAAAGAAATAATAGGGTGCCTTGGTGGCTCAGTTGGTTAACAACTACCTTCGGCTGAGGTCATGATCCCAGGGTCCTGGGATCGAGCCCCGAATCAGGCTGCCTGCTCAGCACTGAGCCTGCTTCTCCCTTTCCCTTTGCCACCTCTCCTGCTTGTGTTCCCTGCTCTCTCTCTGTCAAATAAACAAATAAAATCTTTAAAAAAGGAAATGACAAAGGAAAGGAGTTGATGAGCAATTAATATTTTAATATCAACTATTTTATATTTTTCCTAAAATATGCTTCAGTGACTCAGAAATTTAAATTGATATAATTGAAGTCAACACCATCAATTTTGTTCAGTTTACTACACTTGAATTATTGAGCTTTCCATTGAACCAGGACAGTGGAGAGCCTGTGTCCTAGGACATGAAGAACCAGATGTAAGAAGGATCTTGTCCCTGTCTAAAATTTTCAGTTGTGTAGACAGACAGACTTATAGCCATAGGGCAAGAAATGCAGATATCTACAAGGTTTAGAAATCAGAATTAGAATTTTATAGATTATTAATAAGGGAGGGGTTATCAAGAAAGAAGAGTAAAGTGTTCTTGGGAATAGATTTAAAGGATACAGAAATGAATGAACAACATAATGACACCAATACTATCCAATTATGCACTGAGTGCTCTTTTGCTAGTTTTTTACTTGTGCTATTTCAGTCCCCCTTCACACACACACACACACACACACACACACACACACAAAATAATTCAGTGAGACTATTCCTATTCTACAGGTGAGATAAGTGGGACACAGAGATAGTAAGTATGTTCTGGGTTGCATGGGATAGTAAATGGGGAAATATAGAGATTAAACTCAAGTCTAATTCTAGAGTCTACTTTTAATCACTATATATCCTTGCTGGCATATTCAGAAAGCTTCAATGATTCAATAAACTGGAATATAGTGAGTTGAAGTAATGAAGATGAGGATGGTTGGATAGACAAGCCTTGGTGATAGAGGGTACTGTAGGTTGCATTAATGAATATAGACTCCACCTTGGAAATGAGAGATTATCAAAGGGTTAAAGCAAAAAAAGAATGTATTTAGACTTGTAACTTGGAACAATCTTTTATTGACAAGCTAGATCTTGGTTGAAAAAGACAAGATAACTGTGAAAGAGGGGGTTCAAGCAGTTATTTTAGTGATTCAGGAAAGCCATGAGAAAGGTCTGAATAGCAGTAGCTGTGGGGGTGGAAAGGATGGAACAAATGAGAGGGAGATTAAATAAGATAAAATTAATGAACTTAGTGAAAGTAAGAGAAGTGAAGAAACCTAGAATGACTTGTGGATTTATGGCTTGGGTAATAAGTGGTGAGTGGTGGGACTATATTTCATATAACACATTAGCAGAGTAATTGGTGTACTATAATCACTCAGCAAGATGTTAGCAATACATGACATAATGAAAGGAGTACACAACAGAAAATGAAAAGGCTGGGGTTTTGTTCTTGATTTTATCACTGTATGAAGTATTTAACAATGCTGAGGCTTCAGTTTCATCCATATTTTGAAAATAAGGAGGGTTTATGGGGTGCCTGGAGACTCAGGTGAGTGTCTGCCTTTAGCTCAGGTCATGATCCCAGGGTCCTGGGATCAAGTCTTGGGTTGGGCTTCCTGCTCAGCAAGGAGTCTGCTTCTCCCTCTGCTCCTCCCCTGCTCATACTCACTTGTGTGCATGCTCTTTCTCTCTCTCAAATAAATAAATAAAATATTTTTAAAAAAATAAAAATAAGGGAGGTTCTAGACCAAAAAAGAGCCAGCCATTGTGTGCCTCTATCACCTGTGAAGTGTTCTTGCCAAATAATTGGACTTGAATCTGATGAAGCCTATATATACCAAGTTAGAGAAAATTTTCATCCCTGTGACTTATTCATTCTGTAACTGGAAGCCTGTATTTCCCATTGCCCTTCATCCATTTTATTAATCCTTCCACTCTCCTCCTCTCTGGAAGCTAGTTCTCTCTTATTTATGAGTCTGTTTCTGCTTTTTGTGTTATTTGTTAGTTGTTTTGTTATTTAGTTTTCACATATACGTGAGATCATATGACATAACGTCTTTCTCTGTTGGACATATTTGACTTAGTGTAATATCCTCTAGGTCCATCCATGTTGTCAAAATGGCAAGATCTCATTCTGTTTTATGGCTGAGTAATATTCCATTGTGTTTATATACCACATCTTCTTTATCCATTCATTCATCAGTGGATACAAATAAATAATGCTGCAATGAGCATAAGTGTGCATATGTCTTTTTAGATTAGTGTTTCTGTTTTCTGTGGGCAAAGAGCTAATAGTGGAATTACTGGATCATATGGTATTTCTATTTTTAATTTTTTGAGTCACCTCCATACTGTTTTCCACAGAGGCTGTACCAACTTAAATTCCTACCAACAAATTCCTACCACCCTACTGGTGGCATTCTCTCTACATCCTCGCCCACATCCTTGTCTTTCTGATATTAGCCATTCTGACAGGTGTAAGTGAGATCTCACTGTGGTTTTGATTTGTATTTCCCTGATAATTAGTGATGTTGAGATCTTTATGTCTGTTGATTATTTGTATGTCTTTGGAAAAAGGTCTATTCAGTTCCTCTCCCCATTTTGGGGATGTGAATAAAGACAAAACAAGAGTGGCTATAAATTGGTAATTATTGAATTGGTATTAGGTTGCCCTAGGGTTTCATTATACTGTTCTTTACACTTTATGTATGTTGGAAATGGTCTATAAATAGTTTTTTTTAATGGAAATAATTGAACTAAATCTTCAGCACTTTTTCAATTTCTAATATTCTGTAATATCTTAGTTTCAATAAGTTATATGAGGCTGACATATCCTTTCCAATAACCCTCTAGTCCATTCAAACTCTACCTCTCACTTGATTAGATATATTCATGCATGCTCATTGGAGCATTTTTTCTAAGGAGTAGTGTTAGAGAAGAAAAATCACAGATTCTTACTAACTCTGCTTTGTCTATAATCAGGGCTGTCTCAAAAATGCTTTTTGTTGCAGTCTCATTGTCATGATAATCTTTATTTAAGCAGGTTATTATGAATTGATTCTCTTAGATGACATATGGACACATATTCATCTCATTGGCAAGCCACAACCAAGTTGCACTGTGTAGTGAGTCATTTCTGAGGAAACCCCATATTCATTATGATGTATCCTTCTTTCTTACCTACCTCATGTAGTCGTCAAATTCTATTAACACAACCTCCACAGTTCTTTGGAATCCAGACTTCTCTCTTTTTTCTTGTCCCTGTTTGTTCAAATCCTCATTACTTCTTGCCAGGTTATAGTAGTAATATTCTGATTGTGGGCATGTTGCCTATTTCCCCTTCCAAAATATTCTGTGACCACAAGATTTAGAATCAAAGATTAAGGTGGAGTCCTGGTGCTTTCTCTTGCTAGCGTTTGACTTGGATAAACTCTCTCAACATAAAAAGTCTGATCCCAGCTTTCTTTTCCAATATCATTTATACTTCTTGCCAGCTAGAATATGTTGCAAGATGCTCTATATGAGACTTAGGAATAGCCAAGTCAAAAAAGTAGATACTTTTAAAACATGTTTTCATGTGAGTCTCTTTGTAGCTCTTAATCGAAATCTTAATAACCTAGAATTTTCTAGAATAAATGATAAAATTTCTTCCCCTCCATTAGAAAAATGCTATAATCTTGGCTATGCCAACATTCTGTTTATTACTGAATTCTTCTATTATTACTTCCATATCCACGCTTTCTCTCTGAAACCAAAAGTTTATAGTATCTAGTTTGGGTACCAACACTCATCTCTGCAATAGTATCCTGAACTATCTCATCAGCCTGATTATTCTTTGATATTCCATCCCTGGAAACATTTACCAGTCTAAGATTTCATACCCCTTTAATCCTTTGATTTTCAGAATGCATTCTGTCTTCCATCCAGGCTTATCTGTTCAACCTTAGTTGAACCTAGTTGAAAAACCTAGTTTTTCCGTTAATGAGTCTCTGGATCTAGGACTTTATATAATCAGTGAATTGCTGTCATTTACTGAGCATTTACATACAACAGGTTTTTTTCCTCAGAATTTATAGATCTGTCAAGCTCTCCCTCCCCACTTACTTCCCAGGCCTCCTCTGTTTTTGTGGAAGTCCAGTAATGCTTTTCCTAACCCCACCCAATATTCCAATAAAACTCTCATGTAATCCATAGCCAGAAATAACAAATATCAAACTCGTACCTAATATAAATTCCTGCTTAAGAAGTGTCATGTTCTGGGGGCACCTGGGTGGCTCAGTGGGTTAAAGCCTCTGCCTTCTGCTCCATGGGGAGTCTGCTTCCTCCTCTCTCTCTCTGTCTGCCTGCCTCTCTGCCTACTTGTGATTTCTATCTGTCAAATAAATAAATAAAATCTTTAAAAAAAATAAAAAAAATAAAAAGTGTCATGTTCTTTTACTGTAATATTGTGACCTCATGTGGTAGTGGTGGTAGTAGATGTGCGTCCTTGTCATCTGTTTTTTATTGTGAGCTTCTTGAGGGCAAGGAGTGTATCTGTTTAAATTACTGTATATAGAATCAGGGAAACCACATCTGTGGTTATTTACATAAGACTGGACATTCTCATAGAAACTGACATCAGGTGAACATTAGTGAGATCCATCAATCGATTCCTTGCCCTTTCTAAAAGATAAGGCAGAGGTTAACACACAATGCTGTTAGCAGATGGTAGTTTTAAGGACAGACTAACAGACTGTTCTCTTGAGGTGGTTCCTGTCTCCAAGGGAAAGCTCCTGAATTTGTTTCTCTCTCCAAATCTTCTTTATTCAAGATTTGGGAGGAATGAATAACAGTTAAGCCTTGTTAGATCTTTCCATAGCTTTCTAAGGTGTCTTTCTCTCTTAATCACCTACTCTCTTTCTCCGTTGGCTCCCTTTCATTGGTACTTAATTTTCAAATCTATTTCATAAAACAGAAACAAAAACCCTCCTTTGTCCATACCCATTCCCATCTAGCTACTCATAAACTTCTTTTTCCTCTTCACAAGTTTCTTGAAAGCTGTCAACTTTTAATAACCCAATTTCTTTACCTTCTGCTCATTTCTCAACCTACTGCAGTATGGGTTTTTGCCCCCACAATTTTGTGGAAACTTACCTCATAAAGGTTACCAGTGACTTCATTCTGGTTAATCAGTGACTGCTAGTTAGCTGGAATGAACACTTTCAGTCACTTTCTCTGCTAGCATTGTTAGCAGTTGATGCCACTGACTGTCTTCTCCTCTTTCAAAAGCTCTACCTACCTACCACTTGCATGGTACTGTATTGTCTGGTTTTCTTCTCAATTGCTTTTATTTTTTTTAAGTTTATTTATTTATTTGACAGAGAGAGACATAGCAAGAGAGGGAACACAAGCAGGGGGAGTGGGGGACAGGGAGAAGGAGGCTCCCCATGGAGCCTGATGTGGGGCTCCATTCCAGGACGCTGGGATCATGCCCTGAGCGGAAGGTAGATGCTTAACGACTGAGCCACCCAGGCACCCCACTTCTCAATTGCTTTTATGTACTGCTCTTCCTCTAGCATATTTTAAACGTTTTTGTTTTTAAGGTTCTGTCCTTGTCCATCTCCTTTTCTCATTCTCCAGGGTCTCTCTGAATCTCTTCTATTCCCATGGCTTCATTTACTCATTTGGATTTTAATATGGGTTTTCCTCCTGCACTTCAGGGTAGAATATCATACTTACAATGGAAATCTCTATCTGGAAGTTCCATAATTACCTCAAATTCTCAACTGCTCTTCGTTCTGTTTCTGTTTGCTTAAGCTAGAAATCTGGATATCTTCCTTATCACCTATCTGTCCTTTTCCTCTTTCACCTCACTGTAGTCCTATCGATTCTTATCAGTCCCACAGCCCTCAAATCTTACTTTCATCCAACACCCCACTACCACCACTGTTATCTTATTTGAGGCCAGGATTGTCTCACCTGGGCTAATATAAGAACATCTTTACTTTCTCTCCAATCTGTTTTCTATATCATGACCAAAATAAATTTCCTAAAACACCGATAATATATTTTCAGTGTTTGCTTAAAATCTTCTATGGCTCTAATACCTTCAGGATAAAAGTTAAACTCTCAATGTTATATAGAAAGCCCTTCAGGGGTGCCTAGGTGGCTCAGTTGGTTAAGCCACTGCCTTTGGCTCCGGTCATGATTCCGGAGTCCCAGGATTGAGTCCTAAATCAGGCTCCCAGCTCTGCGGGGAGTCTGCTTCTCCCTCTGACTTTCTTCCCACTCGTGCTTTCTCTCACTCTCTCTCTCAAATAAATAAAATCTTTAAAAAAAAAAAAAAAAGCTCTTTAGTTTCTTGCTTTTACATAAGACTTCAGCCCCACCCCTTACACTTTCTTGCTTCACACTAAGCTTAAGTTATGCTAAAGTATTGCATTTCCTTCCCTGTGCCCCATGTCTTTTTCTGGGAGCCTTTATACATGCTATCTTTGTCTGTCTAACTTTGACTTGTTATTCAGAACTCAGTCTGAAGTTACAGCCTTCAGGAATCCTCTCCTGATTCCTATCTCTGCCTTGGCTGAGTTGGATACCTCTTCTGTGTTTCTAAGCACTCCTTCTCTATCGTGGCTGGTTGCTTATCTCTCTTGCTGTTTGGATGGATTGGGACTTGTTGAGGACAGGGAAAGGATCTTATTTACCATTGTATCTCCAACCACTTATCACAGTGCCTGGAGTAGGGCATTTATTCAATAAATGTACTAAAGAATGGCTCATTGACTAAGAACGAGTACCTAAAAGACTAACACAGTATTTCATAGTATTTTTTCATTATTGCCCACTTAGGAGAAAAATTTAATTTAAATTAATGTCTCCCTAAGGAGAAAAATCGAATACTAAGGAATAAGATTTTGTCGGAAAGAGTTGGGCTTTGAAAGGTCACATACCACTGTTAATATCTAAGAATGGGGAAGGGAATCTATAATGAGTTCTAGAAGGCAGTTATCATGTCTATATCTGTACCAGCCACAGTTAAGGAAAGAAGAAACAATTAGAAGCTCTTTTCTAAATACAGACAGATTAGGGGATACTTTTTTTTTTAATTCTATTTATTTATTTGACAGACAAAAATCACAAGTAGGCAGAGGCAGGCAGAGAGAGAGGAGGAAGCAGGCTCCCTGCTGAGCAGAGAGCCCGATTCGGGGCTCAATCCCAGGACCCTGGGATCATGACCTGAGCTGAAGGCAGAGGCTTTAACCCACTGAGCCACCCAGGCGCTCCAGATTAGGGGATACTTTTAATCTTGCTCTTTATTTAATAATTTTCATCACCCTTCTTCTTTTTTTTTTTTTTTTTGTTAGAAGCAAATTTCTACTTACCAGAGTACAGTAATAGAACCTTCTGTTTCATGCTATTACCGAATTATTCAGTTACTTTGTAAATAACCTGATTGTTCCCTGAATGTTCACTTTGCAGTGTTAAAATGCCTGATATCAATATTATATGCGTGTGTGTGTGTGTATGTGTGTGTGTATTTTTATCATATCAGCACATTCTTTAGTGAAAAACTGAAAAATGTTTTCTCAGAAATAATTTCTGAGATTTCACAATTGACAAACATAGTCTTTTAGTTACTAGCTGGGGTTATATTTTTGGTATTTCTAGGTTTTTCATTGCCTTGGGCCTTCTGCAATGATCCGCAATAATAACAGTTTGTGATTCCACAGAAAACAAGTCACTGCCAGTCTTTAGTTGTGGTCTTGCTGTAATTTTGTATGATATGGCTCATTGCATTGCATCAACCATAAAGTTTACAACACTCATTGGAAATCTGAGGCCAGCTGGCCATTTGGTGGATTTTTATTGGGATTTACTTTGATATTTTTTGCTTGAATGTGTCCAGTGTAGATTCTTAGAGATACCTCTGGCTTAGCACATTCCAAGCAAATGTCTCCCCTTTGGAAGAATAATTTATCTATGTCTCATTTTCTTGAAACTAGTTTATCCCCTTACCTGGGTTTTCATCTAGATTTTCTGTCCTAAAATTTTCTGATTCTGGAGTTTTTTCTTTTTCTTTTGATATTTTCTAGTTAATTAATTGATTTTTTTCTATATCCTCAAATAACTTCCTCTATTGCTATCATGGTACTGTAAGTATAGAAAGAACTTATTAAATATTGAATGACTGACTGAATGATTGATTTTCTTGTATATGACCCTTATTACTGAGGATGAAGTCTTCCTACTATTCCAGAATTTGAGCTGCAGATGTGAGTTCCTTACTCCTCCTAATCCTACCTACTTTTACCCTAAAGAATAAGATGTCAATTATTTAGGTTCAAAATTATAAATGCCTAGGAAATGTATATCTTAGAGGGCTTTTTTTTTTTTTTTTTTTTTTTTGAGAGGGCGAGAGTGAATGGGGAGAAGGACAGAAGGAAAGGGAGAGAGAGAATCTTAAGCAGGTTCCACACCCAGCACAGAGCCCTAGGCAGGGCTTGATCTCACAACGCTGAAATCATGACCTGAGCCAAAATCAAGAGTCAGACACTTAACCAACTAAGCCACCCTGGCACCCCTCTTGGAGGGATTTTTAAACTCAAGATGGCTATACATATGTTTTCATATTCTTCCTGCAGAGCCATGTCTCCTCAATTTTTAAAATCTAAAAAAATTCAAAACAACATAATAAAATTAGATGGAATAAAGTGATAGTGAGTTAAATGATAGACCAAGTCAGATATAAAATAAATCAGATTAAGCAAAAAATATAACAACTCTGGGAAACATGATCTTTTGTTACTATCATCACCATTACTATCAAAAATGTTGAAATGCCTATTTTTACCTGTCTTCCACCTTGGAAGAACAACCTCTATATGTAAAAAAAAAAGTCTGATGTTCTTTTTCATTTTTACGTAGAAATATCTAAAGACCTAGAACTTGTCATTCCTTGATAGAAATATAAAATTAAGTGACAGCCCAAATAGGCTAGATTCAGTATTTCCATCAGAAAAGGAAAATAGTGGGGTGCCTGGGTGGCTCGGTCATTAAGCATCTGCCTTTGGCTTGGGTTGTGATCCCAGAATTCTGGGATCGAGCCCCGCATTGGGCTCCCTCCTTGCTGAGAGGCCTGCTTCTCCCTCCTCCACGCCCTCTGCTTGTGTTCCCTCTCTCACTGTGTGTCTCTCTCTGTCAAATAAATGAATAAACCTTCAAAAAAAAAAAAAAAAGGAAAAGGAAAAGAGTAAATACAGTTATGGGATGGTGGACTGGAGAGCGGATTAAAAGTCAAGTTTTGTAATCTAATTCTACAGTATTAGAAAATTTGTTAAAACACATGGAATTCCTTATTTTTCTTTAAATCTGATGAGCTGGCATCAGGAGATGATGTCTTCCCTTGGTGTTGTAGCTTTACATCTAGGGTGGGGGGGGGGGGTGTCAAAGGATTTACCTACAATTTCAGGCTGATTCAAACCAGAGCCAGGTCCTCCTTGTAATTATGTTTTCCTGTAATAGCTCAAAAGCGCCTGCTCCACATTCAAGTTCATACTTAAGTAAGGTAAACGGGCAGAGTGTCTGCTTCTGTTGGTGCTACCGTGTCAAAGAGTGAAAAGCCACCACCCATGGAGACCAGACATGGTCTTTGTGGTGGAAGGCGTGTTGGCCACCATGAGAGACAGAAGTTCCCTATGGATTGGGATGTTTTAGGAACTTCTGTCTCTCATGGTGGCCAACACGCCTTCCACCACAAAGACCATGTCTGGTCTCCATGGGTGGTGGCTTTTCACTCTTTGACACGGTAGCACCAACAGAAGCAGACACTCTGCCCGTTTACCTTACTTAAGTATGAACTTGAATGTGGAGCAGGTGCTTTTGAGCTATTACAGGAAAACATAATTACAACATGGATGAAGCTAGAGAGTATTATGCTAAGTGAAATAAGTCAGAGAGAGACAAACACCATATGGTTTCATTTATATGTGGAATTTAAGAAACAAAACAAATGAACATGGCGGGGAGAAAAGAGAGGAAAACCAAGAAACAGATTCTTAACTATAGAGAACAAACTGATGGCTACCAGAGGGGAGGTCAGTGGGGAATGGGTTAAATAGGTGATAGGGATTAAGGAGGGCACTTGTGATGAGTGCCAGATGTTACATGGAAGTATTGAGTCACTAAATTGTACACCTTAAACTAATATCACAGTGTATGTTAACTAACTGTAATTTAAATAAACACTTAAAAAATGGTAGTAGTTTCTATTTAGTACTAGAGGGGAACTTAAAAAGAGTAGATTATTTTGGAACAATCAAATCTAAAGGACTTAAAGAAGGCAGTGGAGTATATCAAATGAAGTACTGGATTGCAAGGGCATGACTGTCCATCTCAGGGTCACTGTGGGGACATTTTATAAGAAAGGGACCGAAAATTCAGAGCTTAACGAAGTTCTTCTATGATACTAGTGGGAGAAAATTTTTTTTGCCTCATTTGTTTTCTAAAGTAAAATTCGTACTTTAAGTTAGACTTTGATTAACACAATCTAGACATTTATCCCAAAATATGAAGAATTAAAGATTATAATTTTCTAAAACACATTTTTGCTAAGTAATAGTATTCCTTTACTACCTCTTCATTATTCTCTGTACCCTTTTACTTGTACTTTAATTTATAGATTTTATTTATTTATTTGACAGAGATCACAAGTAGGCAGAGAGGCAGACAGAGAGAGAGGAGGAGGAAGCAGGCTTCCTGCTGAGCAGAGAGTCCGATGCGGGGCTTGATCCCAGGACTCTGGGATCATGACCTGAGCTGAAGGCAGACGCTTTAACCCACTGAGCCACCTAGGTGCCCCTTTTGTTTTTTTATTTCAGTCATTCTGACAGGTGATATCTTATTGTGGTTTTAATTTGCATTTCCCTGATGATGAGTGATGTTGAGCATCTTTTCATGTTGGCCATCTGTATGTCTTTAGAAAAATGTCTATTGAGATTCTCTCCCCATTTTTAAATTGGATTGTTTGATTTTATGGTATTGAGTTATATAAATCCTTTATTTATGTATTTTGGATGTTAACCATTTATTGGATATATCATTTATAATATCATCTCCCATTCAGTAGGTGGTCTTTTAGTTTTGTTGATTGTTTCCTTCTCTGTGCAAAAGCTTTTTATTTTGGTGTTATCCCAGCAGTTTCATTTTACTTTTGTTTCCCTTGCCAAAAGAGACATATCTAGAAAACTGTTTCTATGACTGATGTCCAAGAAATTACTGCCTATGTTTTTTTCCCCTAGGATTTTTATAGTTTCTGGTCTCACATTTAGGCTTTTAGTCTATTTTCAGTTTTTTTGTGTGTGTGATGTAAGAACGTGGTCTAGTTAGTTTCATTCTTTTGCATGTAGCTCTCCAGTTTTCCCAGCACCATTTGTTGAAGAGATCGTCTTTTTTCCATTACATATTCTTATCTCCTTTGTCATAGACTAATTTACCTGATAAGCATGGGTTTATTCTGTTCTATTAATCTATGTGTCTGTTTTGGTGCCAGTACCATACCATTTTCCTTATTATAGCTTTGTAGTATATTTTGAAATCTGAAATTATGATACTTCCAGTTTTGTTCTTTTTCAAGACTGCTTTGGCTATTTGAAATCTTTGTGGCTTCATACAAATTTTAGGATTATTCTAGTTCTTGAAAAATGCTATTCATATTTTCATAGGGATTGCTTTGAATCTGTAGATTGCTTTGAGTACTATGGACATTTAAACAATATTAATTCTTCCAACCCTTGAGCATGAAATAGCTTTCCACATGTTGTGTCATGTTCAGTTTCTTTCATCAGTGTTTTATAGTTTTAGTTGTACAGGTCTTTCACTTCCTTTGTTAAGTTTATTTCTAGGTTTTTTATTCTTTTTGGTGCAATTATAAATGGGATTGTTTTATTAATTTCTCTTTCTACTCCTTCATTATTAGTGTTTTAAAAGTGCACATATTTCTGTATATTAACTTTGTATCCTGTGACTTTGCTGAATTCATCTATTTGTTCTAGTAGTTTTTTGTTGGAGTCTTTAGGGTTTTATATATATAATATCATATCATCTGCAAGTAGTGAAAGTTTTACTTCTTTCTTACCAATGTGGATGCCTTTTCTTTCTTTTTCTTGTATGGTTGTGGTGGTGAGGACTTTCAGCACTATGTTGAATGAAAACGGTGAGAGTGGACATCCTTGTGTTGTTCCTGATCTTACAAGAAAAGCTCTCAGGGTGCCTTGGTGGCTCAGTGGGTTAAAGCCTCTGCGTTTGGCTCAGGTCGTGATCCCAGGGTCCTGGGATTGAGCCTCACATCGGGCTCCCTGCTGAACAGGAAGCCTGCTTCCTCCTCTTTCTCTGCCTCTCTGCCTACTTGTGATCTCTCTCTGTCAAAGAAATAAATGAAATCTTTAGGAAAAAAGAAAAAGAAAAGCTCTCACCTTTTGGCCGTTGACTATGATATTTGCTGTTGATTTTTCACATATGGACTTTATTATGTTGAGGTATATTCCCTCCAGACTTATTTGTTGAGCACTTTAATCATGTATGGATGTTGTACTTTGTCAAATGCTTTTTCTGCATCTGTTAAAATGAACGTATGGTTTTTATCCTTTCTCTTGTTAATGTGATATATCATGTTGATTGATTTGCGAATATTGAACCACACTTGTATTTCTGGAATAAACCCCACTTGGTTATGGTGAATCCTTTTTCGAAAGTATTGTTGAAAACAATTTGCTAATATTTTGTTGAGGATATTTGCATCTATGTTTCTCAGAGATACTGCCTGTAGTTTTCTTTTTTTTTTTTTTGTAGTATCATTATCTGGTTTTGGTATCAGGGTAATGCTGGCCTCGTAGAATAAATTTGGAAGCTTTCCTTCCTATTTTATTTTTTGGAATAGTTTGATAAGAATAGGTTTTAACTTATTTAAGTGTTTGGTAAAATTTACCTGTGAAGCTGTCTGGTCCTGGACTTTTCTTTGTTGGGAGTTTTTTAACTACTAATTCAATTTCACTGCTAGTAATTTTTATGTTCAAATTTTCTGTTTCTTCCAGATTCAGTTTTGGGAGATTATATATTTCTAGAAATGTATTCATTTCTTCTAGGTTGTCCATTTTTTTGACATATAATTTTTTATAACTTAATGACTTAATCCTTTGTTGGTTGTTATTTCTCCTCTTTCATTTTTGATTTTATTTATTTGAGTCTGCCTTTTATCAGTCTGGCTAAAGATTTATTAATTTTGTTGATCTTTTCAAAGAATCAGCTACCCGTTTCATTGATCTGTTTTATTGTTGTTTTGTTGTTGTTGTTGTTCTCTCTGCCCTTTATTTCTGCTCTTAAATAGTCAAAAGACACTTTTAATCTCTATTTCATTTATTTCTTTTTTCAACTGGCTTGGGGATTTGTTTGCTCTTCTTTTTCTAGGTCCTTTAGGTGTAAGGTTAGGTTATTTGAGATTTTTCTTTATTCTTGAAATAGGCCTGTATTACTATAATCTTTCCTCCTAGAACAACTTTTGCTGCATCCAAAGATTTTGGGCTGTTGTGTTTTCATTTTCATTTGCCTCCAGGTATCTTTTTTATTTACTCTTTGATTCTTTGTTGACCCATTTATTGTTAAGTAACATCTTATTTAGCTTTCATGTGTTCATTTTCTTTCTATAACTTTATTTTTTTGTGATTGATTTCTAGTTTCATACTGTTTTGGTTGGGAAAGATGCATGATATGATGTCTTTTTAAAATCAGAGAGAGTCAATTATCATATGGTTTCACTTACTTGTGGAGCATAAGGAGTAACATGGAGGACATTGGGAAATGGAGAGGAGAAGTGAGTTGGGGGAAATTAGAGGGAGAGATAAACCATGAGAGACTGTGGACTCTGAGAAACAAACTGAGGGTTTTGGAGGGGAGGTGGATGGGGGGCTGAATAAGCCCAGTGGAGGGTATTAAGGAGGGTACATATTGCATGGAGCACTGGGTGTGGTGCATAAACAATGAATTATGGGTCACTGAAAAAAAATCAATTAAATGAAGAAAGAAACACTTGTTCGTGGTATGTGATTTATTCTGGGGAATGTTCCATGTGCATTTGGAAAGAATGTATATTTAGTTATTTATGATGGACTATTCTGCATTTATCTGTTATGTCCATCTGGTTCAATGTGTCATTCAAAGCCACTGTTTACTTGTTGCTTTTCTGTCTGGATGATCTGTCCATTGATGTAAGTGGGATGTTAAATTCCCCTACTATTATCGTATTATTGTAAATTTATTTCCTTATGTCTATTAATAGTTATGTATTTAGGTGCTCCTGTGTTGGGTGCATAAGTATTTAAAATTATTACTGTCTCTTGTTGGACTGTTTTATCATTATGTAGTGTCCTTCCTTGTCTCTTGTTATAGTCTTTGTTTTAAAGTCTATTTTTTGGGGGAAGAGTCAAGATGGTGGAGGAATAACAGGCTGAGATGACATCAGGTCACAAGAGTTCAGTTAGATGGTTATCAAAACATTCCGAACACCTACAAATCCAACAGGAGATTGAAGAGAGGAACAGCAATTCTAGAAACAGAAAATCAACCACTTTTTGCAAGGTAGGACATGCAGAGAAGTGAATCCAAAGCGACAGGAAGATAGACTGCGGAGGGGAGGGGCTGGCTCTGGGCAAGTGGCAGAGCAACGGAGCACAAAAACAGAAATTTTAAAAGTCTGCTCCACTGAGGGACATCACTCCAGAGGCTGAGCAGGGGTGGAGCCCTCACAGGGACAGCATGATCTCCAGTCCCATGGTGTCACAGAAGGATTGGGGGTGTCCGAGTGTAGCAGAGCTCTCAGGTATTAGAGCGGGGAAGCCGGCTACAGAGACGGAGCTGAGGAGTGAGCTCTCGGCTCCAGATTACCTTAAACTGTGATCTGTGGCACAATCAGACCACCGCTCTTTGAGCAGGGACTCCACAAGTGGCAGATCCGGGGAGATTCACCTTCCTTCTCTGGAGGCAGGAATCTGCTGGGTTTGGAGACTCCAAACGGGACTGTGTGCCAGAGACAGAAACGTTCAGTCACAGGCCGGGTGAGCTCAGAGCATGGCCAGAGACCAGGGAGACAGGAGTGATTGAGTGCTTTTCTCCGAGGGCACACTGAGGAGTGGGGGCCTGAGCTCTCTGCTCCTCCAGGCCAGAGATTGGGAGGCCACCATTTTCATTCCTGTCCTCCAGAGTTCTATGGAAAGCGTCAGGGAACAAAAGCTCCCAAGAGCAAACTAAGCAGATTACTTAGCCTGGTCCCTGGCAAGGGCGGAGCAATTCTGCCTCAGACAAAGACATTTGAGAATCACTACAACAGGCCCCTCCTCCAGAAGATCAGCAAGAGGATCTAGACAAGACCAAGCTCACTAATCAAGGAGAATAGCGGAATTCCAGAGGAGGGGAAAGCAAAGCATGGAATTCATGGCTTTCTCCCCATGAGTCTTTAGTCTTGCAAAGTTAATTAAATTTTTTTAATTTTATTTTTTTCTCATTCTAATTTTTTTGACTTTTACTCTTTCCTCTTTTAACGTTTTTTAACTAGTTTATCTTAACAATACCTTTCTTTAAAAAAAGGTCTTTTTGAACCTTCATTATTATAGTCATATTTTATCCTTCATTGTATCTAATTTTATTTTTTGTATACATATAGGGCTTTTTCCTTCTAAAATTTTTTGGGATACAACTTTTTCTAATAGATCAAAATATACCCTAAATCTAGCACAGGGCTTTGTTCTAGTCTCTAGCCTGAGCAAATTCTCTCCACTTTCTTTTTCTTTCTTTTCCCAACCAACTTATCAACTCCTTTTTAAGGATTTCTTAAAAATTTTCATCTTTACAATTATATTCCATCCCTTCATCATGTTTACCCTTATTTTTTTTTGTGTATGTATATATATATATATATATATGTTTTTGTCTCTTTAAAATTTTGGTAGATAGTTTCTTCTAAGAGACCAACATACACCAAAAATCAAGTGGGTGGCTCTGTTCTATTCACCAGTCTAATATACATATATATTTTTTAAATTAGAAAAAAAATTTTTTGAACTTCTTTCTACCCCCTTTTTTCTCCCCACGATTTGGAGTCTCTTCTGATTTGGTTAACACACATTTTTCTGATATCTTTCCCACCCTCTTAGTATTTTATTCTCTCGTTCATATATTCTTATCTGGATAAAATGACAAGGTGGAAAAACTCACCACAAAAAAAAAAAGAACAAGAGGCAGTACCGAAGACTAGGGACTAATGAATATGGACATGGGTAACATGTCAGATCTAGAGTTCAGAATGATGATTCTCAAGGTGCTAGCTGGACTCGAAAAAGGCATGGAAGATATTAGAGAAACCTGTCTGGAGAAATAAAAGCCCTTTCTGGAGAAATAAAAGAACTAAAATCTAACCAAGCTGAAATCATAAAAGGTATTAATGAGGTGCAATCAAGAACGGAGGCTCTTACTGCTAGGATAAATGAGGCAGAAGAGAGAATTAGTGACATAGAAGACCAAATGACGGAGAAAAAAGAAGCTGAGCAAAAGAGAGACAAACAACTACTGGACCACGAGGGGAGAATTCGAGAGATAAATGATACCATAAGATGAAACAATATTAGAATAATTGGGATTCCAGAAGAAGAAGAAAGGGAGGGGGCGGAAGGAATATTGGAGCGAATTATTGTAGAGAATTTCCCTAATATGGCAAAGGGAACAAACATCAAAATCTGGGAGGCACAGAGAACCCCCCCTCAAAATCAGTAAGAATAGGTCCACATCAAATGGTAGAACTTACAAGTCTTAGTAACAAAGAGAAAATCCTGAAAGCAGCCCAGGCAAAAAGTCTGTAACATACAATGGTAAAAATATTACACTGACAGCAGACTTATCCAAAGAGACGTGTCAGGCCAGAAAGAACTGGCATGATACATTTAGAACACTAAATGATAAAATCATGCAGCCGAGAATATCATATCCAGCTAGGCTATCACTGAAAATAGAAGGAGAGATAAAAAGCTTCCAGGACAAACAAAAACTAAAATAATTTGTAAACACCAACCCAGCTCTACAGGAAATATTGAAAGGGGTCCTCTAAGCAAAGAGAGAACTTAAAAGTAGTATACCAGAAAGGAACAGAGACAATATACAGTAACAGTCACCTTACAGGCAATACAATGGCACTAAATTCTTATCTCACAATAGTTACCCTGAATGTAAATGGGCTAAATGTCCCAATCAAAAGACAAAGGGTATCAGAACGGGTAAAAAAAAACAAAACAAACAAACAAAAAAAACCAACGATATATTGTCTACAAGAAACACATTTCAGACCCAAAGACACATCCAGATTTAAAATGAGGGGGTGGAAAACAATTTACTAATGGACACCATTTACGCTAATGGACATCAAAAGAAAGCTGGAGTGGCAATTCTTATATCAGATAAATTAGATTTTAAGCCAAAGACTATAATAAGAGATGAGGAAGGTTACTATATCATACTCAAAGGGTCTGTCCAACAAGAAGATCTAACAATTTTAAATATCCATGCCCCTAACATGGGAGCAGCCAACTATATAAACCAATTAATAACAAAATCAAAGAAACACATTGACAATAATACAATAATAGTACGGAACTTTAACACTCCCCTCACTGAAATGGACAGATCATCCAAGCAAAAGATCAATAAGGAAATAAAGGCCTTAAATGACACACTGAACCAGATGGACATCACAGATATATTCAGAACGTTCCATCCCAAAGCAACAGAATACACATTCTTCTTGAGTGCACATAGAACATTCTCCAGAATAGATCCCATCCTGGGTCACAAATCAGGTCTCAACTGGTACCAAAAGATTGGAATCATTCCCTGTATATTTTTGTACCAGCGTGTTTTAAAACTCAAATGTGATCACAAGAGGAAATTTGGAAAGAACCTAAATACATGGAGGCTGAAGATCATCCTACTAAATAATGAATGGGTCAACCAGGAAATTAAAGAAGAATTTTAAAAATTCATGGAAACAAATGATAATGAAAACACAACTGTTCAAAATCTGTGGAACACTGCAAAGGCAGTCCTGAGGGAAAATATATAGCTATATAAGCCTTTCTCAAGAAACAAGAAAGGTCTCAAATACACAACCTAACCCTGCACCTAATGGAGCTGGAGAAAGAACAGCAAAGAAAGCCTAAACCCAGCGGGAGAAGAGAAATAATAAAGATCAGAGCAGAAATCAATGAAATAGAAACCAAACAAACAGTAGAACAAATCAACGAAACTAGGAGCTGGTTCTTTGAAAGAATTAATAAGCTTGGTAAGCCCCTGGCCAGACTTATCCAAAAGAAAAGAGAAAGGACCCAAATAAATAAAATCATGAATGAAAGAGGAGAGATCACAACCAACACCAAAGAAATACAAACAATTATAAGAACATATGAGCAACTGTATGCCAGCAAATTCGACAATCTGGAAGAAATGGTTGCATTCCTAGAGACGTATAAACTACTAAAACGGAACCAGAAGAAATAGAAAACCTAAACAGACCCATATCCAGTAAGGAGTTTGAAGCAGTCATCAAAAATCTCCCAACAGACAAGAGCCCAGGGCCAGAATCTTCCCAGGGGAATTCTACCAAACATTTAAAGAAGATTTAATTCCTATTCTCCTGAAACTGTTCCAAAAAATAGAAATGGAAGAAAAACTTCCAAACTCATTTTATGGGACCAGCATTACCTTGATCCCCAAACCAGACAAAGACCCCATCAAAAAAGAGAATTGTAGACCAATATCCTTGATGAACACAGATGCGAAAATTCTCACAAAATACTAGCCAGTAGGATCCAACAGTACATTAAAAGGATTATTCACCCCGACCAAGTGGGATTTATTGCAGGGCTGCAAGGTTGGTTCAACATCTGTAAATCAATCAGTGTGATATAATACATTAATAAAAGAGAGAACAAGAACCATATGATACTCTCAATAGATGCTGAAAAAGCATTTGACAAAGTACAGCATCCATTCCTGATCAAAACTCTTTAAAGTGTAGGAATAGAGGGTACATACCTCAATATCATCAAAGCCATCTATGAAAAACCCACAGCGAATATCATTCTCAATGGAGAAAAACTGAGAGTTTTTCCGCTAAGGTCAGGAACACAGCAAGGATGTCCATTACCATCACTGCTATTCAGCATAGTACCAGAAGTTCAAGCCTCAGCAGTCAGACAACAAAAAGATATTAAAGGTATCCAAATCAGCAGAGAAGAAGTCAAACTATCACTCTTTGCAGATGAAGTGATACTATGTGTGGAAAACCCAAAAGCCTCCACTCCAATTCTGCTAGAACTTGTACAGGAATTCAGTTAAGTGTCTGGATATAAAATCAATGCACAGGGGGAGACAAGATGGTGGGGAAGTAGGAGGAGGCGCCTTTTCAACCTGTACCCTAAAGTGAGCTGATTACCTACCAAAGAACTCCGATCACCCATGAAATCAGCCTGAGATCAGAATTATACATGTCTGGATCTCTACGGGGGGCAGAAGACGCCAGTGGGCAGGTAAAGTGGAGTGGGAACGTCGGACTGATATCAGAAGATAAACAAAAGGGGGAGGGAGCCACCAGAGGCGACCGGTTGGAAAATAATACCACAATACGAGAGTGCCCTGCATCTGGGGACCAGCATTAACTTGGAGTCTGGTTGAAAGCACTCAAAAGAGCAAAGGATCGCGGGAGAAATTGTGGGAATCGGGGCGGGTAGGGACAGGGGCTTAAGTCCCCAGACCCAGGACAGCCTCCCCTGGCGCTGAGCCAGAGAGAGTGCAGTGGAGAAACCTGGTCTTTGTCCCTGAGCCGCCAGTGCGCCCGAGAACGGGTGGAGTCCGGCTCCCGTGAGGGGCTGGGAGCCACACCAGACGGCAAAATGCGCACCTTGCTGGAGATGCGTGCGTGCCTCACCCTCCCCTGAGAGAGGTGCACGAACGCCCAGCCTGGTGTTCTCAGACCCACGCCGCGATAGAGCCGATAGAGCCGGAGACGCCGCGCCCCAAACCCTCCCCTGGGAGAGGTGCGCTCAAGCCCGGCGCTCTTAGCCCCGGCCAGCGGGAAAATCTCAGTGTGCGATCACTGCTTGGAACCTCTCTGGCGGTCTGGAGCTGCCCAGACAGCCACTGCTGCCTTGGTTTTGCGTACAAGCAGGAGATCCTGCGTCCCCAGGGACCGCGACTCAGAACCTGCTCTGCCAGCGGCCCAGCAGCTGTAGCACCTGCAGGGGAGCAGACTGAGGCTTCTCTCTGAGAGGGAGGTTGGGGTGCAGTTTTCTTTCCTCTAAACCTCCAAAAACCATCAAAAGCTGTCAAAGCGAGAGAAAAGAAGTGAACAAACATTAAAACCTCCAGAGAACAAAAGCCTGAAAAAACTGTTTTTCTCAGAGCCCACCCTCTTGAGGGGGGCGGGAGGACTTAACTCAGGGAACATCACTGACTGAAAAACCACGTGGCAGCCCCCTCCCCCAGAAAACAAATCAGGAAAGAAAAAAAAAAAAAAGACTACAAGAGAACAACCACCACTACTTCATAGATACAACATTTATTTTTAATTCATTCCCACTATTCTGGCTCATTTTTTCTCTTTTTTTATATAGATAATTTTTTAACCTATTTACCATCACAGTGAGATGTCCAGTACATCAAATTCCATAATAAACTTCTAACCTGAATTTTTTGATACATACACATGTGTTTTTCTTTTGCTTTCCTATTTTTTTAATTCTTTAAAAAATTTTAGTTTAGTTTAGTCCAGTTTATTCCTTTTTTATTTTATTTTCTAATATTCATATAGAGTTAAACTTCAAGGTAACCCCCTTTCTCCAATCAATGCTACCCCTATAGGTGAACCAATTTTTAATCCCCCTTTTTCTTAGGAAAGTTGAGTCCTTTAACAAAGATATCAAGACACATCCAGGAAGAATCAAAATAACCTTCCTCGCCCACACTGAGAATCTATAACCATGCTCCCATCTTTTTCTTCTGCCCATCTTTTTCTTCTGCCAGTGTCTCTGTGTATTTATGTTTGTCCTGATAGTATATAAATCTTATATTTGGGGTTCTTCTTGACGAGGCTCCTCCTTTTTTTGCTTATATATATATTCTCTCGTCATATACTTTTATCAGTCTTTTTGTTTGTCTGTTTTTGTTTGTATACGTCATAAATCTTACCCTGGGGCCCATTTGGGCTGAACCTTCTCTTTTATCTTCCCTTTTTTTCCTGTCTCTCTCTCTCTCTTTCTCTCTTTTCTTTTTCTTTTCTTTTTTCTCTCGTTTGGGTGGGGAATCCTGAGTGCTCAGAAGCGTTCCAGGGTGCACCTTGACGGCACCACAGTCGATACATCTAGCTACATCTGTCCAGTCATCTCTCACCAAAATGACTAGGAGGAGGAATCCCCAACAGAAGAAAAATACAGAGGATGGGCCTTCTGCAACAGAGCTAACGGCTATCAACATAGACAATATGTCGGAAAGAGAATTCAGGCTAACAATTATCCAGGCAATAGCTAGGTTGGAGAAAGCCATGGATGACCAAACGGAATTGATTAGGGCAGAATTGAAAGCGACCAGGGATGATGTTCATAATGTTAGGGCAGAGCTGAAGGCCACCAGGGATGAGGTTCACAATGCTCTCAATGAGTTCCAATCCAATCTAAATTCTCTAAAAGCTAGGGTAACTGAGACAGAAGATAGAATTAGTGATCTGGAGAACAAACAGATAGAGAGAAAGGATCAGGAGGAAGCCTGGAACAAACAGCTTAGAAGCCACGAAAACAGAATCAGGGAAATAAATGATGCCATGAAACGTTCCAACGTCAGAATTATTGGAATCCCTGAAGGGGAGGAGAAAGAAAGAAGTCTAGAAGATATAGTGGAACAAGTTCTTCATGAAAATTTTCCCAATCTTGCGAATGGAACAAGTATTCATGTACGAGAGGCAGAACGGTCTCCCCCCAAGATTATAAATTCCAAAAAAACATCCAGGCACCTCATAGTAAAATTGAGGAATCATAATTGTAGATACAATCTCTTGAAAGCCACTAGGACAAAGAAGCTCCTTACGTACAGAGGAAAGCCCATCAGAGTAACGTCAGACCTGTCCACAGAGACCTGGCAAGCCAGAAAGGGCTGGCAAGATATATTCAGGGCACTAAATGAGAAGAACATGCAGCCAAGAATACTTTATCCAGCAAGACTGACATTCAAAATGGATGGAGAGATAAAGAGTTTCCAAGACCGGCAAGGCTTAAAAAACTATGCAACCACCAAGCCGACACTGCAGGAAATATTAAGGGGGGTTCTATAAAAGAGGAAAAATCCTAAGAATAGCATTGAACAGAACTATAGAGACAATTGACAGAAAGAAAGACTTCAAAGATAACACAATGTCAATAAAAACGTATCTCACAATAATCACTCTCAATGTGAATGGCCTAAATGCACCCATAAAACGACACAGGGTTGCAGATTGGATAAAACGACAGGACCCATCCATATGTTGTCTACAAGAGACCCATTTTGAACCTAAAGATACACCCAGACTGAAAGTGAAGGGTTGGAGAAGCATCTTTCATGGCAATGGGCCTCAAAAGAAGGCCGGGGTAGCGATTCTCATATCAGATAAATTAGATTTTAAACTAAAGACGGTAGTCAGAGATACAGAAGGACACTACATCATTCTTAAAGGGACTATCCACCAAGATGATCTAACAATTGTAAATATCTATGCCCCCAATATGGGAGCAGCCAATTACATAAGAAAACTATTAATCAAGATAAAGAGTCATATTGATATGAATACATTAATAGTAGGAGATCTTAACACGCCTCTCTCAGAAATAGACAGATCATCGAAGCAGAAAATCAATAAAGAAATAAGAGCATTGAATGACACATTGGACCAGATGGACCTCATAGATATATACAGAACATTCCACCCTAAAACAACAGAATACTCATTCTTCTCAAGTGCACATGGAACCTTCTCCAGAATAGACCACATACTGGGTCACAAATCAGGGCTCAACCGATACAAAAAGACTGAGATTATTCCCTGCATATTCTCAGATCACAATGCTTTGAAACTGGAGCTCAATCACAAGGAAAAGTTCAGAAGGAACTCAAACACCGGGAAGCTAAAGACCACCTTGCTTAAGAATGCTTGGATCAACCAGGAGAGCAAAGAAGAACTTAAACAATTTATGGAAACCAATGAGAATGAAGACACTTTACTCCAAAACTTATGGGATACAGCAAAGGCGGTCCTAAGGGGGAAATTCATAGCCATCCAAGCCTCCCTCAAAAAAATTGAAAAATCCAGAATACACCAGCTGTCTCTACACCTTAAAGAACTAGAGAATCAACAACAAATCAAACCAACTCCACACATAAGAAGGGAAATAATCAAGATTAGAGCAGAGATCAACAAGGTAGAAACCAGAGATACAGTAGAACGTATCAACGAAACTAGAAGCTGGTTTTTTGAAAGAATCAATAAGATCGATAAACCATTGGCCACACTAATCCAAAAGAAAAGAGAGAAAGCCCAAATTAATAAAATTATGAATGAAAAGGGAGAGATCACAACTAACACCAAGGAAGTAGAAACAATCATCAGAAGTTATTATCAACAGTTATAAGCCAATAAGCTAAGCAACCTAGATGAAATGGATGCATTCCTGGAAAACTATAAACTCCCAAAATTGAACCAGGAAGAAATTGACAACCTGAATAGACCGATATCTAGTAACGAGATTGAAGCAGTGATCAAAAACCTCCCAAAAAACAAGAGCCCAGGACCTGACGGATTCCCTGGGGAATTCTATCAAACTTTCAAAGAAGAAATAATACCTATTCTCCTGAAGCTGTTTCAAAAAATTGAAGCAGAAGGAAAACTTCCAGACTCTTTTTATGAAGCCAGCATTACCCTGATCCCCAAACCAGGCAAAGATCCTACCAATAAGGAGAATTTCAGACCAATATCACTCATGAATATGGATGCTAAGATTCTCAACAAGATCCTAGCAAACAGGATCCAACAGCACATTAAAAAGATTATCCACCATGACCAGGTGGGATTCATCCCTGGGTTACAAGGATGGTTCAACATTCGCAAATCAATCAATGTGATAGAACAAATCAATAAGAGAAGAGAGAAGAACCACATGATCCTCTCAATTGATGCAGAAAAAGCTTTTGACAAAATCCAGCATCCGTTCCTGATTAAAACGCTTCAAAGTATAGGGATAGAGGGAACATTCCTGAACTTCATCAAATCTATCTATGAAAAACCCACAGCAAATATCATCCTCAATGGGAAAAAGCTTGCAGCCTTCCCGTTGAGATCAGGAACACGACAAGGATGCCCACTCTCACCACTCTTGTTCAACATAGTATTAGAAGTCCTAGCAACAGCAATCAGACAACAAAGAGAAATAAAAGGTATCCAAATTGGCGAGGAAGAAGTCAAACTCTCTCTCTTCGCAGATGACATGATTCTTTATATGGAAAACCCGAAAGACTCCACCCCCAAACTACTAGAACTCATACAGCAATTCAGTAATGTAGCAGGATACAAAGTCAATGTCCAGAAATCAGTGGCTTTCTTATCCACTAACAATGAAAATAGAGAAAGGGAAATTAGAGAATCGATTCCATTTACTATAGCACCAAGAACCATAAGATACCTCGGAATAAACCTAACCAAAGAGGTTAAAGATCTGTACTCGAGGAACTACAGAACACTCCTAAAAGAAATTGAAGAAGACACAAAAAGATGGAAGACCATTCCATGCTCTTGGATCGGAAGAATAAACATCGTTAAAATGTCTATACTGCCCAGAGCAATCTATACTTTTAATGCCATTCCGATCAAAATTCCACCAGTATTTTTCAAAGAGCTGGAGCAAATAATCCTAAAATTTGTATGGAATCAGAAGAGACCCCAAATTGCTAAGGAAATGTTGAAAAACAAAAATAAAACTGGTGGCATCACGTTACCTGATTTCAAGCTTTACTACAAAGCTGTGATCACCAAGACAGCATGGTACTGGCATAAAAACAGACACGTGGACCAGTGGAACAGAGTAGAGAGCCCAGATATGGGCCCTCAACTCTATGGTCAAATAATCTTCGACAAAACAGGAAAAAATATCCAGTGGAAAAAAGACAGTCTCTTCAATAAATGGTGCTGGGAAAACTGGACAGCTATATGTAGAAGAATGAAACTTGACCATTCTCTTACACCGTACACAAAGATAAACTCGAAATGGATAAAAGACCTCAACGTGAGACAGGAATCCATCAGAATCCTCGAGGAGAACATAGGCAGTAACCTCTTTGATATCAGCCACAGCAACTTCTTTCAAGATATGTCTCCAAAGGCGAAGGAAACAAAGGCAAAGATGAACTTTTGGTATTTCATCAAGATCAAAAGCTTCTGCACAGCAAAAGAAACAGTCAACAAAACAAAGCGGCAACCCACAGAATGGGAGAAGATATTCGCAAATGACAGTACAGACAAAAGGTTGATATCCAGGATCTATAAAGAACTCCTCAAACTCAACACACACAAAACAGATAATCATATTAAAAAATGGGCAGAAGATATGAACAGACACTTCTCCAATGAAGACATACAAATGGCTACCAGACACATGAAAAAATGTTCATCATCACTAGCCATCAGGGAGATTCAAATCAAAACCACATTGAGATACCACCTTACACCAGTTAGAATGGCCAAAATTAGCAAGACAGGAAGCAACGTGTGTTGGAGAGGATGTGGAGAAAGGGGAACCCTCTTCCACTGTTGGTGGGAATGCAAACTGGTGCAGCCACTTTGGAGAACAGTGTGGAGATTCCTCAGGAAATTAAAAATACAGCTTCCCTATGACCCTGCAATTGCACTGCTGGGTATTTACCCCAAAGATACAGATGTAGTGAAAAGAAGGTCCATCTGTACCCCAATGTTTATAGCAGCAATGGCCACGGTCGCCAAACTGTGGAAAGAACCAAGGTGCCCTTCAACGGATGAATGGATAAGGAAGATGTGGTCCATATACACTATGGAGTATTATGCCTCCATCAGAAAGGACGAATACCCAACTTTTGTAGCAACATGGACAGGACTGGAAGAGATTATGCTGAGTGAAATAAGTCAAACAGAGAGAGTCAAGTATCATATGGTTTCACTTATTTGTGGAGCATAACAAATAATATAGAGGACAAAGGTAGATGGAGAGGAGAAGGGAGTTGAGGGAAATTGGAAGGGGAGGTGAACCATGAGACTATGGACTCTGAAAAACAACCTGAGGGTTTTGAAGGGGCGGGGGGTGGGAGGATGGGGGAACCAGGTGGTGGGTATTCGGGAGGGCACAGATTGCATGGAGCACTGGGTGTGGTGAAAAACAATGAATACTGTTACGCTGAAAATAAAAAAATTTAATTAAAAAAAATCAATGCACAGAAATCAGTTACATTTATATACACCAACAACAAGACAGAAGAAAGAGAAATTAAGGAGTCAATCCCATTTATAATTGTACCCAAAACTGTAAGATACCTAGGAATAAACCTAACCAAAGATGCAAAGAATCTGTACTCAGAAAATTATAAAGTACTCATAAGAGAAATTGAGGAAGACACTAAGAAATGGAAAAATGTTTCATGCTCATGGATTGGAAGAAAAAATATTGTGAAAATGTCTATGCTACCTAAGGCAATCTACATGTTTAATGCAATCACTATCAAAATACCATCAATTTTTTTTTCAAATAAATAGAACAAATAATCCTAAAATTTATATGGAACCAAAAAAGACCTAGAATAGCTAGAGGAATGTTGAAAAAGAAAATCGAAGTTGGAGGCATCACAATTCCAGACTTCAAGCTTTATTACAAAGCTGTCATCATCAAGACAATATGGTACTGACACAAAAGCAGACACATAGATCAATGGGCCAGAATACAGAGCCCTGAAATAGACCCTCAACTCTATGGTCAACTAATCTTCAACAAAGCAGGAAAGAATGTCCAATGGAAAAAAGACAGTCTCTTCAACAAATGGTGTTGGGAAAATTGGACAGCCACATGCAGAAAAATGAAACTGTACCATTTCTTTATACCACACACAAAAATAGACTCAAAATGGATGAAGGACCTCAATGTGAGAAAGGAATCCATCAAAATCCTTGAGGAAAACACGGGCAGCAACCTCTTCGACTTCAGCCGCAGCAACTTCTTCCTAGAAACATCGCCAAAGGCAACAGAAGCAGGGGCAAAAATGAACTATTGGGACTTCATCCAGATCAGAAGCTTTTGCACAACAAAGGAAACAGTCAACAAAACCAAAAGACAACTGACAGAATGGGAGAAGATATTTGCAAACGACATATCAGATAAAGGGCTAGTATCCAAAATCTATAAAGAACTTATAAAACTCAGCACCCAAAGAACATATAATCCAATCAAGAAATGGGCGGAAGTCATGAACAGAAATTTCTGCAAAGAAGATATCCAGATGGCCAACAGACACATGAAAAAGTGCTCCACATCACTCAGCATCAGGGAAATACAAATCAAAACCACAATGAGATACTGCCTCACACCAGTCAGAGTGGCTAAAATTAACAAGTCAGATAATGACAGATGCTGGCAAGGATGTGGAGAAAGGGGAACACTCCTACACTGTTGGTGGGAATGCAAGCTGGAAACCACTCTGGAAAATAGCATGGAGGTTCCTCAAAAAGTTAAAAATAGAGCTACTCTATGACCCAGCAATCGTAGTACTGGGTATCTACCTTAAAGATACAAATGTAGTGATCCGAAGGGGCACGTGCACCTGAATGTTTATAGCAGCAATGTCCACAATAGCCAAACCATGGAAAGAACCTAGATGTCCTTCAACAGATGAATGGATAAAGAAGATGTGGTATATATATAATGGATTACTACGCAGCCATCAAAGGAAATGAAATCTTGCTATTTGCAATGACGTGGATGGAACTCGAGGGTATTATGCTGAGTGAAATAAGTCAATCAGAGAAAGACAATTATCATATGATCTCCCTGATATGAAGAATTTGAGAGGCAATGTGGGGAGTTTGGGGTGTAAGGAAGGAAAAAATGAAACAAGATGGGATTAAGAGGGAGACAAACCGTAAGAGACGCTTAATCACACAAAACAAACTGAGGGTTGCTGGGGGGAGGGGGTTAGGGATAGGGTGGAGGGGTTATGGACATTGGGGGATGGTATGTGCTATGGTGAGTGCTGTGAAGTGTGTAAACCTGGCAATTCACAGACCTGTACTCCTGGGGCTAATAATACATTATATGTTAATAAAAAATTAAAAATTAAAAAAAAAATAAAAATTTCAAAATAAAAAAAAAGATTGGTTTTGCAAAGCCTATATGCCAGACTCAAACTAACACAAATTTTGTCCTCAAACCTAAAAAAATAGATTTGAGTTTCATGTTACTCATTTTTAACACTACCATTCCAGCCACACACATTGATCTCTCAAGTAGTATTGTTACTTATTCTAGTCAAATGTAGCATATGGTTGAAAAATATTGAAAATATTCCCTTAAAATATTAAAGTGAAGAAAGTTATGAAAAAAACACTTAAATCTATGAATTACTTTTTGACACATTCTCTGAGAACAAAAGAAACCATTGCTTTATCAGTTGAAGGGAAATGTGTTAGTCACAAATAATATGCCTGTCTTCATATAAAAATATTTTTCTATTAAAAACAAATTACAGCTTTAGATGTGTTTCACAAGGATATCTTGGAAAAATTGATTGTGAAGGCATGAGTCCAACAAAATATTCTATTTTAAAAGTTCTTTGAAAAGAGGAATTATTTTCTGTCATCTCTCCATATCACATTCTTAATATTGGCTAATCAACAAGGACATACAGTATTTTACAAAAGGAAATGTACACTGCTTGTAATATTGTAATAGTGATTTGTTACTAAAAGACTGCAAATCAATATATTTAAATAATAAAATAAATATTTCTAATTCTCTAAGAAAATAAAAATAAAAAAATAAAGTCTATTTTGTCTAGTATGGGTATTGCTACTCCAATTTCCATGGTAAATGTTTTCCCATTCCTTCATTTTCAGTTTGTATGTGTCTTTAGGTGTGAAGTGAGTCTCTTGTAGGCAGCGTATAGATGGGCCTTGCTTTTTTTATCCATTCAGTTATTCTGTGTTTTTTGCTGGAGCATTTAGTCTGTTTACATTCAAAGTAATTATTGATAGGTATGTCTATTGCCATTTGTTACTTATTTTACAGTTGTTTCTGTATTTCTTTTCCATTCCTTTTTTCTCTTGTTCTCTTCCCTTGTGGTTTGTTGGCTTTCTTTAGTGATATGCTTGAATTTTTCCACTTTATTTTTATGATCTGTTAGTTTTTTTGATTTGTGGTTACCATTAAGTTCATGCATATAACATCTTATGCATCCAGCAGTCTATATTAAGTTGATGATTGCTTAAGTTTAAACCCATTTTAAAAACATTAAATTTTTACTCCCCCCATGTTTTATGTATATGAAGTTATTCTTTACATACTTTTGTGAATCACTTTGAGTGATTTTTACAAATATAATTTATTTTACTGCTTTTGTGCTTTAACCTGTGTACTGCTTTTATAAGTGATTAATCTACTACTTTTGTTATGTTTATATATAGTTTTGAAATTTTTTTTCTTTCCTAGTTTTCTTGCCCCTGACTGTGGCCTTTTCTTTCACTCAAAGAATTTCCTTTAATGTTTCTTGTAAAGCTGGTTTGTAGTGATATTTTCTTTTAACTTCTTTTTGTCTGGGAAACTCTATCTTTCTATTCTGAATGATAGCCTTTCTGGATACAGTATTCTTGGTTGCAGGTGTTTTCCTTTCAGCACTTTGAATATATCATTTTACACACTTCTTTCCTGCTGAAAGCTCAGCTGATAGTCTTATGGGGTTTCCCTTGTATTTAACTGTTTTCTTTTCCCTTTCTGCTTTTGAAATACTCTCTTTTTCACTACTTTTTGCCATTTTAGTAATTGTGTTTTGATGTGAACCTCCTTGGGTTGATTTTGTTGGGGGTCCCCTGTGCCTCCTACATCTGGATTTCTGTTTTCTTCCCCAAGCTTGGGAAATTTTTAGGTATTATCTCTTCAAATAAATTTTCTGCCCCCATTTTCTCTCTTTTCTCTTGGGATCCCTATAATGCAAATGTTACTACTTGATGGTGTTGCTGAGTTCCCTTAACCTGTTCCCTTAACCTATTCTGAACTTTTATTTATTTTTCCTGTTCAGCTTGGGTTTTTCCATTACTCTGTCTTCCAACCTCCTGATTCATTCTTCTCATTCTTTTATTCTACTATTTATTCCCTCCAATATATTTTGAATTTCATTTATTGAGTTTTTCATTTCTAATTGATTCTTTTTTATATTTTCTCTTTGTTGAAGGTCTCGCTGAGATCCTCCACTCTTTTCTCAAGTCCTGTAAATATCTTTATGACAATTACTTTGAATTCTCTGTCAGACATGTTGCTTGTCTCTATTTCATTTAGCTCTTTTTCTGTGATTTTGTCCTGTTCTTTCACTTAGGACATATTCCTCTTTTGTCTAACTCTCTTTTTTCTATGTATTAGGAAAGTCCACTGTGTCTCCTGATCTTGAAAGTAATGCCTTATGAAGAAGAGGTCCTGTGGTACCCTGCAGTACAGTGTCTCCTGTCCATTAGAACCATGCTGTTCAAGGGTGTCTCTCATGTGTGTTTTGTGCATCCTACAGTTGTGGTTGAGTAACTTTTGCCTTCAGTACAGTCTGTTGCAGTAGTCCTTTTTGTCTGTGGGCATTGTTTGGTCCCTTTGATATTAAAGAGCCAGTCTGGGGCCACCTTTAGCTTGTTGTTGGGTCAGACCACATACCTGCCCTTGGCCTCTTTGCTATAACTGTAGTTATACCAAACTGCAGGAAGCTTTCCCTACATTGTCCTCTGAGAGTCTTTTGTTGGTGGGTACAGCCTGCAGTCGGGCCAGATGTCTGCCTCTGGTGTCTTTTGGGTTTACAGTGACTCTAATATTTAGGGATCTATCTTTGTGATGCCCCCCCCCATAAGGTTTTTGTCAGCGAGCAGGGTCAGCAGTCATCTCAGATGTCCATCCCCAGCCCACTGCTGGGGCTGCAGTTACATTAGTGTGTATGGTTATCTTCCCCTCTCCCCAAAGCAAGAGTCACTTTGGAGTGATTCTGTCCACTATCTGGACTTCTTGCACTATCAGGTGCCACTTTACATGGACTCTTCCTGAGTGGGTTGGGTTGGGTGGGATGGGTCTGCAGGAGAACAGGGGAGTAGGGTGCATGGTGTCAGCATGCTAGGTGGTAAGTGTTTGCTCTGGTTCCCACAGGTGTCTGAGTGTCTAGGCTGGGGTGGGGCAGGGTAAAGAAATGACACCCATCAGCTCTTTTATTCTTAAAGAAGTGTCCTAAAGTTTTCTGCCCCTCCATTGCAGTTTCTGAGATTAGGAAATTAACCTCCTTCCCACTTATCCCAGGTGCTTTTTAAATTGCTGCTTCTATGTTGTATCTTGGAGAGGTTGTTAGTTATGCTGTCTTTTTAAGGGCAGGGACTATTTTCTGCAGCCTGCTGGCTCTCCTAGAGTCAAGCCCACTGATTTTTTAAAATTCTGGGTGTTAAGCCCCACTGACTATAAAGACTTTCAAAGTTAATGCCCTCTGGTTTTTCAAAGCTGAATGTTATGGGGACTTGTCTTCCTAGTACAGGTCCCTCATGTCTGGGATGCCTGATGCTGGGTCTGTTCCTCTCCATTTTCCATGCTTGTGGTGATTCTCCTTTTTGTGGTTAGTCTCACAAGTTAATTTGGTTACCCTCCATCTCCCTGCCCTTACTATTGTTCTTTTGGTGTGGCTTCCTCTCTATGATTAACCATAGAGAGTCTATTCTGTTCAGTCTTTAGTTCATTTTCTGGGTTAGTTACAGTGATGTAGATATTGCCTAGGTGTTTCCATGGGATGAGGTGAACTTGGCATCCTCCTATTCCGTCATCTTCTCACGCTCCTGTCTGTTATGATTTCAATCTTTTAATCGAGACTTGTTTTGTAGCCTCATATGATCAGTCCTGGAGAATGTTCATGTGTACTTCAAAAGAATGTGTATTCTGCTGGTTTTTAAAGAAGATTCTGTATTATGTATCTGTTAATATACCTGGTCTAATGTGTTGTTCAGAGCCACTGTTTCTTTATTGATTTTCTGTCTGGATGATCTATTCATTGATGTAAATGTGGTATTAAAGTCTGCTATTATTGTATTACTGCCAATTTCTCTCACTATGTCTGTTAACACTTTATATATTTAGGTGCTTCTATGTTGTGCAGAGGCAATTGTTATATTGATCTTGGTGGATCGATCCCTTTATTATTATATAATGTCCTTCTTTGTTTTCTTTCCAGTCTCTGTTTTAAAACATGTTTTGTCTTATATGAGTATTGTTACACCAGTTTTTTTCCTCTATTTCTGCTTGCATTGAATATTTTTTTATTATAGTATTTAGTCTCTTTACATTTAAAGTAATTATTTCTAGGTATGTATTTATTGTCATTTTGTTAATTGTTTTCTGGTTGTTTTTATAGTTCTTTTCTGTTTTCTTCTCTTGTTCTCTCCCCGTGATTGATGACTTTATCTTAGTGTTATGCATGGATTCCTTTTTCTTTACTTTTTATGTACCTATTATAGATTTTTGGTTCTGGTTACCATAAGGTTCGTTTATAACATTCTATATATATAGCACTCCATTTTAAGTCCATGGTCACTTAAGTTTGAGGACATTGTAAAAGCACTGTATTTTTACTTCCCCCATGTTTTATGTATTTGATGTCATGTTTTCCATCTCTTCATTTTGTGAATACTAAACTTATTGTAGGTAGAGTTGATTTTACTACTTTTGTCTTTTAACCTTCATACTAGTTTCACAAGTGACTGATCTGCTACCTTCACTATGTTTGCTTTTACCAGTGAAATGTTTTCTTTCATAATTTTCTTACTTCTAGATATGTCCTATTCTTTTCCACTTAAAAAAGTCCCTTTGACATTTCTTGTAAGGCCTAATTCATAGTGATGAACTCCTTTAAATTTTGTTTGTTTAAGAAACTATTTATCTCTCTTTCAATTCTGAATGATAACCTTTCTGGGTAGAGTATTCTTGGAATTAGTTTTTTTTTTTTTTTCTTCTGACAGTTTGAATATATCATGCTACTGTGTTCTGGTCTGCAAAGTTTTGCTGAAAATTAAGCCAATAGTCCTATGGGTGTTCCCTTCTGCATAAATATTTGCTTTTATCTTGCTGCTTTTAAGATTCTCTATTTGTAATTTTTGACATTTTAATTAGTATGTGTCTTGGTGTGGGCTTCTTTGGATTCATCTTATTTGGGGCTTTCTATGCTTCCTGGATCTGAATGTCTTTTTTCTTCCTTAGGTTAGGGAAGTTTTCAGGACTTCTTTCTTCAAAGAAGTTTTCTGCCCCTTTCTCTATCTTTTTTTCCTTCTGAGAACTCTATAATGCAAATATTAGTATTCTTGTTGTTCCAGAGGTCCCTTAGCCTATCTTCACTTTTAGAAATTCTGTTTTCTTTTTGCTGTCCAGCTTGATTTCCATTACTCTGTCTTCCAAGTCATTGATCTGTTCTTCTGCATCTTTTAATCTGTTGTTGATTTTCTCTAGTGTATTTTTCATTTCAGTTACTGTGTTTTTCAGCTCTGATTGGTTCTTTTTTATATTTTCTATCTCTTTGCTGAAGATCTCACTGTATTCATCCACTCTTTTTCCAAGTTCATTTAGTGTCTTTATAACCGTTATTTCAAACTCTTTGTCAAGTAGATTGCTTATCTCCATTTTGTTTGGTTCTTTTTCTGAAGTTTTGTCTTATTTTATTTGGCATATTTCCTCTGTCTCCTCATTTTGTGTGACTCTTCTATATTTGTTTCTATATATTAGGTAGGTTCAGCTACATCTCCTGATTTTGAAGGTAGTGACCTAATGTAGAGGATATTCTGTGGGGCCTAGAGGTACAATCTCCCTGATCACCAGAACCAGGAAATTCAGGGATATGCCCTGTGTAGGCTGTATGTACCCTCCTGTTGTGACTGGCTATTACTGTTTTGGGTGTGCTGGTGATTGGCTGGCCCTAGCCCAGCTGGCTGTAATGCCCACTGTCTAATGGCACACTGGTGGGTAGAGCTACTCACCAGCTTGACTGGCTGAGAGTTCGAGCTACACCAAATACTATAATTAAAGAACAAAAATTTCAAATTGGATAAGAAATTAGAAATCCACATCAGTGTCAATTAAGTCTTTTTTCTTTTCTGAAATACAAATTATGCATATTTCCTTTAAGTGTTGTAAAATGTTCAGTGTTAGTGTTCTCTATCATTGTAATTGATTGCAAAGATACATCCAGTTAATGAAATGAGATTTTGCATTTTTTATCTTTGAAAATGTCTTTTCACACAGACAGGTCCTCCTAATACTGATATCAGTCTGTTAGCATGTTATTTTAATTGAGTGTATGTGTCCAGTTGGAAGACATTTATAGAATTCTATTAGATTAGAACTTTGATATTTGCCTTTTAGCCTGCATTACATTATAGACTTTTTTAAAGCAGGTATTAACCGACAAATTTATTTTCTTTTGTTTTTGTTTTAAATCATCAACAGATATAAAATCATAAGCAACAATATTACCCTAGTAATCTTAATTAAGATTCTATGACCCAAAGTTGTGAATTCACAGATATTCAACTAATAGTCACATAAAGCCATGACATTAAGGGGCAAACCAAAACAAAACAATATAACAAGAACAAAATCTAAAGCATTCACAGATAACATTTGTCAGTCATTTCTACTTATTTCTTTGTATGGTAAGCAAATTAATGAAAGAATTGAGGGTAGTGACCATCTTCTCTTTCACTCTCTATTTTTCATTTCAGTCCTCTAAGAGCCATGCTTTACTCAAAGACATCAAAAAGTAGATGAGGTTAGACTTCATCACTGACGATGATCTCATCTTGCTAATATTGATTACCTCTCCTGTTGGTAGTAATTCTGTGAATTGGTTCCAAAGAGTAATTCAAATTTGTCCTCAAATTATTAACTCCAGATAGGTGGAGAAAAAGCTGGCCTTGGTCTTCTCATTCTGCTTGAAGTTCAGTAGGAACAGGAAAAACTAGATTAGCTTTTTTACTTACCCAACAGGCTTTTCTTTTGTGCTGAGTTAGAGGTGGCTCAGAGAATCCATTACATTATAGATTAATCACATTCAATTGAAGGTTAGATAGAAGCTCTTCAGTTGCTTCCATTAAAACTCAGTCAAGTAAATTTTTCATTTTTACTCAGTGAATGTTGAAATACGAAAGATCTAACAAACACTGCTGGAATTATAATTTGAAGTTGGCAATATATCTGCTGCAAATTTAGAGGAAAATGAAGATCTCACTTCTTTTTTTAACTTTGCTAGCATAGGAAATGTATAAAGCATTTCAGGTGTAACTAAGAATTTTTGTTCTCTAATAACTTACATTGTCATTTATCTAGGTGGCCAATTATTACCGAGAGCACTTGTTAAGTGGTCTCTTGCATTCAATGTAATACAGGGCTCCTGGGTGGTGCAGCTGATAAAGCATCCTCTTGATCTCAGCTTAGGTCATGATCTCAAGATTGTGAGAGTGACCCCAGCCTGAGGTTCCATGTTGAGCATGGAGTCTGCTTGAAATTCTCTCTCCTCACCCTGTCCCTCCCACTCATGCTCATGGGCTCTCTCTCTCTCTAAAATAAGTAGATCTTTTTTAAAAAAAAATGTATCTTTAAATCTAATAATACTATTCTAGGGTACCTGGGTGGCTCAGTTAGTTAAGTGTCTGTTTTCTGCTTGAGTCATAATCCCAGGGTCCTGGTTTCGAGCCCTGTGTTGGGCTCTCTGCTCAGTGGGGAGCTTACTTCTCCCTCTCCCTCTGCCTACTGCTCCCTCTGCTTGTGTGTACTCTCCCTCTCTCTCATTCTCTTTCTGTCAAATAAATAAATAAAATCTTTAAAAAATATAAAAAATATTCTTACATTAAATTAAATAACTTTTGTATTTAATTACTTTTATTTAGAAAATGATTTACTGAATGACTCTATAAAACATTTATTCTCACACATAATTTGTAATATTTATTTTTCATAGTTCTATACCCCTTTGGAGTATCTCTTCCTTTGTTCTCCTGATTCCAGGACCTTTCTTTTCAGCCCACATTAACTCCTGGTTTGGGACTTCCTATTAAGGAATTTTGAAACCAAAATTGACTACAGAGCATTACTCTTGTTCAAAATACTATGTCACTGATTTTCACAACATTGTCGCCTTTAAATAATATTGTAAGAGAAAATAGTTAATTTAGAAATTGATGAAATGACTCTTCATACATCTTTTATTAGAATTAAAATTCATTTTAGTTTCTTTGGTCCTCAGCTTCCATATTCTTAATATGGGGATTTTGATACCTATTTTAAAGTCCTTATGAGAAATAAGTGGATAGTGTCTGTTATTGTAAGTCTTTACTATATGTAACTTCTGGTATCTTAAATCTTTTATAATTTTTGCATAATATATTCCTTTTGTCTTGGAATATCTCAAAGAATTTGTTGTTCATGTATCATTTCACTTTCATCATGCACTGGGGAAATGTAATTGTACAGTTTTATGAATCACATGTGTATGACTTAAAGTATCCTTTAAATATATGTGTGTGTATATCTAAATATAACATGTTGTGCATATATTTAAGACAGTTCTTCCTCTACTGTTTTATTATATCTATAAATATGTTGCCTTTTCACTAATTAAACATTTTAGTGAGAAAATTAGGGAGGAAAATGAAAAGAATATCAGCCACCATTCCTTGAGGCATATCATTCCCAGACCATAGAGTAAGAACAAAACAGTTTGTGGAACACTGCAGCTTGAAACCAACCATTAGCAAACCAATGACTTTCAAATTTAAAGGGTCACTTTGTGGGAAGAGGGGGACCACTGCATTCTGATGTTTCCAAGGATCTCAGAAGCAACACCCCATGAAGCAATGTTTTCATGGTGGCATCTTGTTAACTCATGAACCACTAAGTTCTGTGCTCAAAAAAATGTGGTTGGAAGTTTAAGCAGAAAACTGTAAATGAATAGCTTTGTGTTTTAAAACCATATATTTAACCAAATGAAGTTGTGACCCCATGATGTTTCTCTTTAGATGCCCACACTTTAAAGAGCAGAAGTTTGGATCACTTTTAGGCATTTCTTACAAGTGTGTAGAGGCTTCTTTCCTCTTATTTTCTGCACCAAATATTATGTTCATAGTGTAGCAAAGTAGTTACCTTTTATACTTGGCACATTTGAATGTGAAGAATGTGGTTATTTTACTAACTCGGGAGTATTCACATGTTTCCACTCTGGAGTTATTCTAGAGAGAAACCACAATTCCAGAAATAAGCAGAACAAACAAAACAAAATAAACTAAGGTGATGATGTCTTTTAGATTGCAGGTAGTGAAGTTACTGGTAAAACAATGTTCAGTTCTGCAAATATATTTTCCCCTGCTTTAAAATGTAAATATAATTAGATATTTCTGCTCACTTTTATTTTGGTACCCTTTGAATGTCAATGGCAGGTCAGAAGGGGATATTAAATGCAGAGACCTAGAGTGCTATAAGACCATTCCTTCCTGTCTCATGCTTTGGCCTCAGGAATGACTCAGTATGTTGGCCTATCCTCTCATTCCTCCTATGGAATCTTGGTGGAAGTAATTTCCTTCATTTTTATTCATTTGTGTTTCTTCCTCTCTCATTTCTTATCCTTTCTGAGCACTAAGACTCTAGAGCTTTTTGCTATTATCATCTTTCTGAAGACTAATAATGAGTGAGTCATTTATTTATTTATTCAGGAAATATCTAAAGATCATCTACTATGAATATGGTCGTAGAGCTCTAGACTATACATTTACCTGCATAAAAAGAAATGAAAGATGCAATTTAGAACTTGCAATCTAATGAGAAAATACTAATAGACACATTTAAAAAGTTATATCATAATGCAAATACATGGGCTAGTTGAGAAAGTGTTGGCCAATGGAAACCATATTGCCCAGCAGAACGAACTTGGGTGCAATCAGTCTGGTAGGTATAGAAACCAAAGTATCTGTAAAGTTAGGTCCATATTTTATAAGGAGCCATATATTTTGAGGATAAGTCTTCTCAGGTAAAAATCTTCTCAAGGTACCTCAAAAAACGGGAGATGTAGGGCAACATAGTAAAACTGAAATGTCAGGCAGCCCCCTCTGCTTTTGACTCAGTCAGCATCTCTCTTTCTATGTGATCTCCCCTGCCTGTCTGTTCTGTTCTCTCTGCAAATAGGCTTCCTCCACAAGATTCTTAGTTTCTCTTTTCCTTAACCTCAGCTTAAATGTACCTTATTTGCCAAGAAACCAATTCCAGTTCTAACAATGGACAGGTGGTTAACATAGACTCATGAATTATAATGATACTAGCCTATGCTTTTGTGTTACTTTTTCCAGAAGCACTCTAGATAAAAGACTAGGGAAGCCAAATAATATATTAGATCTAGGATTGGCTGGAATAGAATGAATGAGATAAACGGAAATAGAAACTAGGATGTTACAAATATGCAAAGAAAGGATATTAGCTAATGGAATCAAAATGTACTAGGAAGCTCAAAAGGATATAAACATTAGGAAAAAGAAAGTCTAAGAATCCACATTGGAGTTTCTGGATCAATTTTCCATTTACATTAACATTTCCTTTAAATTGGCTCACACAAGTTATATTTTCTTGCTGAAAAAAGTTACTACATGTAATAAGTTGATGTGTAAAAAATATTTCCCAGGAAAATCATCTGTATTCAAGGCAGTGGGGTAGAGTGAAAGCCAGGAAGTATTATGATGGCTATTGTAGTGTTTGTGTAGGAGTACGTAGATTTATTTTAAGTTAATGCAGTGTAGGAGGAAGCAATATCCAGTTGGCATGGAGGTAAGGAACGCTGAAGGGACTATTCTCTTTTTTTTCAAATATTTTATTTATTTATTTGACACAGAGAGATGAGAGAGAGAGATCAAAATCACAAGTAGGCAGAGAGAGTTGGGAGGGAGCAGCCTCCCTGCTGAGCAGAGAGCCTGATGCAGGGCTCGATCCCAGGACCCTGAGATCATGACCTGAGCCGAAGGCAGAGTCTTTAACCCACTGAACCACGCAGGTGCCCCTGAAGGGACTATTCTGAGACTGAGGTGCAGTTATCCATATTATCTGGCTATTGGTTTAAGAAGGTGAGCTAAGTAACAAACTAGGTACAGAGGAAGCATACTTCAACATAATATAGGCCATATATGACAAACCACGAATAACATTATACTCAATGAAGAAAAGCCAAAAGCTTTTCTTCTAATGTCAGGAACAAGACAAGGATGCCCACTCTTGCCACTTTTATTCAACAAAGTACTGGAGTCAGACAAGAAAAAGTAAAACCGTTGCTATTTGCAGATGATATAATACTATATATAAAAGCCCTGAAGCCTCTAGCAAATAATTATTTGAATAATAAATGAATTTGGTAAAACTGCAGGATATAAAATTAATATATAGAAATCTGTTATAATCATATATAATAATAATGAACCAGTAGAAAAAGAAATTAAGAAGAAAATTCCATTTATAATAGAATCTAAAAGAATAAAATAGCTTGAAATGAATTTAACCAAGGAGGTGAAAAACCTGTACCCTGAAAACCATAAGACACTGATGAAATAAATTGAACATGACACAAATAAATGGAAAGATATTCTGTGTTCATGGGTTGGAATAATTAATATTGTTAAAATGTCCATACTGCTCAAAGTAATCTACAGATTCAGTGCAATCCCTGTCAAAATATGAATAGCATTTTTCATGGAACTAGAGCAAATAATTGTGAAGTTTGCATGGAACCACAAAAGACCTCAAATAGCCAAACCAGTCCTGAGAAAGAAAAACTAAGCTGGAGGTATCACACTCCCAGATTTCAAACTGTACTGCAAAGCTAGTAATCCAAATGGATGATATCCCATTTTGTGTTGGCACAAAAATAGACACAGATCTCAGTGTAATGGAATAGAGTCCAGAAATGAACCTATATCTCTGTAGTCAATTAACTTACAACAAAGGAGGCAAAAATATACAATGGGGAAAAGACAGTTCTTTTCAATAAATAAAAGTAGGTGTCCAGTTTTGGACAGTACATGCAAAAGAATGAAACAGGACCGCTTTCTTAACACCATACAGAAATGAACACAAAGTGGATTGAAGGCCTACATGTAAGATATGAAACCATTAAGCTCCTTAAAGAAAATAAAGGCAGTAAACTCTTGGATATTGGTCTTAGCGATATGTGTGTGTGTATATATATATATATATATATTTTTTTTTCTTTTGGATCTGTCTCCTCAGACAAGGGTAACAGAAGCAAAAATAAACAATTGGAACTACCTCAAATTAAAAAGCTTTTGCACAGAGAAAGAAACTATCAACAAAATGAAAAGGAACCTACTGAATAGGAGGACACATTTACAAATGATATATATAATTTATATATATATAATTATATATAAATATATATAATTATATATAAAATTATACAAATATATACATTATATATATTTATATATAATTATATATAACATATATAACATAAATTATATGTTATATATATAAATTTATATATATATTATATTTATATATATTTATATATATTTATATATAAATTTATATATTATATATATAATTTTATATATAAATATATATAAAATTATATATATATACATTATATATAAAATTATATAAATATATACATTATATATTTATATATATTATATATAACATATATAACATATATAAATTATATATATCATTTGTAAATGTGTTTATATATATTTATATATATAAAATTATATATATATAAATATATATACATTATATATAAAATTATATAAATATATACATTATATATTTATATATAATTATATATAACATATAACATATATATAAATTATATGTTATATATAAATTTATATATATAATATATATAAATTTATATATATATTATATTTATATATATTTATATATAAATATACATTATATATAAAGTTATATAAATTATATAAATATATACATTATATATAATATATAATATATATAATATAAATTATATAATATATAAATATATACATTATAGATATACATTATATATACATTATATATAGTTGTATATATAATGTATATATACATTATATATACATTATATATAATATATATGTATATATAACTATATATATATTTTTTTTATATATATATCTCAGGACCCTGAGATCATGACCTGAGCTGAAGGCAGAGGCTTAACCCGCTGAGCCACCCAGGCACCCTTAATTTTATATATATATATGATTATATATATATAAAAAATTATATATATATATATAGTAATGGGTTAATATCCAAAATGTATATTTAAAAAAAAAAACTTCTACAGCTGAACACCCAAAAACCCCAAATAATCCAATTTAAAGATGGGCAAAGAAACTGGATGGACCTTTTCTCCAGTGAAGACATACAGATGGCCGTCAGGTACTATAAAGATGCTCAGCATCACTAATCATTAGGAAAATGCAAGTCCAAACCACAATGAGATGTCACCTAATACCTGTCAGAATGGCTGGTATCAAAAGACAAATAATAGGTGTTGGCAAGGATGTGCAGAAAAAGGAACCCTCATGCACTAGCAGTGGGAATGTAAATAGGTGCAGACATTATGGAAAATAGTATGGAGGTTCTCAAAAAATTAAAAATAGAAATACGGCATGATCCAGCATTTCCACTTCTGGGTATTTACCTGAAGAAAACAAAATGCTAATTCACACAAAATATAAAAAAGAAACATGCACCCCTGTATTCATCACAGCATTATTACAGTAGCCAAGATATGGAAATAATCCAGAGGTCTGGTGATACAAGAATGGATGAAGAAGATGTGGTGTATATTTATACAATGGAATATGATTCTGTCATAAAAATGAATGAAATTTTGCCATTTGTGACAATATGGATGGACATAAATGGTATTATGCTTGGTGAAATAAGTGAGAGAAAGACAAATTCTATATGATTTCATATTTAGATAGAATCTAAGAAAACAAAATGGGAACAGACTTATAAATACAGAGAAAAAACTGGTGGTTTGGAGGGGAGATGAGCGGAGGGATGGGCAAAATAAGGGAATGGGATTAAGAGGTAAAAACTTCCAATTGTAAAATAAATAAAACACAGAGAGGTAAAGTATAGCATAGGAAATATAGCCAATAATACTGTAATAGAATCATATGGTGATAGAAGGTAACTACACTTAATCATGAACATAGCATAATGTATAGAATTGTCAAATCACTATGTTGTACACCTGAAACTAATAAAATATTGTATGTGTACTATACTTCAGTAAACACACACACACACAATAATGAGGAGTCTGTGTGGATGTAAGAATGTCAGTTCTGAGCATAAATTTCTACAGGCTTTTTTTTGCACAGTTTATTCCCTAATAAAGTAGGAACATGGTCATTTTGAGCAAGCATCAGTAGCCCTTTCTTGGGCATGAGCTCTCTTTCCACCCTCCCACCTCCAAAGTCTATACTTAATTCCCATAGGTTTTTCTGTGTGTCTTATCAGGAGTGCTAAGACGTAGGACTTGAACTACAAGACCCATGGACCAGGAGAGCTGCTTGTGGGTTCAGGGCACTTGTGCTAAGGCATGCTTTTCAGAAAAAGATGAGTGAGGAGTTTATATGGGCAGAGGACATAGAATTCTTGAATACTGGGGATCTGTCAACTAAATACATTAACACTGCAGGGATAATTATGTGTCTTCTAGTCACTTGGCTACATTTTGTGCCATGAAGGTGAGCTAATATCTTTGAAAGATTTGAGAACTAAATTTCAAAGGTAAATTAGAAAATAATTAAATTAGATGATCTCATTACTGTCTACATATATCTGGCATAAGCTTCCAAGTGACTGTGAATTTTGAGTTAAATTCAGAAATAGTATCCCAAAATGTATTTGTCCATAACATTCTTTATGCCTTTTTATTAAGATAAATATTTACCTTAAATAAAATAAGCCTTTTAAAAGTGTACAATTCAGTGGCATTTAGTACATTTACGGTATTGTTCAGTCGTCACCTCTATATAGTTCCAGAACATTTTCTTTACCCCAAAAAGGAAACTTCATACCATTAAGCATTTAATGCCTTTTTGGATTCACACTATTACTACCCTCCTGGAGGTACTCCCATTTCCTACCCATTTGTGGAAATTAAAACCACATTGTGCTGGAACTCAAAACTCAAAAAAATGAAAGGCAGAAATGAGGCCAGGGCTAGAACAAGGAGCTGGGATTGTTCTCAGGTGGACCAAATGCCATGTTTTGCCTACAGCTGGAATTTCTCCTGCAATACCTGTATATGGACAATAGGCACTGGGGTTGTTGTTGTTGTTAAACATGGTGATGATTTTACATAAATGCATCATATAGAATATATTATAAGTGCTGGTTATTTTTTTTTTAAAGATTTTATTTATTTATTTATTTGACAGACAGAGATCACAAGTAGGCAGAGAGGCAGGCAGAGAGAGGAGGAAGCAGGCTCCCTGCAGAGGACAGAGCCTGATGCGGGGCTCGATCCCAGGACCATGGGATCATGACCTGAGCTGAAGGCAGAGGCTTTAACCCACTGAGCCACCCAGGTGCCCCAGTGCTGGTTATTTTAAATACAATCTTTTTAAAAGATTTTTTAAATCTATTTTTTGAATTATTAACACATTTTATTATATAATTTTAAAGAATAATTTTTGTTAATATTACTACTTATTTTATCAGAAAAGTGTTTCAGTACTGGGAGGTTGTCGGGCTCACAGTTGCAGATACAAGTTTTCCAATATTCTTATTTTATCTGAAAGCTTAAATTTTATCATTGGCAACAAATACTGTCACTGTTTTCCTTGCCACTTCAAGATCATTTTGTTTATTTTTTAAATTCAATTAATTAATGTATAGTGTATAATTAGTTTCAGAGGCAGAGTTCAGTGATTCATCAGTCTTATATAATACCCAGTGATCATTACATCATGTGCTCTCCTTAATGTCCATGACTCAGGTACCCCATCCCCCACTCCTTTCCCTCCAGCAACCCTCAATTTGTTTCCTGTGCTTAAGAGTCTCTTATGGTTTGTCTCCCTCTCTGATTTTGTCTTGTTTTATTTTTTCCTTTCTTCCCCTATGATCCTGTGTTTGTTTCTTAAATTCCACATATCAGCAAGATCATATGATAATTGTTCTTCTCTGATTGACATACTTTGCTTAGTGTAATACCCTCTAGTTCCATCCACGTCATTGCAAGTGGCAAGATATCATTTTTTGATGGCTGAGTAGTATTCCATTGTATATATGTATACCACATCTTCTTTACTCATCTGTCGATGGACATTTGGGCTCTTTCCATAGTTTGACTATTGTCAGCATTGCTGCTATAAACATTGGGGTGCAGATGCCCCTTTGGATCACTGCATTTCTGTCTTTGGGGGAAATACCCAGTAGTGCAATTCCTGGGTTGTAGAGTAGCTCTATTTTCAACTTCTTGAAGAACCGCCAAACTGTTTTCCAGAGTGGCTATTCCAGCTTGCATTCCCACCAACAGTGTAGGAGAGTTCCCCTTTCTCCCCATCCTTGCCAGCACCTGTCCTTTCCTGACTGGTTAATTTTAGCCATTCTGACTGGTGTGAGGTGGCATCTCACTGTGGTTTTGATTTGTACTTCCCTGATGCCAAGTGATGTTGAGCATTTTTTCATTTGTCTGTTGGCTATTTGGATTTCTTCTTTGGAGAAATATCTGTTCATGACTTCTGCCCATTTCTTGATTGGATTATTTGTTCTTTGGATGTTGAGTTTGTTAAGTTCTCTATAGATTTTAGATACTAGCCTTTTATCTGATATGTCATTTGCAAATATCTTCTCCCATTCTGTCAGTTGTCTTGGTTTTGTTGACTGTTTCCTTTGCTGTGCAAAAGCTTTTTATCTTGATGAAGTCCCAATAGTTAATTTTTACCTTTGTTTTTCTCACCTTTGGAGATGTGTCTAGCAGGAAGTTGCTGCAGCCAAGGTCATAGAGGTTGCTGCCTGTGGTCTTCTCCAGGATTTTGATGGATTCCTGTCTCAAATTTAGGTCTTTCATCCATTTTGAGTTTATCTTTGTGTTCAGTATAAGAAAATGGTCCAGTTTCACTCTTCTGCATGTGTCTGTCCAGTTTTCCCAATGCCATTTGTTGAAGAGACTGTCTTTTTTCCATTGGACATCCTTTCCTGCTTTGTCAAAGATTAGTTGACCATAGAGTTGAGGGTCCTTTTCTGGATCCTCTATTCTGTTCCATTGATCTATGTGTCTGGTTTTTTGGCCAGTACCATGCTGTTTCGATGATTACATTGATATGCTGTCTGCAAGAAATGCATTTTCCACCCAAAGACATGTTTAGATTAAAAGTGAGGGGGTGGAAAACCATTTATCATGCCAGTGGACATCAAAGGAAAGCTGGGGTAGCAATCCTTATATCAGACAAATTAGATCTTAAACCACAGACTGTAATAAGAGATGAGGAAGAACACTATATCATAATTAAAGGGTCTATCCAACAAGAAGAGCTAACAATTGTAAATATTTATGCCCCTAACATGGGAGCAACCAATTATATAAACCAATTAATAACAAAAGTGAACAATTGATAATAATACAATAATAGTAGGAGACTTTAACACCCCACTCACTACAGTGAACAGATTGTCTAAGCAGAAGAGCAACAAGGAAATAAGGGCTTTGAATTACACACTGGACTAGATGGACTTCACAGATATATTCAGAGCATTCCATACTAAAACAAAAAACACACATTCTTTTTTAGTGTACATGGAATATTCTCCAGAATAGATCACCTATTGGGTCACAAATCGGGTCTCAAGCAGTATCAAAAGATTGGGACCATTCCCTGCATATTTTCAGACTACAATGCTTTGAAACTTGAACTCTATCATAAGAGGAAATTTGGAAAGAATTAAAATACACGGAGGTTAAAAAGCATCCTACTGAATGAAGAATGAATGGGTCAACCAGGAAATTAAAGAAGAATTTAAAGAATTTGTGGAAGCAAATGAAAATAAAAACACAACTTTTCAGAACCATTGGGATGCAGCAAAAGTGGTCCTAAGAGGAAAGTACATAGCAATAAAAACCTTTCTCAAGAAAGGTCTTTAACACAAGTTAACCTTACACCTAAAGGAGAGCTGGAAAAAGAAGAGTAAATAAAACCTAAACTCAAGAGGAGAAGAGGATTAGTAAAGATTCGAGCAGAAATCAATAAAATGGAAACCAAAAATTGTAGAACAGGTCAACGAAACTAGGAGCTGATTCTTTGAAAGAATTAATAAGATCGATAAACCCCTGGCTAGACTTATCAAAAAGAAAAGAGAAAGGACCTAAATAAGTAAAATCATGAATGAAAGAGGAGAGATCACAACTGACACCAAAGAAATACAAACAATTATAAAAACATACTATGAGCAACTATATGCCAACAAATTAGGCAATCTAGAAGAAATAGATGTGTTCCTAGAGACATATAAACTACCAAAACTGAAACAGGAAGAAATAGAAATCTGAACAGACCAATAGCCAGGAAGGAAATTGAACAGTAATCAGAAATCTCCCAACAAATAAGAGTCCAGGGCCAGAGAGCTTCCCAGGGGAATTCTACCAAACACTTAAAGAATTCATACCTATTCTTCTGAAGCTGTTTCAAAAAATAGAAATGGAAGGAAACTTCCAGACTCTTTCTATGAGGCCAGCATTAGCTTGATCCCAAAAAACAGACAAAGACTCCACCAAAAAGGAGAATTACAGACCAATATCCCTGATGAACATGGGTGCAAAAATTCTTAGCAAATACTAGCCAGTAGGATCCACCAGTACATTAAAAGGATTATTCACCATGACCAAGTAGGATTTATTCCTGGGTTGCAAGGGTGGTTCAACAATTGCAAATCAGTCAATGTGATACACTACATTAATAAAAGGACTAGAACCATATGATTCTCTTAATAGATGCAGAAAAAAACATTTGACAAAGTACAGAATCCTTTCTTGATAAAAACTACTATTCACAGTGTAGGGATAGAGAATACATACCTCAGTATCATTAAAACGATCTATGAAAAGCCTGCAGTGGGGGTGCATGGGTGGCTCAGTCGGTTAAGTGTCTGCCTTCAGCTCAGGTCATGATTGCAAGGTCCTGGGATCCAGCCAGCATCAGGCTGCCTGCTCAGCAGGGGAGTCTGCTTCCCTCTTTTCCTTCCCTTGCTTGTATGCTCACTCTCTCACTCTCTCTGAAATACATAAATAAAATCTAAAAAAAAAAAAGAAAGAAAAGAAAAGAAAAACCCACAGCAAATATCATTCTCAATGGGAAAAAACTGAGAGCTTTCCCCCTAGAATACACAAGGGATGCCCATTCTCACCACTGTTGTTCAACGTAGTACTAGAAGTCCTAGTCTCAGCAATCAGGCAACAAAAGAAATAAAAGGCATTCAAACTAGCAAAAAAGAAGTCAAACTCTAACTCTTCACAGATGACATGATACTCTCTGTGGAAAACCCAAATGACTCCACCCCAAAATTGCTAGAACTCATACAGGAATGCAGCAAAGTAGCATATAAAACACAAAAACCAGTTGCAGTTCTTTAAACTAACAGTGATACAGAAGAAAGAGAAGTTAAGGAGTCAGTCCCATTCACAATTGCACTCCAAACCGTAAGATACCTAGGAATAAACCTAACCAAGAGGCAAAGGGTCTGTATTCAGAAAACTATAGAACACTCATGAAAGAAATTGAGGAAAATGTTCTGTGCTCATGGATTGGAAGAACAAATATCGTTAAAATGTCTATGCTACCTAGAGCCATCTATACATTCAGTGCAATCCCTAACAAAATACCATCAACTTTTTTCACGGAGTTGAAACAAAGAATCCTAAAATTGGTATGGAACTAGAAGAGACCCCAAATAGCCAAAGGAATGTTGAAAAAGAAAACAAAGGTGATGGCATCACAATTCTGGATTTCAAGCTATATTTATCTATCTATTTGGAGAGAGAGCATGCAGGTGGTGGGAGGAGGAGAGGAAGAGAGAGAATCCCAGGCAGACTCTGCACTGAGCAAGGAACCCAACACTGGGCTGATCCCAGGACTCTGAGATCATGACCACAGGGGAAACCAAGACTTAGATGCCGAACTGCCTGAGCCACCCTGGCACCACTAAGTACAATCTTTTTAAAATTTTTGTTTTTCATTTTTGGTTCTCCTTTTCCCCTTACACTGATAAACTGCTCCCCTTTTCCCACACATACCATTATTTTATTCACAACATCTTAGTATATATCCTTCTACTTCTTCACCATGGCCATAGAATCATATACAGACATTTATCTACTATAGAATACATATAATTTCTTCTTATTATTTGCCTTTTACAAAAATTATTATAAAACGAATACTTGTTGAGCCAGCCATTTTACACAACAAATACCTCATAGATAACACTTTAAGTCAATTTAGCTCTGAGTTCTCCTTTTTTATTTAAGTAGGCTCCACACCCAGCATGGAGCCCAGTGCAGGGCTTGAGCTCATGACCCTGAGATCAAGACTTGAGCTGAGATCAAGAGCTGATTGCTTAACCAACTGAGCTACCCAGGAACCCTTCTGATTTACTTTTTTTTAAAATAAATACTGCATTGTGTGAATGTGGCATAATTTATACTACAGTTGATAGTATAAATCATTCACTGTTTTTGCCTACTCTGCCTACTATTAATGAAGCTATAATAGACTTCCTTACACACATGCCATTATGTGCCACTGGCTTAATTTATATGATATAGATTCTCAGGAGTAGTATTAAATTTAGAAATATACATTATTGTAAACATTTTTATAGCTGTTTCCAGATAGCTTTTCAGAAAAGAAGTAGCCATGTATATTTCTACCAGCAGTTCTGAGAGAGCCCTTTTCATTGCATATTTGTAGTGTGCAATAATATTCATTACTTTCACTAGTAAATTTGAGCATCTTCTCATATTTGTGGGATACTTGGATTTGCTACTGGTTAATAAACATTTTGCCCTTTTTAATGTCTTTTAGTGGTCCATTTTTGTTATAGTTATCAACACCTTATCTCAGTCTGTGCCAAAATTATCTTCTTCACATCCATTGTTCACTTTTATAAAAATATGGGTTTTTTCCTTTTTCAATTCATAGTACATAAGCACTCCAACATCTGTGAATTGATAGTAAGTCTCCTGGATTCTGATTTTTCTGTAGGATTTGTATTATTCCTTTTCTCCATTTAATTTTTTAATTCACCTCAATTTTTGATGGGAGAGTGTTTCATTATTTCTTTATATTTTATTGAATTATGCTAATAAAATATAAATTATAACATCTCCAAGTTTTTAGATTTTAAAATCTTCTTTGTGACTAATAAGCACAATTAATTTTTATAAATGTTCTATGGATATATTTAAAAAATGGGAATCTCTATTGGAAGGATACTCAGTTTCTCTATGTCTTTGTTTAATTTTTTGGCTATAGTAACCATCCTAAAGTAGTATGTTAAAGTTTATCTATAATTGTATATTTATCATATTTTCTTAGTTTTGCTAGTAGTGAAATTTAATATATTTAGTTTCTAAATTGTGTGATGCAGTCATGCAATTACATAATTTTTTTGCTTTTAATTATTAAAAAATTTCCCTCTTTATATGCTTTATGTATTGGGGTTTTGAGGAGCTACTCAATAAATAACATAACTCTTCTTTACCTAAGAAGAACAAGTTTAAGAAATAAAAGCTAAAGGACAGTATATTCAGGACAATCTTCATAATTGCAGGGCCCAGTACAAAATGGAAATGTGAACACCCTTGTTATATAATCATTAGAATTTTAAGACAGGAACTGTAGAGCATCAGACTTAGTCCAGGGACTTCTCTAAGAATAAGGACATTCTAAGCATGAGGTCCTATGTGACTGCTCAGGTCAAAAACCTATGAAGCTAACCTTGGGTGTGTAGAAATTTAAATATCAACTTTATTACTAATGAAGCTGATATAGGAGAACATATGAGAATTAAAGGGGTATGCTACTCAGACTTATCCTGCTGGTGACTGACTAGTGCCACATTTTACTAATCAATAGTCCAACTCTGACTACATACTCAAATAGTTAATAATTTACAAATCCTATAGTTTTTAAAGCTATATTAAATGACATATTGATAATTGTATGTCATAAAAGAACATTCTGAATAATGTTATTGAGTCTCCCCTTGCCTATTTTTTTTGGCATACTTTACCTTCTTTTAACTTTTGCAAACAGATTTGCTGCTGAGTCATGGATGTTGGATGTCCCAGAATATTATCTTGCCCTCCTTCTCCACACACTGGGAATACTATAGGCATTGGCCCTGTACTCTTATCCCACACCAGGCTAGACTTCAACCCTCTATTGAAGAGGCCACCCCCAGTGATGAGAAGGAGTTTGTTCTTCATAGCAATTTCATTCTTGGCTTGTCTTCTGAGAAGACACAAGTGAAGGACACAATTAGTGTCAACAGTGATGGGTGTGTTTATTTTTTCATGGTGTGGACACCCAACTTCTGGGATTAGTTTTGAGGTCAGTGCTCAAACATCCACCCAGTGGTTTTATTCCTTTTATTCATTGCTATCCTAGAGGAATAAGAACTAAAGAAATAAGGGTCATGACATGCTGGTAATATAACATGTTATACAAAAAGATAAAATAGGTATGTAATACACCAGTTGCACAGGATGCATTCCAGTTCCTCACATCGAACAAATTGCTTGTAGCAGTATGTGGTGAATACATTCAGACACAGCCTTGAGATTTGCACAATCTAATCAGATTAAGAGTTGTATTCTCCAATAAGTCAAAAGGAAAAGGAAAGAATTAAAAATTCTGCTAAAGATTTTTAGCTAGTGGATAGGAAGACATTTACATATCTTAAAAGGCACTGAAATACATATTCAGGTAGATGTGTAGCTGCTGAATGAAGGTTTCAGATTAACTTTATTTGAAAATTGGGAGTAAAATAATTTAAATTGAAGGGAATAGTTAACGTACCCAACTTTTCTGTAATGTTTGGGATCATTAATATAGCAACTATAAAAGGGTTCAGTGTGACCCATTGACATCTCAAACAAAGATCTAGTGGCATTCTGTTTATTCATTAATTTTTTAGCTCTTCTTATTTTCTATTATATGTATATAAAGCTATAAATTTCTTTCCATGTACAGATTTAGCTGATAAAGAGTATTTTCATTATTTTGTAGTTAATATTTTCTGAGCTTTACTATGATTTTTTTCTTTGGATTAGTTAAAAATATATTGCATAATTTTCAAACATATGGATGTTAAGTTTTCTTTTTGTTCTTATTTCTAACTAATTTCCATCATGATCAGAAATTATACTCTGATTTCTGTCCTTTGAAGTTTATTGGGAATACTGCTTGTTCCACATTTGGTTAATTATTTTTTTTTGAAGGGAGAAACAAGTCTGTTTATTTTTTTTAATTTAATTTTATTTTTTCAGTATTCCAAGATTCATTGTTTAATTTTGATAAATGTTCTATATGTATTTGTTAAGATCATCTCTTCTAGAGTTACTGGGTGTAGGGTTTTATATATGTCAATTAGGCTAAGTTTGTTAAGAGCCTGCTATTCAAATATTCAGAATCCTTCTTTTTTTTTTTTTTTTTTGGTCTATTTCTTCTATCAGTTGTTGAGAGAATTGTGTTAAAATCTTCTACTAAGAATATGAATTCATTTATTTCTATGATCTGTCATTTTAAAATTTGTATTATTTCAGGTTAAGTTATTTGGTCCATACAAGTTTAGAATTGTGGCATCTTCCTGAAAAACTGATTTTTTTATTGTTAAGGACTTCTCTGTCTCTAGAAATGGTTTTCAACTTAAAGTCTACTTTGTTTGATATTAATACTGCTGTGTCAACTTTCTTTCTGGATTAGGTTGGCATTGTGTATATTTTCAACCTTCACATCCAACATTTTGGTATTCCTGTGTTTTAGGTATTCCTCTTGTAAGTCTCTACTCTTTTTTTTTTTTTTAACTTTGCTTTCTTTTCTTGCTAATTGTTCTATAGTCCATTTTTTCCCTCTGAGCGATATGCTTTCTATATACCAAATTTTTGTTGATATGTTTCATGTAATGCCATCTGTCCTGTTTGATTTGCCTTTCCCTTCCTCATGAGACTTGGAGAAAAAAAATCTAGAGGTTGTGACCTGCACCCTTCCTGAGGTTCCCATGGTCATTACGCAAACTTTATTATTATTCCTCAATAACTGTAGTTCTTCCATAAACCCTATTTCATGCATCCCATTCTGGGAGCTGTCACCCCTTAGGTTTCCAGCTCATTTTGTCCAATACTCCAACCTCAGTAGTTCTTTAAATCTGTCTTTATACTGTTCCTCCTTACACAGCTTGAATCCCAAGGCCTTTTATCTTAACCAACGTAGTATTTATATACTTGTCCCCTCTTACCTGGCTGAACTTGCAAGGTGAAACCCCAAGTTTGATTATATCCACCTTCTGCCTGCTTTGTCCCTCGAACTAAGTGTGGCCAGAGAAGAACCACGCTAATGGGTCTTGCTTTATCGTCATGACTATGAATTTCAAGTAGCCTGCTAATGATATCTCCCAGCCATACTTACTAAGTTTTTCTAGTCGTTCATTCTCTATGATTTCTTCCTTTCTTTGATTCACACTTTCTACTGATGACCCACTTTGTTAATTCACTAAGAAAAAGCAAAGCACTTAGAAGAAAACTGGCACAGACTTACAATACCCCTCCTGCCCACATACTAGTATGTGTGTCCTTGTACTCTTGTTTCTTGTCACTGTAGATGAACTTTCTGTAATTTTGAGGAATAATGTGTGCTTAATGTGCACTAAGATCTACCAGCTTTTACCTGCTCAAGGCACCACTCCCGCAGTACTTAACCTTCTCCTAATTAAGAACTTTCCTGCTGTCCCGAATCATTCCCAGTAGTACATAAGTGTGCAGTTTTCCCCATACTCTCTCAAAAAAACCTGTCTCTGACCCCATATCAATGACATATGAATCAAATGCTTATGCATGATGGAAAAAGTATATTAAGAGGATTGAAAAATAAGGGACAATTTTTAGGAAGTGTTTGCCGCCCATATCACTCATATCATAAACAAAAGGCTGATATTTCCATTATAAGAGGTTTCTGTAAATTAATGAGAAAAACAGTCACATCACAGCATTGGTAAATGACATGAAGCACAGAGAAAAGTAAATTATAATTTGACTCTTAACCATATAAGCAGATACTGTCCCCCACTTATCAGAGAAATCAAAAAACAAATAGGTACAGTTTTCACCTCTCGTATTGGCAAAAGTGTAAGATTTGTTTATTCTGTATGGAGTATTGGCTGGGAGCCTGCATCTGGAGCCAGACTATGAGGATCTGAGTCCAAATAGAGAGACTTTGAATACATTTTTAACTTCTCTGATCCTCAGTTTTCTAATATGTAAAATGGGAACCATAATTTGACCTATATCATAATGGGATTATATTAAGGATTACATGTGTAAATTTGTGTGACATACTTACCGCAGCTGCTGGCACTCAGGAAAACTTTTACCACTAAAACAGCATTTTGGGGTGGGGGAGGCTGTGAGATCATAGGCAACTTCATCCATTGTTGGCAAAGACTAAATTATTACAACTCCTATGAAGGGGCTATTTGGTAGAACCTAGCAAAATCACAAATGAATATGACACTTGACTAAGCAGTTTCACTCCTATGATATACTTGTACACATTTTCAGATATATTTCAGATATACTTGCACACATTGGGAATGATGTGCATACTAATTTAGTCATTGCAGAACTGTCTGCAAATGCCCATCAGTAGGATACTAGTTAAATAAGTTATTTCATTTCCTGAGAAGTCACCTCTAACTCTCTGTGTTTGGATAGTTCCTTAACTTGGTTTTCAAGTTATCATATATGTATAAACAAGATTTCTTTTCAATAAAAAAGCATGGGGCAGAAGTCTCACATAGGATACCACCATTTGTATAAAATTGAAGGATAAAAATAGCAATAAAATAGACTTGCATATGTATAAGCAGCTCTGGCACCATTCATAAGAAACTATTATAGGCCAAAGGAGTTTAAGAGTTGGAAAAAGTCTTTTCACTCACTGCCTTTTCATACTTAACGACAGGTAGGTTTATATGCTATAATAGATTGAAATAATGCCAGGACATATCATTCCTTTGCCTAAACTTTCCAGAGAAGGCTTTTCACCTTTCTTAGAGAGCAGTCTAGACCTGACTGACCTACACTGCTAAGTTGTTTGCCTCTGTATTTCCCCTACCTTCTCATCTCTATGGGTGTGCTCACTCTCATACAGTCACATTGCCTTCTTGCCATTCCTTGAAAATGTCAAACATGCCCTTGCTTCAGACTCACTGCTATTGTTCTCTTACTTTCATTGTATCCTTCGATATACTTTGGCTTGAACCATCATTTCCTTTAGGTGTCTGTTCACTCTGACAGAGTATCTTCTGATCATGATCATCCTAGAAAAAGAGCATTCCTCTGTCTCATTCATTCTTCAACAACACCTCCCTCCCCTGCACACACACTTCATTTTTCTTCATGCATTTACCACCACCTGATACTATAATGTATGCACGTGTATGTATGCACATACATATTTGTTTGCATGTTGATTTCTGCTTCACTCCTCAATAGCGTGTGAACACCACAAGAGCAGGGACATGATTCTTTTTGTTCACTGTTGGAACCCATAGAGTCCAGGAGATCAAACACTGTTAATGAACAGGTCTCTTTCCTCATAATAAGATAACAATTTCTTGGCTTTTTTTCTGTAGTTTGGCCCATTTTTTTTTTTCTATTGCTGACAAGCTTTCAACAATTGGCTGCCTGAAGTTTCATATTCAGATTCTGCCCTGTGAGGAACTCCAAGCTAAGTAAAAGTGCTGATTAAAATAGAATTACTTGGAGAGATTGGGCATAGTTGCAAGAAAGGGAAAACAGCATTGGCCCTCAAAGGCACATTCTCTCTTGTCTGGAGCATGAAGGTATTTTTAAAAAATACTTACCAGTACCATGCTGTCTTGGTGAACACAGCTTTGTAGTAAAGCTTGAAATCAGGTAACGTGATGCCGCCAGTTTTATTTTTGTTTTTCAACATTTCCTTAGCAATTCAGGGTCTCTTCTGATTCCATACAAATTTTAGGATTATTTGCTCCAGCTCTTTGAAAAATACCGGTGGAATTTTGATCGGAATGGCATTAAAAGTATAGATTGCTCTGGGCAGTATAGACATTTTCACAATGTTTATTCTTCCGATCCAAGAGCATGGAATGGTCTTCCATCTTTTTGTGTCTTCTTCAATTTCTTTTAGGAGTGTTCTGTAGTTCCTCGAGTACAGATCCTTAACCTCTTTGGTTAGGTTTATTCCGAGGTATCTTATGGTTCTTGGTGCTATAGTAAATGGAATCAATTCTCTAATTTGCACGTAGAGATACCACCTTACACCAGTTAGAATGGCCAAAATTAGCAAGACAGGAAACAACGTGTGTTGGAGAGGATGTGGAGAAAGGGGAACCCTCTTACACTGTTGGTGGGAATGCAAACTGGTGCAGCCACTTTGGAGAACAGTGTGGAGATTCCTCAAGAAGTTAAAAATAAAGCTTCCCTATGACCCTGCAATTGCACTACTGAGTATTTACCCCAAAGATACAGATGTAGTGAAAAGAAGGGCCATCTGTACCCCAATGTTTATAGCAGCAATGGCCACGGTCGCCAAACTGTGGAAAGAACCAAGGTGCCCTTCAACGGATGAATGGATAAGGAAGATGTGGTCCATATACACTATGGAGTATTATGCCTGCATCAGAAAGGACGAATACCCAACTTTTGTAGCAACATGGACAGGACTGGAAGAGATTATGCTGAGTGAAATAAATCAAGCAGAGAGAGTCAAGTATCATATGGTTTCACTTATTTGTGGAGCATAACAAATAATATAGAGGACAAGGGTAGATGGAGAGGAGAAGGGAGTTAAGGAAAATTGGAAGGGGAGGTGAACCATGAGAGACTATGGACTCTGAAAAACAACCTGAGGGTTTTGAAGGGGCGGGGGTTGGGAGGTTGGGGGAGCCAGGTGGTGGGTATTGGGGAGGGCACAGATTGCATGGAGCACTGGGTGTGGTGAAAAAACAATGAATACTGTTATGCTGAAAATAAATAAAAAATTTAAATAAATAAATAAATAAATAAAACGGTAAAAAAAAAAAAAACTTACCAGATTTTTGCTTTTGATAATTATTTTCTTTAGGTTGGCTATAGTTTGTAATGTATGAATTCTTCAAGGAGACCTTAAGGAACTCCTTCTTGAAGGTTGAGTGTTTCCTGCACCTTTGTATTTTCAAAACAGTTCATCTTTTTCCTTTATACATGACATACTATATTTTGACTATGTATGAAATCTTTGGATCATATTCTCTTAAGAATTTTATAGTTATCTTCTGACACAATTTTGTTGTCAAGATATCTGAGATCATTCTGATCTTTTTTCACTTCATAAGTTAACTTTTGTTGTTTGCCTGGATACCCAAAGATTCTTTAGAAGTCTAGTAAACTTAATATTCTTTACGGTTGATCATTTTTTTAAAAGATTTTATTTATTTATTTAACAGACAAAGATCACAAGTAGGCAGAGAAGCAGGCAGAGAGAGAGGAGGAAACAGGCTCCCCGCTGAGCAGAGAGCCCGATGTGGGGCTCAATCCCAGGACACTGGGATCACAGCCTGAGCCGAAGGCAGAGGCTTTAACCCACTGAGCCACCCAGGAACCCCAGGGTTGATCATTTTTGATCAACTTTTTATAACTCATGATGTCTCTTTCCAATATTTAGATCATTTCCTTTGATATCAAAAAATGCTTCTTTTAAAACTTTTTTTCTGCTCCACATTTGTTTTCTTCAATACTCTTGGTTATGTCTCTTGACCATCTAATGCTAATTTTCTAGAGCTCTCATAGTCTCTCTAATCCTTTAAAATTTTCTACTTCTGGTTCAATTTGCCCCTTTTCTCATCTTTATCTTCTATGTCACTTACAGTATTGTGGTCTTTTTTTTACAGTATCTGCTTTAATGTCCTTTCAGTTTTGCCATATTTTTTGTGATGATTTTTATTTTCTTTCACTTTTTTCCTAGACGTTGCCAGATAATGTTTCAAGTCCATAATCTTTCTGTCTCTTCCACAGGTTTTTGTATGTGTATTTTCTTTGTTGCTTCATAAAGGCAATAACCTCATTACATTTATTTAAATTAATGGTAAAATAGTGTTCACAATATTAATCTGCTTCATGGTAGCCATTTTCTGATGAGTATTCTTCATCTGTTATTTTCTTTGCTTTTTTGGCTTTTTCCCTTGGAGAATTTTTGTATAGGTTCATACTGATCCTCTTCAATTATTCATTATTTTTAAAAAATATTTTATTTATTTATTTGAGAGAGAGAGTGAGTGAGAGAGAGCTGAGGAGCAGGGGCAGGGGGAGAGAGATAGAGAAGCAGGCTCCCCGCTGAGCAGGGCTTTGTTCCAGGATACTTGGGATTTGTCTTTTGATTTAGCAATTTATGAGAGCATTTATATAACCTTTACTATTTCCCAAACATTTGAGATGGGCAGTATTTTTTCCTTCACAATTCATATGTTGTATTCTTCCGTGCTGCTATAGAGAAACACTACTTTCTTAAAACATGGCTTATGTATGTGACCTTTCATTCAGCCCTATTTGGTCTGCTTCTGGAGTCAAGTAAAGTAGATGAGGTCTCTGGCTTCTAGCTGTAGCCCACCCCTAACCTCCTGCATCCTTGCAAACTGGGGATACTGTTTTTGCATTTTAAAGTGTTCATATCTGTTTTACAAAGTATAAAGTTTGCATTTTTTAAATGGTGTCTATAGCAACTAGATTCTGTCATCGATTAGTTCTCTCACTGTGTTATCTTCTCACAATTTCCTCCCTTGTGATACTGTTTTCTGTTCATTTTGTATTTTTGGACGGTTTTTTGGCTAAAAAGGGAGGGGATGCTGATTTCATATCAATATGTTCAATTTGAGATTCCTTTTACTTTGACTTTCTTGAAGCATTCTAAAATAGCAGTCCAGTAAGGTGAGGATAAAAGTAGAATGTAGAGGTAGTAGCTCTACATTTGTCATGTACCTGTTACTTTGCTAATAGTAGTCTACATTTGTCATGTGCCTGCTACTTTGCTAATAGTGGTAATAAAACATTGAAGTAGATAGGCATTGTCCCATGGAGCTTACATTCTAGTTATAGAGATAAAAAATTAATAAAAGGGCTTAAATAAAGTGGTTGAAATAGTAAGTGCTCTGAAGGAAATAATATGCCAATTACATCTTTGAATCTGACTGCCAGCATTGCCAAGCTTAGGTTAGATTGGTTTTTGTTTTGCTTTAGAAATATAGCTACAGTGGCCAGAGTTTTCTGGGCAGCTTCTTTGTTTATTTCACAAATTTGGAAATGTATGTTCTATTCATTTGCCAAGATTGGCTTTGTGGCTACCCAGAGATTCAAGAGAATGTTTGAGTAGCCCACAGTTTCTTTTCCGTGGAATGTCACAGGGTTAATGAATTACCTTTCTCTTTGTGGGAAGTTATTTCTGAATTTAAAAAAAAAAAAAACATGGTCTTTCTAACTGAGTAAAAAAATCAAAGGAAAAGATGACAAGTCTTAAAATCAAGAACTCCTATGTCTATGATCTTAGTTAGCTCATGTTAAAAATATTTTCTTTTCCATGGTGAGGCACTAAATTTTTTAGCTAGACCTTAATTATATTTGAGACATCATATCCCTTCTTGATATAAATTAGATAAGTGATATTATTTTAACTTACAGATTAAGTAAGTAGCCCTATTCTAGATGTTTGGATGTTAGGGAGAATTTTAGAAAAATCAGTCCAAGACTTTTGAAGGAGGAAATGTAAATATACTAATGTAAAGTGCAAAGTCTAAATTAAGATCTGACTATTTTCTCTTGTTCAATTAATTGTTTTGGGATTTTGTAAATTTATGTTCACCTGTATTGAGTTCCCTTACAAAAGCAAATAATTAAAGATATGTTACTTAGTATTTCTTACTAGTTCTAGGAAAGAATTTATAGACTACTAAAATATCAGTTACCATGTACTTTCTATTAAAGCTAGTCTGTTTGGGGAAGAAAATGTTATATATAATAATAGAAAATATTTTTCATAACTTTTGTGTCCTCTTTTAATAAAGCAAATTCATTTTCACTTTACTAGCATATGGTGACATTGAAAGCCAAAGAGTTGTCCACTGAAGTTTAGCATCAGAGCACTGGATAGTAAGCAGTGCAGTGGATTATCAAATCTAGTTAAGTTAAAGGATTCCAAAGAAATTAGGCTATATTCTAACACTTATATTATTATTTTAACCCTCTTACCTGCAGACTTCTTCATTACATATCATATGATTAACTAAAATACCTTCAACTTAGTTTCACATTGTTAACAACCAATTATATCTCAAGCTCTGAGTATAACTCACGAGAGATGCCACCTTAAACTGAAATTACTGATGTGCTGTCACTATACTCTTATGAACTTAGTACTATACTTTATTTTTCTTACATACTTAAATAAATATATTTTTCATTAGGTTAGATAGCATAAGGGGCAAATCTTTCTTGATGTCATGAAAACTCAATCTAGCTTTTATTTTTCCATAGAATATTTATTCTTCTAACATCATAACAAATCTGTGCTGATGCTTTTAATTCCACTGTATTACATTCAAACCTTCCCTCCCATATTAGTGCTAAAAACAAAGAGCTCCTGGTTGCTCTTGGAAACTGGAAAATGATGTACTATAAAATATGACAGGAATAGAATCTTATCTTATGGTCTTGCTGGGCAAGAAAACAGAATGACTTAATGTCATTAATTTTATGGAGTTTGATAGTTTCAGTTAGTTTTGCCACATATAATTCCAATTAAATTTAGTTGAGATGGAACTAAAAGTAAAATAACATGTGCAGTGAATCTATATATCAGTTGATATTTGTTTAGTCAGTCTGGACTGCCATAACAAAATACCGTAGACGAAATGGCTTAAACAACAGGAATTTATTTATCATAGTTCTGTAGATTGGAAGACCATGATCACAGTGCCAGCAGGGTTGATGTCTGGGGGGAGTTCTCTCCTTGGGTTGAAGATGGCTACCTTCTCACAGTGTCCTCACATGGTCTTTCCTCAGTGGATGTGGGTAAGGAGAGAAAGGAAGTAAGCTCTCCCACATTTTTTCTTATAAGGGCACTAATCCCATCATGAGAACCCCATTCTTATGCCCCCATCAAAACCTAATTACCTCCAAAGACCACATCTCCAAACACCATTATATTGGGAGTTAGGGTTGCAATAAGAATTTTGAGAGGATGTAATTCAGCCCATAGCAAGATTTAGGCAGATAATCAGTCATAGAATATGTACACACAGTCTCTTTCTGACTATACAATTAATGATGTGAGGTATTTTCATTTATAACCTATACAATTTAATCGGATCATAAAATCATCTAGAAGAGGTGAAAGGGAATTTTCTCTTGTCTATAGCATGAAGATATTTTTAAAATATTGACCTACCCTTTCATATTCCCCCACTTCTGTTTGAGGAGCTAAGTTATTCTGAGCTTGTTTCCTTAGAGATAGAAACAAATGAGGTAGAAGGAGAAAAAGAAGTCTTCCTTGCTTAGGTTTTCAAAAGCCAAAACCCTAAGGAGAAACAAGAGTATTTCTGTTAAAGACAAAGGTAGTTTGAAGACTATTCCACAAGCTGCATGGAGGAAGAGATCCAGAGTCAGATCCAGGAGAATGAAATTATGAATGGGAATTAGAATTGAACCTTGTTCTCACCCATTTAATGGGTGAGTGATACAGGATTCTTGAGAGGCTTTGGAGAGACTGTGTGAGAAACTGTTTCCCACTTCCTGGTTTAAAGTTCTGGTAAGGCGGGAAGACTGCAGAAATTTGAGGTACCTGGGAGCAGAGGGCATGTATTACCTGCTTTCTATAGGAGAATCCTGATGAGGTGACAAGAGCTGAATGTTGAGTCTGGGTCCAGTGAGGCAAAGAGAAAATTAGATTCCTGTGATGCAGACCATGACAGAAACAATGGGATAATATTTGTGTCTTAAGTATGATGAGCCAAAACCAAAAAGAGTTGTTATACTTGAAAAATCATGTGGACAGCATGAGTGACATCTCATTGTAACCTGACAGACTGAGTACTAAGGACTAGGGAGAGAAGCAATGTGTCTGTGGACAGTTGTGTAGACAGATGACATTCAAGAGCATATGCCTCCCCACAATGGGACCTGGTACTACTTAGCCCTCCCATTTAAACACAGCCCTGGAGAAATTTCCAGGTTTCTGACTGTGGTTAAGTTTGGGCCATCCAGTGGATTGGAGAATCAAAATAGAAATTGTAAGGGAAGAAAGTATGATGCATTAGGCCATTCCCAGGGATAAACTCTGAAATCCAAGAGGTATTGTCAGCCTACAAAATATTCTCTTACATCTTTCCCTCAGTGCAATGGATGCCTAATGGCCTCATGGTTACATAACTTTCCTACACCATATACTCATATGCCCAACAGACCATTTGGACATTTTCACTTATCTCAAAGGAATCTAACACAAAATATATTCAAAATTACACTCATAATATTTCCCCAGGCTCTCTTCAGTGTGGCCAGTCTCAATCAGTGAGACCCTTTCTAACCATAGTACAAGTTACCAACCCGTTCCACATCCTTGACAGCTCCTCCATCACCACCCATCTTCAGCCTGTTCTCTCCATTTCTACTCAAGTCCATGCTGCTATTGTCTCTTCCTCTAGTGGAATCTACCCTCATTCACACAGTACTGCATTAGTCATTCTCCACACTGCAATCTGAATGATTTTCAAAATAAAAATGATCATTTTGTACTCTACAACTCACTCCCAACACCTCACAGAGGTTCCATTGTGCTAGTGACTAACAGGGTAACAAAGTTCTATATGAGCTGGCTGCTGTGTTTTTATACAACCTCATCCAACCATGCTGCTCTTACTTTGTGTATCCCAGGTACACCGGCCTTCTTTTCCTTCCTTAAATGTACAACACCCTTATTGCCTCAGGGCCTTTGAATGTCTGCTCCTTCAGCCTAGAATGCTGTTCTTCACATCTAAATTAGCCAATGTCCACTGATACTTCAGATCTTAGTTCCTTATTCCTGACCCTGCCAACCAGTTAAATCCCCCATTCATGGTCTCAAAATACTGGATATCTTTCCTTCATAGAAATGATTGTGGTTGAACTCTTCATTTATTTTGTGATTATTTAATACCCTCTGCTTTCTGCATTAGGCTGTCAGTTTAATGAACAGTGGGAGCAAATCTGTACCCTCACTTTATCCACAGTGACCTGGACACATTGTTGGCATTCAATAAATTATTGAATGACATTAGAAGTCTTCTCAAGTGACCCTTCACCACAATACCAGTTGGAATTCTGGCTTATTCTATGCTGGGCACTATTAGAAGCATTTGCTACATGTGTTAGGTCATTTAACTCCCACAACAACCCTGTGAAGTGGGTAGTACTATTATCACCTCTGGTTTTCAGATTGGGAAATAGGCACAAGCCTCACACAGCTGGCATAAGGCCCAGAGACTGTGCTTCCCACAGCCAGCCTGCACTACCTTGAAAGTCTATTCCACAGTGAGGTACTGTGCCCACTTAAGAGAGACAGCTGCTGGGGCACCTGGGTGGCTCAGTGGGTTAAGCCTCTGCCTTCAGCTCAGGTCATGATCTCAGGGTCCTGGGATCGAGTCCCGCATTGGGCTCTCTGCTCAGCGGAGAGCCTGCTTCCTCCTCTCTCTCTCTCTGCCTGCCTCTCTTCCTACTTGTGATCTCTCTCTGTCAAATAAATAAATAAAATCTTTAAAAAAAAAAAAGAGAGGCAGCTGCTGACATTCTGTTTCATGACAAATAATGGACTTAATCTATACCAAATTATATTAATTATAAAACCATGGAAATCTTGCATACATTAAATTCTCATTGAATTATGCACACTCTCCATGCATTTGTTTAATTGGTATATATTCAGCACTTGTCATGTGCCAGAATTTGTGCTAGCAATTAAGAAATATAAAGGAGAATAAGATGGCCCTTGCACTTGAGGTGCTCGAGGTCTGGTAAGCTAAATGAAGACAGAAATAAATCATTCACTACAATTAGATGAGAGCTGTTATGAAGATGTCTGAAAAGTGCTAGGGTAAGGAAGGGAGAAACAAAACTTGGTGTTTCTTCTGAGGAAAACCTCCTCCAGGAGGTGGGGTGGTCAAGAAAATAATTTGTTACCCCTTGGATTTCCTATATGGAAAATGACTGGTGTGAGATAAGCCCCTGTTAAGGATTCCCAACACTTAACTCTCTTACGTTTGTCAGAGGAAAATATATTCTCTTCAAAGAATCTTTTTCATATATTCTCTTTCACTCTCTCTTCCTGCCCCATCTCTTCCTGTTTTCAATCCATGCCTAAACCCCAAATCCCCCAAACATGGCTGATCTGCTTCAGGCTACTATTATTAACATATCTGTAAAAAGCAAGAGACAAGCTATCAGGAAGCATGGGTTCAAACCCTACTAAGCACTGTCTGTGGCAGTGGTGGGCTCTCAGAGGCAAGCTCTATCCAGGCGCCAGCCTGGATGTCCTGGGCTCACTGCCAGGTACCTCTGCTGGGATGGGTGTGAGCCTAGTGTTTCCATCCATGGGGCAGAGGGAGAGACTTTTAGAGCAGAATCCCCACTGACCTGGGGCTCAGTCTCATAATCCATGAGATCATGACCTGAGCTGAAACCAAGAATTAGTCACTCAACTGAGCCATGCAGGTGCCCCCACCTGAAGCTTTTTTAAATGTCAGGCTTATTAAGATATAACTTAGATCCAGTAACATGCAACTGGATGTTTTGGCAAATGCATTCCATCCTGGAACCATCATCACAATCTAGGTATAATATTTTTTCCACCCTGAAGAGTTTCATCAAGCTCTTTTGCAGTCAATCCCTTTCCCTAGGCATATAGTAGGTAATGAATTTTTTTCTTTTTTTTTTAGTAGGTAATGAATATTTGATGAACAATTTTTAGTTACCTTCTGCACACAGTGAGTTCTAAACTCCAATAACTAGAACTCAGCCCAAGTACCACAACAACAAGGAAACCAGTCATTTAATCCAGAAAACACAGAATACATTAGAAAAAAAGAAAACAACAATAACAACAACAAGAGTGCAACAAATGTTCTAATGTTCTTGAAAAAATCGGGAAGTTAAGTTTAGAATACCCAAAGCAGGGTCTCTCTCTAACTATTTATCCTGCTCTAATTATAACTATTTTTTTCCAAGCAGCAATATTTACAATAAAATTTTTATAAAGTTATTGATTTGGAGAATTAATAACCAATATAGTGAGTATTCAGTTTTCAAATGGGTTGTGGTTCACAAGTTCAGTTGTAAATCAGATGTTTCTATCTCAGCAGGTATTTTTAAATAAAAATAATATTCCAAAATATGAGTATTCAAATATTGTTGAGCAAGAGCATTCCAAAATTTATTACTTGCCTGAATTCTAGATTCATTTCCTAAGGACCAAGCAATTCAGAATCAAGGTAGAGATAAAATAAACACTTAGGGGAGGAAATGATCAGGACTTCTAATATCAATCTGGAATATAGAAGATGAAATTTATGGAAGTATTAAATAATGGCTTCTATGATTCAGATTTCAATAATTAGGTGGATGGAAATGCTGCCAGTGGAGAAAGGGAACACAGGATGAGGAGCAGAGCTGGAGTGAGAGTTGGATTTGATGTGTCTGTGGACCATCCAGGTGAAGTCTAGTTGCAGTTGCATAGGGAAATCTGAAGTTTAGGGAAGAGGTCATCTGCATATAGGTGGTCATCGAAACCATGAGATTTAATGAGATTTGCTGAAAGAGTATGAAGAGTGAAAAATGTAATTCACCAAAACTCTGAGGAAACTTTGATATATGAAACATGGTCAGATTAAAGAAACCCATAGAAAAATCAGAGATACTTTTTGGAGTATCATTATATTATTCTCAAAAGAAAAGCAATTTAAAATACACCTGGATGGCTCAGTTAGTTGAGCATCTGCCTTCAGCTCAGGTCATGATCCTGGGGTCCTGGGATTGAGTCCCGCATCAGGCTTCTTGCTCGGCAGGGAGCCTGCTTCTCCCTCTGCCTCTGCCTGCCACTCTGTCTGCTTGTGCTCTTTCTCTCTCTCTGACAAATAAACAAATAAAATCTTTTAAAATAAATAAATAAATAATAAAATACTCTAAATAAATTTAATTGAAGTGCCATATAAACCTGAATTTCAAGGAGGTCATAAGCCAGAGGTATAAGGTGTTATCCAATCTTCGCTGAGCACTAAAATCTGCCAGTCTGCCAGCCAATTCACCATAATCACCTGGGAAGCTTTTTAAACATTTCAGCCCCTTGCCTTGCCTGTATATTTTGATTTAGGAAGTGTATCATGAGACTGGGGTATTTTTAAAAGCTTCCCAAACCTAACATTCTACCAGTTTTGGAAACTTCTTCCTAACACTGTCACCCCTCACCACCTCAAGTTGCACACTTTACATTTTTTTCATACATGAGAAAATAAGGTTCAGTGTATTCCTTGAACTTGGAGGTGCATGGCTGAAAGCAGAAAATGCCTTCCATTATCCTTGTAGTCACGAACTTTTGTGACTTAAGAGAAACATGTAATTGTCAAGCTCAGAAACACCTGGAAATAAAAAAGGTGGTTATTATAAAAATAAGCACCTGTGGACAGTATTTATTTTATTGAAAAATAATGGTTTAGAGGAAGAATCCAAGCTATAATAAAATTAAATATTGTGCTGCGGACTATTTTAAAGGAGGGTTTCCAATGAAGGGGATCCATTGTTACCATTCAGCTATGCATATGGCTGCCAGTGTGCTAACTGCTACAGCTACTTTTGACCTGAATCATCTGATAACCTGAATGGTTCCAAACAGTTTCGCTCATACAGTTTCGCTCATACACAGGATGCTGATTTTCCTCAAGATGTTACTAACTAGGGACGCCTGGGTGGCTCAGTGGGTTAAGCTTCTGCCTTCAGCTCGGGTCATGATCTCAGGGTCCTGGGATTGAGCCCTGCATTGGGCTCTCTGCTCACCTGGGAGCCAGCTTCCCCCCACCCCCCGCGCCCCAAACTGCCTCTCTGCCTACTTGTGATCTCTGTCTGTCAAATAAATGAATAAAATCTTAAAAAAAAAAAAAGATGTTACTAACTAGTCCATTAAGTTAGTATTTGTCACATAATTTTAAAAACTACTATTCATACTTCCCTTTTGGAATTTCACAATGAATATTAGCATAGTAAATGTCATGAATAGCCCTATAGTCAAGAGCTCATTAATTTTGTTTATGCTTTTGTTTATTAAGTTTATTTGACACACTTTGCTTTTTATACAAAATACAGCCTTAGAAATTGATATTGTGCTCCTAGGCTGTACAATGATAAACTTTAAAATTACAATGAGATTTTTGTTTAAAAAAGTAAATTAGTCATTGCCTGTTGATCTGTTTGGGCCGATGTGGGGATCTTATTTATTTATTTATTTATTTTTGAAGATTTTATTTATTTATTAGAGAGAGAGCGCACAAACAGAGGGAGGATCAGAGTGAAAGGGAGGAGCAGGCTCCCTGCCAGGCAAGGAGCTTGATGTGAGACTCAATCCCAGGACCCTGGGACCATGACCTGAGCTGAAGTCAGATGCTTAACTGACTGAGCCACCCAGGCATCCCTGGAGATCTAATTTATAATAATTTGTTGGATCCTAGCTGTAAAACATTGAAGAGGCTCAACATGTAAATCCACTAGACACAATAGGGTTGGTTAGGGATGCAGAAGCTTTGACCCAGTGATAACACTTTCTGTTCTTAACGCAGAACAGAAAATTTGACAACAAGTAAATAATGACAGCAATAACACAGTAGCAGTGCTCAGCACTATTTTAAGGTATTTACATGTATTTATTCATGTAGTCCTCAAAACAATCCCCAGGAGATAGTCACTATTATTATCCTTCCTAGTCAAAGGAGATGACACAGGCACAGAGAGGTTTAGTAGTTTGTCCAGTGTTACACATCTTGAGTAGTAGAACAAAAATTCACCTTCTAGATTCATCTTGATGGTCAAAATAGAACCAGCAAATGCAATGGGTGGGGGTTTATGGAACTAGATTACCTGTGTTCATAGCCCAATATCTTGGGTAAGATATTTTCTTCTTTCTGTGTTCCCATCTCTAAAAATATCTTAGAGCAGTTTCAATTGGCATGTTCTTTGCTGAGCCAGTTTGGCTGCCTCAGGCTATACCTGCTAGGATGAGTTAGCTTGTCGAGTCTTTCAAGGTAATTTCTGAGAATAGAGAAGGATTTATTTTGTGGAAGTACATTCCACCTTAACAGTCCACATCTCATTGGTCCCTGGAGGTTGCTTTTGGGATGAGAACTCCTAGTCTCCCCTGTGCAAGGTGTGAGGTTTTTTACAATACAACTCCAATAAACTGTAGTCAGCTGCTTATTTATCTTGTTTTTAGTATACAAATCAATATAAGAAAGGTTTCTCATCTGTACTTTCAGGATCTCTAGTTGAGTCAGGGCTTTGTACTCATGACTTCTTTACAATGTAAGTGAATACTCTGTCTTTTGAGCTTTACAGAATTAGCCTCAGGATTCAGTGACAACCTGGGGTGGCAAGGAGTGCTGATGTGGAGCTGATCTGTCCTGGAGTTCTGTGCCAACCCGCAGGCTGTGTTCCTGTCCACAGCCTGGTCAGTGGGAAGCATTGAGTCTTTTGCAGTGGATTTTCAGCAGAGGCTCTTTTGAAGGAGGATTAGTGCTTCCTGACTCTTCTGGCTTCCCCCAAATATTTCTACTTCAAAGACCAAAAAATCCCTCATTCTCTTCAATAAATGCACTTACTATTTTTCAGATCTGAGTGAATTTGGTGGTTGCAATCCAGCAAGGCTGTGATCATCTCAAGCTTTGCAGACTCTTATAACTAGCCTTAGACAGAAATAGCTTTTCTTCACAAAGTTGTGCACTTAATCTCTTGTGTCATATCTGCTTTCCAACAGGTTCAGCTCCAAAGGGAGCTAATCTTTCTTTGTAGCTCTTGCTGAAGACATTTCCTACAGCTTCTAAACACATGGGCATCCTACCAAATTGCCATCAGGCCTTCCTGCTCCAGGTTCATGGGCCTGAAGTCTGAGTCCCAAGAGACAGCAGCATGGTTTAGCTGCCTGTTTTGCCCCCACACAGTATCTGTAGTTTCTCATTCTGGCATAAGGGGGAGCAGAATCCTCAGTTTTCCTCACATGAGCTACGAAGCTGTGCATACTAGGGTCTATCTTTTGCAGCACCCCACTTCTTCCATTAGTTTCTAATTAGTAATGTCTATTCACAAGTAAGTGAACCAAATCTAGCTAGCTTGAATAAAAATGAGAAATTTATTGGAGAATATTAGTACAATTGATAAAACCCAGTGACATAAATGCTTCTGGGCTTCAGAAACAAACTAAAACCTGGTACTAGTTTATCCAGTGTCTGACTCAAAATTGTTAAAATTTTAAAATTGTCAAAAATGTTAAAATTTTCTTCATCTCTCTTTTCTGTCCATTTCTATAGGTCAGCTTTATTTGTCTTTGTGTCTCCGCATCCCAGTTTTCTGTTTCCCAATCTACATTTCAAAAGAAAAAATTCAGCTTTGAGTTTTATAAAGTATAGTCTGACCACCTCTCTTCAGGCCCTGCGGGTGCTACCCAGCAAAGGTCACATGACTCAATAAGCCAGTCAGTTATGACCAAGGGCCATAGTGCAGGAATGGGACAGCAATCATAAATGGAGAAAGCCATGTAGGGTATGGTTCTTAGAGAAGAGATACTGAGTAGATAAAAATATGTCCCTAGTTGTTGAGTTGTTGTAGTGATACTTTAACCAGTGCTGTCAAAACAGGTAGAAGAATCTTATATAGATTCACCTCTATTTAACTTGCTTATTATAATAATGTGTTTAGAATAGTGGTATCAGGCAGAAGTGGTAATTCACAGAAACTTCTTTAATGAATTTTTTTTTAAAGGTTCATGATTCTTTTTTTTTTTTTTAATAAACATATAATGTATTTTTCCCCAGGGGTACAGGTCTGTGAATCGCCAGGTTTACACATTTCACAGCACTCATCATAGCACATACCCTCCCCAATGTCCATTTCCCCACCACCCTCTCCCGTCCCCCCTCCCCCCAGCAACCCTCAGTCTGTTTCTTGAGATTGAGTCTTTTATGGTTTGTCTCCCTCCCGAGCCCATCTTTTCATTTTTTCTTTTCCTACGTCCCCCAACCCCCCCGCATTGCATCTCCACTTCCTCATATCAAAGAGGTCATATGATAGTTTTCTTTCTCCGATTGACTTATTTCGCTAAGCATGATACCCTCTAGTTCCATCCACGTCGTCGCAAATGGCAAGATTTCATGTCTTTTGATGGCTGCATAGTATTCCACTGTGTATATATACCACCTCTTCTTTATCCATTCATCTGTTGATGGACATCTAGGCTCTTTCCACAGTTTGGCTATTGTGGACATTGCTGCTATAAACATTCGGGTGCACGTGCCCCTTCGGAGCACCACGTTTGTATCTTTAGGATATATACCCAGTAGTGCAATTGCTGGGTCGTAGGGTAGCTCTATTTTCAGTTTTTTGAGGAACCTCCACACTGTTTTCCAGAGTGGTTGCACCAGCTTGCATTCCCACCAGCAGTGTAGGAGGGTTCCCCTCTCTCCTCATCCTCGCCAGCATCTGTCATTTCTTGACTTGTTAATTTTAGCCATTCTGACTGGTGTGAGGTGGTATCTCATTGTGGTTTTGATTTGTATTTCCCTGATGCCGAGTGATGTGGAGCATTTTTTCATGTGTCTGTTGGCCATCTGGATGTCTTCTTTGCAGAAATGTCTGTTCATGTCCTCTGCCCATTTCTTGACTGGATTATTTGTTCCTTGGGTATTGAGTTTGATAAGCTCTTTATTGATTTTGGATACTAGCCCTTTATCTGATATGTCGTTTGCAAATATCTTCTCCCATTCTGTCAGTTGTCTTTTGGTTTTGTTAACTGTTTCCTTTGCTGTGCAAAAGCTTTTAATCTTGATGAAATCCCAATAGTTCATTTTTGCCCTTGCTTCTGTTGCCTTTGGCGATGTTCCTAGGAAGAAGTTGCTGCGGTTGAGGTCAAAGAGGTTGCTGCCTGCGTTCTCCTCAAGGATTTTGATAGATTCCTTTCTCACATTGAGGTCCTTCATCCATTTTGAGTCTATTTTCATGTGTGGTGTAAGGAAATAGTCCAATTTCATTTTTCTGCATGTGGCTGTCCAATTTTCCCAGCACCATTTGTTGAAGAGGCTGTCTTTTTTCCATTGGATATTCTTTCCTGCTTTGTCAAAGATTAGTTGACCATACAGTTGAGGGTCTATTTCTGGGCTCTCTATTCTGTTCCATTGGTCTATATGTCTGTTTTTGTGCCAGTACCGTACTGTCTTGATGATGACAGCTTTGTAATAGAGCTTGAAGTCTGGAATTGTGATGCCACCGACTTTGGCTTTCTTTTTCAATATTCCTTTGGCTATTCGAGGTCTTTTCTGGTTCCATATGAATTTTAGGATTATTTGTTCTATTTCTTTAAAAGAAATGGATGGGATTTTGATAGGGATTGCATTAAATGTGTAGATTGCTTTAGGTAGAATAGACATTTTCACAATATTTGTTCTTCCAATCCATGAGCATGGAATATTTTTCCATTTCTTTGTGTCTTCCTCAATTTCTTTCATGGAGGACTTTATAGTTTTCTGAGTATAGATTCTTTGCCTCTTGGGTTAGATTTATTCCTAGGTATCTTAAGGTTTTGGGTGCGATTGTAAATGGGACTGACTCCTCAATTTCTCTTTCTTCTGTCTTGTTGTTAGTGTAAAGAAATGCGACTGATTTCTGTGCATTGACTCTGTATCCTGACACTTTACTGAATTCCTGTATAAGTTCTAGCAGTTTTGGAGTGGAGCCTTTTGGGTTTTCCACATACAGTATCATATCATCTGCAAAGAGTGATAGTTTGACTTCTTCTTTGCCGATTTGGATGCCTTTAATTTCTTTTTGTTGTCTGATTGCTGAGGCTAGGACTTCTAGTACTATATTGAACAGCAGTGGTGATAACGGACATCCCTGCCATGTTCCTGACCTTAGCGGAAAAGCTTTCAGTTTTTCTCCATTGAGAATGATATTTGCGGTGGGTTTTTCATACACGGCTTTGATAATATTGAGGTATGTGCCTTCTATCCCTACACTTTGAAGAATTTTAATCAGGAAGGGATGCTGCACTTTGTCAAATGCTTTTTCAGCATCTATTGAGAGTATCATATGGTTCTTACTCTTTCTTTTATTAATGTATTGTATCACATTGATGGATTTGCGGATGTTGAACCAACCTTGCAGCCCTGGAATAAATCCCACTTGGTCGTGGTGAATAATACTTTTAATGTACTGTTGGATCCTATTGGCCAGTATTTTGGTGAGAATTTTCGCATCTGTGTTCATCAGGGATATTGGTCTGTAATTCTCTTTTTTGGTGGGATCCTTGTCTGGTTTTGGGATCAAGGTGATGCTGGCCTCATAGAATGAGTTTGGAAGTTTTCCTTCCATTTCTATTTTTTGGAACCGTTTCAGGAGAATAGGAATTAATTCTTCTTTAAATGTTTGGTAGAATTCCCCTGGGAAGCCGTCTGGTCCTGGACTTTTGTTTGTTTGGAGATTTTTGATGACTGTTTCAATCTCCTTACTGGTTATGGGTCTGTTCAGGTTATCTATTTCTTCCTGGTTCAGTTGTGGTAGTTTATACGTCTCTAGAAATGTATCCATTTCTTCCAGATTGTCAAATTTGTTGGCGTAGAGTTGCTCGTAGTATGTTCTTATAACTGTTTGTATTTCTTTGGTGATGGTTGTGATCTCTCCGCTTTCATTCATGATTTTATTTATTTGCGTCCTTTCTCTTTTCTTTTTGATAAGTCTGGCCAGGGGTTTGTCAATCTTATTAATTCTTTCAAAGAACCAGCTCCTAGTTTTGTTGATTTGTTCTATTGTGTTTTTAGTTTCTATTTCATTGATTTCTGCTCTGATCTTTATGATTTCTCTTCTCCTGCTGGGTTTAGGCTTTCTTTGTTGTTCTCTCTCCAGCTCCTTTAGGTGTAGGGTTAGGTTGTGTATTTGAGACCTTTCTTGTTTCTTGAGAAAGGCTTGCACCGCTATATATTTTCCTCTCAGGACTGCCTTCGTTGTGTCCCACAGATTTTGAACCGTTGTGTTTTCATTATCATTTGTTTCCATGATTTTTTTTCAATCTTCTTTAATTTCCTGGTTGACCCATTCATTTTTTAGAAGGATGCTGTTTAGTCTCCATGTATTTGCGTTCTCTCCAAATTTCCTCTTGTGATTGAGTTCTAGCTTCAGAGCATTGTGGTCTGAAAATATGCAGGGAATGATCTCAATCTTTTGGTACCGATCGAGACCTGATTTATGACCCAGGATGTGGTCTATTCTGGAGAATGTTCCATGTGCACTAGAGAAGAATGTATATTCTGTTGCTTTGGGATGGAATGTTCTGAAGATATCTGTGATGTCCATCTGGTCCAGTGTGTCATTTAAGGCCTTTATTTCCTTGTTGATCTTTTGCTTAGATGATCTGTCCATTTCAGTGAGGGGAGTGTTAAGGTCCCCTGCTATTATTGTATTACTGTCGATGTATTTCTTTGATTTTGTTATTAATTGGTTTATATAGTTGACTGCTCCCATGTTAGGGGCATAGATATTTAAGACTGTTAGGTCTTCTTGTTGGACAGACCCTTTGAGTATGATATAGTGTCCTTCCTCATCTCTTATTATAGTCTTTGGCTTAAAATCTAATTGATCTGATATAAGGATTGCCACCCCAGCTTTCTTCTGATGTCCATTAGCATGGTACATTGTTTTCCACCCCCTCACTTCAAATCTGGAGGTGTCTTCGGGTCTAAAATGAGTTTCTTGTAGGCAGCATATTGATGGGTTTTGTTTTTTTATCCATTCTGATACTCTGTGTCTTTTGATTGGGGCATTTAGCCCATTAACATTCAGGGTAACTATTGAGAGATATGAATTTAGTGCCATTGTATTGCCTGTAAGGTGACTGTTACTGTATATTGTTTCTGTTTCTTTCTGATCTACTACTTTTAGGGTCTCTCTTTGCTTAGAGGACTCCTTTCAATATTTCCTGTAGAGCTGGTTTGGTGTTTGCAAATTCTTTCAGCTTTTGTTTGTCCTGGAAGCTCTTTATCTCTCCTTCTATTTTCAATGATAGCCTAGCCGGATATAGTATTCTTGGCTGCATGTTTTTCTCGTTTAGTGCTCTGAATATATCATGCCAGTTCTTTCTGGCCTGCCAGGTCTCTGTGGATAGGTCCTCTGCCAATCTAATGTTTTTACCCTTGTATGTTACAGACTTCTTTTCCTGGGCTGCTTTCAGGATTTTCTCTTTGTCGCTAAGACTTATAAATTTTACTATCAGGTGACGGGGTGTGGACCTATTTTTATTGATTTTGAGGGGTGTTCTTAGCATCTCCTGGATTTTGATGTTTGTTCCCTTTGCCTTATTAGGGAAATTCTCTCCAATAATTGTCTCCAATATCCCTTCTGCTCCCCTCTCTCTTTCTTCTTCTTCTGGAACCCCAATTATTCTAATGTTGTGTTGTCTTATGGTGTCGCTTATCTCTCGAATTCTCTCCTCGTGGTCCAGTATTTGTTTGTCTCTCTTTTGCTCAGCTTCTTTATTCTCTGTCATTTGGTCTTCTATGTCACTAATTCTTTCTTCTGCCTCATTTATCCTAGCAGTGAGAGCTTCCATTTTGGATTGCACCTCATTAATAGCTTTTTTTATTTCAACTTGGTTAGATTTTAGTTCTTTTATTTCTCCAGAAAGGGCTTTTATCTCTCCGGAGAGGGTTTCTCTAATATCTTCTATGCCTTTTTCGAGCCCGGCTAGAACCTTGAGAATTGTCATTCTGAACTCTAGATCTGTCATGTTACCAATGTCCGTATTGATTAGGTCTCCAGCCTTCGGTAGGGCCTCTTGTTCTTTTTTTTGAGGTGAGTTTTTCCACCTTGTCATTTTGTCCAGATAAGATTTGCTTTTTTATGCTGTGGAATTCCGCTGTTCTTGGTGAGTGAAGTTGGTTTTGGATGGGTTTATTGTTGATCTACTGGGTGAGGGGCCTGTTGTAGTGATTCTCAAGTGTCTTTGCCGCAGGCGGAATTGCACCGCCCTTGCCAGGGGCTGGGCTAAGTAATCCGCTCTGGTTTGCTTTCGGGAGCTTTTGTTCCCTGAGCGCTTTCCGTAGAGTTCCGGAGGACGGGAATGAAGATGGCGGCCTCCCAATCTCTTGGCCCGGAGGAGCCGAGAGCTTGGGGTTCCACTCCTCAGTGCACCCTCAGAGAAAAGCGCCCCACCGCCCCACCTCCCTGGCCTGCGGTTGCGCCTTGAGGAAAGTAGTCAATTGCTGGAACCTGGAGAAAAGCGCCCGGTCGCTTCTGTCTCCGTGGCCTCTGGCCGCGCTCCGAGCCCACCCAGCCTGCAACCGGCACAAGGTAACCCCAGGCTGAGAGCTCGCTCCTCGGCTCTGTCGCTGGAGCCGGCTTCCCCACTCTAATACCTGCGATCTCTGCGGCACTCAGACACCCCCGGTCCTTCTGTGACCCCACGGGACCTGGGGTTATGCTGACCCCGCGTGGGTTTCCCCCCGGTTTAGCCTCTGGAGCGATGTCTCCCAGTGGAGCAGACTTTTGAAAGTCCCGATTTTGTGCTCCGTTCCTCCGCCGCTTGCCAGGAGCCGGCCCCTCCCGCTGGGGTGTATCTTCCCGTCGCTTTGGATTCACTTCTCTGCAGGTCCTACTTTTCAGAAAGTGATCGATTTTCTGTTTCTAGAATTGTTGCTCTTCTTCTCTTCGATTTCCCGTTGGATTTGTAGGTGTTCACAATGGTTAGATAAGCTATTTAGCTGATCTCCTGCTACCCGATGTCGTCTCAGCCTGCTACTCTCCGCCATCTTGACTCCTCCAGTTAATGAATTTTTTAAAAACCACAACAAATAGAGGTCTCTTTCAATTCAGAAGAAGAAATTAATTTTAAAGCACTAGAACATTAGGTGTACTAAAATCCCACTTAATTGGCAGAGATAAGAAGGATCTTAGGATTTGCTCAGAATTTCATTCTCCCCAGAAACCGCAGTTCTGAATTTATATTCCAACATTTGGGAAACATGTATAGAGGTATTTCTCATCATATTCATGGAATACAATGTACTTGCTGCTTTTTTGCTCTAATTTGCTCAGTCTCAAAACATCTATGCAAAGGAGAATCTGCTAAGCACTGATACAACTGGTAGTTCTGTAAGAAACTGAGGGAAGTTTTAGGTATCCTAAACTGTAGTAAGAAATCCACTCACATACTAATGTAGTTAGTAGAAAAGGACAGTTGTTATTTATTAACAAAAGTTGTTGACAAAAATCCTGTAAATTTAGGCATCTACTATGACATCTCTCACATTCCATACCTCCCCTCCTTCCAGCCTACTTTAAGAATGGGTGTGAAAGGGGCACCTGGGTGGCTCAGTGGGTTAAGCCTCTGCCTTCGGCTCAGGTCATGATCCCAGGGTCCTGGGATCGAGCCCCACATTGGGCTCTCTGCTCAGCAGGGAGCCTGCTTCTCCCTTCCTATCTGCCTGCCTCTCTGCCTACTTGTGATTTCTCTCTCTGTCAAATAAAAAATTAAATAATTAAAAAAAAAAAAGAATGGGTGTGAAAATTCTCACTGGTTATAGACAGACACATGGGAAGGAAATTCATTTTCAGCATGGTTAGTAATATCAGGGAATTCTTCTGTAGCTATTCAGAGTGAAAATACTGCTCAGATTGGAGCTCAGCTAGAATTCTGAGCTCTTGCCTGCTTTGGATCTATGCTTCTTACTAAAGGTACAGTGATGCTGTATATGGGATTACCCAACATCAAGGAGAGATCCTTTGAAAGGAAAGTGGAGTGGATAAATTTTACATAATTGTGTCTTGATTTTTTAATCATTTAGTTTTTTAAAGAAACTCTTGTATCTTAATCTCAAACTTGCAGATGAGTTATGAAATGGTGTAAGAAAGACTGTTTTATGATGAACCATTTGAGAGTAAGTTTCCAAAATGTCCCCGTCACTCTTGAATACTTTAGTGTGTAATTCCTACCAACAAGATTACTTTCCTATATAACTATAAAATACTATCAATATTAGGAAATTAGCATTGATATATTACAATGTCTAATCTCCAGAGTCCATTACAATTTTCCAGTTGTCCCAATAATGTCTTTATAAAGATAAAGAAAGTATCCAGGCCAAAGTCTCATGTTACATTTAGTTGTCACATCTGTGTAGATGCCTTTAATTTAGAACAGTTCTTTAGTTTTCCCTTGATTTTCATTACCTTGATACTTTTAAAGGTGACCGAGCAAGTTACTTATTGTAGAATGTATTTCAAGGTGAGTTTCTCTAATGTTCCTTCAGGATTAGAGTCAGATCATAGAAGTGATGCTGTGTGTTCTCATTGTCTATCAGGTGGCATATGTTTTAATTTATCTCTGCTGTATGAAATTCCAACAAAACTGGTATGGTATTTTAGTGTTTTTTTAATTGAAGTATAGTTGACACACAGTGATACTCAGTTTCAGGTGTACAATATAGTGAAACCACTACTCTGTACATTATGCCATGCTCACCAGAAGTGTAGCCACCATCCATCACCATACAATGCTATTAAAATATCTTTGACTATATTCTCTATGCTGTACCTTTATCTTAGTGACTTATGCATTCTATAATTGGGAGCCTGTATTTCCCACTCTCCTTTACCCATTTTGTCCATCTCCCTGCCCCCCTGCTCTCTGGTAACCATCAGTTTGTTCTCTGTCTTTTCGTTTGGTTGGTTGGTTTTTTAGATTCCACATGTAAGTGAAATCATATGGTATTTATCTTTCTCAGTTTGACTTATTTCACTTAGCATAACACCATCTAGGTCTACCTATGTTGTTGCAAATGGTAAGTTGTCATTTCTTTTCATGGCTAAGTAAAACTCCATTGCATACATATATATTACAGTTTCTTTATCCATTCATCCATCAGTAGACACTTGGATTAAAACTATAAAGAACTTATCAAATTCAACACCTAAAGAATAAATAATCCAATCAAGAAATGGGCAGAAGACATGAACAGACATTTCTGCAAAGAAGACATCCAAATGATGGATAAAGAAGATGTGGTGTATATATACAATGGGATACTATGCAGCCATCAAAAGAAATGAAATCTTGTCATTTGCGATGAGTGGATGGAACTAGAGGGTATTATGCTTAGTGAAATGAGTCAATCAGAGAAAGACAACTATCATATGATCTCCCTGATATGAGGAATTGGAGATGCAACGTGGGAGGTTTGGGGGGTAGGAAAAGAATAAATGAAACAAGATGGGATCGGGAGGGAGACAAACCATAAGAGACTCTTAATGTCACAAAACAAACTGAAGGTGGCCCCGGGGAGGGGGGGGTAAGGAGAGGGTGGTGGGGTTATGGACATTGGGGAGGGTATGTGCTATGGTGAGTGCTGTGAAGTGTGTAAACCTGGCGATTTACAGACCTGTACCCCTGGGGCTAATAATACATTATATGTTTATTAAAAAATTTTTTTTAATTATTAAAAAAAAAAAAAGACATCCAAATGGTCAACACACATGAAAAACTGCTCAACATCACTTGGCATCAGGGAAATACAAATCAAAACCACAATGAGATACCACCTCAACCAGTCAGAATGGCTAAAATTAACAAGTCAGGAAACAACAAATGTTAGTAAAGATGCAGAGAAAGGGGAACCCTCCTACACTGTTGGTGGGAATGCAAGCTTGCGCAGCCACTCTGAAAACAGCATGGAGGTTCCCCAAAAGGTTGAAAATAGAGTTACCCTACAACCCAGCAATTGCACTACAAGTATTTATCCAAAGGATACAAATATAATGATCTGAAGGGGCACCTGCATACCAGTGTTTATAGCAGCAAGGTCCACAATAGCCAAACTCTGGAAAGAGCCCAGATGTCCACTGACAGATGAATGGATAAAGAAGGTGTGGTATATATATTCAATGGAATACTATGCAGCCATCAAAAACGACATCTTGCCATTTTTAACAGTGTGGATGGAACTAAAGGGTGTTATGCTAAGGAAAATTAGTGAATCAGAGAAAGATAATTATCATATGATCTTGCTGATACACAGAATTTGAGAAACAAGGCAGAGACCCATGGGGGAAGAGAGGAAATAATGGAACGAGACAAAACCAGAGAGGGAGACAGACCATAAAAGACTCTTAATCTCAGGAAACAAACTGAGGGTTGTTTGAGTGGAGGGGAATGGGAGGGATGGGGTGGCTGGGTGATGGACATTAGGGAGGGTATGTGTTATGGTGAGCACTGTGAATTGTGTAAGACTGATGAATCACAGACCTATACCCCTGAAACAAATAATTCATTATATGTTAATGAAATTTAAAAAAAAATAGATACTTGGATTGCTTCCATATCTAGGGGGTGCATGTATCTTTTACTGTTTTTATTTTCTTTGGGTAAATACCTAGTAGTAGAATTACTGGATCCTATGATTATTCTATTTTTAATATTTTGAGGAACCTCTATACTGTTTTCCACAGTGGTTGCAGCAGTTTACATTTCTACCAACAGTGTAAGAGAGTTCCTTTTTCTCCACATCCTTGTCAACACTTATTATTTCTTATCTTTTGATACAAGCCATTCTGATTTCTCACCATGGTTTTGATTTACATTTCCTGATATTGAGTGGTGTTGAGCATATTTTCATGTGTCTTATTAGCCATCTGTATATCTTCTTTGGAAAAATGTCTATTTAGGTCTTTTAATTGTGGAGTTTTTTTCATGTTGCATGATTTTTTATATATTTTGGATATTAACCCTTGTCAGATATATCACTTGCAAATATCTTTTCCCATTCAGTATGTTGCCTTTTCATTTTGTTAATGGTTTCCTTCATTGTATAAAACTTTTAATTTTGATGTAGCCCCAGTTAGTTTATTTTTGGGTTTTGTTTTTTTTTTCTCTTTCCTTAGGAAACATATCTAGGAAAAGGTTTCAAAGGTCGATGTTAAAGAAATCACTGCCTATGTTTTCTTCTAGGAATTTTATTGTTTTAGGTCTTACATTTAGGTCTTTCATCCATTTTGAGTTTATTTTTATATGGCATTAGAATGAGGTCCAGTTTCATTCTGTTTCATGTATCTTTCCAGTTCCCAGAACCATTTGTTGAAAAGACTGTGTTTTCCCCATTGTATATTCTTGCCTCTTTGTCATAGATTAATTGACCATATAAGTGTGGGTTTGTTTCTGGACTCTCCATTCTGTTTTGTTGATCTGTGTGTCTGTTTTTGTGCCAGTACCACATTGTTTTGATTACTACAGCTTCGTAGTAGTATATTTTGAAATTGGGACTATGATATTTCTAGGTTTGTTCTTTCTCAGATGCTTTAGCTATTTGGGGTTTTTCATGGTTCTATACATATTTTAGGATAACTTGTTCTAGTTCTGTGAAAAATGTTGTTGGAATTTTGATAGGAATTGCATGAAATCTGTAGATTGCTTTGGATAGTATGGACAGTTTTTTAAGATTTTTTCATTTAAGTGGGGAGGGACAGAGGGAGAGTATCTAAGCAGACTCCCCACTGAGCACAGAGCCCATGAAATCGTGACCTGAGTTGAAACCAAGAGTGGAATGTTTAACCATCTAAGCTACCCAGGTGAATATTTTAACAATATTCAGTCTTCCAATCCATGAGCATGGAGTATCTTTTCATTTGTTCATGTTGTCTTCAATTTCTTTCATCAATGTTTTTTATAGTTTTCAGAGTACCAGTCTTTCACCTCCTTGGTTAAGTTTATTTCTAGGAATTTTATACTTTTTGGTAAGCTGTGGGACTGTTTTCTTAATTTCGCTTTCTACTACTTCTTTAGTAGTGTATAGAAATGCAACAGATTTCTGTATTTTAATTTTGTATCCTGCACTTTTTCTGAAATCACTTATTGCTTCTAATAGTTTTTAGGTGGTATCCTTGATACTTGGTATCAAGTCATCTATAAATAGTGACAGTTAAACTTTTTTTTTTTTTAAATCAATTTAGATGTGATTTGCTTTTTATCTTCTTTAGGTAATAAGTTATTTGCGTTCTGTGACATACACTATCTGCTTAAAACCCATTAACTATTCTACTTCCTGTACAAGCCAAAGGCAATGCATCTCTCTCTCTCTCTCTCTCTGGGGATCTTTTGGGCTACAGGAGCATGGTGCCACCCTTTCTCAGGGCAAGCTGTAGTACTGGGGAGGTAATGTTCCAGAAGGCAGTCCTCATTCAGTGAAGGATGAAAACTCATTGGTCATAGCCTCTGCCAGCCTTCTTTCTCCACAGGTTAGATAACTCTGAACATGTTCCACACTGTCTCCAAGAGTTTTTCAGAGGAACTGAGCCTAGTTACCTATATCAGTACATTGCTGGGTAACATACCCTTTATCATTGACTCCTTTCTTTTCTTGTCTGAATTTCCTACCTGCCTACCTCTGCTGCCTGGGATCATCTCCTCAAAAGCTACATTCACTCAAATCCTTTTCTCAAGATCTGCTTCTAGGATGCTTATCCTAAGACATGATAAGTATATTATGCTAAGTGAAATAAGTCAGTCAGAGAAAGAGAAATTATTGCACTCATATGTGGAATTTAAGAAACAAAACAGATGAACATATGGAAAGGAAAAAAAGGGGGGAAACAAGCCATAAGAGACTGAACTATAGCAAACAAACTGAGAGATGCGGGAGGGGAAGTGAGTGGGGGATGAACTAAGTGGGTGATGGGCATTAAGGAGGGCACTTATTATGATGAGCACTCGGCGTTATATGTAAGTAATAAGTCACTAAATTCTACTCCTGAAACTGATATTACACTATATGTTAACAAGAATTTAAATAAAAAATTTGAAACAAACAAAAAAGACACATGTCATTCCTACACTATAAAAGCTTTGATACTATGTTTGCATCAAATTCATGATCTGATGATTTGGGTATTACTTAGTCATTCTTTCAAAACTTTGTTTTCTCTATCTGAATGAAGGAGTACCTCCCCATAACACCAGTTTCCTCACCAAAGTGTAGAGTCAAAACATGGACAGGATGAATCAGTTATATTAAAATGTTCTCTGACATCAGGCCAAACTTGTATTTTTTTAAAACATTGTTAAAACAAGGTGTGCATGTGCCTTCTAGTCAGCTCATTAAAGTTAGAATGCTGTGCAATTATTTTCTTATTCTTTTGTTTCCATGTCATGTTACAGTCATCCCCTAAGTCTGACCAAAGCATCTGTTTCCCATCCTCCACAGTGTGCCTCTACCGGGAATTGCCATTTTTACTTCATAAAAGTAAATGCATACAGTGCGTGGCATTTTTTTTTTGAAGAGAGGGCTGAAAATAATAATAATGTACTTGTACTTGCTATTCTTAAACCCCCCTCAAAACCACTCAGTACAAACAACTTCTAGACCAACTCTGTCTGGGAAGAGCAGATTTAGAAAGAAGGGAGACACTATAGACAGTACCACATACAAGAAAGAAAATATAATGTCTCAGACTGATACATTGTGGGATGTTGCAGGATGTTGACTCACTTTGAAACTATAATCCTTCCTGAGCATAGAAAAAAAAAACCTAAATAGTCTTTTATGCAGTGAGTTCAGTTTAAACAAATCTCTCCTGACCCACATTGCTACAGTAGTTGTCACCAATGTTAATATCTGTGTCAGATGCTCATGTGTAATTATTTTTCCAAAAGAGCAGGCCAAACAATTTCTCATGTAGAGAAAACTCTCTGTACACACAGTACTCTTCTGTACGAGTAACAAGGATAGTCGGACAAATGAAAATAAGCACGAAATATTGATGACATTCAAAAAATAAACACATAGTTCCTCCCTAAAAAAGAATATATTTGCAAATAACACAACCTGCTTGCTAACTCTTGCTGGCAAATAGGGTAGATCCAAACATTCCATGAACCTCTCCTGAGGGAACTTTGAGTTTTCATGAAGTTTCATATTTATAAATAAATGTTCCAAACATCTCCATAATTACTTCTTACTTCTGAAGTATTATCTGGGCAGAAATTGATTTTACCTAAAGCATATTCTATAACTGACTGGTAGTTGTGGAGGCCAAGAAAAACAAGGCTGTACCCACCTCGAGTCTAGCCCTAACATCGCCCTCCCCTCCATAAAACTGAAGAAGGCTGAGGCTGAGGCGGAAGAAAATGGAAACAAAGTTAAACCTAAATCTCACTAACAAGAACACTTGATAGGAGAAATGTGACATTCCACCAGGAAACTCCCAATTGTCATCATGTTAGTGCCTCATCAGAGGGAGAAACGGCCTTGATTTGATAATAACCAGGCCTCCAATATCCTGACAGTCTTTTTTACCCTGATAGCCCTTCTGAACATCCCCTTTGTCCTCACCTACTGCTGAGCCAGCAGTCGTGGCCCAATTATCTACTGCCGAGTCCACCCCCACTCTGCTTTTAAAAACGCTGACTATACTCTGGTTCAGGGTCCAAGTCCCTACTCTGCTGTGTGGTGTATACTTGGGCCCAAGCTTAAGCATGTCACCTCAGGGTCCAAGTCCCTACTCCGCTGTGTCGGGTATACTTGGGCCCAAGCTTAAGCTTGTCAAATAAACCCTCGTGTGATTGCATTGGTGTTGGCTCCTTGGTGGTCTCTTGGACACGAAAACTTGGGCATAACAGTAGTAAGGAATTTCATCCAAGAAAGGCACATTTTAATTTAGGTAGAAAAAATTGTAAACATGCTACCCCCTTCTTCAAGGTGGGGAGCATTTCCCGCAGAGTTCTACCTCTTCATCAGAACCAGCAGAGGTTGAAACGTAGGACCATGTAGGACTACAAATCAAATAAGTGCCCTCTACCCCATTCACTTCTCCACAAAGTCTGCAATTAAAGGACCCTTCCTGCTCAAACAAAAGTGCCTTTCCCAAAGAAATGAGTTTGAAGAACTAATACCCAAGTCTTTTCCTTCAGATCCTCATTCTTGGCTTTGGTAAGATGTACGTAGTTCCAATGAGGGAATCCTGGGAGGAAATAGAAGAGGACTTTTTGTTTGTTTTCATGGTCTGAATAGCCTGGATGCTTCTACAGTCATTCATACCAGGAATTCAGAGGGTGAAATACTGGTTTTCCTGGACTTTCTGGTTATATCTAAACTGCCAGTTCTGATGATTTGGCCTTGTGAAAACATCATCTCCCTCAGATATCCTTTTTCCATAACATTAAAAGCACGTGTGTGAAATGACTGAATCACACTTTTTAAAGCAAGGAAAAATGACTTTTTAAGAAAAGATTTTCTAGGTACTTGATAAAATTTTAGGAAAAAATTTCTGTAAACACAAATTTTTAAAATCTATCATGAAAAAATGAGGTTAATGTAATAAATATTTAAGTCACATTTTATGTTGAGTTCATCTCTATCTTCTCTTATAATAAGTATTTTTAGAGATGAAGTTAAGATCTGTAATAGTATTTTTAGACCAGTACTGCTTCAGAAGAAAGGACTATTTTCCTTAAATATCCTGCCATCTAATTGGATTCTACTTTGCAATTTGAAACAAAGAATTCTAATTCTAATAAACATGAAAGTTGACAAGTAGAAAAATATGTAACAGAACTATTATATATAATTTGCTTATTTGCCACTTGGCTATTTATTTATTTAAATTCAATTAGCCAAGGTATAGTACATCATTAGTTTTTGATATAAAGTTCAGTGATCCATTAGTTGAATATAACACCCAGTGCTCATCATATCACATGCCCTCTTTAATTCCCATCACCCAGTTGCCCTATCCCCCCACCCACCTTCCTTATCACAACCCTCAGTTTGTTTCCCAGAGTCAAAAGTCTCATGGTTTGTCTCCCTCTCTGATTTCTTCCCATTCAGTTTTGCTCCCTTCCTGTATTGTCCTCTGTACTATTCCTTATCTTCCACAGATGAGTTCCACAGATTATCATATGGTTATATGATAATTGTGTTTCTCTGATTGACTTATTTCACTTAGCATAATACTCTTCAGTTTTATCCATTTCAATGTAAATGATAGATATTCATCCTTTCTGATGGCTGAGTAATATTTCATTGTATATATGGATCGCATCTTTATCCATTCTTCTGTCGAAGGACATCTCAGCTCCTTTCACAGTTTGGCTATTGTGGACATTACTGCTGTGAATGTCCACTTGACTATTTTTTTTTTTTTAAAGATTTTATTTATTTGACAGAGAGAGAGCGATCACAAGTAGGCAGAGAGGCAGGCAGAGAGAATGAGAGAGGGAAGCAGGCTCCTGCCGAGCAGAGAGCCCGATGTGGGACTCGATCCCAGGACCCCGAGATCATGACCCGAGCCGAAGGCAGCGGCTTAAACCACTGAGCCACCCAGGCGCCCCTTGACTATTTATTAAATACTCTTTTTGTCCATGTTTATGCTGAGTTTTTATGAAATAATGACAAGTACAAAAACTTAAGTGAACTTGCTGTGTTGTGTAATTGGAGGAGGGATGCAAAGCACATTTCTGATTTTCTCACTTCAAAAAATTCTTATGATCTCTCTCTTACCTACATCATTGCACTCTTCCACAGTTTTAAGGGCCTCCACCATCTCTCCTTTACCCCCACATCTCTCCTCGACACACTCTGAAGTTCAGTCAAGCCATAGCTTCTTATTACTCCTTGGCAGTGCCCTCACTAAGCTCTGTGTCTCAGGCAGTACCTTCCAATTGCAATACCCCCTCTGTCAGTACCTTCTACCAGAATCTTCTGCCTCAGTTCAGTAGAACCATCTTTTCTCATTTCCTTCTAAATGGAAGTAATTTTTCCCTTGTCTGAATTCTTTTAGCTCTATTTCTCACACCACTTTTTTTTATTCAACACAACACTGTAGATAATTTGTGTACATTTATTTGCCCTACTAAAATTACCTTAAGTCATTTCAGGTAGTTTATCTTTGTATTTCCATATACATTGCCTAACACAGTGTTTAATTCATGATATGTATTCAAGTAAATAGTAGTTGAATAAATGAGTGAATGAGTGAGTACTTGAAACAATTAGGGAATAACTAAGAATAATAATTGTGTGGCAATGGATGAAGAGTAATGGGAGAGTAAAAGAAATTTGGAAGAGGCAATAAAATAGTTTGAATGTGAGCTGGAATAGTCTAAGAAGGTTAAATGGAAGATTTAAACTTGATTAACTTGATTTGCCCCTTTAGGGATGATCATGTCAAACAATGGAACCAGAGTTGCTGAAAACAACTTGGAATAGGATCCTTACTGACAGATTAGAAGAGGAGAAAGAATGAAACAAAAGGTAAGGTTGTAAGAGGATGGTTTCAAGAAAGTTCCAGGCTGAGCAGGAAATACATAGGCTATAAGATGTGAACTTTTTAGCTGGAATTCCAGAAGTTTTCAGGAAACAGATTTGCTTACTTGCCGCTTGGCTATTTCTGTAAACATGCTAGAAAGTAACATGTTAAAAGTAACATGCTTAGGGACAAAGATTGGATTTTGAGTTAGGAAGGGCTGGGTTTGATTTCAGGTTCACAGTCTATTGTTTTTGTTGGGCATGGGATTCTCTACTGTTCCATTTCTCTCATCAATAAAATGGGAGTTGTAATTCTTACCCAACTTAGTCACAGTGGAGGTTAAATAAGATAATATTTGCAAGGTGCTTGACACATAGAAAGAGCTCAGTAAATGGCAACTATCATTTTGCTCCAGACTCAAATTTGAATACAGATCTTTCTTGATTTTCAATGGGATTATATCCTGATAAACCCATCATAAATTGAAAATATCTTCAACTGATGATAATACTGTGCATTTCTGTTCTATGTTTGCTAGTTATAATTTCCCCTTAGATAAAGCACATCTAAAGCAAAGACGCCCTGTCATAGCTTTATGTGCAATATTTATAGTACTAACTCTTGCCTCATATAGTCTGAACTCTGTCTTTTATGTAAATGTTAGTTTTTCTGGCCTATTATTGTGCATTAGTAATTGTTTTCTCAAATCAGTTGGAAAACAGACATGCCTTTACCTACCTACTTGAACCCACAAACACATGCAGCAAACTTCTCCTAATGTCTTCATTCAGGAATCTCTTTTCAGTGACCCCAGGCAGTTCTATACAGGCCTTTATTCTGTTCATCTGGGATTTAACTCTGTGTGCCTTTTAGTCTGAGCTCCTCATGGCAATGCTCATTTATTGTTTGGCTGGCACAGTTTCACCCATTTTGAAGGGACATGTATATCTATTGATTTGGTCTTAGACTTGGTTAGGAATTGTTAAAGCATAACAGATCCAAACAGCATAAAAACCTTTCTTTTTATAATGGGTTTCTTAGATAGTATCTTAGGAGATATTATGAATATTATGGTCATACAAACTGTCCAGTGTGTGAGACAGATTTTAAATTTAGTAAAGCAAAGGATGGAATTTTCTATGTCTAGTACAGTATGTTGACTCATGGAAAGAAGAGTGACAGAACTTCATAGAATTACTTTTACATAAATGATAATAGCCTGGAACATTATTTTGTTAAATAAAAAAATCTAATTTGGTGTTAAGAGCATATATTTACTAAAGACTATATAACTCTTCCTCAACTTGCAATGGGGTTATGTCCCAATAAACCCACTGCAAACTGAAAATATGGTAGGTCAGCGGTGCCTGGGTGGCTCAACAGTTAAGCATCAGACTCTTGGTTTCAGGTCAGGTCGTGATCTCAGGGTTGTGAGATTGAGTATCTCATGAGGCTCTGTGCTCAGTGGGGAGTCTGCTTGAGATTCACTAATTCTCTCTCCCCACCCTCTGTCCCCTCCACCCTGCTCATTTCCTCTCTCTCTCATAAATAAATAAATTTTTTTTTTTTTAAGAAAATACAGTAGGTCAAAGATGCATTTGATAAACTTAACATGCTGGGCATCATAGCGCCACTTAGCCTGCCTTAAACATGCTCAGAATGCTTACAGTAGCTTGCAGTTGGTCAAAAGGATCTAACACAAAGCCTATTTTATAATAAAGTGTTGAATATCTCATTTAATGTATTAAATACTGAAAATGAAAAAACGGAATGGCTGTTTGGATACAGAATGGTTGAAAGCATATTGGTGTCTACCCTCATGAAGGCCTGGCTGACCGGGGGCTGTGACCGGTCAGTGACCTATGACTCGCTGACCGCTGCCCAACATCCCAAGAGAGTATTGTACCACATATCGCTAGTCCAGGAAAAGATGAAAATTCAAATTTCGAAGTATGGTTTCTAGTGAATGTGTATCACTTTTGCATTATCATAAAGTCAACAAATCCTAAGATGAACCATCTTAAGTCTGGGGCCATCTGTACTTGTTAGGTATGTTTGTCCCTAGGCCTTTTTGTGGCCAGAGGGTCTCTGAGACTTGAAGCCTGTTCCTAATTCCTTCAGAAGGACTTTTTCTAGAATTGAGATAGAGATCTTAATAGAAGTGATGAGGCTTATAATAAAAATAGAACTTACAGCAGCTAATATTTTTTGAGTATATATTATATGCTAAGAACCATGCTAATTGCCTCATAAGAATTGCTGCATTTAGTCCTAACAGAAGTGGGTACAGTAGGGATACCTGGATGACTCAATCGGTCAAGCATCTGCCTTCAGCTCAGGTCATGATCCCAGGGTCCTGGGATGGAGCCTTGTGTAGAGCTCCCTGCTCAGTGGAGAGCTAGCTTCTCCCTCTCCCTCTGCCTGCCACTCTGCTTACTTCTTCTCTTTGTCAAATAAATAAATAAAATCTTCCAAAAAAATGCATACAGTAAAAACAACAACTGGAACTGATATTGGGAGTTTTTAGCAGGAATATTCTTGAAACAAAATGTATCTGGATCTCAGGAGTTCTAATCACTGGGAATCCGAAGTCAGGGCAGGGTGGCCAGGGGCAGCAAAAAGGCATGCAGATGCTGAGGCTTGTCCTGACAGTGGAATCCAGGATACAGTAGTTAAAAGGTATAATAGTCTCAGATCTGATCCAGGCAAACCTGTATTCTAGGAACCCCAGCCTGGCAATATAGTACAGGATAAGGGGAATTTCAGGCAGTGGGCACTACTTAAAGCCAGACGGGTGATGGCACTGTGAAATACCCTTATGGTAGCAGGAAAATACAGGAAGCAAGCAAGATACAGCCACCCTGAGGAAGGAGTATGGCAAGAACTGGGCAGGTTATACAGATCCCATCTCATGAATTATGGCAAGAATGGCAACATTTACTTCTCTTGTACAATTTCTGAAAGGGTGAATGGTTGCCTGAAACCTTGTGCTTAAGACCAAATCTAGGCTTATCAATAAAGAATATTGTGATCAATTAGTGATGTCTCTCCTGGGCACTAAGGGAAGAAGTGGCAGCCAGACTGGTTGTGATTCTTGGGTTTAATGGAAGAACCAGGGCACACTTGAAGAAAAAAGAAGAGGGGCTATTACATAAAGGGACTATGCACGACTTCTAGGAGAATGTGATTTGGGTCCCATTGTGGAGGCCAAGAAAAACAAGGCTGTACCCACCTCAAGTCTAACCCTGACGTAAGTACAGCCATCTTGACAAAGCAAAAGCTGGCACCCTCTCCACCCGCTCCTTTCCCCTTGGTAGTATGTGTGACATTCCTCAGCCTCCCCTGGCTGCCCTAAAAGAAAAACAAATAGTTAACTTGCAGAGATCACAATCCTGCAAGACAGGAGTCTCCCTTGGTTTACAAATGTCCTAGAGATTTACAACAAAGAAGCTTTCTTAACAATAGCCCAGTTTCCAGAGGCAAATAACTCAGTTCCCCAAGCCCTAATGTCACCCTCCCCACCATAAAACTGAAGGAGGCTGAGGCAGAAGGAAATGGAAATAAAGTTAAATTTCTTCTAAACCCAAATCTCACTAACAAGGATACTTGATAGGAGAAGTGTGAAACTTTATCTCTAAACCTCCAAGATAGTGTCAGCAATCATTCCCAAGCATATGACCCACTGATATACATCTAAAGGGTCTCACAAGAAGATTTTTATTACTAGTAATAAATAACCTTTCTCCCAACAATAGCTAGCCCCTCAAGGTCCTGGAGACCTTGCTTCCAAAATTCCTTAGAGACTAACATCATCCCCTTTGTCCTTACCCACCGCCAAGTCCACCCCTACTCTGCCTTTAAAAACTCTGACTGTAATCTGGTTCGGGGTCCAAGTCCCTACTCCGCTGTATCGGGTATACTTGGGCCCAAGCTTAAGCTTGTCAAATAAACCCTCGTGTGATTGCTTCGGTGTCAGCTCCTTGGTGGTCTCTCGGACAAGAAAACTCAGGCATAACACCATCAGTTCTGCTCAGAACTAAACAGAGAAAAGTATACCTATGGTAATTATACACACGTCCTTTCCGCAGTCTGTTGGCATCTTAGGAACTGACCATAGCGTTCTAACACCCGTACTGCCCATGTCTCCCCAGAGTAAAGGCTTAAAGTTAGGTGCCCCATGTTGAAAATTTGCTATCTATAAAGATCCATGAGCTTCTTAGAAAAACTTCAGTATGCATTCTCAGGAGACAATTATATTGAAAAATAAATATTGATTTATTTTTCAATAAGGAGGCAAGGAGAAGTTAAACACATACTACATTTTTTAATAATTTCATAACAAAGTTTGGTGGTGCTGTTGCTTTGAAATACATCAAAGGAACAATTGTATTTTGCTTAGAGTCCTCTTTGAGAACTGTATTTGTTTCAATATATTTTATATTTATTTATTTAAATAAGAAAGGACACAAATGCCAGCAGGAAGAAGGAAACATCTTAAAATATTTCAATATATATTATAGCAAATTATTCTTTTTTTAAGTGAGGAACAAGGAAGTAGATATTTGAACATTTTTCCTACTTGAAACCACATTCCTGTGGCATTACTCAAATTAAATCTTTCAGTCATTGAAAGTGGAAAGAGAAAATGACTATATTAAAACCAAACAGAAAATGAATCTGGACCTTTTTATTATATTTTTCTAGGTCTGTAACTTCCCAACCTGTTCTGTTTGTGAAAATATAAAAATATAACTCTCCACAAGAAGAAATAGCTGTCAGTCTTACAAGTCCTGTTTTTTTAAAGTAGACTTTATTTTGAGGGACTGAGAGCAAGGTGACTATATGTAGACATGCCTATTTGAAAACCCCTGTTCTATTTGTGTGGTAGCTTCTCGATTTATGTCTTGCTTGAGGAGAAAGAAAGAGGGCCACGTATGAAATAGACTTTTATTTTTTCTATTTTTTTATTTGAGTATAGTTAACCCACAATGTTAAATGGTTCAACATCTCTGCATATTATGCTGTGCCCAACACAAGTATAGCTACACTCTGTTGTCATACAATGCTGTTATAATATCTTTTATTCCTATGACTCATTCATTCAGTAACTGGATGCCTTTATCTCCCACTCTCATTTACCCATTTTGCCCATCTGTCCTCTGGTGTCCATCAGTTTGTTCTCTATATTTATGGGTCTGATTCTGGTTTTTGTTTGGTCATTCATTTCTTAGATTTCACATATGAGTGAAAATATACAGTATTTTTCTTTCTCGCTGACTTATTTCACTTGGCATAATACCCTTTAGGTCCATCCGTCTTGTCACAAATGACAAGATCTCATCTTTTCTATGGCTACATAATATTCCATTGTGTATGTATGTATGTATGTATATATATACATATATATACATATATATATATATGTCTTCTTTTTTTTTTCTTCAGATATTGGGGTTATTAGACACATTTTTTAAAAAACGGTTTATGACATTAACATGGTGATAAGCAACAGTTGCTTCAAAGAGTAATGCAGATTTAACAAAATAAAAGGAAAACATACACAATCCAAAATACAATAAATGGGCTAAATAGAAAATTAAACGTGGCTTAATAACAAAACACATAAACAGAAATCCTAGAACTTTTGATCCTTGGTAGCTGATACATTTTTTTTTAATATTTTATTTATTTAATTGACAGAGGGAGAGAGATCACAAGCAGGCAGAGAGGCAGGCGGGGTGGGGGGGGGGAAGCAGGCTCACCAACAAGCAGAGAGCCTAATGTGGGGCTCGATCCCAGGACCCTGAGACCATGACCAAATATGTGCCATCTTCTTTATCCAGACATCTATCTGTGGACATTCTGGTTGCTTCCATATCTTGGCTATTATAAATAATGTTGCAATAACAATATGGGTGCATGTATTTTTCAAATTAATGTCTTCAGTTTCTTTGTAAAAATACCCAGTTGTAGAATTACTTTCTTTCCGTACTTTCCATACTTTCTCCACAGTGGCTGAAACAATTTACATTCCCACCAACAGTGCACAAGAGTTTCTTTTTCTCCACATCCTCACCAACACTTGTTATTTCTTGTCTTTTTGATTCTAGCCATTCTGACAGATGTGAGGTGGTATCTCATTGTGTTTTCAATTTGCATTTCCCTGATGATTAGTGACTTTGAGCATCTTTTCATGTGTCTATTGGTCATCTGCATGTATTCTTGGAAAAATGTCTACTCAAGTCCTCTGTCCATTTTTTAATTGGATTGTGTTCTGGTTTGGGTATTGAGTTATATAAGTTCTTTATATATTTTGGATATTAACCCCTTATCAGATATATAATTTTCAAATATGTTCTTTCATTCAGGAGGTTGCATTTTTGTTTTGTTGATGGCTTCTTTTGTTGAGCAAAAGTTTTTTATTTTGTTGTGATAATAATGGTTTATTTTTGGTTTTGTTTCCCTTGCCTTAGGAGACATATCTAGAAAAATGCTACTATGGCTGATGTTAAAGAAATTACTGCCTGTGTTTTCTTCTAGGAGTTTATTATAGTTTCAGGTCTCACATTTAGGTCCTCAATAATTTTGAGTTTATTTTTGTGTATGGTGTTAGAAAGTGATCCAGTTTTTATCCTTTTGCATGTAGCTGTCCAGTTTTTCCAGCACCATTTATTAAAAAGTATTTTTTCCCTTTTTGTATATTCTTTTTTTTAAAGATTTTTTTTTATTTGAGAGAGAGAGCACAGCGGGGGTAAGGTGGCAGCACGGAGAGGGAGAATGAGAGGGAGAAGCAGACTCCTTGCTGAGCAAGGTCCAATGCAGTGCTTGGTACCAGGACCCTGAGATCATGACCTGAGCCAAAGGCAGACGCTCAACTGACTGAGCCACCCAGGTGGCTCCCCTTTGTATATTCTCCCCTTTGTATATTCTTGCCTCCTTTGTCATAGAGTAATTGACCACATAATCATGGGTTTCTTTCTGGGCTTTCTAGTGTGTTTCAGTGATCTGTGTGTCCATTGATCTGTTGTGCCAGTACCATAGTGTATTGATTATTACAGCTTTATAGTATATCCTGAAATATGAGGCTGTGATGCCTCCAGCTTTGTTCTTTCTCAAGACTTCTTGGTTGTTTGAGGTCTTTTGTAGTTCCATACATAAAATAAACTTTAAAACATACTTTTTGGGGAAAATTGTGTCATAAAAGAAAGCAGTGTAGTTATAGAGATTATATAGATTTCCTAATTGTGTCTTTTCATTTAACAACTTTAAGTTTGAACTGCTATATTATTTAACATGACAGAATTCTGTCAAAGTGCAAAAAGCAACAAGCAAGGTACATTATCTACAATGTGAGCTTACAAATAGAAGGCAACAAAGAAGTAAAAACAAAACAATATTTCTTGTCCTCATCTTTTGTACATGCAAATACATGTATTCACAGAGTTCATTTTTTCCCCCTTGTATTCATTTACTCATTTATTTTAAAGGCATTTTTAGTGATTGGAATTGTGGCCTCCACAAAAGATATCTCCACCCAGAACCTATGAATATGACCTTAAAAGGTCTTTACTGATCATCTTGGATTATCTGAGTGGGCCCTAAATCCAATGACAGGTGTTCTTTTAAGGCACAAAAGAGAAGAGAGGGAGATCAGAGGAGAAGGCTTTGTGAACATGGAAGCAGAGATTAGAGTTACTCAAACACAAGCCAAGGAACTCTAGGAACCACCAGAAGCTGAAAGAGGCAAACAAGGATTCTCTCCTAGAGCCTTCAGAAGGAATGGCTTGATTTTTGGCTTCTGGCCTTTAGAACTGTGAAAAATCATTTCTGTTGTTGTACCCAGTTTGTGGTAACTTGTTATGGCATCCCTAGGAATCTAACACAGCATCTTTGAGCACCTTTCCTGTGCAAAGTATATTGTTAGGCAGACATAATCTGTGAACAAGATATCATCTTGTCCTGGAAATAATCACATCTGGTGCATGAAACAGCCATTTAACAATGTGTATTCTTTTTTTCTCGCTGAAAAAAATTGTTTTAATTGAAGTATAGTTGACATACAATGCCCTCTTTGTCTCATAGTGATTCAATATTCATACATTATGAAGTGATTCCCCACAGTAATTCTAGGTGCATCTATCACCATACAAAGTTATTATCTTATTGGCTACATTCCCCCATGTTGTGCCATGACTTATTTTTATAACTTGAAGTTTTATCTCTTAATCCCCTTCATGTATTTTGCCTAAACCCCAAACTCCTCCTCACTCTGGTAACCAAGGGTTGCCACCTGTGTCTATAAATCTGTTTCTGTTTTTTGTTTTGCTGTGTTTTTAAGAGTCCACATATAAGTTAAATCACACAGTATTTGTCTTTCTCGGTCTGACTTGTTTCACTTTGCATAATACCCTTGAGGTCTTATCTATATTGTTACAAATGGCAAAATTTCATTCTTCTTTATGGCTGGGTAGGATTCCATTGTATATATGTACCACATCTTCTTTATCCGTTCATCTATCCATGGACACTTAGGTTGCTTCCATATCTTGGCTATTGTAAATAATGCTGTAGTAAACATAGGGGTGCATATATCTATTTGACTTGTTATTTTTGTTTTCTTTGGATAAATACCCAGAGGAAATGCTGGATCATATGGTAGTTCTATTTTTACTTTTTTAGGCACCTCTATGTATTGTTTTCTATTGTGGGTGCACAAATTTACATATCTACTGACAGTGTGTCAGGGTTCCTTTTTTCTCCGCATCCTCACCGACACTTGTTATTTGTCTTTTTGATAATAGCCAATCTGACAGTTCGAGATGATGTCTCATTGTGGCTTTGATTTTCACTTTCTTGATAATTAGTGAATTGAGCATCTTTTCATGTGTCTGGTGGCCATCCATATGTCTTCTTTAGAATGTATATTCAGGTCCTATAACTATTTTTTCATGCATGCAAACACATGTGTACATAGAGTTCATTTTTCCCTCTCATTCGTTTCCTCATTCACTTTAAAATGCATTTTTAGTGGTTGTAATTGCCCCCACAAAAAATATATCCACCCAGAATGATATATTGGGTTTTTTTTATGTTAAGTTGTATATGGTCTTTATGTATGTTAGATACTAACCTCTTACCAGCTGTATAATTTATAAATATCATATCCCATTCAGTAGGTTGCCTTTTGTTTGCTGATGGTTTCCTTTGCCTGCAGAAGATTTTTAGTTTGATATAATCAATCTCATTTATTTATTTTAGTTTCTGTTGCTCTGGTCTGAGGAGACTGGTACAAAAAGAAAAGTATTGCTGAGACCAGTGTCAAAAAATCTTACTGCCTATGTTTTCTTCTAGAGTTTTATGGTTTCAGGTTTTACAGTCAAGTCTTTAATCCATTTTGAATTTACTTTTATATATGGTACAAGATAGTTTCATTCTTTTGCATGTAGCTATCCAGTTCTCTTAACACAATTTATTAAAGAGACTGCCTTTTCCCATTGTGTATTCTTGCTTCCTTTGCCACAGATTAATTGACCATATATGCGTGGGTTTATTTCTGGGCTTTTTATTCTATTCTATTGATCTATATGCCTTTTTTTTGTACCAGTGCCATACTGTTTTGAGTACTAGTTTTATAATGTAGTTTGAAATCAGGGAATATGATACCTCCAGATTTGTTCTTCTTTTTCAAGATTGGTTTGGCTTGTAGTTTCATACAAATTTTAGGATTATTTGTTCTAGATCTGTGAAAAATGCCTTTAGTGTTTTGATCAAAACTGCACTGAATCTGTAGTTTTCTTTGGGTAGTATGGGTATTTTAACAAATTAATTCTTCCAGTCTGTGACCATGGAATATCTTTCTATTTATTTGTGTCATCTTCACAGAGTACAGGTCTTTCATTTGCTTCGTTAACTGCATTTCTAGGTATTTTATTCTTTTTGATACAATTATAAGTGGGATTGTTTCTTAATTTCTCTTTTTGATATTAGTATATAGAAGTAGTGCAACTGATTTTCACTGGCATTTTTTCTCTTTATGCCTGTTAGTATTTGCCTTACATATTTAGGTGCTCCTATGTTGGGTACATAAATATCTACGAATGTTATATAGTCTTCTTGGATTGACCCCTTTATCATTATGTACCACTCTTCTTTATTTTTTGTTATAGTCTGTTTTGAAGTCTGTTTTGTCTGATATGAGTATTGTTACTCTAGGTTGCATTCCCATTTGCATGGGATATCTTTTCCACCCTTTCACTGTCAGTCTCTATGTGTTTTTAAATCTGAAGTGAGTCTCTTGTAGGCAGTGTATAGATAGGTCTTGTTTTTTATAGATTCAGCCACCCTTTGTCTTTCAATTGGAGCATTTAGTCCATTTACATGTAAAGTAATTAGTGATAGGAATAACTATATGTATTTTAAATGAAGCTTAGACCAAAGAATGGTGGGTGTCTGGAATGGGGAGGGAGGGCGAGTCTCAGTTACTAAGAGCCTTCTGTTTTGTAAGAGCACATTGTAGAGGTTTACCTAAAAAAGTACACCAAGACACCTGATATCCTAGGGGAAGCTTCCTAGGAAATACTGTATCTTAGCATTCTATCTAGTCTTGAAGAGTAAGCAGGAATTTTCATGATGAAAAGTTGGAAAGCAGGTTTGTATAGAAGATATCAAGCTGAGGGAACTGAAAGTATTAAAGGCACAAAAATGTGTCAGAGTTAGAGAAGTTTCAGTCTTGGTGTAAGTTGAATCTGTAAATGCATTGGTTGAATCCAACTTGTGAGAAGTATATCCTCTTATTAAGGAGTTATGGCATTGAGTGAAGGGGAACTAAGAAGTTTGCTGGAATGTCAGGGGTTGGGGGGATGGCATGAGGAGACAGTGGAGAATTGTAATTAGTAAAAGGACACGATCCAAGTTAATTTTAGAAAAATAACTGTAGTGGGGTTTTTCTCTTAGGTATTAATACATGTTTTTACCCATATTTTCCCCTACCCCCTATTCATATAGATCAAGGCAGCTTCCTTGCCTTGAGGAAGGTGTGGGGCTTGGGGATTCCTGGCTATTGTTTTCAAAATCTTAAATCTACTTAGAGAAGGGGTTTGGGAAAGGTGCCTCTTGGCAAATGAGACATAAAGATAGATAACTGATTGATTCATTGATAGGTAGCTAAGTAGACAGATTTTCCAGGCTAAAAAGATTTTCACCCAGTTTGGAGAATTAAAATGAGACTGATGATTTGAGAGTAGTAAAGAATAAAGGTATACATGTTGCACCTGGGGTGTTGGGTCTTGGGTTTGGCTACAGCTTCACTGTATACTGCCTGCCAGGGGAAGCAAGGAGCAGGGCAGTAGAGCATCAGATTGAAGGATCCCTACACGCTGGGGCAAGAGTCTCAGCACAGTCTTACGACTGACAGTCTGAGGGACCTCCTCAAGCTTTGGCATTACATAAGACAATACCCTAAATGTTTGATGTAAACCCCGAGAAGTGGATGCTAAGAATAAGGTTGAATTTTCCACAGGCCCAACCAGGTGGGGGCTTGGAATCTAATTTAAATAAAAAGTAAAATGTGATATTTTACTGAGTCTATAGACTAAAATTTACCTCCAGTAATTGGCATCAGAGTTATGGCAGAGACTACTAATTGTATCTAATATCTCTTCTTTTGTTTTCCCCTATTGTTATAGAACCCCTGAGTGTAGCTAGGTCCATGGGCATGCAGAATAAAAAGTCCATTTTTCAGCCCCCATTGTAGGCCAGTGTGGGCATCTGACTAGGTCCTGGGATTTGAGGAGGGTAATGTGTTCTCCTTATGGCTCATGTCCTTTCCACAAATCTGAGTCAGGGCAAAGTAGTAAGCCCTCTTCGATGGTACAATACAGAAAAGATAATCAGAGTAGTTATAGATCCACAGGACAGAAGGACTCCAGATTTCTAGCAAAATTGCGAATGGAATTCTCATACAATCCAGGAATTTATATGAAACAGAAATAAACTTCTGTCTTGTAGACCACTAATTTTCATGTCCTGATCAAATAAGCTGAACCTGAATTCTCACTACTAGTCTGGAAAAGGAACAGAAACGGGGCAAGATTGCTGGTGGGGAAAATTGTTAATTTTCAGTTGTAACAATGAGAGACTTAATGGCCTGAATATGAGAACAAGAACAGGCCTGGACTGAAGACAGAGCTCATAGGACTTGAGCACTCAATTAGGTGCAGAAGGCAAAAAAGAGGGAGAAGAGGGAGAAAAAATGTGATTCTAGTATTTCATCATGGGGAGTTGAGGTTAACAGTGATGGCATATATTGAAAAGGGTAATTCTTGAGAGGAAGATACATAAGACAAAACAAGAAGCCATGGGGCCCAGCAGTGAAGAAAGCCTATTTTCTGCTGTTTGCTCCTTCCTATTAAAGAAAAAAGTGAGTGAAAGTGAGTACATAGTAATAACAATAGTCATTGACAACCTATTTAGTATTTTTTTAATTTCTAGGATAAGAGTTTTATTATTATTTTATTTTTTTATTATGTTACATTAGTCACCATACAGTACTTCATTAGTTTTTGATGTAGTGTTCCATGATTCATTGTTTGCCTATAACCACCAGCGCTCCATTCAATCCATGCCCTCCTTAATACCTGTCACTGAGCTAGCCCATCCCCCCACCTCCCTCCCCTCCGACACCCTGAGTTTGTTTCCTGGAGTCCATAGTCTCTCATGGTTCATCCCCCATCTGATACCACCTCCCCTTCATTTTTCCCTTCCATCTCCTAATGAACTCCATGCTATTCCTTATGTTACACATATAAGTGAAACTGTATGATAATTGTCTTTCCCTACTTGACTTATTTCCCTTAGCATAATCCCCTCCAGTTCCATCCATGTCAATGCAAATGGTGGGATTCATCCTTTCTGGCAACTTGTTTAATATTAAGTAGGTGTTTCCACACAATCTCTTTAGTTTTCTGATAGCTTTTGCCAGAGACTGCAGTCACTTTCCCCATTTTCCTCAATAATTGAGCTCCCACAATGCTTTCAATGTAAAGGTAGAAGTAAGCCTTCTATGAGCTTAAGCATAGAACTATTGATTTTTTTCACTAATTTAGAAAATTATGATATTATAATGGTAGATATATGTTATTATACATTTTGTCAAAACTCATAGAATATATAGCACAAAGAATGAACCCAAATGTAAACTATGGACTTTGGTTGATAATGATGTGTGGATTTTGGTTCATTGACTCTAACAAATTTACCACAATGGTGCAGGGTGTTGATGATGGGGGAGGCTGCCTGTGTGCTAGGAGGAGGTATGTGAGCACTCTCTGTATTTTGTGCTCAATTTTGCTGTGAACCTAAAACTGCTCTAAAAAAATCAAGTATTAATTTTTAAAAATATATTTGTACTTTTTGTTGACAAATAGTAAACTACATTTACCTTCCTTTCTTCCTATTCTTGTTTAAGAAAATCAATTCACTTTCCTTTTAGAAAAAAATCTAATGCAAGACTTCCAGTTTCTCCATTCTTGGATATGTGGGGGTATAATAAAGATGATTTTGGAACCATTACATGCATCCACCAGGCTTTTCAGAGGTAGTGAGCTCATACAGGTTGCTGCATTTTCCATAATGGAAAACAATTTTCACTGGAAGAACAGCTTTAGTTATACAGGCAGTTTGTTTAGGAATAGAACAATCAAGCTAGCATGGTTTTTAAGTTTGCTCTGGAGTTAAAATTCTGGGTTTATTCTCTGGCTCAACCAATCATCAGACACAGATTCTTGAGCAAGTCTTTGTTACACTCTAAATTTTATTTTCTTCCTTTCTAAAATGGAGTTAATAAGAATACCCATACCTAATTGACATATTTGCAAAATTAAGTAAGAAAATGTATATAAAGCATGTAGTCGAAGTCCTGGCATAAGAAACTGCTCAATAAATATATATTTTTGTGATGGAAGATATTTTCCAGTCACCAAATAACTGTCTTGGAGAACATTCAGTCATTTGTTGAGCAAGAAATTGAACTGAGTTTTGAAGATCCCAACTTCTGTCTCTACCTAGTTGATGCAGGAAAATGGAGCCTGAACAAATAGTCATATGAAATAGCTGTCCATATGAAACAGAGTATGAAGTTTGGGACTACTAAAGCAGCTGGAATTTGCATATCGAGGTATCAGAAATAAGAGAACTTAGCAGAAAGGAAGTCCCAGAAATCTACATAGGTGTCCTCTTGAATCTTTGATATAGTACCTGTGCATGCATAGGTCAAACTCAGAGAAGCCTAGTAAGGAGCAACTACTTCAGGAATGTGAGCTGAGTGTAAGTACCAGAAATTACATAGTGCTGGGAGACAGTCCACTTCTCCAACAACCAGAAAAGTCAAGATTTAGGAGGAGGATTACTCCAGGCCTAGCTTAAAGGATACTCTGGACCCACTCTAACAAAGTTTAAAACCAAGCCTCAGGAAATACATGTGGAGCTATCAGTAAATCAATTCTCTGTCAGAATAAAGCCCAACATTCTTTATAGGAAGACAAATTCAGAATCTAAACAATAGCACTCCATTGTCCATCATAAAAATTTTAAAATTACTAGTTGGGGCGCCTGGGTGGCTCAGTGGGTTAAAGCCTCTGCCTTCAGCTCAGGTCATGATCCCAGGGTTCTGGGATCAAGCCCCACATTGGGCTCTCTGCTCTGCGGGGAGCCTGCTTCCTCCTCTCTCTCTTTGCCTGCCTCTCTGCCTGCTTGTGATCTCTGTCTGTCAAATAAATAAATAAAATCCTATAAATAAATAAATAAATAAATAAATAAATATTACTAGTCATTTGAAAAATCAGAAAAATATAACCAAAATAGGAGGGGGGAAACAACAGAAAAAGACTCAGGAGATGACAGATGTGTTGGAATTTGTAGGCAAAGACTTTAGGCAGCTATTATAAATATAGTCAAAAAAAATTTTTTTTAAAAAAAGAAAAGAAAAACCCTTTCACACTCAGAACTCCTCTTTTCCTATACATAATTTTAAAGTAATATGATTTGACAGTGTTTTAAAGTATAGGAGTAAGCTCTAACATCTGTTCCTGGTAAATTAACTCTTGAGCCAACCAACTTAATTTATCACTGCATATCCTGGTAAATTTTAAGACATTGTTATAATTCTAACTCAACCTCACAACTATGTTCGAGGGCCACATGAGCCAAAGTGCAGCAGAGCTGATCTTAAGGGCCCAGGGGACACAATGCTTAAATATGTTTTTGAGACTTAACCTATGCCTGGCATACCCTCCCCAACTACTCAGATGGCATCAAAGTGACAGGAGCAGAGGAAGGCCCACCTGGGAATGGGGGACAGTGATGACAAACACAGGAAGGATCAAATCCCCTTTTTAGCTCTAATATCTCCATGAGCCTTACTGTTGATACAGTACATCATTACCAACAGGGTAGAGAGTAATAAATTTTGGAGTCTAGACTGTGCAAGGAGAGAGTCCAATTAAGCCTATCTGTCAACAGTAAACTCACCCCATTAATCCTTTGGATGCATAAAATAAAGACCAAGAAATGTTTATCTGGCACTTCTAGCTGTGAGGTTTTACTTCTTTCTAGTGGTCTGAGGTGGGACCTGTCATGTTGTTGTCACCAGGAATCGTTTAGGAACCATTCCAGTTACTTAAACTTGAGCTATTTTCCTTTCTTTGGCTCCTTCTTATCCAAAAGTGCCCACTTTGCTTGAGTGGCTTTGAGGGTCCAATAAGCCTTCCAATTTTTCAGGAGATTTTCTGGAATTTAAGAAGTCTTTTTTCTTTGCTCTTGCTCCATCTTTCCAAAGCTGCAGATACTGCTCAAGTGCAGCCCCACCACCTGGGGCAAAGAGAACCACTTTATGTTTAGTTGACAACAGAGACATCTACTCTAACTCACGGCTGGCAACCCAGACAGCCAGTGCCCATCTAGCTATTGTGAATAGCTGAGGTCTTGCTAACGCTGATTGCTGCCAAGAGTTGCACAAAATTTCCTTTGCACTGTTTCCCTGCACTTTAGAACCATGTCATCTTCAAAACCCCACCCTCTTCATTTACAGTATGTTCATTTAATACTGGAGCCTGGGCTATAAACAAAGAAACACTTCCCACAATACACCTATATGGTGTAGAATGGCAGTTTTAAAATGCTAAGAAATAAACTGAATTTAGAATTAAAATCAAGCAAAATTTTTCTTCAAAACTTAAACCCAATAAAAATATATTCAGATGACAGAAGTGATGACTTTCACTACAAGAAATGTTAAAAAAAAAAAAACTTATTCAGGTTAAAGGGAAAAACACAAATATAAGTGAATAAAGAACACTACATATTTTTCTACTTACTTAATTTCTTTAAAAAGCAGTTGCCTGAAGGAAAAGTGACAATGTGGCTTGGAATTTATAATACGTAGAAGATATAAGACAAATAGCACAGAGAAGGTAAATGGAAGTATATTTATATATGGTTTTTATATTATATGTGAAATGTTATACTATCAATTGAAGGTATACTATGATAGGTTAAAGATATATATTATGACCACCAAAGGAATCACTAAAGAAACAGAACAATGAAATAACAAGCCAAGAGAAGAGATAACATATAATACTGAGAAATACTTAATATAAAAGGAAACACAAAAAGATGGATAAAGAAAAAGGATCGATGGGAGAAATGGAAAACCAATAGAATGATATAATAGTAGTTTTAAACTTAACCATATCAGTAATTATGTTAAATGTAAAAGTACAAGACAACCAATTAAAAGGCAGAGAAGATCCACTTACATGTTGTTTTCAAGGTACATAGACATAGCTAAGTTAAAAATGAAGGCTAGAAAAACAATATACCATGATACACTGATTATAAGAAGGCTGGAATAACTGTATTGATATTAGACAAAGTATATCATTTCCAATAGCATCAAAAAGAATAAAATACTTGAGAATAAATTTAATCAAGGAGATGAAAGATCTAAACACCAAAAACTATAAGAAACTGATGAAAACATTAAAGAAAATACAAATGGAAAGATATTCTGTCCTTACAGATTAGAATTAAGTGTCAAAAAAATATTAAGTGTCAATACTACTCAAAGAAACATGTAGACTCAATGCAATTCCTATCAAATTCAAATGGAATTTTCACAGAAATAGAACAAATAATTCTAAAATTTGTATTGAACCACAAAAGAGCCCAATTAGCCAAAGCAATCTTTGTCACAAAGAATAAAGCTGAAGGCATCATGCTTCCTGAGTTCAAACTATATTACAAAGATATAGTGATTAAAAACAGCATGGTAGGGGCGCCTGGGTGGCTCAGTGGGTTAAAGCCTCTACCTTCCGCTCAGGTCATGATCCCAGGGTCCTGGGATTGAGCCCCGCATCATCGCATCCAGCTCTCTGCTCAGTGGGGAGCCTGCTTCCTCCTCTCTCTCTGCCTGCCTCTCTGCCTACTTGTGATCTCTGTCTGTCAAATAAATAAATAAAACCTTTAAAAAAAAAACAACAAAAAACAGACAAAAAAACTAGCATGGTTTTTGGCATAAAAACAGACACACAAATGAATGAAATAGAGCAGAGAGCCCCCCACACACATATACAGTCAACTAATTTTCAAGAAAGTCACCAAGAACACACAATGGAAAAAAGATAGTCTCTTTAATAAATGGTGTTGAGAAAACTATATATCCACATAAAAAAAAAAAAGAAACTCTACCTCTATCTCACACCACTCACAAAAATGAATTTGGAATAGATTAAAAGATTTAAAGGTAAGACCTGAACATTTACGTCTCTAATCCATTCCTTTGGATCTTGTATTTTCTTTATAAATTCTCTGTGGGAACATATATATTTTCAATATATAATATATATATTCAACATCTATAATATACTGTATATATTCAAGTCATCTTCATTCATTATTCTTTTATTTATTCAATGAGTGAATATTTTCTATTATCTTAGCTTTCAGATAATATATTGAGAACAGTAGAATGAAGAAGTAATTTTATACATGGTTGATTAGCAAGTCCACATGCTGTTACTGAAATGACTAATTAAAAGAAGACTAAAGAAAAATAATCTTTATATTTTCACTTTGTTTATTATAAAAAATAGTAGTTATAAAGATAGTGCTTAAAACTTTATAAAAAATAAAACTTTTTGGCTAAAAGATATGAAACTTTGTTAAAGAAATTAAAATTCTTAAAAATCAGGGAGATATTCTGTGTTTATAGATTACAAAATACAGATGTCAAGCAGATGCACAATGTTAGTGTCAAATCTCCCCAAATGAACCTGTAGACTTAATGCACTCCCAAAGTCCCAGCTGATTCTAAACTATATAGGAAAATACAAATGATATAGAATAGTTTAAAAAATTTTCTAATAGAAGAACAAAAAATTTTTTAGAAAAACAAAATTAAGGACTTTTATTGCTTGATTTCAAGATTCATCCATCAAAAGATAATGTTAGATGAGAGAAGAAAGCAAGAAAGGAACAGAGAACTACAAAAACAACCAAAAAACAGGTAACAGAAAGGCAATATATACATATCTATCAGTAATTACTTTGAATGTAAATGGACTATACACTCACAATCAAAAGACAAAGTGTGATGGATAAAAAAATAACAAGATCCTTGGAGCACCTGGTTGGCTTAGTACGTTAAGCATCCAGCTCTTGATCTCAGCTCCGGTCTTGATCTCAGGGTTGTTTAAAAAAAAAAAAAAAACACGACCCATCTATATGCTGCCTACAAAAGACTCTTATCAAATCTAAAGATACATACACATTGAAAGTGAAGGAATGGAAAAGTATTTATCATACAAATCGAAATGAAAAGAAAGCTGGAGTAGCAATACTTACATTGAACAGAACAGACTTTAAAACGAAGATTGTAACAAGAGACAAAGAAGGAGACTAATAAAGGGAACAATCCAATAAGAAGATATAACAACTATAAATATTAATGTATCTAACATGGGAACTCCCAAATACATAAAACAGCTAATAACAAACATAAAGAAAGTAATCAATAGTAATACGATAGCAGTAGGGGACTTTCACACCCACTTACATCACTGGTTAGATCATCTAAACAGAAAACTAACAAAGGAACAGTGGCTTTGAATGACACGTTGGACCAGATGTATCTAACAGATATATTCAGAACATTCCATCCTAAAACAGTGGAATACACATTCTTTTCAAGCATATATAGAACATTCTCCAAAATAAATCACATATTAGGCCTCAAAACAAATTTAAAAAGATGTAAGTCATACCATGCATCTTTTCCAATCACAAAGCCATGAAACTAGAAATCAGTCCCAAGGAAAAAATCTGGAAAGAACACAAATACATGGAGGTTAAATAACATGCTACTAAGCAATGAATGGGTCAACCAAGAATTCAAAGAGGAAATTAAAAAAAAAAAAACGTGGAGACGAATGAAAACAAAAACACAATAGTCCAAAATTTGGGTGATACAACAAAGCTGTTCTAAGAAAGAAGTTTATAGCAATACAGGACTACCTCAAGAAGCAAGAAAAATCTCAAATAACCTAAACTTACACCGAAGGGAGCTAGAAAAAGAACAACAAACAAAACCCAAAACCAGTAGAGGGAAGGAAATCATAAAGATTAGACCAGAAATAAATGAAATAGAAACTTTAAAAAAAAGAACATATTAATGAAATCAGGAGCTGATTCTTTGGAAGGATCAACAAAATTGATAGACTTTTAGTCACACTCATCAGAAAAATAAATTAAAAAGGGAGGACTCAAATAAACAAAATCAGAAACAAAAGAGGAGAAATAACAACCAACACCACAGAAAGACAAAGGATTATAAGAGAATATTAAGAAAAAGTATGCCAACAAATTGGACAACCTAGAAGAAATGGATAAACTCCTAGAAATACACAACCTTCCAAAAGTGACGCAAGAACTAAACAATTTGAACAGACAAATTACCAGCAAAGAAATCGATTCAGTGATTAAAAGATCCCAACAAGCAAAAGTCCCAGACCAGAAAGTTTCACAGGTGAATTCTACCAAACATTTAAAGAATTAATACCTATTTTTCTCAAACTATTGCAAAAAATAGAAGAGGAAGGAAAGCTTCCAAATTCATTCTATGAGACCTGCATCATCCTGATACCAAAACCAGATAAGCATACTATAGAAAAAGAGAACTACAGGTGAGTATCTCTGTTGAACATGAAAAACCCTCAACAAAATGTGAGCAAACCAAATCCAATAATACTTCAAAAAAATTATTCATCACAATAAAGTGGGATTTATTTCTAGGATGTCAGAGTGGTTTAATCTTTGCAAATCAATGTGATACATCACATCTATAAGAGAATGAATAAAAACCATTACAGTAGATGATGAAAAAGCATTTGACAACGTTCAAATATATTCATGATAAAAATCCGCACCCACACTGGTAAGGAACAAGTAAAATTACCACTATTTGCAGGTCACATGATACTCTATATAGAAAACCTGAAATATTCCACCAAAAAACTACTACAATGTCACAAAATACAAAATCAACATACAGAATTCCGTTTCATTTCTGTACACTAATAATGAAGCAGCAGAAAGAGAAATTAAGAAGACAATCACATTCACAACTGCACCAAAGAGAATAAAATGCCTAGGAATAAACTTAACCAAGGAGGTGAAAGACGAATACTTTGAACACTATAAAACATTAGTGAAAGAAATTGAAGATGACACAAACAAATGGAAAAGTATTTCATGCTCATGGATTGGAGAACTAAGAGTGTTAAAACGTCCATGCTATCCAAAGCCATCTACAGATTTAATGCAATCCTTATCAAAATACCAGCAGCACTTTTCACAGAACAAGAACAAATAATCCTAAAATTTGTATGGAACTACAAAAAATACTAAAATGCCAAAACAATCTTAAAAGAAGAACAATGGAGGCATTACAATTCCAGATTTCAAGATATACTACAAACCTGTAGTAATCAAAACAGTGTGGTACAGGCATAAAAGCAGCCGCATAGATCAATAAAACAGAATAGAGAGCGGAGAAATAAACCCACAAATAATATGGTCAATTAATCTTCAACAAAGGAAGAAAGAATATACAATGGGAATAAGATAGTCTCTTCAACAAATGGTGTTGTGAAAACTGGTCAACTACATGCAAAAGAATGAATCTGAACCACTTTCTTACACCACACCGTACACAAAAATAAACTCCAAATGGATTAAGAACCTAACTGTGAGACTCAAAATGAAAAACATCCTACAAGAGAGCCTAGGCTGCAATATCTCTGGCTTCAGAAACATTTTTTTTTTTTTAGAAATGCCTCCTGAGGCAAGGGAAACAAAAGCAAAAATAAATAATCTGGACCAAATCAAAATAAAAGCCTTCTGTACAACAAAGGAAAAAATCAACAAAACTAAAAGGCAGCCTACTAAATGGGAGAAGATACTTGCAAATGACATATCTGATAAAGGATTAGCATCTTAAATATATAAAGAACTTACAGAACTCAACACCAAAGAACACAAACATGCAAATTTAAAAATGGGCAGGGGCACTTGGGTGACTTAGTCGGTGAAGTGTCTCACTCTTGATTTCAGTTCATGTCATGATCACAAGGCTGTGTGATAAAGTCCTGCATCAGGCTCCCTGCACAGTGATTCTGAATCCCTGCTTGTGTTTCTCTCTCTCCTTCTCCTGCCCGTCGCCACATATGCTCACTCTCTCTCTTTTTCTCTCTCACTCAAATAAATATATCTTTTAAAAAATAAAAAAGGCAAAAGACATGAACATTCTCTAAAGAAGACATACAGATGGCCAACAGACACATGAAAAGATGCTCGACATCACTCACCATCAGGGAAATGCATACCGAAGCTACAATGTAAGATCACTTTACACCTGTCAGAATGGCTAAAATCAAAAACTGAAAAAACAAGTTTTGGTAAAGATGTGCAGAAAAAGGGACTCTCATGCACTGTTGGTAAGAATGCAAACTGGTGCAGCCACTTTGGAAAAAATATTAATCAAGAAAATATTTTTTCTCAAAAACATTAATAAATTTCTCAGAAAATATTAATAAATTAAAAATATTAAAAATATTTTCCAGTTTCCATATTATCTAGGAATTCTGGTACTGGGCATTTACCCAAAGAATATGAAAACACTAATTTGAAAAAATGTATGCATTCCTATGTTCAGTGCAGCATTATTTATAATAGCCAAACTATGTAAGCAGCCCATGTGTCCAACAACAGGTGAATGGATAAAGCTGTGGGTGTGTTGTGTGTGTGTGTGTGTGTGTGTGTATAAAATGGAATAGCACTTGGTCATAAAAAAGAATGAAATCTTGCCATTTGCAACAACATGGATGGATCTAGAGAGTATAGTGCTAAGTGAAATAAGTCAGTCAAAGAAAGACAAATACCATATGATTTCATTCATCTGTGGAATTTAGAAACAAACTAACAAAGAAAAAAAGACAAACTAAAAAAAAACAGACTCTTAACTATAGAGAACAAACTGTTGATTAGGAGAGGAGGTAGGTTGGGAGATGGGGGAAATAGGTGATGGGATTAACAAGTACATTTATCATGATGAACACTGTGTAACGTATAAAATTGTTGTATCACTATATTGTATACCCAAAACTAATGTAACACTATATGTTAACTATACTGGAATTAAAATTTTTTAAAAGAATTAAATGAAAAAAAGGTAGTTTTAGAATATAAAAAAATAAGTATTCACAAAACATATACCTGATGATGATTTGTATCCAGAATATATATATCTTATAACTCAATGATACAAAACATCCAATAAAATTAATCAGTAAAGGACTTAAACAGAGAGTTGCCAAAAGGTATATGCTGGCCAATATGCACAAAAAAGTGCTCAACATAATAATAGTCATTGATAAAATGCAAATAAAACCACAGTGAGATCCCACTAAGCACCTGCTAGAATGACACTAACAAATGTTGACAATGACGTGGAACAATTATAACTCTCATACATTGTTGGAGAAAGCGCAAAATGGTATGACCACTTTAAAAAAACTATCAGCTTATACACTGGAACATAAGACTCAGTAATTCCACTCCTAGGTATCTACCCCCGGCCGGGGCGGGGTGGGGGTATATTTATAAAAATACTAGTGAATGTTTAGCCATCAGCTCTGAAAGAAATTAATTAATAAAAATTAAAAATAGGGAACCTGGGTGGCTCAGTGGGTTAAAGCCTCTGCTTTCGGCTCAGGTCATGATCCCAGGGTCCTGGAATCGAGTCCCGCGTCGGGCTCTCTGCTCAGCAGGGAGCCTGCTTCCTCCTCTCTATCTGCCTGCCTGCCTACTTGTGATCTCTGTCTGTCAAATAAATAAATAAAATCTTTTAAAAAAATTAAAAATATATAAAGCTCCATTTTATACCATATGCACTATGTACTACTTATGTATGTAAGAATACAGGTGAGTTTCAAAAACATTATACTGAGAAAAAAAGACATAAAGGAGTTTACTGTAGGATTCCACTAATTTGAAGTTCTAAATTTGGTGAAACTATTTTATGATGATAGAAATCAGAACAACAGTTACCTCTTGTGGTGGGGTCAGTGGTTGACAATTGGCTGGCAAGGAGCACAAAAGAGATTTGTGGGGTAACAAATGTTTTCTGTCTTAATAGAAGTATGGGTTATACGTGTGTATATATTTGTCAAATTTCATCAAATTGTACACTTAAGATATGTGCATTTACTGTATGTAAAGTGCACTTTAATAAAAATCATCTTAAACTTTAGTTTTGCTTTTGTTACTCTTTTTCAACCAAGATTATGCTGAGTGAAAGAAGTCAAGCAGAGAGAGTCAGTTATCATACGGTTTCACTTACTTGTGGAGCATAAGGTATAACATGGAGGGCATTAGGAGAAGGAAAAGAAAAGTGAGTTGGGGGGAAATTGGAGGGGGAGACGAACCATGAGAGACGGTGGACTCTGAAACAATCTGAGGGTTTTGGAGGAGAGGGGGATGGGGGATTAGTTGAGCCTGGTGGTGGGTATTAAGGAGGAGCACTGGGTGTGGTGCATAAACAACAAATCTTGGAACACTGAAAAAAGTAAAATAAAATTTTTTTTAAAAAAGTAAAATATGGGGGCGCCTGGGTGGCTCAGTGGGTTAAGCCTCTGCCTTCGGCTCAGGTCATGATCTCAGGGTCCTGGGATCGAGTCCCGCATCGGGCTCTCTGCTCAGTGGAGAGCCTGCTTCCTCCTCTCTCTCTCTCTGCCTGCCTCTCTGCCTACTTGTGGTCTCTCTCTGTCAAATAAATAAATGAAATCTTAAAAAAAAAAAAAAAGTAAAATATGTTGGTAAGATAATATGTGAAAATGTAAATATACTGAAAACATAAAGGACTGGCTTTGGATATGATGTTAGAAGTGGTAACTAGGCAGTTGGAATATGTGAAAATGTTAAATTGATTTGGAAATTTTAGAGTTTAGTTACTCTAAAGAAGGGGAAAAAGTGAGAATAGATTTGCCAGTTTCTAATACTACACATTTTTTAATGCTCAGTGTTTTTATTTTATGACTGGTAAGTAATTTTAAGTAATGTCACAAGTATTAAGATATTGAATGATAAAACAAAATGTAATTTATGGGTTTCCCAATTAATCTGTGCCTTTAATACACTTGATCTTAGCCAAAAGGCTGAGAAGCGATGATCTATCCCTAAAATAGACATTACTTTGTTAACAGGTAAAATTTTTATATTTATGAAGTGGAAGTACAAAGTGGAAATACACTTTCCTCATCTATCTGAAATTCTTGGCTACCCCAGATATACATTTTCTCTTTAATCTTTTCCAAATCAGTCTTTCTCTCTACCTCATCAAAATGTATCTGTCAGTCAAGGTTAAGGAAAACAGCACAAGTCTATATTTAGATGAGAGACTTAAAAGAGGTACTTGCAATGAACTATTATAATTACTATTGTTACAAGTGGTTTTGTTGGATTATAGAGGGTGAGCTTCTTGAAGTGTTTTTCAAACATGAATCAAATTCAAAACATGTTTTCTCCCAACTGATATATCTTAACTCCCTTAAACATATGAGCATTTTAAGTGCAATATGAAAGTCTTTCAAGTTGTTTTATGTTCATTTATGCTTGTCAAATGTTATTTTCAAGTAATTACTTATATGCAAATATTCTCCTAAACTTTTCCCCTTAAGGAAGTAAAAGTAAAAAGATCAAAGTTGTAGTCAGATTGTTTAATTCAGAGTTGTAATTTGATCAAATCTCATTTTAAAATAGATTTTTTCCTGGAGCTTTAGAGTATGTATTTCCTTTCCCCTACCTCTCTCTATATATTGTTCTTCAAGATTATATTAATCTATAAATATTGCAAATTTTTAATTAAAGAATTGTAATAGACTTTGATGAAAATATATCAGGTCTTGTAATTTGAGAATGTACCTAAAATGTGTTCCACATATATACTGGAAGTTTTTGCCTTAGGAAAATATTTCAAGTGGCCATATTCTCTATTTCCTCTTATCTGGAAATGGAAAAGAGATGAGTTGCCAATAATTGATAGTCTCTGCATCATCCTTGCTCAATTATCGTCTGGTTTTCACCAATGGGAAGCAGCATATCAGGGATCAGATGGTGAGAGAAGAGAGAGGTCAGGGTATTAATCTGCTTACTCAGCCTTCTTGTCTTGCTGAGGTTACCAAAACCTACCAGGCAACCCCTATCAGAGAGCCCCAGACAGTTCAATCTCTTCCCAAGCTTAGCAACCCTATTTCCTCCTCTTGACCCCTCAGGTTCATGAGTGGTAACAACTTCTCACTGTTGAAAAACCTGACTGCCTTACCATCCCTTGTGTTTTACCCATGCCCACACCTCTGTAAAAAAATCTTTTCATTAAGTTCTTTTAAAACAGTTGCATCTTTTTAAGGTTGCTGTTTCCTCCTTCACCACCAGCTGACACAGTGATTAGTACTAGGCATGACCCCAGGAAACAGACCCTCAAAGTACAATCAAGTTTTGAGGGGAGAATCAGAATGCCCCATGATGTCTTTTTTTTTTTTTTTAAATCCTTGTCTCTTGTAGCTGTAAGAAAAACATGGCTAAGGATCTACCCAAGGTCTAATTGTATAGGCTGTGGAGATGTAAAATCAGTTATATAAGCAATTTTATCAAGTTATACAAGGTAACGGCCTTGGGTGGGAAGAAATGGATCTCTGGAATAAAATGGGAACATTTAGGCAGAAACAGAGCATGCTGAGAACTCAAAAAATCCCAGATCTCTCTGAATCTTCCTTGCCAACTGAAGCAGCCTTTCACTTTCTGTGAGGGAACAGAATTCCCCATGCATAAAATAATTCAATGCATTTACATCTGGCATTTTCTTTCAAGAAGAGGTACTAATTTTCTTCAGGATCCCCCCTCTATCCCACCTGCTTCCAGATCCATAGTAGAAATCAGCATTGTCCAAAGAGAGAAGATCTGCTCCAGGAGGAGATAGCACAGACACTGAAAACATTGTAGGGTCTTCTGTAAGAAGTTTTTAGGGTCTACTAATTTATGGTGGCGGTTCTATAGACCTTGCATGGAAGTGGATTCCTAGGATGTTAGAAAAGGAGAATGAAATATACATTGGATTGGGCCAAATTTGTCAGTAGGGGCACACATCTCTTGGGATTTGGAATTTAATGTATTGCTTCAAGCATTTGGTAATGATGTCAGCAGTTTTCTGTTGTTAAGTGAAACTTTGTCTCAATGGGTATAGCTAATACGGCTGAGATGCCAGAATTTCCCTGCATACTTTAGAGAAAGGATTGCAGAGTTTAAAGAAGTGATAATATTGGAATGTACCTATTACATTCAATCTGCTCACCACTCTCTAATGATACTTTCCAGAAGGACTGGTATACCCTTCTTCACCAAGACATTCATTGGTGAAGGCAGCACTAGTGTCTTGAAGAGTAGGTCTGATTTGCCACTAGGACTGGAAGAGAGCAAATGTCTGAGCCTGGCATACCAAGCAACTATGTAACCTGATTTTCCTGTCATGAACTGATGTTAGTTTTTCCACAAATCATAAAGTTGGACTTGTAGAGCATCATTCTATTATTACATGGAAATGGTGTATGAGACCAGGTATAAGCAAATCCATAACGAACAAATAAATTGCATAACCAGGTGGCTTTGGATCTCACTGGGCTCTGGTAACAAAACTCTCTCCTTTGGAGCCTTCAGACCTAAGAGTGACAATGGTGTCCCACTGTTGCTCGTCCCTGGATACCTCACCATCCTTTTGGGATCCTTAACCCTGCCCATACCTCTGTAGGTAATTTCTTTACTACATTCTTTTCAGTTAAATTCTTTTGAGTGAGTGAACTTTCTGCTACTTGCTGGGATTCTGAGTCACTACATAAAATACATCCACACACATGAGCATGTGAGCACACACACACATACATGCACACAGAGTATTCCCATTATCCAGGATTATTCATGCCGGAAGGAGGAAAGGAGCCTGGATGAGTTGAGAGAAATAATGTGCTATTGTGGAAAGGAGATCATCTCTGGAATTACATAATCTGAAACAAATCATTATCGGATTTTGAGTAAGTTCCTTTCCTCTCTACACCTCAATTTATTAATCTGAATGAAGAAAATAACAGTATCTCATTGAATCATTGTGATAATTAATGAAAAAAGTGTGATAATGTATAAAGCACCTAGAATACCAAGTGTGTAATAAATTTTATTTCATTAGCCATAGAAGACAGGAAAGGATCATTTATCCAGGAATCTAAACACTGTAAACATTCAAACTATAGAATCTTTGTCAAAGCATTTCCTTTATGATCACTCACTTTTCAAAAAAATCACATCACTCTAATAACTGAAGAATAGGTTGCTATGTAATCTCAGATGGTTATGGTGATTTTCTGCAAGACTGCAAAGGGCCATCCAGTATTACAACTCACACTACCCTCACAGCATGGTGGAAATCACAGTGGATGAAATCAGTGACATCTTGGTTATCTGGCTGGTACAGCATGACTTATGGGAGCGTTTGTAAAGAATATGGTTGTTGTTCCTTTACATGTTTTACTATGTCATTTTATACTCATTCTTCTTGGAGGTAAAATATCAAAATTCTGACAATAACTAACTGGGAAGATGTTAGGTCCTTCACATTCCAGAAATCTTATATGCTTTGCAATTGGCTGGCTTTTGATTAAGTCCATACTCACTTTAAAGTATGTAGCAGATTATTTTCCCTCTAAAAGAACCACAAATGCCCAATAAGATAATTATACTTTTATTTAATTTGATTTAGCTTTGTCTTGATACTATAAAGGGATTTGAGACAGCTTATAAAAATATACAAATGGGAAAAAACTAAATAGAGAATGAATCTGAGTGGAGGTAGGAAAATAAAATAAAGCCAAGGAAGTGGTTAGTGCATTAAAAAATCTGTGTCATGGGACGCCCATGTGGCTCAGTCAGTTAACTGGCCAACTCTTGATTTTGGCTCGGGTCACGATCTCATGGTCTTGGGATCAAGCCCTGCGATGGTCTCTGCACTCAGCAGGGAGTCTGCTTGAGATTCTCTCTCCTTCTCCTATTGCTCCCACCCCCCCACAACATGCTCACTTTCTCTCTCTCTCTCAAATAAATCTTTTTAAAAATCTTAAGTCATAAATTACTATGCACCTATTAACATTGGGCCCTAAGTATTTCTCTAAACTTTCTAGTAGCAGTAAAGGGAGAGAAATATTAATGGTTACAGGATTCATAGAGTGGACAAGTTTAAAATATATGATTTGCTCAGGAGACAGAGAATTTCTTGGTAATGAAAACCAAGAGCAGTTTCTCTATGTATCAACATAAGGAGGACTACAGGAAATTATATCTTTCATAACATTCCTTACAATAAATATGAGTGAGTATCATTTCAAGTAATTATTTCATGTAACTTTCTTTTTTTTATTTTTTATTTTTTATTTAAAAAATTTTTTTGGTGGGGGCACCTGGGTGGCTCAGTGGGTTAAAGCGTCTGCCTTCAGCTCATGTCATGATCCCGGGATCCTGGGATGGAGCCCCGCATGGGGCTGTCTGCTCAGCAGGGAGACTTCTTCCTCCTCTTTCTCTCTGCCTGCCTCTCTGCCTACTTGTGATCTGTCAAATAAATAAGTAAAATCTTTAAAAAAAATTTTTTTTAATATTTTATTTATTTGACACAGAGAGTGATCACAAGTAGGCAGAGAGGCAGAGAGAGATGGGGAAGCAGGCTCCCTGCCAAGCAGAGAGCCCGATGCAGGACTCAATCCCAGGACCCTGAGATCATGACCTGAACTGAAGGCAGAGGCTTAACCCACTGAGCCACCCAGGCGCCCTATTTCATGTAACTTTCTTATATGTGTTCATTCAAAGTTATTCTATGAAGGTCAAATGATATAATCAACTTTCATAGGATATGTGTGGTCTTGTTTAGTAGGGGGGCAAAATTAGAACGCCTAGAGAAAATTAATATAATACATATCCACCCTTAAGAATAAGCAAAGAATTCAAGTTGATATTCTTAAGATCTAATCTCTAACAACTTACTAGGTAGACATTTGATATTGCTGAACTAAACTGTATGCTTTGATTATCAATTAAGTGGTGGCAAGTGGGTTTTCCAGCATCTGTTAATATTAAGCCCAGCCAAGACATGTGGCTGACCAATTGACCGTCCTTTTATAAGAGATAAACTGCAGATTTACAAGGAAGAGCCAAATTTAACACAAGAAACCTTGTAATGACAGAATTACTACAAATATTCTATTCCTCTTTTCCTTTATTTCCAATCTATACTCTTTTAAGAAGCTTTTTGAGTAGAGGCTGAACTGACATAATAGATTTCCAGAGTATGCTGTATTTCCTTTCTTCTTTCTTTACACTGACATTAATTAATCACCTATTATAACTTAAGCACTGTCTTGGGTAGTGGGAATATAATGTTGAGGAAGACATAATTAGTGCCCAAAGAGCCTAGATACACAGACATATATGTAAACAGTCCTTCCAGTATGGTCTATGATACTATACAAGTCAACAAAAACAATACTTTCTTGAAAACAAATTCAGGGAAAACTTCATAGAAAAAAAGATGACTAGGGGCACCTGGGGGTGGCTCAGTGGGTTAAGCATCTGCCTTCGGCTCAGGTCGTGATCTCAGGGTCCTGGGATCAAGCCCCACATCGGGCTCTCTGCTTGACGGGGGAGCCTGCTTCCCCCTCTCTCTCTGCCTGCTCTCTGCCTACTTGTGATCTCTCCCTCTCTGTCAAATAAAAAAAAAATTATTAAAAAAAAAAAGAAAAGAATAAGAGATGACTAAGATGAATTTCAAAAGATAGTTGAGACTTTGCTGAAGAAAGAGGAAGAAGTACAGAGTATAGAAAATAGCCCATGGAAAAGCACAAAGTGAGAATGCAGTGAACATAGAATATATGGCAGCAAGGCACAAATTGAGAAATGCATGGCAAATTTGGGCAATAGCTAATTAGCAAGGAGAGTGTACAAGGACAGGTAAGGAAATAATAGGGACTGGTAGTTGCCAACAGCCAGCAAGGAAGTAAACACTTTAGACCAACAACCTGTGAGGGACTGAATCCTACCCATAAGTGTATGAGTGAGCTTGGAAGCAGATCCTTCCCCAGTTCAGACCTGAGGTGACCATAGCACACCTTCATCATGGCATGTGAGAGCCCCTCAAGCAGAGAACTCAGCTAAGCCAAGCCCAGGTTCCTGACCCACAGAAACTGTGAGATTATAACTATTTTTGTTTTAAGCCTCTACATTTGGGGTGATTTGTTACTCAGCAAAAGATAACACTCAGAGGTTTTAAATTTCTGTTTCCAAAGTCTAAAGGCTCCTTCAAATAATAAAAAAAATTATTGCATGTTCCCAAATATTTTCTGTGGTGACAAAATAAATACATTGTTTGGGATGGTCAAGGGCAGGGTAGAAAATGGAAGAGTAGGTTAAAGGAAAAGTGAGTGGTATAAATCAGTAATCTCACCTCCATGGGAACCAGTATAGGATATAAAATAACCCATGGGAGTAAAAGAGAGAAAAATAGGAGGGTTTTGATCAAAAGAATTGATGGGACCAAACCCTCCCCAACTTGCTATGTACTCAGTGCTTTTTGAAAGAAGAGCTGAATAAGTAAGTAATGCTTTCCATATATCAGGCAAGATTACACAACGTATACACTATTTGATTTTACAGTCTGTGAAATAGTAAATTGTGATGTGGAAGCAAGTCAGTTGCTCAAGATCACTCGGTGCCTTCCTGTTGGAATGGAGCTCTGGATTCAGTTCTTTAGGTTTAGTGCCTTTGCTCTGCTAAACCACAAGATCTTTCAGTGCAACAGGAACAAGATCATCAATTCTTTCAACTTTAATAGAATATATAGAGCATTTAATATATCTACACATTGCATATAGTTATGATTCCTTTCTTTTATGCTTAGTCTGAGTGATATTGGTAATGTTTCTTGGTTTTCCTTTTTTCCCTTTTACTTCAGTTTTATTGATAAATAATTTATATATATCACTGTATAAGTTTAAGGTGTACAGCATGTGAGTTTGATTTACAAATATAAAATGATTACTACAGTAAGTTTCCTTAACATCCGTCATATCATATAGATGCAGTAAAAAGAAAAAAAATCTCCTTGTGATGAGAACCCTGAGCATCTACCCTCTTAACAGCTTTCCTATATGTCAAGCAGTAGTGTTAGCTGTAGCCATTATACTGCACATTGAGTACATCTCTACTACTTATTTATCTTATAACTGGAAGTTTCTGTCTTTTGACCACCTTCCTCCAGTTGCCCCCCTCCTATGTCCTGCCTCTTGCTTCTTGTAACCAGTAATCTGATCTCTTTTTCTGTGAGTTTGGTGTTTTGTTCTGTTTCTTAGATTCCAAATATAAGCAAGGTCATACAACATTCCTCTTTCTCTTATTTCACTTCACCTCATTTCCTTAAGGTCCACCAATATTGTTACAGATGGTAGGGGTTCCTTGGTTTTTATGGTTGAGTAATATTCCAGTGTATATATATACCACAACTTCTTTTTCCATTCATCTATCAAGGCAGTGTTTCTTAAATAAATACAGAGGTTCAGAGTTCAGTGGAGCCAAATTATACTTAAATCAAGAATTCCTTGATTTAGTCCTCCATGCTGTCTGTATTTATGCAAGTAAAAGGACTTACTTTGGACTGAAATCCTGACTTCATTATATTTTCAATATTTAAAGGGACCCTATTAATCTCCCTTCTGAGTGTTAATTATCTTTATGATTTATTTTATGGTTTATGACATTGGGTTTGGCGAAAATTGCCTATTAGAACTAATGCTCCTGGAAAGAAAATTGCCACTCTTGGGTTCTTTTTAAGGTTATATGATTCACTATGGTGCTTCTGCCAGAAAAAGGAAGCCATTTCGTATCTGGCTTTAAGAAAATTAAGTTTCAAAATTTAAAGCAATTTCCCAAATTATTAATCTGAGTAAAACTAAATTTAAATCCCTTCTTTACCTATATTCTAATCTGCCACAACAATCCTAGTGGACTTTCCAGGTCGGTTCAAATGGTCAGCGTCACTATCATAATCACTGTCTTCCCCCATATCTCCTACTTCTCTCTTTTCTTGTTTGGATTTATTGGAATTGGGTTTTGTTCTGTTTTGTTGGGTTTTTTTGTTTTTGTTTTTTTGTTTTTGTTTTTTATGCTTTTACCTTCTACCTAATCATTTACCTTGTCTTTAATCATTCTCCATGTCCTACAGATTATTCCTTATCCATTCCCTTTTCATTATTCCCTCAACATTACCATGGTCACATTCCGCCATTACCTTATGCATAGGCCTCACTATATACTAGATGTGTTATTAGGTCAGTGCATTCCAACCCCCATCCTCCAGAAAATGACCTGCTTCTCCTGTCTGCATGGCTGGGGCACATCTATTTTATACAATTTGATCCTATTCTACTGGGCACAGGTACTTGGTCTAGACTAGGCCAATAAATCTTTCCCTATGGCTGACAAAAAATCTGTTTCTATGGTGGTAGAAATGTAGGATCAGGCTATGCTTCTCCCACATATACCAAAGAAAGAGAGAGACATAGAATCAAATACACAGGCAGGAGCAGAGACAAAAGTCAGAAGCAGAAGTCTGGGAGTGGCCACCTTCCTGGTTTACATAGTTCTTTAGGCCTGCTACATCGCAGTCCTTTGACTTCCTTATAGGGAATTCCTTTTAAAATTTCTTCAATAGTTTAGGGGTGCCTGGGTGGCTCAGTGGGTTAAGCCTCTGCCTTCAGCTCAGGTCATGATCTCAGGGTCCTGGGATGGAGCCCTGCATCTGCATGGGCTCTCTGCTCAGCAGGGAGCCTGTTCCCCCCGCCCCTCTGCCCCCCCCCCCCCGCCCCGCCATGCCTCCTCTCTGCCTACTTGTGATCTCTGTCTGTCAAATAAATAAATAAAATCTTTTAAAAAAAATTCTTCAATAATTTAAATAGTCCTAACTAAAAACTGTGGGAGTCCCTTAATTATTTTCTCTGTGTCCTGTCTCTCCCTGTTCTTATCCATCCCACATACCGGGGACAGACAAAGGGAACCATTGTGCAGTTGCAGGAGAGAGGTGACAGGGGTGGGAGGAGTTACATTTTTCAGAAGTAAAGCTAACTGCAGTATAAGAAATACTTTGGAAAGTTATTAGTGGGAAACAAGGGAGTACGTCTCTGTAATGCAAGAACTGCCCACATTTCTGTCTGAGGTTGACCTATGTTCTGAATTCCACTCTTCCAGCTATGCAGGGACCACAACAACAAGCAACATTGCCACCTGCTGGAAGTTAGAGAAATTACAGAGCTGGGTTATCTCTTCAAAGACACTTCAACTCCAGGCCTTGAAACTATCTTACAGAGCCCTGGGGGTTTGGGGTTGTTGTTGTTGTTGTTGTTGTTTTAAAGAAATGTAAACATAAATTCCAGTTGTGTTTAATTATAATTCTTATCTTCTAGGTCATAAAGCTGTTGTCCAGTTATGACTCTCAGATCGGAACTCTGAAAAGGCTGCAATTCAGGAATTGTTCTTGTTGAGTAATTTACATTTTTACTCTAGTTGATTCTATTAAATTACAAACATTAAATCAAGCAGCTTGTAGCCTAGTTATATGTATTTTGCAATTGAAGGTGGTTAAAAAGACACATGCGATTTTCCATTCAGGCAGGTGGAAGAATATATGAAGTTAAATGAAAAGGCATCTAGCCAAAAAGAAAGATTTTTCTGTAGCAGATAGAGAGTGGGTAATCTAAGGTTGAGAAGTAGCAAAATGATATTTGTGTAAACTTGTTCAGTCCTTCATTTCCATTAGTAAAAGGCAAAAAGTATAAAGGAAGATGTATAAGTAACTTAGGTAATTTATGATAACTTGAAAACTGTAAAACATTAAAAATATGTAAGTTAAGTAAGAAGATTAAAATTCACTGTAATTGTGGGACCCCTGGGTGGCTCAGTCAGTTGAGTGGCTGCCTTCGGCTCGGGTCATGATCCTGGGGTCCTGGGATCAACCCCCACCTCGGGCTCCTTGCTCAGTGGGGAACCTGCTTCACCCTCTCCTTCTGCCTGACACTCTGCCAGTTTACGCACTCTCTCTCTCTCTCTGTCAAATAAATAAAATCTTTTTAAAAATTCACTGTAATTGTAACCATGGAAAAATATGCATGCTTACAGAGTGGTGACCAGGAGGTCAGACTATGTACCCACTGATCATGTTAAGTCATATTAAGGTGAATTTCTAGAGCTAGTAAACGTTTGCATTTTCTCTGTGGTACTGCTATTCTGTATCAGATTCTGAACTACATGAATATAGTTTTGGCCAAGGTGTGAAGCATTCTGTCCCACTTGCTTGAATACAACATTTCCTTGGCCTGTGACCTTATATGGATTGGACTTTAGTTTGCCATAATCCCTCAGATTTGCTGCAGTTTCCTTACTCCTCTCCTTAATATTTGAAAAGTCAGGAAGGTAAACAGTCTACTCCCAGAAAGAAAACCTTAATATTGACCCTTCAAGTACACAAACAGTTTCTAGGCGATGGTAAAAACAGTTCTTTACTTTGCCCTGGACAATAATCAACCCATATGGAATCCAATTCTGGTCTCCTTTCTCCGTCCTCCTCTTTCTTCTCTTCTCTCCTTTTATCCCCTCCATTATTTTGCCATTTTTTATCACTTGGGGTCATTTGATTCCTTCAAGCTTTTCCTTTAGTGAAGCTGGAGCTAAGATAAGTGGAGATTACTTTCTTTTTATTTTCTTTTTCATATTCTTAAAGTCCTGTGTAGGGCAGAATAAAAGGCAAATGATATTTTGAGGTTCATCCTTAGAGTGAAACATCTAAAGGCAAACAAAACATCTTTTACTAATATTGTCACCATTTTAAAGCACAGCAAAGTTTATCCTTTACCTATGTGAACTCCTTATTTATTACCCTAGCCCTGGTATCAACCTGGGGAGGGAGAGGATGGGGTGGGAAACAACCACTCCAGGAAGGAGATGAATGAGCCTTGAAGTTGTTTGAGGTGGACGTGGATAAGGACCTAACAATATCCCAGTCAGACTTCCTGCACCCTTCCTTCTGCTAGTTCTCTTCTTCCCCCATGGGGGGCTTCCAGACAGTCTGCTACACCTATAATTTATAAAGGATGGCTTGTGTTACAGAAAAAAAGAGTAATGGTCTCTTTCATAGTAGTTACAAAGTAAAGTCTTTGACCAAACACTACATTTATATTCAGTTGCTTAAAATAATAGTTATAATCTGTGCCAAAAAGGGAAAGCCAGGATTTCTGTTTTGTGTGTCTCACCATGAGATCTACAGTCTGTAGATATTTCTCCTGCTGTAATTTCTTCCATCTGTTATATCTGTTATATTGCAGTGCAAGCACAGACGGAAACTGTTCATGAGCTTAAGCAAGATTTATTTTAATGACAAGACACATGCTGATAGAAAGCCAGTGAGAGTAAAACTCAAGAGATATTATGTTCTGACTGACCTTGGGCTGGGCAGTTGCCCAAAAAGCAAAAATTTCCTTACATATTTTATGATAACTTGTTGTCTTAACTAGGCACCATCCGAGCGGGGGTTGATGATAACTACGTGCTCCAGTTACTCGAATGTGGGGCCTATTTATGTGTTGACAGAGGAAGCAGAGAAGCCTGTGTAACTGATGAAAGAATTCAACTCATTATATGAAATGGGGTTGAAGTTTATTTAGTGTTTTATTTCAAAAATTAGACTACACCTGGGACCCAAGAATGACCCAAAGTTTCCAGAATTAACTATTGTATTATTGTAGGAGTTCTCAATGTTGGCTATACTTCAGAATTACTTTGGACTTTAGAAACCTACCAGTCCCAAAGCTCAAAAATAGACCAGTTAAGTCAGAATAGATAATAGACTAGGATAGAGCTTGGACAAAGAATTTTTTTTTTTAACTCCTCAGGTGATGTGCAACCAGGGCTGAGAACCAGTACTGTTAGACAGTTTACAGTGGAATAGAAACAGGCCTACATCCTTACCTCATTTTCATTACATTCACCCATAATGAAATTGAAAATTGTAATTGAATAATCAATATCTCGAAATGAAATTTTGACCAATAGTTTTAGTTCTTGTTGTAAACCAAATGTGTTGCAGTTTCATGAAACATTGGTATAACTACCATTTATTCACAAGGAATAGTTATATGCTGGAGCATTTTCTTCATTACCCATAATAGCAAAGACTAAATATTTCATTTATTTTAACTGACTCCATTGTGTATTTTTTCTATACCACATTAATAATTTATAGTCTAAAAATTAATTTCATCTAAATAATACTAAAGCCTGTGGAATATACATAAAAATATTATGAGAGCACAACTGAAGAACACTTTTTTTTTTTTTAGTTATTAAGAAAAAGGGAAGGTTACCCAATGTTTCTGGCAAGAAATCTAAAATATTATGCAATTAAAACTATTTTACATTGTGTGAATATACATATATATATACATGTATTGGAATATGGATTAAGCTGCTGTAATAGGGAGACCTCCAAATATGGTGGATTGAGTAAGATTAAACTTTATTTCTATCTCATGAAACAACCAAGATGAGGGCTCCTTTTGTTACAAGGAGGCTATTTCAGTAGTTGCCAGTTTCCAGCCAATGGGGAGAGAGGAAAGGAAAGAGGCAGAACATACCACTTCTGTTTATTTTCCACTGGCCAGAACTTAGCCACATGCACTTGCCTAGCTGCAAGGAGGCTGAGAAGGCAATGGAGTCTTCTGAGTGGCTACGTAACCAAATGAAAGCCAAGGATTTATGTTACTAACAGAAAGAAGAGGAGAATGGACACTGGTATAATTCTCAATCTCTGTAATATCTACATATAACACAGAATCTAAATATACTTGGAATACCAAGGAACCTTATGATTTAAAATTTTATTTTGAGTTTATTTCATTATATATCCTATTAACATTTGAGAAATTTAGAATTTGTATTCCTTTGAGGGAAGGCAGCCCAAGATGGTGGCATAGGAAGATCCTGAAACACTTCTCACAGACACACCAAATTTACAGCTATATATGGAACAGTTCCCTCTGAAAAAGACCTGAAAAGTAGCTGGAAGCTCCTTCACAACAAACAATAAAAGGATCATTTTGAGATAGGTAGGAGAGACAAAGGTGCGGTCTCACCAAAAATCCTATCTCTGATCACGATTAGGAGGGATTGCACAAACCCAGAGCTTCTTGCTCAGGAATGTGGGGTTCATGCTTCACATCAGTCACCCCAGTCCTTGAGACCTGCACCAGAAAGACACATGGGTTTGAAAAGCAATGAAGCTTATGTCCAAGAGAGCCAGAGCGCTCTAGGGCACTGAGATATTGTTCTTGAAGAAGATTCATTTGCCCTGGGGTCCAGTGCAAAAGCAGCAATTTGAAATTACCTAGACGAAGGAGCTTTGAAGTTCTATTTGAAAAGCACCTAGACTATATATGAAGGAGATTCATTTGCTAATCTTAAAGTGTCTATGGACAGGCAGGGGCCTGTTGGGACTTTTCCAGGGACAGAGGTGCTGGTTTTTGCACTGTTCTTCTACCTTATTGACACTTGTGGACATGCACAGTCACTGCATTCTCTTGCTACTCTGCTAAAGTAGAGGGAGAGCACCCCAGCCTTTGCTCTTCCACTTCCCCACTAAAGCTGGCAGACACACACATTCCACACAGAGGACGATCTTTAATCATCTGGCTCTGGTTGCCCAGTTAGTGGAAGGAAGGAAATAATAAAGATCAGAGTGGAAATATGGACTAAAAAGATAGTAGAAAAGATCAATGAGCTGGTTATTTGAAAAATTGATGAAACTTCAGCTAGACTCATCAAGAAAAAAAAAAGAAAGAAAACCAAAGACTCAAAATTAGAAATCAAAGAGAAGTTATAACATACCACAGAAATACAAAGGATCACAAGAGACTATTATGGCTAATTAGACACCAACAAACTGGACAACCTAGAAGAAATGGATAAATCTATAGAAACATACAATCTTCTAAGATTTAATCACGAAGAAGCTGAAAATCTGAATATATTGATTACTAGTAATCAATCAAAAACCTAATCAAAAACCTCTCATTAAACAAAAGTCCAGGACCAGACGGCTTCACTGGTAAATTCTACTAACCACTCAAAGAAGCTATAATACCTATCCTTCTCAAACTTCAAATAATTGAAGAGAGGAGAATATTTCCAAACTCATTTCATGAGGCCAGCATTGTCCTAATAACAAAACCAGACAAGGGCACCATAAAAAAAGAAAATTATATACCAGTGTCCCTGATGAACATAGATGCAAAAATCCTCAACAAAGTATTAGCAAACCAAATTCAACAGTACACTGAAAGGATCATACACTATAATAAAATGGGATTTATTCCAAAGATGTGAGGATGGTTCAACATCTGCAAATCAACATGATACACCACATTAACCAAATGAAAGATAAAAATCATATAGTCATTCCAATGGATACAGAAAAAGCATTTGTCAAAATTCAACATCCATTTATGATAAAAACCCTCAACAAAGCAGGTATAGAGGGAATGCACTGCAACATAATAAAGGCCATATATGACAAGCCCACAGCTAACGTCATACTCAATGGTGAAAAGCCAAAAGCTTTTCCTCTAAGATCAGGAACTAGACAAGGATGTCCACTCATACCACTTTTATTAAGCATAGAATTGGAAGTCCTAGCCAGAGAAATTGGCATGAAAAAGAAATAAAAATCACACAAATTAAGAAGGAATTAAACTCTTACTATTTGTAGATGACATAATTTTATGTACAGAAAACCCTAAAGACTCCACCAAAAAAACTGTTAGAACTAATAAATGAATTTAGTCAAATTTCAAGGCGCAAAATCACTATACAAAAATCTGTTGTGTTTTTATATGCTAACAGCAAACTATCAGAGAAATTAAGAAAACAATTTTTCATTTATATTTGCATCAAAAAGAATAAAATACCTAGGAATAAATTTAATCAGAGAGGTGAAAGACCTGTACTCTGAAAACTATAAGACACTGATAAAAGAAATTTAAAAATATAAATAAATGGAAAGACAGTCTGTATTCATGGATTGAAGAATTAATGTTAAGATGTCCATAGTACCCCAAGCAATCTATAGATTCAGATAATCTCTATTCAAATATCAGTGGCATTTTTCAGAGAAATAGAGCATAAAAATCCTGAAATTTGTATGGAACCATGCTTGAGAAATGCATACTGGTGCATCATGCATCCTGATTTCAAACTACATTACAAAGCTATAGCTATCAAAACAGTATGGTATTGGCATAAAAAATAGACACATAGGTCAGTGAAACAGAATAGAGAGCCTGGAAATAAATCCAGGCATAGATGGTCAGTTAATTTATGACAGAAAATCTAAAATATACAGTGGGGAAAGGAGAGTCTGTTCAAAAAATGGTGTTGGGAAACTAGACAGCCACATGCAAAAGAATAAAAGTAGGCTACTATGTTATACCTTACACAAAATTAACTCAAAATGAATTAAAGACTTGAAGGTAGAACCTAATACCATAAAACTCCTAAAAGAAAACATCCGAGTAAGCTCCTTGACATGGTTCTTGACAATGAGCTTTATAATCTGGCTCCAAAAGCAAAGCCAACAAAAGCAAAAATAAACAGGTGGTACTACATCAAACTAAAAAAGTTCCTGCACAGCAAAGGAAACCAACAAGAAGATGAAAAGGCAACTTAATGGGAGAAAATACTTCCAAGTGATATATTTAGTAAGGGTTAATATCTAAAATACATAAAGAACCCTTCAACTCAATAGCAAACAAATAATTTGATTAATGGGCAGAGGATCTGAACAGATACTCTTGCCAAGGAAGACATACATATGGCCAGCAGTCACATGAAAACACAAATCAAAACCACAGTAAGATATCATCTTATATCAGTTTAGAATGACTGTTATCAATAAGATAAGAAATTACAGGTGTCAACAAGGATATGGGAAAAGGCAACCATCATACACTGCTTGTGGAAATGTAAATTAGTATAACCACTATGGAAAACAGTATAGAGTTTCTTCAAAAAATTAAAAATATAACTGCCATATCATCCAGAAATTCCACTTCTGGTTATTTATTTGAAGAAAATTAAAACACTAATACAAAAAGATATATGCATCCCTATGCTCATCACGGCATTATTGATATTAGCCATGGTTTTGAAACAAGTCTCCGTCAATGGATTTGTGGATTAAGAAGATATGGTGTGTGTATATATACAATGGAATACTATTTAGATGTAAAGAAAAGAATGAAATCTTGCCATTTGCAACAACATAGATGGACCTAGAGGATTAAGTTAAATGAAGTAAGTCAGGAAGGGGAAGACAAATACCATATGATTCTACCTATATGTGGACTCTAAACAAAATAAAACAAAATGCATAGATACAGAGAATAGAATGGTGGTTACCAGAGTGGGGTGGATTTGTGGAGTGGGCAAAATAGGTGAAGGGGGTCAAGAGGTACAGACTTTTAGTTTTAAAACAAATAAATCCTGTGATGTAATAAATAGCAAGGTGACTAGGCAGTAGTATTGTAGTGCACATTTGAAAGTTACCAAATTTTCAGTGGCCTATCATTGAACAGAAATGGAATCAGACTGTGCTAATTCTTGGATTACGAGTAGGGTGCTTAACTTAGCTTTTCTGTGTTTCATTTGCTAATCTTTATTTGTTATATGTTTTTAAAGGGGGTAGAGAATCTATAATACCTGTGTCAAAAGGTGTTTATGATATGTATATCATATATGAAAACCTGGCTCCAGAAAGGTACTCATTAACAGTGAAGGCTGTTCTCCTTAATCTGGCATTCAGAAACCTTCACATATCACTTCCTCTTTCTCTTCCTCTCTTCCCAGTGCTTTGGTAACACCAGATTTTTTTTTTTATCATACATTAACATGCCATAAATAATTTTGTACATTTACTTCTCTGTTCCCTGTGCTTGGAGTTGCTTCTCGCCTGTTTTTTATAAACTTCCCAAGGTTTACATTAGTTGTCCCAATACCTCTTCAGCTCTCCAAACAGGTTAATCACTCCCTTCCATGAACACCCATGGAAATTTAATGAGAGCCCTATAACTGCTCTAACCATCTATCACCATGCATACACTTTTGTCTCTGCCATAGACTATGAGCTTTTTAAAGGCAGAAATCAGGTCTCATTCATCATTCTATAGATCATAAGATGTGTTCCATAAATGTTTGAATGAGTCAGTGGGTAAATGGGAAAGATTAGAAACCATCAATTTGTATATATTTTGGAGTCACAGAGAGTGCCCACATCACATCAGGATCTAGGAGCAGTAAATTAAGATTGTAGTTTAGGAACTAAATTTTTAGATCTACATAAATACACAAAATCATCTGGAGAAGACAGAATGGCTCCAGGCCAACAGGACTCCACAGAAACCAACTCGACTGTACTAATAATTTATGTAAAGAAACAATGGGCCATTTAAAGAAGAGTGGGTTAACCCTAGTAATCTTAGAAAATCAGGGTCACTGTGGCAAGACTTGATGATGGCTCTTTGGAGTACTTTTCAGGAAAGAGTCAGCTTTCTAGAGTTTGAGTCCCAACTGTAACGTTTTTCATGGAACACCATAGATAGATCATCTTATTTTAGCCCAGTGCTATTAAGCATGCATGCCACATAGCTTTCATTTGTGTTCTCATTTGTGCTCATCTCATAACCTTTAATTCTTATTCTCCCCATTATAAATTAAAAATTGATTTCTGATTGTGATTTGGCTACTCAAGTAGACTCATCCATTATAGACTTCAGTGAGCAACTCCATGAGAAAATTTATACACCTTCAAAGCTAACGCCCCTGTCCAGTCAGCTTTCCTTTGGATAATATTTTTATACTTTTGATTATAAAATAGACCAGTGTCTATACCTAGTACGTAAAATGAGTGATGAGAACTTAAATCTCTCCCACATCTGTCTAAGATGATTTCTAACATCAACATAGATACAATTCTTCTCATTATTCTTCCTTCAAAAAGTCCTGTTAGTTAACTTGGTAAAAGGATTATATGACCTGGGAGCGCTGCTAAACTTAATGCCTAAGGTTATGAGTCTGAGTTGATTAGGCATTTTGTTCTCAAGTCACAAAGACTGACTCAGTTTGTCTCAAGAAAGGAGAATGTATTGTAAGGGTACAAGTGGCACTTAAAAGGAAGGAACATTATAGGAACCCAAGAAGGCCTAGAGGACAATAGGAGAGTCAAGATCCAAGCATGAGAGCAAGAGAATTATGATTTTGCCTCTTCACATTGAGAGCTCAATAGTTTTCAGTTTTGTGCTTCACTATTAACGAACTCTCTCTACTGGCTATTTCTGGCTCTCTGTTTTTGTTTTGATTACTTGTTGACATCTGTCTTCATAAATATTCAAATATCCACAGAGGGAAATTCATATTAGACCTCAAGCTACTGTCATTTATGTTCAGGCAGAGCCTTTGCAACATGTCTCATCTGAGGCTGCTGACCAGTCTATAGGCAAGTCCCCTGGGTTCAGGTTCTCATCAGAAAAATCGCCCGTGGTGAGGCCGGGCAGTTGAATGGTTAGAACCTGATCTACTATGCCTCAGGCACCCAGGAGGTCCAAACATGGGACAGTTCTCCTTATAAGAAGCTGTGGGTTGGCAGGAACTTATAGGTTAATAAAGTCAGTAATTAATCCATTGAAACAAGGCAAATGTAAGTATATGGATGGGCTACATCAGAATCTCCTGGGATCCTTCTAAAAATAGAGAATTCTGGGTTTCACTTTAGACCTACTAAATTAAAATCTCAAGGAGTAGGATTAGAGAATATACATTTATTCTCCAAGTGACAACAGCTCTGACATAGTGATGGAATGGAATTATGGGAAGGATGGGAAGGATCAGACTGAAGGTTAGAAAGTCTTCATTGGGGCACCTGGGTGGCTCAGTTGGTTAAGTGTCTGACTCTTGATTTCAGTTCAGGTCATGATCTCAGGTTTGTGATACAGAGCTCTACACTGGGGTCTGCACTGGGCATGGAGCATGCTTGGGATTCTCTCTCTCCCTCTACTCCTTCCCCATCTCACACACACACACACACACACACACACACGCACACTCTCTCAAAAAAAATTAAATGAATGAATGAATGAATGAATGAAAGTCTTCCTGATTCTCTTAATAAATTTGTAGGGGAATTCTGATGTATTCTAGTGGAATTGTGGCTAAAAACACAAAGTAAAAGTGCCAAGGTACAATAGTTTCTTACAAAGAATTTAAAAATGTGAAGAATATGTTTCCCTGTAGATTCCAGAGTTTATACAAATGACAGTCTAAGAGACCAGGAGGAACTAATGTTAAACTCAACCACCATGAACTTTTGAGATTGCCTTAAGCAATGTTGAGAGCTTGCTTCATTTTCTTTTTTCCTTATATATAACAGGTATATTTGGTAAAATATCACGATGTATAAAGTAATTTTTTCAAAATGCTACCTAAATTATAAAATTTTCATGAAATAATTTAAGAAAATCTTTTATTTTAATGGAAGAAAGGAAACTATTCTTTAATGCTTTAAAGGAAGAGTTATTTAATACAGATATTCCCTAATAATATTACTATAAAAATAAACACATACTACTTCTAGATATTATTTTCTTTATTATAAAATATATTTTATGTTGAGGTAACATTTCAAAGGATATTTGGCAAAAATCAGTTGAATTCTATATACACAATTTCATTATGTGCAATATATGTAAAGGACTCAGAATAATTTTTCTAGCATTGCACATAAACTGATTTCAGAAAAAAAATAGAGCTAAAAGTTATCTATTTAAAGAGGGATTTCTTTCTACTACTCTCCCCCACCCAGTCTTCCATATCGTATCACCAGTGGTGGGTGAGGCAGTGTTCATGGGAATTCCACAAAAAGCATCAAAAAGGGTAAATTAGTTGAAAACAATGTTTCCTTTATCCAGAATACCTCACTGTGCCGTAATTTGAAAGGGCTTTCAAAAACTAAATATTTAATCATATAGGATTCACTATTGTTTATCCCAAGAATGAATAGAATTCTCTTGTCTTCAACAAAGAAATCTTATGCAGTGCTCCAGCACTAGTCTTTTCTGCTGTGATGACCTCCCTGATTTTCCAAGGCAAAATTGGTCCCATCTTCTGTGCTTCCATATATTTTGTTCATACCTCTTACAGCACTTACCACACTGCATTGTAATAATTCTTGTTTCCCCCATATGTATCCCTGTTTAGCTTTTTTAAGTTTATTTATCCCTCTATAAGCTCCTCAGGAGCAAGAAACAAGCCTTAAGCTTCTTTATATCCCAGCACCTAGCACAGTGCCTGGTACATAATAGAACCTCAGTAACTGTTATGTTAATGAGTTAGTAACTATTTCAGTTATGAAGCTATAATGTACATCTTTCCTTGCTTCCAGTCTCATTGAGTGTGTTCTGGTGTCATCTGAGAGTATTTAAACCCCTATAAGTTGGTGACACCCTAGAACATTTAGGTGACACCCTACAGCATTTCCTTTCAGAAAGAAATGGCCTCTGGTTGTCCTTCTGATTTAAAAAATCAATAAATTATAGTTATAATGATTTCCCTATTCTCCAACTCCCAAGACCCCTGTAGGTGAGAGCCACTTCTTGGAAAGTTGATGCTAGTAGCCGTCTTGGCAGTCATTGTCATCTTGATCCCCAATGGGTTTGTTGTGATAAGTATCAACTGTTAATTTTCTGCTTTCTATCTCAGTGTTTTTTGACTGGCCATCTTCCTCACTGCTTGATTTGCTCTCAGTAGAGTTGCTGTCTTCTTTTGATTTGCTGCTGTCCTGAGAATCACTGGCATCATCTTCCTCAGACTGGCTGTTTTGCTCAGACTGGCTTTCTTCGCTCTGGCTCTCTGCTGAGGCACTGTGAGACTGGCTCTCCTGGCTAGAACTATTCTCCTCCTCAGTGGACTCTGGGCTTTCCTCTGAGTCTTTGAGGCTTTCATTGGATTCACTGTCAGCTTGCTCCTCTGTGGATTCACTTTCTGAACTGGAGGGTTTATTCAAGCTGTTCTCTTCACTGGAATCACTATCTTCCTGATCTTCTGAGTGACTGGTGGTATTATCTGGGTTGTCACCCCTGGACTCACTCACTACCTCTTCCTGAGATTCACTACTGTTTTCCTGAGATGGCAGATCACCCTCTTGACTAGACTCACTACTGCGGTCTTGTACATCTTGACTGTCTTCTTGGGACTGATTTTCCTCACTCTCTTCTAGAGAGTCACTCTCGCTGTTTTCCCTGTATTGGCTGAGACCAGCTTCTTTAGAGTTGGTGTTTTCTGTTGAGTCACTCTGGATTTCTTCCATTGTGTTGCTATCATCAAACTCACCTACATCATCTTCCTCAGAAATGCGGGACTTCCTGAAAATTTTCCTCCTGGAATATTCTACTGATTGGCTATCACCTGAATCCTGAGTGCTTGCTTGCTCATCACTGTTTCCTTTTGATTCTTCTGATTTGACACTAGCACTGTTCATTCTGGAGTTACTTCTATCACTCCTGATAACGTCTGGATCATCATTCTGCATTTCTTCATCACCAAACTCGGAGCCATCCCCATGGCTACTATCCCCTTCACTGTCACTTCCCACCCAGTGCTCCTCACTCTCACTCTCTCGAGCAGAGTCACCTCTCTCAGACCTGCTGTTCACCTCATCCTCATTGTCAAGGTCCCTGCTCTCACTGGTTGTATCTTGGCCACTGTCTTCCCCTTGCAGGGCACTGTCTTCCCTAGATTGTGTGGTGTCAGCTGAGTCCTCATTACTTTTGAGTCTGGAGTTTCCTCCTTGTCTCTCTTCAGGTCCTGGGCCATTGTCATCATCACCAAAAGTGTCATCACCACTGTCATCTTCATCATCATCAGCTCCTTCTTTTCCTCCATTCCTAGAAAGGCCACCAGCTGGTCTATGTGTATATTGATGATCATCAAAGCCCTCCTCTGATTCACCGCTGTCACTGGAGTCTTCATTTTCCTGGAGTTTGGGGTTAACAAACATGGTCAGTACTCCAGGAGCTGATATAGAGGTTGTTACCTAGGCTCTTCCTACTTTCTTCTTTTGTCCCTCCTAAACCATGGTCAGTTTTACTTCTCAATAATATGTCTACTAAAGATTAAAAAGGAAAGAAGAGGAGTTGAAACTCAAGTCATTCCATTTTATATAGGCACAATTCACTCAGAGCTACAAAAACTTTCTTAAAAAGCTCTGTAGAAATCACATTCATGAAACTCAAATCATATTGTTAAGTCTGATTCCTAGAAGAAACTCTCAGAGAATTTTTCATTCTTGGCACATTAAAGAGATGTTTGAAACACTCATCAAATTTTGTGGCTTAAAACACTTTTCAAAAATATTGGGTGATTTTAAAATGACCCAATTTTTTTTTTCTAACCAACTCTGGGTGGGTGGCAGGGGGGCAGAGGGGAGAATGTACTAGGGCAGTAGAATGAAACTTTTAGCTAAAATGAAAGTAAAATGTTATGGTAAGATATACATCTCACCCATACTATATTTATACTTCATTCACACAGGCAGAGGGTTGCCTGTAGAAGGCTTAGCTAAAAGAGTGCAACTAGTGGGACCACCAGGGAGTCTTAGTTCTAAGTGTGAGCTCAGAGAGATTATCCCATAAGTCAAACAATTGGAAGCTCTATACAGATAAAGAAGGATAGGGGGTCTTTATTCATTATGCTTTGGAAAAATCTGCTCTCTTTACCATATCCCATAGCAGAGCATTCTTGCTGACTTTGTTTTTATTTTTCCACTTGTCCCTACTGATCAATGTCTGATTTTGCAGTTGGGAGTACAGAATGATGACATCTCTTCCCATTGTTAGAGTTCACACTGGTATGCTGGACTAAGCATCTTTTTAGCTCCCCATACCTCAATAGGTACATACTGCACCCTTCTCAAACAAATACTATTACTCTTATTTGAGAGTTCAGAGAATATTGAGGCAATAAATCATAACATCTCCAGAAAACATCCCCAATTATGTGCTTATAAATTTCTAGAATGTTCCTCAGACTACCTTTAGTAATAGTGGTAAAAAAAACTAATAATTAATCTTCTAACTGGTTGAGTATAAAATGCAACATGGATCAAAGCCTCAGGGAGAAACCTGGTTCCTGGAATCTCTGGAACCCCACAGGTTTGAGTTTGGTCAAATGGTAGGACAACCAAGAAAGTAATGACATTTAGTCTTAAGAAAATGAAGAAGGAAAAAAAAAAAAAAAAGAGTGCACACATAAGAGAAAAAAAATCAGTTTTTTCTTAAAGGGTTATAATTACAAGCTAAGTCAGCTTTTCTCATTACCGGGGTCACCACTGAGACTGTTTTGAAGACAAATCATTACCAAAGAAGCTGTTTCAGTAAAGTTTCTTCAGGGCTTTCCTGTTCTCTCCTCCAATAAGATCCTTGACATGGAGGAGATGTCTAGGCCCAGCAGGTACTTGATGTTAGCCAGAAAGCTTTCTCTGGCTGATCTGAACTGCTCCAATTGTAAAAGCAACACTTTAAAGTGATAAATGAGCTATTACTTGTCTAACATAGTTTAGGACCATTTGTGTGTGTGTGTGTGTGTGTGTGTTCTTTTTAATTAGAGAACATCTGGGGCCACAGTGTCTACAATCTGGCCCCAGTGATAAATACGGAATGAACATCATGTCCACATGTGAATTCTCCCACTCATTTTTCTCTTCTTACTTTATGGGATGATTTAGCTAGCATAACCAATGGTTAGAAAATATTACATTTAGAATGGTTGCAGGTAATTTAATCTAACATCATTTCCTTCAATTCCTAAGTAGCCTGAAAAGTTAGGAAAGGTCTGTTTAATTACCTGTTCCTCTGAGCTAACTTTACTTTCTTCTGATGACTCACTGCTTTCCTAAAAGGAAAAGAAAAAGTTGTTTATTTTCCTTTTATAATTTCCAAGGAAAAAAACATATGATACATATAAATTGCTTGCAGTTTGGATTTACTGCTGTCCAAATGGCTTAAGGTGATAAGAAGAGTATTAAAGTAAATTGACTATATGAGATGTTTATGGAAAAAAAAATGAATGAGATAGTTACCAAAGGTGGTATTGGTGTCTGAGCCAACTGTCCCTGTAAAAACAGGAAGGAAAACAAGTTACTCCTTTACAGATGGATCATGTCTCGCAGATATTTAAAATAATATTAGTTGAGGGGCGCCTGGTTGGCTCAGTGGGTTAAGCCACTGCCTTCAGCTCAGGTCATGGTCCCAGGGTCCTGGGATCGAGCCCCGCATCGGGCTCTCTGCTCCACGGGGAGCCTGCTTTCCCCTCTCTCTCTGCCTGCCTCTCTGCCTACTTGAGATCTCTGTCTGTCAAATAAATAAATAAAATCTTTAAAAATAAATAAATAAAATAAAATAATTTTAGTTGATTTTTTTCATTTCTTGATATATAGTTTACATTTACATGAGTAATAATGACATTTTATGGTGAAATGGCTAAAAAGAGAATGTGAGATGGCCTGATGGCCTGGAAAGTTCTTGTGAGCTAAAAGACCTAGAAGATTTTTGTGTTTCTGATACTTCACTTAGAGAAAAATATACTTTATTTGAAGGTGGTTGTTTGTACAACCTAGATGAAATCTAACATAGGGAGGGAAAAAAAAACCAGCACTGGAGCTTAGAACCTAGATTTAAGTCTCAATTAGCTTCTTGGTTTTTGGTTATAGCCCTGAAAACCAACTGTCTTGGCTTTAGTGCTGAAATTCACATGTTCCAGGAAGCCCCTAAGTCTTGGGTAAACTGTGATATTTAGTCACTCTGTGTGAGTCTGGGCAATTCAATTCACCTTTTCAATGTCAATTTCTTATTCATAAATTAAGAATATTAGCAACCACTGTGCACACTCCACAGAGTTGTTATGAGGAAGAAATTGGAAGCATCTTGAGAACTGTTCAATATGATATAAACTAAAGAAATAATCCATTTTGAGAATATCACTTTATAAAGTTCAGTGATAGATAAAACTGAATTGAGAAAGCCATTAAACCTTTCTTGAATTACATAAGATCACACATACACAAAAAACTAAGTCCGAAACTTAATTAGACATAGTTCTGATGTATTTCACTTTTTTTGATCTTACAAGAACTCTAAGATTGCCTGAGGCACCTCTTGTGCCTTCTCTGCATCTCCACTCCCCCTTCCCCTTAAGCACACCAGGATCGCAAAATCCCTTGTGGTGCAAAGCTGCTGAGCCATGAGTGTGAAGACTTGAGGTGCAGAGAAAAGCAGGGAGGAGCTGCTATCAGCATGTCTTCAGCAATCCTTTCAGTGTGCTAAGCAGGGGTATCTCCCCAGAGGAAGGAGCTATAATCACTTGGAGTCTTTGCCCTGTGACCCCACAGGCAGGCACAATGCTAGATTCTCAGAAATAACTGTCGGTTATCATTTAGAATTAAAGGATAGAAGGGAGCAAGACATTGGTATTTTTCTAATGCCAAAGCTAAACTTGAGAACCTAACACGTTTATGGTACTCTTAGAGTCTTTGGTTGAATGAGAGAGAAGATCTATAGTGGCTGCATTTCAATTAACCAGCCAAAGGACATCTCTGATGAAAGTTCATATGAGAAATCCTGCAATGCCAATTCCATTCTCAGGCAGGGGCAGAATCCCCATCCCAAGCCTCTGACATTATGTGGCAACCACTAATAATGTGCCCAAGCTGCATTATATGCAAAAGCCAGCAGGTAACAAGGCCATGAGCAGAATACTCTGACTTAGCATAAGATTTCAAGCCTTACTTGTAGTTTCAGTCTTGAGAACCTGTTGCCCTCCTAGACTTGGCCCCTTCCTGAAAGGGATACAGTACCCTAATAGAGAATGTGGATTCTGGAGCCAGAGTGACCTAGGTTTAAAGTCTGGCTCTAACACTTAATAACCATGTAACCGAGACAAACTAGGCTACTCTCTGTGTCTCAGTGTTCTCTTGTAAAGCACATAGAAGAGCCTAGCAATGGTTCTTGAGTTCTTGAGAATTAGTAACTGTTAGGTTATTCAGAGTTAACACTCAGTCAACATAAGCTATTACTCCAGAGACTCTAGTATTCTCTCATCGTTAGTCTCTTCTCACTTTCTAAGACTTGACCTCCTGCCTGCCAGACATCTCCTGGTAAAACAGATTTCTAGTCCTAATCCTTTAAGAGCAGTTTGGTTCACTGTCATCCATTCCCTTCCACTACTGTGGACATCCATTATGAAAATAAAGCTAAAGGAAAAAAGTATCTCCTCACTGAATTACATTACTAAGTTTAAGTTGAAACATTATATGAACTAAATGTTTTCACATGAACTAGAAATTATAGCTCTTACTGCCTATACCTTAGGTTATTAAGGTGTTCCTTAAATCATTAACAGTTTCAACATCTGTGGTGGAGCTAATATATTTAATAATATATTAAATTAATAATATTTTTAAAAACCTTATTTCTACTCACCTTCCATTCTTCAGAGCTCTCAGATTCAGTATTTTGATACCTGGCTACCTAGAAAATTTAGTGCACATGGTTAACCCACAGAAACTTTTCCAAGGCAGTAGCTATTAACACTTTGCATATGTAGGAGGTAATAGTCAAATTTTGTATGAATCAGAATCAGCTGGAGGCCTTTTAAACCACAGATTGCCCCATCCTTAGAGAGTCTGGCTCAGTAGGTCTGAGGTAGGATCCAAGAATTTTCCTTTCTAACAAAATCCTAGTTGATGCTGATGCTGTTGGTTGGGGGACAGCACTTTGAGAACCACTGATGATGAAGAAAAATGAGAGTCATAGCTATATGACTGAACAGAATAAGGACTAACTCAGATAATCTTTTAAAGAAAACAGCTTCCTAAGAAACTACTATTTTCATCTGACTGGAAGATATACAGCCACCTTGCTTATAGCCAATGAACATTGTGGAATTTTAGGTATAAAAGGTTTATTTTCATATATCCCTACCCTGATACTTACCGGGACTGGAAGAGCACAGGACAATCCCCAAAGTAACATAAGCAGAATACTGGTCTTCATAGCTGGGTGTGACACCTCTACCTGTGATGAAGGACAGAAGATGTTTTCTCTATGCTAAAGAAATATAGAAGTTTTAATTTTTTTTAACAGTTTCTTCCTATTAAGAAACACAACTTGTCCAAATGTCTGTCAGCTGATGAACAAATAAAAGGTACTGTATTCACACAATGGAATATTATTTAGTCATAAAAAGGAATGAAGTACTGATACATGCTATAGAGTAGAGGAACCTTGAAAACATTATACTGAGGGAAAGAAGCCAGACACAAAAGACCACATACTGTATGACTCCATTTATATAAATTGTCCAAAATAGGCAAATCTATAGAGACAGAAAGTAGATCGGTGTTTGCCCAAGGCTGGAAGACATGGGAGTTTGAGACAGTTAAGGAGTGAATTTTGGAGGTGAGGAAAGTTTTCCAAATTTGATTTCAGTGAAGGTTGCACAATTCTGTGCAATGGCTAAAAAATTACTGAACTGTATACTTCAAGTGTGTAAAGTATATATTGAATTTTATCTCAATAAACAGGTTAAAAAGAAACCTTACTTCTAAGAGATAAATTGAAAATATTTCAATGGAGAGGTCTATAAACACTTCTCCTCTAACCCATAAAATTTGATAAATGGAGGAACAAGTAAAGAAAGAGGAATAGAGAGATTTCTGACCAATCACTTTTATGATAATTATGCACCTTAGTGTGGTACAGCAACCTGTCAAATATACACATAACACAAAATTTAGGGATACCGTTGATGGGTCATCTACATTTGTCTACACACACACACACACACAAATTGTTTCTCAGTCACATTTATAACTTCATAATAATATTTAGACAAAATAGGTTGGTTTTGCACTTTTTTCCTTGATCTGAAGAAGTATACTTGGCAGCCTTCATATTACAACTTCAGAAAGCTCTTAATAATCTGCTGTGCTACAATTGATCATATCTGAAACATAGATTGTGCTAAATTCTTTAAAATGTCACTCATGTTACTGAAGGATTTCGGGAAGTTGAGAGGTTTGGAATATTCTTATGAATCACACTGAGTGAAACATATCAAATCAAACTATATTTTCCTGGATGGTAGCTTCATTTCACACTTCAAGAACTGGTGATTTGGGAAATGGCCTGTTCTATATCTAAAAATAGGTGTACTACATGCTAATACAAAAAGTTACTGAAATGACTTAAAGGGAAAATAATTTGCCCTGCACTTGTAAGCCCTGTGGCTGCCCTAACCAATTTGTCAGATGGACTGCCAGACATTTTGTGAAAAATCCTGCAAGTTTATTTCAGACTTCACTTTTGTTTTTAAGGTGCTGCAAATAATTTTAACCTCTGATCTAGAAAATAAGAATACATTGCTCACTAATGTCTGAATATGCTGAACAGCACCTGTAACACGTCTCCAGAAATCATTTAATCTGTTTTTAAATTTATTCAAGAAAATAGTAGAAATCCTAAGAAGACTGAGAATGTTCCTCATTTCTACTTTCATACAGCTCAAATAGCCCAATAGACATTCTCATTTTATGTATGAATGTTATCCCACTTCAACATAGTTATTCTTCATTTGTAATATTTTCTTTATTCTGATTCAGCATCGTTCATATTAGTCCTTGTATTTTGATATTTTTGTTTCTTTTCAAATCTTCTGCCTAATATTAATAGAGAAAACATGAAAATGCTCAACTGCATCTAAAAAAGCCTGATTTTAAAAGATACTACTTCTGAAAGAAACCAGAATATCTTATATCCCCAAATATGCCTCTTTGACATAAAAATTATTTTTATGAGAAACAGCAGATGTAAGAAAGATGCTGTGATCCTCCTTTTTCTTCCTGAAAGCAGGATACTCCCATGTTAACGGTGGCTTCCCTGTACCCAGAGGGAAGATGTACTCATCCTCAGAGAAGAGAGCTCAGGGCTGAGAGAAGTCTGTACAAACAAACCTTGTTAAACTAATCCTGTCTTCCCAGTCACTTCCCTACAATTTACTGCTCCAGTCCAAACACTTTTGTCTTGTCAGTTCATCACATAAGTATTGTTTCTTTATCTAAAAGTTAGAAAAGTGGGACGCCTGGGTGGCTCAGTCAGTTATGTGTCTGCCTTCAGCTCAGGTCATGATCTCAAGGTCCTGGATAGAGTCCAGCATCCGGCTCTTTGCTCAGTGGGGAGCCTGCTTCTCCCTCTGCCTGCAGTTCTCCCTGCTTCTCTCTCTCTCTCTCTCTCTCTCTGACAAATAAATAGAAATCTTTTAAAAATAAAAATAAGTTAAAAAAATAAAAGGTAGAAAAGCTTTCTGCTCTGGTCACTCCTTCAGGTCTTCATTCTCTTATGAAGGTTACCATATAAATGTAAAAATTTCAATAAAACTTACGTGCTTTTCTCCTGTTAATCTCACTTATGTCAGTTTGAGTCTTAGGCCCAGTGAAGACCCTACAAGAGTAGAGGAAAATTTTTCTTCTCTATTTCCCCTTAGCTCCCACAATCAAAACATTTTGTTTTTTTAAGTTCTTAAGTTCATTTTTTAAGCAAAGGAAAGTTTCCCCTAAATATGATACTCTCAACTGCATGCCAAGTGGTTTTGGCATCACAAGTCAAATGAAAATTAGGCTGTTCACCATTTTAATTTTCAAGCTGAAATTTTAATAGGGTGATAATCTCATGATGTTCTGAAAGCTAGCAATATTCCAGACTTGATATAAGGCCAGTAAATACTGAGTTCTCGTTTTTGTTTTGTTTTGTTTTGTTTTTGTTTGTTTTGCTTCTCTTAAAAAAAAAAAAAAGATTAGGTGATACACTACACTAATGAATGTTTGACTTTTTACAAACAAAGTGTGTGCTTCCAGCATTCTTGTTTCTTATGGTTGGAATATTATGAAACACAAGAAAGATGCAGTAACTTGCTTGTGCTTCTCCAAATACCATTTGCACCCTGACCTACAACAATAATTTCCCAAACTAAAATAAAATGCACCCAGGAGTCCTGAGAGCGGAAGGTGCCTCTCATAGAGTATAGTCTGCCATCAAGCATTAAAGGAAGTCAGATCTTAAACCCTATATTAGGCTTTCAATTAGTATTTTTATAAGAATAATTATGCTTTTGTGAAGTATATTCCAAATGAGAGCTGCAAAAGTTTATACACTTTTCAGCTACCATTCTAAAAAGGGCAGAAGCAGATATGTGGTCACCCTATTTTGAGTAATTATTTGGCAAAATAGCTACAAGCCCTCTTGAAAGAGATGAGTCCAGAATCCCAAGTTCTTTTTTGGTGATTGGTAAATATGATTTCTACATTGAATATGCTATCATTCTACAGTGAAAGCATGTGACAAAAAAAAAAAAAAAACAATAACCTCAACATGTGTTCCACCTGCTTGAAGGGCAGTGGATATAAAAGATTTTCAAACTTTCTCATTTTTTCCCCAGAGTTGAAAAGACTCAAAATGTTTAAGATCAGGAGTAGGGAACTTCAGTCTCTCTCTGGATACTCTCAAATATAACCAGAAATTCTCTGTGCTTCCAAGAAGGGAAATTTGTTCTGAAACTTCCTCCAAGTTAAGATTCACTGTAAAGTATATATCTTCTTTTATGTAAACTGAAATGAAAGCAATAAGCCAAAAGAAGGAAATAAAGAATTGAAAAATCATAGGCTCAATTTATTATGTTTGATGAGCTTATTTTTTTACTTAGTGTTGTTAATCTTCAATAATACAATGAACAATATATCCATCCATTAGCAGTTAACAAATACTTTTTAAGAATATCCTATGAGGGGCACTTGGGTGGCTCAGTGGGTTAAAGCCTCTGCCTTCCGCTCAGGTCATGATCGCAGGGTCCCCGCATCAGGGTCTCTGCTCAGCAGGGAGCCTGCTTCCTCCTCTCTCTCTGCCTGCCTCTCTGCCTACTTGTGATCTCTGTCTGCCAAATAAATAAAATCTTAAAAAACAAAACAAAAAAAAGGAATATCCTATGAACGAGGCACTGTTCTAGGTGCTGAGTATACAGTAGTATGTAATAATGATACAGTAATAACTGTAATAACAATACGGTAGTATATAATTAGCTGGTCCTACAAAAGTAAAGTTATCCAAATCCAACTAACCAGAATCTCCATTAGCTACAACTTGTTTCATTACTACTCTTTAAAAATAAAATAGAATTTGACCAGGATATGAATTCTATCAGGAATTCAGAACACCAAACAAATAAGGCAATAAAAATATCCAGTCCTTCCAACTGTAATTGCCTTAAGTCAGTTATAATCGATCCCACATCATATGCCTTCAACCATAGTAAAGTAAGTCCAAGATGCCCTAAAATTAAACATAGATTTGGAAGGCCTCTAAGCATCTGAGGCACATTGGTCCACATTACCATTCTGGCATAGCTAAGTGGACTGATGCCTTTAGAATATTGTTTGTTCACACATTTTAACCAACTATATCAAAGTAGGATAGTCTATTTGACCCTCAGGTACACAGAGAGTATGGTTCACTAGAAGTTACTGCTCCTAAAGAAGACTGGTTGCTTCAAGTATTACTATTACACTGGGGATTTTCTAGATGTCATAGAGATTGCATTACACGACCACAATTCCCATTTTCTGTAATGGAAGACAGACACTTATGATACAGATGAAGTGAAATAAATGCAGCAAATAAAAATAAGGATTGGAATATATATATTCTTAAGTCTTCTACACCGGAAAGTGTTTTTAAAAGACAGTTATATTTTTTTAAAAAGACTGTTATATTCAACACTTTATTGAATTCTCTTTACAAGGCATCATGCTAACAACAATACCTACATAACCAATACAAAAGCACTGTAATTATCCATCCTTGGTTTATTTCAGTAGTCTTAGCATCTTCTTTTAGTTACTCAGTTCATAATGAATATTATTGGATACTACCTAGATAAATAGCATAACGTTTTTAATTTGAAAGACCATGTTTTGGAAGTCCTGCCAGTCTAGTTTAAATTCTTTCATAACGTTTTGTAGGCCATGAACATCACTATATCCACGAAACCTAAATTTAAAAGTTTTATTTGTTTTGCTAATTAAAGCTAACCTTCAAAATTACTTTCCATTTGCCTCCTGTTCAGTAAACTTTCCCTTTTAGAACTACTGTGCAGAGATCTAATTAAAGTAGTACAGAGAAAAACATCTGGCTCTGTTGACTTAATATGTCATTTTCATATCATTATTTGCTGTGGCATAACAACAGGCACAAAAATGGAAATCATTTTAAACCAAGGCTCAGCTCTCTCCATCTTTCTCTGCATGGCATAATGCCCTTCAACATTTGCACACATTTAATATTTTCCAAACATAGCAGAAGTCATTTTAAAAATTTTCATAAAAAAGAAAATTTCTTACCCTTTTTAGTTCATAAAGATTTTTCCCCAAAAGTCTCAACAATGAGGCTGAAGTTCTCAAAGAGGAAATTTATGCCCAATGAAGCCGCTCTTGTGTTGATGTTCTGCTGTTCACTTCTCTGATGGTGCAAGAATTTAAACTCTACTTCAGCTCTTCATAGCCAATCAACCTCAGGCTGGGGGTGACTGACATCACAAGGTGTCACCGGGACTCCAGTACACCCACACTTCCTCCAACTTGCAGAGGCAGATTTTCCCTAAAAAGCTCTTGTGGTTCTCAAATGACTAGACTAGTTTCCATTAAATTGAAGATCTTCCTAAAGCTTTATTTTGATTTCTAAATATATGTCATTCACATCCATGCAGGCTTATGAGCATTATAAACAATGACAGTGTCTTCCACCCCACCCACTGATAGATCCCAGCAGACACATGGATGGGAAAAGGAGAGTCAAGGAGTGGGTAGCAAGTTTCCTGTTAATGTACATTTCCAGGTTGTACATGAAGAACTTCCTAAAATACAGATTTGCCTAAATTGTTGGTGTTGAGAATATGTTTATCCTTTCCCTTCCCATCTTTTAACAACCACTACTTCTCTTCTTTACCTTGCATCTCCCTACCCCCCATATACACAAAAAGGTCCAAAATTCTTAGTAACCTAGTGAAGTATTACAGAATTCTGTGGTGATTAGAAATATTAAAGCAACACCCCAAGCTACTTTTGTTTTTAACCAAAAATAATTTAAATCTAACACCTCATTATTCCTCCAACTGCTTGCCATGATTTGATTTAACTCTTCTCTTTGAAATCAGAATTGGTTTATGAGGAAGCCTAGTTGGGTGACATACAGAGAAACCAATTTCCAAGAAACTCTCTGCCGTCACTGAAAATGTAATGAAACAGATAAAATAATATTTACCAGGGCTCTTCAGGGTGTGTGCTGAAGATTGTTGTAGGGAGCTGGAAGTGAGTTGGCACCTTCCAAGGAGCTTACTCAAGTAACAATAGAATGGCCACTGAATATGTTACCAGGGGCATTGGGTGGCTCAGTTGGTTAAGTATCCAACTCTTGATTTTGGCTCAGATCATGATCTCAGCGTCATGAAATCAAGCCCCCTGTTGGGCTTCACACTGAGCATGGAACCATGCTGAAGATTCTCTCTCTCTCCCTCTCCCTTCACGACTTCCCACTCTGAAAAAATAAAAAAATAAAAAGAAAGAAAAAATATGTTACCAGAACTTAACTTCCTCAAGAATGGGGATGTTTGCTTTGTTTACTAGTGTATACCCAGGGCCCTGGTACCCCGTCTTCTGGGTCATGAAGAGCACTCAGTAAATGCTTTTATGAATGACTGAATAGAATGGTTTCAAAATGGGCCAATTTATTCGTTTTTGCAGAACCTGTATGACTCACTCTAATTTTTCTGAACATGTTAATAATTGTTGGAATTTTTAACTGATACTCCTACCAACCTCGTTCCAGAAGATTGGGATATCCAATTTTATCCAGAAAACAAATATCAAATATATGGATTTTTAACTTATTCAGTGTGAACTTCAATGAGGTGGGAAGGGGCAAAATATGAGAGGAAAGGAGTCTACTTTTATATAAGCTTGATTAGAAGACCAGAGTTCATATGAGGAAACTAGAAATTCCCAATATTCTGCTCTGGTTCTCAATTACACTGCCAGGTGGTTTTATAGGTCTTGACTGAAGTGTATCATAAAGAACCTTTTAATCTTATGTCATAGTGGATTCTGGGAAGATTTTAGTGGGGGATATTACAGGACATTATTTTAGAATCTCTCTAAATCCCTTCATAAAAATAGTGCAACTTTGTGTGCCTGGGTGTCTCAGTCGTTTAAGCATCCAACTCTTGATTTCAGCTCAGGTCATGATCTTAGGGTCCTGAGGTGGAGCCCTCATAGGGTAGTCTGCTTGAGACTCTCTCTCTCTCTCTCTCTTTGTCCCTCCCCCCGCTATAGCACATGAACTGTGCTCTCTCTCTCTCTCTCTCAAGTAAATAAATCTTTTTAAAAAATAGTGCAACTAGATAATACAACAAAAAACAATGAACAACATTTACAGCAAATATAAATGTTGTAGTTACCCACTGTTCTGTTAAAAACCATTACAATACTTTGTGTCTTAAAAAAACAACCATTTTATTATGGTTGTTGGGGCTGCAGTAATCTGGGGACTTAACTGTAATAGAATATTCAGGATAGCTCTCTTATGTGGTTGTTGTCTAGGAGTTCAACTGATACTGTTATTCTGAAAACTTCAGTACTATGGCCTCTTTTTTTTTTAAGATTTTATTTTTTTTTAAGATTTTATTTACATATTTGATAGAGGGAGACAGTCAGAGAGGGAACACAAACAGGGGCAGTGGGAGAGGGAGAAGAAGGCTTCCTGCTGAGGAGGGAGCCCGATGGGCTCAATCCCAGAACTCTGGGATCATGACCTGAGCCAAAGGCAGACCCCTAACAACTGAGCTACCCAGGTGCCCCTATATGGCCTCTTTTTGTGGCTTGGCCTTCTCACGTGTTGGCTGGGGTCCAAGAACTGCCCCAAATGTCACTGTCTACATTCTATGTTCAGATCAGTCACAGGGCCATCCCAGACTCAGAAGGAGAAAAAAAAAAAGTCTCCGCCTATTGATGTGAGGATCAGAGTGAATACAGGAAACACAGGAAATGTGAGGCCATTTTGGAGACTGGTTACAAGACTACATGACAGGTTATACCCACAAACTCCAAACAAAGTGGCTGAAGACAAACAGCCAAATGCCACAAGAGCTACATAATACTGTGCAAGAGTAAGCAGATGGAAGCATTTATAATAATACCAAAATCAAAACAATATCAAAAGAATCCCTAATTACCCAATATTGGAAGATGATAACAATTCATTATTTTTTTAACTGAAGTATAGTTGACATACAATATTATATTAGTGTACAAACATAGTGTGTACGAACATTAAGTATACAAACATAGGTGTACAACATAGTAATTCAGCATTTATATACATTATGAAGTCATCAGCATAGTTTAGCTACCATTGGTCCCCATACAAAATTATTACATATTATTAACCATATTCCCTATCCTGTACATTGTATCTCCATGTCTTATTTACTTTATTTTATAACTGGAAGTGTGTACCTTTTAATCTCCTTCCTCTATTTTGTCCCTAAAACCCATTCCCCCAACAACCTCTAGATTGTTCTCTGTATCTATTTCTGTTTTGTTTTGTTTGCTTTGTTTTTTAGATTCCATGTATAAGTGAAATCACATATTTATCTTTCCTTGATTTATTTTACTTAGCATAATAATGTCTAGGTGCATCCATTTTATTGAAAATGGCAAGACTTCATGGGTGAGTAATATTCCCTTGTGTATATACACCACATCTTAATCCATTCATGTATTGATGGACACTAAGTTTGCTTCCATACTTGGCTATTGTAAATAATGCTGCACTGAACATAATGGTGCATATATGTTTTCAAATCAGTGCTTTCATTTTCTTTCAGTAAATACCTCGAAGTGGATTGCTGGATCATATGACATTTCTATTTTTAATTTTTTGAAGAACCTCCATACTTTTTCCATAGTGGCTGCATTGTTTTGTTCCCACCAACAGTGCACTAGTGCTCTTTCTTCTCCACATTCTTGCCAACACTTGCTGTTTCTTAGGTTTATGTTTTGGGTTGGCTTTTTTTTTTTCTTTTTCTTTTTTTTTTTTTTTTTTGGTATTAGCCATTCTGACAGGTTTATGAGATGACATCTCATTGTGGTTTTGATGTGCATTTCCCCAATGATGAATGATGTTGAGCATCTTTTTATATATCTGTTGGCCGTTTGTATATCTTCTTTGGAGAAATGTCTATTTAGGACATCTGCCCATTTTTTTTATTGAGTTATGTGAGTTCTTTACATATTTTGGATATTAACTCCTTAATAGATATTTTCTTTGCCCATATCTTCTCCCATTCAGTAGTTAGCTTTTTGTTATATTGGTTTCCTTCTCTGTGCAAAAGCTTTTTTAGTTTGATGTAGTCTCACTTGTTTATTTTTTATTTTGTTGTGTTTGCCTAGGGAGATAGATCAAAAAAATATTTCTAAGACTAATGTCTAAGAGCCTACTATCTATGTTTTCTAGGATTTTTATGATTTCTAGGCTTACATTTAAGTATTTAATCCACTTTGAGTTTATTTTTTAATACAGTATAAGAAAGTTTCATTCTTTTGTATTTTAGATGTCCAATTGAAGATTAATTGACCACATAAGTATGAGGTTTATTTCTAGACTCTGTTTTGTTCCATTGATCTGTGTGTCTGGTTTCATGTAAGTACCACAATGTTTTGATTGCTGTAGCTTTGTAATATAGTTTGAAATCAGGGAACATGGTAACTCCAGCTTTGTTCTTCTTTTTCAAGATTGCTTTAGCTATTCAAGGTATTTTTTGGTTCCACACAAATTTTAGGATTATGTGTGCTAGTTCTGTGAAAAATGCCATTGGTATTTTGATAGGGTTTGCACTGACTCTGTAGGTCGCTTTGAGCACCATGGACCTCTTAGCAGTATTAATTATTCCATTTCATCCCATGAGCATAGTGTATCTTTCCATTTATTTGTGTCATCTTCAATTTCTTTTATCAATGTTCTGTAGTTTTCAGAGTACAGTTCTTTTGCCTTTTTGCTTTAATTTATTCCTTGGTATTTTATTCTCTTTGATGCAGTTGGGAGTGGCATTGTTTTCTTAATTTCTCTTCCTAATAGTTTACTGTAAAACTCATTATTTTAAAACTTTATATAAAGTAAAATAATTAAGCACTTACCCTCTTTCCTTATAATCTGTACCACTAACAGATGAGGAGGTTTCTCTTTATAGACATGAATAGCAGAAATGACATAATTAGAATACCATTATTTTGCAAACCCAAATCAAACTGCAAACTCAACAGAACCCAGCCTTGAAAAATGTATAGAACAAACAACCTGGTTTCATCAAGAAGTAAGTTGTAAGTAAGATAGTAAGAGAAACCTATTGATTCAAATAGACTTCTAAGAGACATAACAACCACCATGTGTAGTATTATGTGAATTTTATTTGTATCCTAATTCCAAAAAACATGCTGAAAAATATGACATTTATTAAACAATTGGAGATGTGAATACTGAATTGAAATTTTATGATTTTAAAGAATTATTATTATAAGCATGATAATGGGATTGTAGTTATTTATATAAACATTCTTAACTTAAAGTGACTAAAAAACTATAATGTCTAGAATCTGCTTCAAAGTAAATGGGAAAGGATAAATAGGTAGGGAAAGAGATGAAACCAATTTTGTGATGAGTTAATCACTGCTGAAGCTATGGATAATAATTGGATTATACTATTTTCTCTAATTTTATATATTTTTAAATTTTCCATTATAAAAAGTTATAAAAATATTATGTCTGATAATTACCTAGGCCTTCCGTATGCATAGGGTCATAAAATGTTATATTGTCTAGAGAATCTACTTCTTTATTTCATATTAATATGAAATTCAGATTCTTTAAAATTAAAGGGTAACTTTATAAAAATTATAAAATTGTGATCATTAGAAGAACTATTTAAGATTTTAAAATAGAATCTATACAACTTAAGTATATGAAATACAGATAAGTAATTCACTTTATTGAATATGAATTATATTTATTAAAATGCAAATAGGGAGAGGAGTCAAGATGGCGGAGAAGTAGCAGGCTGAGACAACATCGGGTAGCAGGAGATCAGCTAGATAGCTTATCTAACCATTGTGAACACCTACAAATCCAACGGGAAATCGAAGAGAAGAAGAGCAACAATTCTAGAAACAGAAAATCGATCACTTTCTCAAAGGTAGGACTTGCGGAGAAGTGAATCCAAAGCGATGGGAAGATAGACCCCAGGGGGAGGGGCCGGCTTCCGGCAAGCGGCGGAGCAATGGAGCACAAAATCCGGACTTTTAAAAGTCTGCTCCACTGGGAGACATCGCTCCAGAGGCTAAACCGGGGGGAAACCCAGGCGGGGTCAGCATAACCCCAGGTCCCGCGGGGTCACAGAAGGACCGGGGGTGTCTGAGTGCCGCAGAGCTCGCAGGTATTAGAGCGGGGAAGCCGGCTCCAGCGACAGAGCCGAGGAACGAGCTCTCAGCCCGGGGTTACCTTGTGCCGGTAGCAGGCTGGGTGGGCTCAGAGCGCGGCCAGAGGCCACGGAGATGGAAGCGACCGGCTGCTTTTCTCCAGGTTCCAGCAATTGACTGCTTTCCTCAAGGTGCGACTGCAGGCCAGGGAGGTGGGGCGGTGGGGCGCTTTTCTGTGAGGGCGCACTGAGGAGCGGAACCCCAAGCTCTCGGCTCCTCCGGGCCGAGAGATTGGGAGGCCGCCATCTTCATTCCCGTCCTCCGGAACTCTACGGAAAGCGCTCAGGGAACAAAAGCTCCCGAAAGCAAACCAGAGCGGATTACTTAGCCCAGCCCCTGGCAAGGGCGGTGCAATTCTGCCTGCGGCAAAGACACTTGAGAATCACTACAACAGGCCCCTCCCCCAGAAGATCAACAACAAACCCATCCAAAACCAACTTCAGTCACCAAGAACAGCGGAATTCCACAGCAGGAGAAAGCAAATCTTATCTGGACAAAATGACAAGGCAGAAAAACTCACCTCAAAAAAAAAAACAAGAGGTCGTACCGAAGGCTGGAGACCTAATCAATACGGACATTGGTAACATGACAGATCTAGAGTTCAGAATGACAATTCTCAAGGTTCTAGCCGGGCTCGAAAAAGGCATAGAAGATATTAGAGAAACCCTCTCCGGAGAGATAAAAGCCCTTTCTGGAGCAATAAAAGAACTAAAATCTAACCAAGTTGAGATCAAAAAAGCTATTAATGAGGTGCAATCAAAAATGGAAGCTCTCAATGCTAGGATAAATGAGGCAGAAGAAAGAATTAGTGACATAGAAGACCAAATGACAGAGAATAAAGAAGCTGAGCAAAAGAGAGACAAACAAATACTGGACCACGAGGAGAGAATTCGAGAGATAAGCGACACCATAAGATGACACAACATTAGAATAATTGGGATTCCAGAAGAAGAAGAAAGAGAGAGGAGAGCAGAAGGTATATTGGAGGCAATTATTGGAGAGAATTTCCCTAATATGGCAAAGGGAACAAACATCAAAATCCAGGAGATGCTAAGAGCACCCCTCAAAATCAATAAAAATAGGTCCACACCCCATCACCTGATAGTAAAATTTATAAGTCTTAGTGACAAAGAGAAAATCCTGAAAGCAGCCCGGGAAAAGAAGTCAGTAACATACAAGGGTAAAAACATTAGATTGGCAGAGGACCTAGCCAGAGACCTGGCAGGCCAGAAAGAACTGGCATGATATATTCAGAGCACTAAACGAGAAAAACATGCAGCCAAGAATACTATATCTGGCTAGGCTGTCATTGAAAATAGAAGGAGAGATAAAGAGCTTCCAGGACAAACAAAAGCTGAAAGAATTTGCAAACACCAAACCAGCTCTACAGGAAATATTGAAAGGGGTCCTCTAAGCAAAGAGAGACCCTAAAAGTAGTAGATCAGAAAGAAACAGAAACAATATACAGTAACAGTCACCTTACAGGCAATACAGTGGCACTAAATTCATATCTCTCAATAGTTACCCTGAATGTTAATGGGCTAAATGCCCCAATCAAAAGACACAGGGTATCAGAATGGATAAAAAAACAAAACCCATCAATATGCTGCCTACAAGAAACTCATTTTAGACCCGAAGACACCTCCAGATTTGAAGTGAGGGGGTGGAAAACAATGTACCATGCTAATGGACATCAGAAGAAAGCTGGGGTGGCAATCCTTAGATCAATTAGATTTTAAGCCAAAGACTATAATAAGAGATGAGGAAGGACACTATATCATACTCAAAGGGTCTGTCCAACAAGAAGACCTAACAGTCTTAAATATCTATGCCCCTAACATGGGAGCAGCCAACTATATAAACCAATTAATAACAAAATCAAAGCAATACATCGACAGTAATACAATAATAGCAGGGGACTTTTAACACTCCCCTCACTGAAATGGACAGATCATCTAAGCAAAAGATCAACAAGGAAATAAAGGCCTTAAATGACACACTGGACCAGATGGACATCACAGATATCTTCAGAACATTCCATCCCAAGGCAACAGAATATACATTCTTCTCTAGTGCACATGGAACATTCTCCAGAATAGTCCACATCCTGGGTCATAAATCAGGTCTCGATCGGTACCAAAAGATTGAGATCATTCCCTGCATATTTTCAGACCACAATGCTCTGAAGCTAGAACTCAATCACAAGAGGAAATTTGGAGAGAACGCAAATACATGGAGACTAAACAGCATCCTTCTAAAAAATGAATGGGTCAACCAGGAAATTAAAGAAGAATTGAAAAAAAATCATGGAAACAAATGATAATGAAAACACAACGGTTCAAAATCTGTGGGACACAACGAAGGCAGTCCTGAGAGGAAAATATATAGCGGTGCAAGCCTTTCTCAAGAAACAAGAAAGGTCTCAAATACACAACCTAACCCTACACCTAAAGGAGCTGGAGAGAGAACAACAAAGAAAGCCTAAACCCAGCAGGAGAAGAGAAATCATAAAGATCAGAGCAGAAATCAATGAAATAGAAACTAAAAACACAATAGAACAAATCAACAAAACTAGGAGCTGGTTCTTTGAAAGAATTAATAAGATTGACAAACCCCTGGCCAGACTTATCAAAAAGAAAAGAGAAAGGACGCAAATAAATAAAATCATGAATGAAAGCGGAGAGATCACAACCATCACCAAAGAAATACAAACAGTTATAAGAACATACTACGAGCAACTCTACGCCAACAAATTTGACAATCTGGAAGAAATGGATACATTTCTAGAGACGTATAAACTACCACAACTGAACCAGGAAGAAATAGATAACCTGAACAGACCCATAACCAGTAAGGAGATTGAAACAGTCATCAAAAATCTCCAAACAAACAAAAGTCCAGGACCAGACGGCTTCCCAGGGGAATTCTACCAAACATTTAAAGAAGAATTAATTCCTATTCTCCTGAAACGGTTCCAAAAAATAGAAATGGAAGGAAAACTTCCAAACTCATTCTATGAGGCCAGCATCACCTTGATCCCAAAACCAGACAAGGATCCCACCAAAAAAGAGAATTACAGACCAATATCCCTGATGAACACAGATGCGAAAATTCTCACCAAAATACTGGCCAATAGGATCCAACAGTACATTAAAAGTATTATTCACCATGACCAAGTGGGATTTATTCCAGGGCTGCAAGGTTGGTTCAACATCCGCAAATCCATCAATGTGATACAATACATTAATAAAAGAAAGAGTAAGAACCATATGATACTCTCAATAGATGCTGAAAAAGCATTTGACAAAGTGCAGCATCCCTTCCTGATTAAAACTCTTCAAAGTGTAGGGATAGACGGCACATACCTCAATATTATCAAAGCCATCTATGAAAAACCCACCACAAATATCATTCTCAATGGAGAAAAACTGAAGCTTTTCCGCTAAGGTCAGGAACACGGCAGGGATGTCCGTTATCACCACTACTGTTCAACATAGTACTAGAAGTCCTAGCCTCAGCAATCAGACAACAAAAAGAAATTAAAGGCATCCAAATCGGCAAAGAAGAAGTCAAACTATCACTCTTTGCAGATGATATGATACTATATGTGGAAAACCCAAAAGGCTCCACTCCAAAACTGCTAGAACTTTTACAGGAATTCAGTAAAGTGTCAGGATATAAAGTCAATGCACAGAAATCAGTCGCATTTCTTTACACTAACAACAAGACAGAAGAAGGAGAAATTGAGGAGTCAGTCCCATTTACAATCGCACCCAAAACCATAAGATACCTAGGAATAAATCTAACCAAAGAGGCAAAGAATCTATACTCAGAAAACTATAAAATCCTCCATGAAAGAAATTGAGGAAGACACAAAGAAATGGAAAAATATTCCATGCTCATGGATTGGAAGAACAAATATTGTGAAAATGTCTATTCTACCTAAAGCAATCTACACATTTAATGCAATCCCTATCAAAATCCCATCCATTTCTTTTAAAGAAATAGAACAAATAATCCTAAAATTCATATGGAACCAGAAAAGACCTCGAATAGCCAAAGGAATATTGAAAAAGAAAGCCAGAGTCGGTGGCATCACAATTCCAGACTTCAAGCTCTGTTACAAAGCTGTCATCATCAAGACAGTATGGTACTGGCACAAAAACAGACATATAGATCGATGGAACAGAATAGAGAGCCCAGAAATAGACCCTCAACTGTATGGTCAACTAATCTTCGACAAAGCAGGAAAGAATATCCAATGGAAAAAAGACAGCCTCTTCAACAAATGGTGCTGGGAAAATTGGACAGCCACATGCAGAAAAATGAAATTGGACTATTTCCTTACACCACACATGAAAATAGACTCAAAATGGATGAAGGACCTCAATGTGAGAAAGGAATCTATCAAAATCCTTGAGGAGAATGAAGGCAGCAACCTCTTTGACCTCAACCGCAGCAACTTCTTCCTAGGAACATCGCCAAAGGCAACAGAAGCAAGGGCAAAAATGAACTATTGGGATTTCATCAAGATCAAAAGCTTTTGCACAGCAAAAGAAACAGTTAACAAAACCAAAAGACAACTGACAGAATGGGAGAAGATATTTGCAAACGACATATCAGATAAAGAGCTAGTATCCAAAATCTATATAGAGCTTATCAAACTCAATACCCAAAGAACAAATAATCCAGTCAAGAAATGGGCAGAGAGGGGCGCCTGGGTGGTTCAGTGGGTTAAGCCTCTGCCTTCGGCTCAGGTCGTGATCCCAGGGTCTTGGGATCGAGCCCCACATTGGGCTCTCTGCTCAGCGGGGAGCCTGCTTCCTCCTCTCTGCCTACCTGTGATCTCTTTCTCTCTGTCAAATAAATAAAAAAAAAAAATTAAAAAAAAAAAAAGAAATGGGCAGAGGACATGAACAGACATTTCTGCAAAGAAGACATCCAGATGGCCAACAGACACATGAAAAAATGCTCCATGTCACTCAGCATCAGGGAAATACAAATCAAAACCACAATGAGATACCACCTCACACCAGTCAGAATGGCTAAAATTAACAAGTCAAGAAATGACAGGTGCTGGCGAGGATGAGGAGAGAGGGGAACCCTCCTACACTGCTGGTAGGAATGCAAGCTGGTGCAACCACTCTGGAAAACAGTGTGGAGGTTCCTCAAAAAACTGAAAATAGAGCTACCCTACGACCCAGCAATTGCACTACTGGGTATATATCCTAAAGATACAAACGTGGTGCTCCGAAGGGGCACGTGCACCCGAATGTTTATAGCAGCAATGTCCACAATAGCCAAACTGTGGAAAGAGCCTAGATGTCCATCAACAGATGAATGGATAAAGAAGAGGTGGTATATATACACAATGGAATACTATGCAGCCATCAAAAGACATGAAATCTTGCCATTTGCAACGACGTGGATGGAACTAGAGGGTATCATGCTTAGCGAAATAAGTCAATCGGAGAAAGACAACTATCATATGATCTCTTTGATATGAGGAAGTGGAGATGCAATGCGGGGGGGTTTGGAGGGAGGTAGGAAAAGAAAAAATGAAAAGATGGGATCGGGAGGGAGACAAACCATAAAAGACTCAATCTCAAGAAACAGACTGAGGGTTGCTGGGGGGAGGGGGGACGGGAGAGTGTGGTGGGGAAATGGACATTGGGGAGGGTATGTGCTATGATGAGTGCTGTGAAATGTGTAAACCTGGCAATTCACAGACCTGTACCCCTGGGGATAAAAATACATTATATGTTTATTAAAATAAAAAAAATTTTAAGAAAAATAAAAAAATAAAATGCAAATAATACAATAATAAGCATCAATAATAAGCTAAAGCAATCTTGAATTGATAAGATACATATATTAAAGGTTAATTACAATTATAATTTCTTCCTTATTCCTGTGATATTATAGTTTTGAACTTAAGTAGGCGAAATAAAACACATCAAATAGTGTGGTATCTTTCTTCAGGCAATATTCTTATGAATTAGTGTCTTAATTTCATTTTAAAACATGTAATTTAGACAAAGTAAGGTTAGTTTCTGAAAAAAAATGAAACGAGTTTTTTTTTCTAATTCCACTATAGTTAACATTAGTGTTACATTAGTTTTAGGTGTACAATATAGTGATTCGACAGTTCTATGCATTACTCAGTGCTCGTCATGATAAGTATACTCTTAATCCCCTTTACCTATTTCATGTATCCCTCCACCCACCTCCCCTGTGGTGCATCAATTTTTTCTCTATAGTTAAGAGTCTCATTTTTGGTTTGTCTCTTTTTTTTCCTTCATTCATTTTTTTTTGTTTCCTAATTTCCACATATGAGTGAAATCATACAGTATTTGTCTTTCTCTGACTGACTTATTTCACTCAGCATTATTTCTCTATATCTATCCATCTTGTTACAAATGGCAAGATCTCATTATTTTTTATGGTTGAATAATATTCCATTATGTGTATATATGCATGTGTGTGTGCATGTGTGTATGTATATGTATACCACAGCTTCTTTATCCATTCATCTATCAACGGACACTTGAGCTGCTTCCATAATTTGCTATCGTAAATAATGCTCCAGTAAACATAGGAGTGCGTGTATCTTTTCAAATTAGTGTTTTTGTATTCTTTGAAACAATTTTTTTTTAAGTTTGTGTTTACATATTTATCAAACATTTACTCAGCTGTTGATTTTTGTTATCTTCCTTGTGTTAGAAACTGTTCTAGGCACTAGCGACAGACACAGCCTCTCTACTTACAATAAAAAAACACATACAAAGTATTAGTATAGTATAACATCACATCTTAAAAGATTAATAGTCTATGGTAGGTAATACAGTGGCCTAATATTTAATTATATTATATATATATATTTAATTATATTATATTATATTTAATAAGCCCTATAGCACCATATTATTTGTATGAATTCAAGACACATGCCCAAAACAATGCAGTGGCGTTTTCTAAGTTATATGTAAAGCATACACCAAAACACAAGATTCCCGCTGCGGAATATGGGGAATAGAGACGAGGAAGAGCATGGGAATTGAAGCTAAAAGGAGAAAATAAAATAATTGCATGTCATGGACTGAAAATAGTTAATAACTCAGTTATCTGCTACCTAAAACAAAACAGCAGTGGATAAGGTAGAATATGTGAAGGAAGAAAAAAGGAAAATTCTGCTAGAATTATTACATATCATTTTTACTAATATTCCATTTATGATAATTTGTGATATGGCCATGTGCGAATGAAAAGGGAAGGGGATGTCGTCTTGAACTGGGCAAGAGCCGCCCAGAGACAACTCTCCACACTGAAGAGGAAACAACACACATGTTTAGTAGATAGCTAGATTTTCTGCTTGCCTGGTAAAGCCTGCTGAGCTTAAGAAAATACACAAAAATATACAGCATACAAAAATATACATATATAATGTTCAAATATATACAGTAAAGGGGTGCCTGGGTGGCTCAGTGGGTTAAGCCTCTGCCTTCAGCTCAGGTCATAATCTCAGGGTCCTGGGATCGAGCCCTGCATCAGGCTCTCTGCTCAGCAGGGAGCCTGCTTCCTCCTCCCCCTCTGGCTGCCTCTCTGCCTACTTGTGATCTCTGCCTGTCAAATAAATAAAATCTTTAAGAAAAAAAAAAGATATACAATAAAAAGGCATTTGCCAAAGCACATCCACATCAAATAAAATTAGATAAATTGCTATTATGAGTACCTTGCATTGGTTTACTCATTTAATTCTTACATTAACCCTAGGAGAGAAGTACTCTCGTTACTCACAACTACAAATGAAGAAACTGAAGTTTCGAGAGGTTATGTAACTTGCCCATTGTCCCATAGCCAGAAAATGACAGAGCAGGAATTTTATATACTTTTGAAGTCTTTAGGTTCCCCCACAAGTTGTTTGAATGGTCTTAATACCTTTCTCATTTGGCTGTGTTGAGGAGAAAGCAGCTGTCTCCTTATCACACACGCCCCCTCCTTTACAATGTGAATAGGGAGTGGGGTGACACAAGTGTATTGCAACTCTCTCCAGAGAAATCTTTCTTCTCTCCTCTATCTCTCCCCCATCTTCTCTCCTTTATAAGCTGGAAGTGGGTCATCTTGTTTCACAGTCTCTAGATCTGTCTGCCTTGCATAGATGAACTACCCCCTCACATCTTAGGATATTAGGGAACTATTGTATCAGTCCCTATTGTAGTGTTCTCAGTCTTTGGAGCTTCATTTAATATTCTGTTGTGTTTTCTGCTTTTACCACCTGACTGTAAACCTTGAGAGCAGTCTAGTTCAATAAACATTTGTCAAAAGCCTGGTGTGTCCAGCACTGTAGTGGACATGAGATATAAGATGAATAAGTTATAGCCTGGACCCTGGAGGAACTAGCATTCTAGAACAACATATTTAATAGAACTTTCTGGGATAATGGAAATGTTCTACATTTGGATGGTTCAGTGTGGTACCCAGAAGCCATACATGGCTATTGAGCTTAAAATATGGCCAAGGGAACTGTGGAACTGAGTGTTTAATCATATTTAATTTTAATTAATTTGACCTTAAATGGTAACATATGGCTAGTGGCTACCATATGGGACAACACAGATTTGAGCAAGAGTTGGCAATTCTTTGAGTCTCTGAGAAGAGCAGTGATACAGATATGCATAGATGCCTCAGGAGCACAGAGAGGCATTTAGCTCAGCTTGGATACAGAAAAAAGTAGGACCAAAGAAGCTTTCCAAAAAGAAATGGTGGTCAGACAGAATGCTAAATGTATGCAAATGTGTAACTCAGCAATTTAATTTCTAGGCACACCCCCTTGAGAAATTTATGCTTCTGTGCAAAGACATATACATAAATGTTCATAACAGCATTTTTCGTAATAATCAAAAAATGGGAAAAACGTAATGTCTATCAGCAGTAGAATGGATAAAAAAATTGTCATATATTTAATATAATAGAAAGTATACATTAATGAAAATTAAAAAAACAAGAACAAGATATATAGCAACAGCTATGATGAAAAACATAAATGTTGAGTTAATAGAAAAACAGAAGTAACCATATTGTATGATATCATTTATATAAAATTCAAATGTAGGTAAACTAAAATGATAATATTTTAGAATGATATTTAAGTGGTAAAAGCAAAAAGAAAAACAAGAAAGCAATTACAGGGGCGCCTGGGTGGCTCAGTGGGTTAAAGCCTCTGCCTTCAGCTCAGGTCATGATCTCAGGGTCCTGGGATCGAGCCCCGCATCGGGCTCTCTGCTCAGCGGGGAGCCTGCTTCCTCCTCTCTCTCTGCCTGCCTCTCTGCCTACTTGTGATCTCTGTCTGTCAAATAAATAAATAAAATCTTTAAAAAAAAAAAAAAAAGAAAGAAAGCAATTACATAGGCTGAGAGCTAACCTTTGGGAGCACGGAGGGGATAAAGGTGAGGAAGAGGTGTAGGAGTGGAGCCAGGTGAGCTAAGCAGTATTGTTTTGTAACTTGGTAGCTACATGTAAATTTTGTTAAAGTTGTACATTTGTTTTATATCTTAAGGTTTAAAAAAAACCATACACACACACACACACATACATACATATACATATATATATGTGTGTGTGTATATATACAATAGTAAAGTATGTGATAGTCAATAGTAAATAGTAGTGTGTATATATGTGTGTGTGTATATATATATATATATATATATATATAAAAGATAGTAAAAAGTCTTTAAATAAATACTGTTTTTAGAAAATTAACATTGAGTGTGATCATTAAGATCAGCTCCTCTGTGAGCTCATGATGTAATTTCACCCTTCTTATCTACAAGGGCTTGTAATTTTTTTACACCAGAATTTTGAGTTTTTAAAAATATTCTTCTCTCTCGTCTCTGTAATGGTAGTTAAATTAATTCTTTGTTTTGAGGTTTGAGAATGGATAATTTTTTTTAAATTTTCCTGTTTATGAGAACATTTGAAAATTGTATCTTACTATTTGGAGACTGTTTGGGAATTTACAATACCACAGCTTAGTTATTTGAAAAAGGTTGATTTTAGTCTGCCACAGAAATTGATTCTTTTCCAATCTGGAGACCTCAAGATACTCTGATCTTAGAGAAAATTGCTAGTAGAATAAAAATGGATGGCACTGAGTACATCATGTCCTTCCTTTTTCTTTGCCAATCTTAAATAATGCTTAGAATAGACCACAGCATCAGTTCTCCAAGTTGTCCTACTTGGGACTTCTTTTACAACTCTCTATGAGCCAATGAAAGAATTACAAAAGAGTCAACTCTTAATGTGCAAAAGGAAAAAGGTTGGCCTGGAAAAGAGTAGCTGAATCTGAAAGTGAGTCTTTTAAAGTACATCTTATTATCAGTGACAGACCAGGGGCAATCATGACAGAAATGTGTAAAAACCTTCATTGACACCATCTAATAAGACAAGAAACAACAGATGCTGTCAAGAAAGTGGTGAAAAGGGAACTCTTATACATTGTTTGTGAGAATATAAACTGGTCCAACCACTATAAGAAACAATGTGGAGGTTCCTCAAAAAATTAAAAATAGACCTACTATACTATCCAGCAATTCCACTTCTGGGCATATACCCAGAGGAAATCAAAACAGGATTTTGAAAAGATACATGCATTTCCATGTTTATCACAGCATTATTCATGATTAGCTAGATATGGAAACAACCCAAATGCCCATCAGTGGATAAATGGGTAAAAAAGATGTGGAAAAGATTCCATATATACAATGGAATATTTTTTCTGCCATGAAAAGGAAAGTATCCTCCCATTTGTGACAACGTGGCTAGACTTGGAGCACATTATGCCAAATTAGATAAATCAGACAGAGAAAGAAAGATTCAGTACTTGTCATTTGTAGTCCTGTCTTGATTGGGTGGTTCTAGTTTTCCACTGACTTTAATCACAGATTTCCTATATTCCAAACATAGTCTTCCATATTTCCATTGTGGAGTAATAGTTCAGTTTCCCCTTGGTGATCATGATTAGTCACCTTAGCCAACACCATAACTCTTCTTAACTGCTGTTTCAAAGGCTTGAGGAGCTCCAAGTAGCCAGGCAGCAGTATTAACTTCTAGTTCAATGGAATAATTGTGTCTCCTTGGTGAAAACATTCTTCCCTCTAAGACACTAAGATCTGTAGGCCAGCAAAGCATAGAGTCACAGGAATAAGAAGGAAAAGTTTTGCCAGAAGGTAGCTAGGAATAATATCGAATGGTGCCACTCTACTTTCCATTTGAATTATTTCTAGACTCATGAATCCTACAATAGAAATAGCACCATATACTGGACACTGATTGAGATCACATGCAGCTTTCTGTGGAACCTTGCCCCAGTGCAAAGTATTGCCACTTGGCTGGCATTGTACTGAGACTTCAAAAGGCCATTTCACCATTCTATCAAACAATCACATATACACCACTTCCACTGATAATGGAGTATCACTGTGCATGCCTAACTTTATGGCTTCATGGGTTAGATAACACCCAGTTCATGATAGGAAGACAATGGCACATGGTAACACGGTAACCCATAGGCAAGTGCTCAGTCTCTACAAAGGCCCAGTAGCAGGCCAAGAGCTGTTTCTCAACAGGGGTAGTTCCTGCAGATGATGTCAGGGCTTTGCTCTCAAATCCTAAAGTCCTGTGCTGCAGTTCACCTATAGAGGCCTCCCAAAGGCTCCAAACAGCATCCCTGCCAGTGATATTTCAAGTACCATTGGATCTGCCAGATCATATGGACCTTGTAGCAAAGCATCTTACACACCAGCCTGGACCTGTTGCAGAGCCTTCTCTTCTTTTGGCCCCCACTCAAAACTAGTAGCTTCTTGGGTCACTCAGTAAAATGAGTTAGAATAACACACCCAAAACGAGAAATATATTGTCTTCAAAATACAAAGAGGTCCACTAGCCTTGTGCCTCTTTCTTGGTTGTAGGAAGGGCCAGATGCAGAAGGGATATCTCAACATGCCCCATATCGCTGAAAGGCTAGAAATATCATGGAAGTAAAACGCCTCCAAATTTTAGTAAGATTTATTTCCCACCTTTTGACATGCAAATATCCACCAATAAATCTAGCATAGTTTCTACTTCCTGGGTCCAGTCAGCATATTGTCATCAGTACATCAATGTAATGGACCAGTGTGAAATCTTCCAGAAGGGACAAGCAATCAAAATTCCTGCAAAGTAAGTTATGACATAGGGCTAGAGAGTTGATAGGTAGAGTGAAAGTAAAAAATGAAGGCATATTGCTGCTTTGCCAGCTGAAAGTAAACTGCTTCTGGTGGTTTTCTTGGACAGAGATGGAGAAAAGGGCATTTGCCAAATCAGTTCTGCATACCAAGTACCAGTGGATGTGTAATTTGTTCAAGCAATGAAACCACATCTTGTATAGCAGCTGCAGTTAGAGTCACCACCTGGTCAAGTTACAGTAACCCATTGTCATTTTCCAAGATCCATCTGTCTTTTGCATAGGCCAAATAAGGAGAGTTGAATGGGAATGTAGTGGGAATCCCTACCCTTGGCGTCTTTCAAGTTTGTGATGGTGGTCCTAACCTCTGTAAACCCTCCAGGAATGCAGTATCACTTTTGATTTACCAGTTTCCTGGGAAGAGTCAGTTCTAATGCTTCCACTGACCTTTCTTACTACAAAAGCCCTCACTCCACAGGACAGGAAACCAGTGTGCAAATTCTCATCTGCTAGTATGTTCACTCCAATTATGTATTTTGCAACTGAGAAAATAACCACGGGATGAGTTTGAGGACCCACTGGACCCACCGTGAGATGGACCTGAGCTAAAACTTAATTATTCACCTGACTTCTATTAGCTCCTGCTCTGTTAGGCCACAGAGACATTTTGGGTCTCCTAGAATTTGTGTCATTTCGGAGTCAGTGTCCAGTGGTCCCCATAATGTCTCATTGTTTTATTTTTCACAGTGATGTAGAGTTACGCTAGTAAAAGACCATAGATCCCTTTGGAGAAGGCTAGGGAATAAGTTTTGAATAGTATCCTTCCTCAAGGGCTTTTGGGTCTGTAAACTGTTTCAGATCTGGGAATTGACTGAGGGACTGTTCATCTCTGTTTTTATTATTTGAATTAGACTTTTGACATAGAACTTTTGTGATTATACAAATAAAGAATTTACTAGGTTTACCATCAATTTCACTTCTAAGAGCACCATGATTAACCAGTCAATGAAGGGGCGCCTGGGTGGCTCAGAGGGTTAAGCCTCTGCCTTCAGCTCAGGTCATGATCTCAGGGTCCTGGGATCGAGTCCCCCATTGGGCTCTCTGCTCAGCGGGGAGCCTGCTTCCCCCACCTCTCTCTGCCTGCCTCTCTGCCTACTTGTGATCTCTCTCTGTGTGTCAAATAAATAAATAAAATCTTAAAAAAAAAAAAAAAAAGAAACAGTCAATGCCATAGGTCTGTACAAATCAGACTATTTCAATTGTTATTTTGACTTGCTATCCAATACAATAACCATGCCTTTGGCAGTTGAATGCTACCACTTGGCCCCTGCCACCTTGGGTATCCTGTAATTATCTTCATTGCGTTTAGGCTTCAAATTGAATGGCTGGGATTCCCACTATAAGGTCTGGCCTACAGAGAAGAATGATCATGGAGCTTTTCAGTGATGCTGGGGCTCCCCTCTCAAATTTATTTCTTAAAGTATTGATGAAAGGTATGTCTTCTAGACCCTCTCAGTATAGATGAGTGGGTCTTAAATGACAAATCCACTCCAAAATTCCAATCTCTCTGAATTTCTGAATCTCTCCCTCTACATCAAATCAAAGAAGGTCATTTATTTCCATTTCACGCACTGTGAGCCAGTTTTTGGTCCATGTTTCAGTCAGTCAGCCAGCCAAACTCTTAGAGCCCTTTCTGACTCCTTGAAGTACAACATTAAATGCAGAATCTCTGCTTAGTGAGCCCATATCAATAACTTCAGCCTGATCCAACTTTATATTCCTTCCACCATTATTTTCCCCCATCCTTAGTATCCATTCCCACATGTTTTCTGGATTTATGCTTATATAAATACAATGAAAATTATCAGAAAAATGATCACACTCAGATTTCATGGCAATGTCAAGTTGCTGTAAAGGTGATAAATGTTTGTTCTCAATTCCTGTACTTCTGAACTCCAACAGTTTGCAGGCTGTCAGTACACCCCTGGCCACATTTTGATTAGCATTGCCGTGTATACTGTAAACACCTATAAATGGATTAAGATTATCTCAAAGTTCTAAAAAGTTAGAATTGCCAGTAGTGTTGCCAAAGTTCTAGCCATAGTCCTGGATTGGGACATTTTTCCCTCAGATAAGGGGTTTCTGAATACAGTAGTCCACATCCATCTTAACTTTGCACTTTCCAAGAACACTGGAACCTGGGTCCACTTCACAGTCCAAACCTGATGATGAGTCCATTAGCCACAGTCCTGCCTTGCTTTGAGCCTTTTGAAAACTGCTTCATTTAAATATTACCTAAATTTCACCCTTTCCCAAAATCCTGTAATAGTTCTTTTTCTTTGTTTGCTGAGATACCTGAGGCTGCTCTTATATACAGTCTCCTTCTTTCATTGGGTCAGGAAGCCTAATTGTGACAGACAGTATGTTTCCTGGTGATCTTAGGCTGATTGGGCTGGAACAGTTCTAATCAGTATACTAGAACGTGAGGAGAAATTTTTTTTTTTAAAGATTTATTTATTTATTTATTTGAGAGAGAGAGAGAGAAAGATCACAAGTAGGCAGAGAGGCAGGGAGAGGGGGTGGGGGGGAAGCAGGCTCCCTGCCAAGCAGGGAGCCCGATGTGGGACTCGATCCCAGGACCTTGGGATCATAACCTGAGCCGAAGGCAGAGGCTTTAACCCACTGAGCCACCCAGGCGCCCCATGTGAGGAGAAATTTTGTGCAGAAGCCCAACTAGAAAGATCAATGCTGTCATTTGGGGACAGCATAAAGTTCTACTGACTGGAATCAGGATAAGACAAAAAGTAAATGTGCCACATCTGTTACAACCTAAGCATCTTCTGCCTTCAGTTCAGATTGGTCTGAAGATTGGGAGATGGAGTTGGATAGCAAGGAAAGATTCCATGGATTCAACTAAGGAAAGTACTAAGAGTTGGGTCCCAGGTGGTTTTGACTGAAATCTGGGAGCAGGAGAAAGGGCCAGTGATGATACAAGCTCAACTCTAGCAGTTCCTGACTATAGAGTTTGCCTGGGGCCTCACACAGGGAGATACCCAGGAATTAAGTTCTGCAAAGCACAAAGCATTGCCTCACCACAGTTCATCTCTTTGAAGGGAAAAATACTAGGGAGGAAAAGAAAGAAAGCATACAGGAGGGGAGGGCTATAGCCAGGGGCAAAGGCCAAAAGAACAGACTTGGGAGGAAAAGAAGCATCTTCTGATAAAGCTATCAGTAAAATACAGTGTCTCAGCAGAGTTGGGACTATGCAAACTAATAGAAAACACACAACGTCTAACATATTCACGATGTTTAGACTTTATACCATTTTTTAAAGCTACATGAGAACCCTGTAGGAATTGACTTTTATTTTTTACCATATGAACCCAAAAGCCGTATTGGGAACATTGTGTTGTTGACTTGTTTCATTCTCTAGAGGATTTGCTTGCTAGCAGCAGTGAATGGACTACTGTGAGAACACAATGATATTTTCATCTATGACTGAACTATTCTATTCTGTTCCTGCTCCTTTTAGGGAGAGGAAAATTGTTCCTAGCTATTTTGGTCTAAAATTTTTCAAAACTTCCATTACCAACCATAAAGCAATCTTGACTTCTGGGAAATCCCATTTCAGTTAATAATACAAAATGTATTTATATGGTTAGGTATAACTCTCTAAAGGTTATCTTTTTATAACCTCTTTTTTAGAAATATATTTTGTAAACAAACAAACAAACCCCTTACTACATTTCCTGATTTGTGGTATGAGCAAGTGGAGAAGGAATTCCTGGGTTACGTGGAAAGGGTAAGACAGCTGATGAGAGTCAGTTTAAACAGCCAGATGTGGAGTAACCCATGCAACCAAAAAGAAATCCTGAACCCCCAGCACAGTCACCAGCACCACCACGATAGCCTCTTGTTTAAGAGTGACAGTGTTACCTAGGCTCTTTTACTGTAGCACAAATAAATCCAGAAACCCATCCCCCAGCACCACTCTTTTCTCCCTAACTCCACATATACACCACTCTTTCTTTCTTTTTTTCTTTAAACTACCTCTTCAAAAGTGGAAAAGAAACTTAAAGGTTTGTAAAGAGAAAAGGGAATGTGAAAATGAATATGAAATGACTACTAGCAGGAATGTTTTATAATGCTTTCTAAACCAATGGCTTTCAAATCTTTTTTTACTACAATGAATCAGAACAATATTTTACATATTTTAGAATATGCATACTAAGACATTGTGTATGTATGTATGCATGCATCATGTAGAAGTAAATATTGTCAGGTTTCATAAAATGCTACATATGATGCACTAAGATTTTTCCTTTTTATTCTGTGATTTTACAAAATGTAGGGCATGAGTCACTAAACTGATCTCATGACCTATTAAATGAGTGGCAACCTACAATTTAAAAAATACTGCTCCCATGGGAAATATTATCAGATAGTTTACTAATCTTTTCCAGAAAATAACAAAACAGAATTTGTTTTCTAATACCAGATTTCTTGTATTTGAAGGATCTACTCTTGAGATGTCCTTTTAAAGGGTCATCTTTATTTTTCCTTCAATTATCCAGAGGTCAGTGTAGATATTATATAAGAAAATCAGGATCATAGTCTTCCTCCATTATTTCTGACATCAGCCCTAGATTCTGAGCATCTCCTTTTATCCTCCCAAATACTTCCTAAGGTGAAGACTTTTTAAGTACTGGTTGGGAATTTATCCGGTTTGGGTTATCGACTCATGCTATTTACCTGCAGAGACTCATTGGACCAGAAATGGCTTAGGAAGTGATAGAAAAAAGGGACAAATTAAATATCAATGGCAGTTCATAAAATGAAAATACAACACAACTGTGGGGGGGGTGGAAGGGCAGAATGTCAATCTGTGTGCTATGAACCAGTATTCAAGGTATATTCTTATGTTAAAAAGAGTAAGAAAAACACATAGTGTATAGTAGACTTCCATGTGTTTTTAAAAGGGGAACATATATGCTTATATGTGCATAGACTATTTCTGGAAAGTTTCACAAGATGTTAGTAATTGGAACCGCCTCTAAAGTAGAGAAGTAGAGGACTAGGTATCTGGGATGATGAAGATTTAATATTTTTTGAACTTTTTCACAGTGTTTGAAATTTTTTTGTGTATATACATATGTTACTTTTTCAGTTAAAAGCAGCTAAATTTTAAAAATGTGGTGGAAGGAATACGTACTTGCAAACCCATTAAGATTAAGGGAGTTTTCCTTGTGAATAGTCACATAAGTAGATGTTTATTACAACACCAAAATTCATTATCTCTTTAATTTACATATCTTGTACAATTTACAAAGAGTTGCACATCCATTGCCTGGTTTAAACTCATAACAACCTTTTAAAATAGGTGAGAAAGGTCCTAGAAGCCACACTTTACAAATTAAAAAAAGACCAGAAAAAATCCTGAAGCCTAAAGGAGTTAAAAATCTAGAGCATATTTTAAGAAAAGAACTTTGGAGTCATTTACATGATTATGATATAGTAGAAACCTGAAATGTTACAGTATTATGAGTTATCATATAGTTTATAAATAGCAGTATTTTTAAAGCTTTCAGCAATATTTCTTGTAATGTTGATCTCAACTAAGAAACTTGCATGAAACAAGAAAGAAGGTAGGAAAAAAAACCTACTCAAACTCCATATAAAATATGCTTAATATTAGAAAATAAATGGTCAACTGATGACTAGTTGAAAATTAACATCAAAGAAGTTGCATTCAGAACTTCACTATATAGATTTTTACCTTTGAATTAGAACAAATCTAAAATAACTGCCTAAATGGAAAAAGAGGGAAATGACAAATCACCTCTACTAAATCTTGAAAAATACCTTAAAGACTTATGGTGATATCTGTTGTTATCTCCCGAAATCCCTGAACAATCCCAATTTACACTTCCTGTCTCCAAGTAATTATTGATAGTACCCTCTTCACTCTTAAAAGTATATTAGTTTGGATAATAAATTTTACCTCCATCCTATTAATTATCACACTCTAGTTGCACATGCCTTTAAAATCCCCATGTTCTAGGGTTTGAGCTTCATCTCAAAACTAAGAATTACCCTCATTCATACAAAGGCAGAACAATCTATGCTCAGATTTTAGTTGCATTATATGACTCTCAAAAAAGAGTAATTTCCAAATCATCACCTACCAGCAGCTGTTGGCTTTATGAAACAGATTAACAGTGAGAAGGGTGTCTCAGGGTCTGGTTTGGAAGTTTTGGCATGTGAGGGTTTAAAAGGGAAATGCGAACAAAATTTGACAGAAGATGGGAAACAAATACTGATTCCATTTAACAGAGCTCTGAACATAGAGCTCAAAATGTAAACCCTCCTTTAGAGTCCTTCATTCATGTATCATTTATTCATTAATATTTAAAAAGTGGCTGCTGGAGGCAAGACACTGTTCTAAGCACTACATCAGATTTGTCAATAGTTTTAGGGACATTATGCTGAATTTCCAGTGCTTTGTAGGAATGTATACTGTATATGAGATTTTGTTATTTAAATTAGCATCTGTATTATATTCTGACTAGCACTCTTTAAATTTTTTCTAATTTGTAATTACTCTATTCAATAATTACAAAGATTATTCCCATGGTCCCAATAGGTTCAATTGTTGCTGTGTTTCTTTTTCATGTTACAAGTTTATTTCTTCCTTAGACTAAGCAAATTAATTAGTAGCTAACCTGGATATCATGGTAACAACATCTTTTACTCAGCAGTAAGCAGACCATCTATCCAGAATGTGTAATTACTGAAAGATTAAGGCAATGCCACAGGTTGTTTACAAGATGTGTTTACTTGCTACATTCCCTAAAGCACTCAGAATTTAAATCAGAGTTATCATATAGTACATTATTACTTGAGGTTTCTGTGTAAAGTATTAAAGAATATTTTAATTGTCCCTTTTTATGTTTAGATGTACACATTTTAAACATCTTTTCAGAATGTGTTTTAATATGCACATACCAAAGGTCCTGCATTCAGATTATCTCCTGAGAGTGTGGGGGCTTGGTTCCAAATCTGGCAATTTGACTGTTCCTCTCATTGTTTCTATGAATGTAGGCATCTTCTGTTAATGTCTCCTCTTTCTTTCCTTCCTTGAAAATCTTCATTTTCTATCAATTACTCACTAGACTTTTCAAAAAAAAAATCTTGTGGGTTTTTCTTTTCTAATCATCACTGGTTGAGTGATTGCTGTCACTGCCTTCACTGTCACTCTCACTGTCACTTCCATTGTTGCCATTACTGGACTTGATCTTGCTGTGACTCTTATTACTGTCAGATGTACTGGTACTACTGCCATTGCTGTCACTGTTGCTGCTGTCACTGCTATTGCTGCTGTCACTGCTGTCACTGTTGCTGCTGTCGCTGCTGTCACTGCTGTCGCTGTCGCTGCTGTCACTGCTGTCACTGTTGCTGTCGCTGCTGTCACTGCTGTCGCTGTCGCTGCTGTCACTGCTGTCGCTGCTGTCACTGCTGTCGCTGTCGCTGCTGTCACTGCTATCACTGCTGTCACTACTGTCACTGTCGCTGCTGTCACTGCTATCACTGCTATCACTATCACTGCTGTCACTTTCACTGCTGTCACTGCTGTCACTGTCACTGCTGTCACTATCTGATTTGCTATTGCTGCTGTCACTGCTGTCTGATTTACTGTCACTGTCACTACTGTCACTGCTATCACTGCTGTCACTATCTGATTTGCTATCGCTGCTGTCACTGCTTTCTGATTTACTGTCGCTGCTATCACTGCTGTCACTATCACTGCTGTCACTACTATCTGATTTGCTGTTGCTGCTATCACTGCTATCTGATTTACTATCACTGTCACTACTGTCACTGCTATCACTACTGTCACTACTGTCACTGCTATCACTACTGTCACTACTGTCTGATTTACTGTCGCTGCTATCACTGCTGTCACTGCTATCATTGCTTTCACTACTGTCTGACTTGCTGTCACTGCTGTCACTACTGTTGCTGCTATCACTACTGTCACTACTGTCTGATTTACTGTCACTGCTATCACTGCTGTCACTGCTGTCATTGCTTTCACTACTGTCTGACTTGCTGTCACTGCTGTCACTGCTGTCACTGCTATCACTGTTCTCTGACTTGCTGTCACTGCTGTTACTACTGTCACTACTGTCTGACTTGCTGTTGCTGCTGTCACTGCTGTCGCTACTGTCACTGCTATCACTGCTATCACTGCTATCGCTGTCGCTGCTGTCACTATCACTGCTATCACTACTGTCACTGCTGTCGCTATCACTGCTGTCACTGCTATCACTGCTGTTGCTACTGTCACTACTGTCACTATCACTGCTGTCACTACTGTCACTGCTGTCACTGCTATCACTGCTGTCACTGCTATCACTGCTGTCACTGCTGTCACTGCTATCGCTGCTGTCACTGCTATCACTACTGTCACTGCTGTCGCTGCTATCACTGCTGTCACTGCTATCACTGCTGTCACTGCTGTCGCTATCACTGCTGTCACTGCTATCACTGCTGTTGCTGCTGTCACTACTGTCACTATCACTGCTGTCACTACTGTCACTGCTGTCACTGCTATTGCTGCTGTCGCTACTGTCACTGCTGTCACTGCTATCGCTGCTGTCACTACTATCGCTACTGTCACTGCTGTTACTACTGTCACTGCTGTCACTGCTATCACTGCTGTCACTGCTATCACTGCTGTTGCTACTGTCACTACTGTCACTGCTGTCGCTACTGTCACTGCTGTCACTGCTGTCGCTACTGTCACTGCTGTCGCTGCTGTCGCTACTGTCGCTGCTGTCACTGCTGTCACTGCTATCGCTGCTATCACTACTGTTGCTGCTATCACTGCTGTCACTGCTGTCTGATTTATCTTTGCTGCTGTCTGATTTGCCATTGGCATCACTCCTGTTGTTACCATTGCCATTACTGTCACTATCATTAGCATCTGATGTGCTATCACTGTCGTTATCACCTCCTCCATTTGAGTCACTGTCATTGCCATTATCTTTTGATTCATCAGAGTTATAACCAGTGTCTCCTTGGCTATTGCTGTCATTGTCACCTTCAGAATCAGCATCATCATTGCCATTAGAGTCATCACTACTGTTGGGATCATCTCCTTGCATAGATTTGTCATCAAACTCGTAACTGTCATATCCATCACTATTACTTTCACTGCCTGTTTTGCTGCGTGTAACCTTATTTCCAGGTTCTGATTTCTGACCAAGCCCTTGTATGTTGTCAGTCTCTCCTGGTGTCTTGACATTTCCTTTCCCCATGACCATTCCTTGTTGTCTTTTACTCTCTTTATCTTCACTGACTTTCCCAGCTTCTTTGGTAATGTTTCTGTTGCCACTACTGGGACCTTCCATTTCTATTCCCTGTGGAAAGATGGAGAAAAGAATGATTAGTTAGTGGATGGTATGCTGCAAAATTGCATTGGTCTGTGGAAGACAAGACTGTGGAATGTGACCAGAAAAACAGAAGTTCACCTTCTAGTACTTCATAAACTTCTGTTTGTAAAAACATGCTTTATTCACCTGCAAGAATTCTGGTGTTTAGATCATATAACAACCCATTCACATTTTTACACAGTAGGAACTTGTGTGAACAGTTACATGGTGCATCAGTTATTAGGATTAGACTTATAGAATTCTAACCAAATTTTCAGAAGCGTCTGTTTTTAAAATTGTTCTGGGGGTACCTAGGTGGTTTAGTTGGTTAAGCATCTGCCTTTGGCCCAGGTCATGATCCAGAGTCCTGATATCAAAACCCACATCAGACTCCCTGCTCAGTGAGGAGTCTGCTTCTCTCTGTCCCTCTGCTGCTCCTCCACCCCCACCCCACTTGTGCTCTCTCACTCTCAAATAAATAAAGAAAGAAATAAAATCTTTTTAAAAAATTGTTCTGGGGGCGCCTGGGTGGCTCAGTGGGTTAAAGCCTCTGCCTTCAGCTCAGGTCATGATCTCAGGGTCCTAGGATCGAGCCCTGCATCTGGGCTCTCTGCTCAGCAGGGAGCCTGCTTCCCTCTCTCTCTCTCTCTGCCTGCCTCTCTGCCTACTTGTGATCTCTGTCAAATAAACAAAATCTTAAAAAAAAAAATTGTTCTGTATCAGAGTCTAATAGGGACTCTAACTTTCCCATTAAATATTCAAGTAATTTCTGTGCAAAAACAGATGAATGCTTATTATGATTTATTTTTGTCTTACCATCAGTGAATGGAGGGGGAGAATTTAAACTGCCATTTGAAAGAAATCAGCTTTACAAACTAACCTTATCTTGACTCTTCCCAGTAGCACCTAGCTCTGATTCATCAGTGATTTTCTTTTCCACAACATTGTTTGCTTTGTAATTGGGCTTTTGCATGTCCTCTATTATTGGGCTAACTTTGTCTTTAGAAATACCATCAGAATCCTCCTCACTCTTGGAGGTGTTGTCTCCATCGATGTCATGGGGATCTTCTTTGTCTTCTGGGTCATCATCTTCACTACTAATTGAATTTTGACCTAAGCTGTTATCATTGTCATCTTTTCCATGAGGCTGACCCTCTTGGCCCTTCCTGTTATCAGTACCCTCTTTTCCATTCCCTGTTTCTTCACCTTCATCATCACCAGAGCCTGTTTCTTCATCCTCCTCTGCTCCATTTCCACTAGGACTCCCATCAGAATTATCCAGACCAGCATCTTCTCCATTGCCAGCTCTACTTCTTCCTGGTGTTACTTCTGCCTCCTGATTCCCATTTCCCTCACTTTCTCTCTGAGGTGTTATTTCACTTGTATCACCCTCATTTCTACAGGCATTCCTATTTATTTCATCCTCATGGCCTGTACTATTATTGCTTCTACCTATTTGATGGTCTTCTTCTTGGACAACAGTGGCATTCTCACTCTGACTTGCATCTTCAACAACTCCTCCGTTGTTTAAATTCTTGTCAGCATTTCTATTAATATTGCTTCCATTTGCTATTCCAGCATTGTCGATGATGCTTACTTGTCCCCTGATGCCATTTGCTGTGGTGCTACCTTCTTTTCCATGTATCCCATCATAACCATATGTTTCTGGTTTTCCTGTGACCCCATTTTGGTCCACACTATTCCCCTCGTCATTTACTAATGTGGAATCTGTAGAAGAACTTTTCCATCCTATTTCTACCCACTCAGAGCCATTTCTTTCTTCTTTGTAACCATCTCTGGTATATTGTTGCCTTCTTCTTTCATTTTCATGGGGGTCACCACTTTCTTCAGTGGTATCATTGGCATTTAACTGACCCTGGAAAAGAGAAACAATTCAAAATAATTTGTAGATTTTATCTTGAAATAACAAAGACTGAAAAGGTAAGCATCAGTTTTCTGGAAGTTAATAGAATTTAGGGGCATCTGGGTGGCACAGTCAGTTAAGCATCTGCTGCAATAGGTTAAGTGTCCTGGGATGGAGTCCCATGTCAGGCTCTCTGCTAGGTGAGGAGTCTGCCTCTCCCTCTGTCCCTCCCCGACTCATGCTCTCTGTTGTGATCTCTCTCTCTCTCAAATAAATAAATAAGTAAATAATAATAAAAAAAAAGAATTTAAAAGCAGCTTAGAAACACATTTTGTACCCTATACCTGTACTGGCACTTTTGCTTTTTCCAGAAGATTTAAATTTGTAGATTTGTCAACAGCATGTCTCTCCAGTGGCTTGATTTGAGGAACCTACCAAAATGAAAATATTGGAAATTGAAAACATTCTAACTTTGTGTACATGCATGCATGCACACATGCACACATACATACAGACACACATTTTTCTCTAAATGAAGAAAAATATATAATGCAAAGGCCAAAGTAATATCTAATCAAGCTTGTTACACAGCTTATGTAGAATTTAAACTGGGCATACAGATAATTCTCACAATGGTATTACTGATTTTATTGATATTAACCAGACCACTTATCTCAAGGAGGATTTTCTTTTATAAAAATGAGGAGATAGACCTTTGATGTTTCTGTACAAACCTCCCACACTAGCACAAGACCCACCTTAAGTATAATCCTGACCAAACCTCTAAGAAAATACAAGGTATGACCAGAGCCAGTGAAGAAACAAAATAAAGTAATATGCTACTTCACTCCTTCAGGAGCACATTTGAAATAGTTGAGAAAATTCTCAACTGCATAAATACCAAGTTGTTTGATAGTATGAAAACATACCAAAATGTTACCCATAGCAGGGTAACATAATTACAAATGGTTTAATTTTCCTAATTTTTTTTGTTGGTGTTTATCTGTATATTCTAAATTTTCCCCAATGAGCATTAAAAACAAAATTATCTGAGTGAAACATTAATTTTCTCCTACATTGAAAAAATCCTTATTTTTTCCAAATCATTCCTTGAAAACTTCCTTTAAAATGTAGGCTTCAGGGCACCTGGGTGGCTCAGTGGGTTGAGCCTCTGCCTTCGCTCAGGTCATGGTCTCAGGGTCCTGGGATCAAGTCCTGCTTCGGGCTCTCTGCTTGGTGGGGAGCCTGCTTCCTCCTCTCTCTCTCTCTCTCTGCCTGCCTCTCTGCCTACTTGTGATCTCTGTCAAATAAATAAATAAAATCTTTTTTAAAAATATGTAGGCTTCATTGATATTATAATGAAATTCACAGGACATGAGCAAAGATGGCTGAAGTCTCCATGACTTTTGGGCATTGAATATAAATCTGAATGAATTTTACAAATTTGTGTGTTATCCTTGTATAGGGGCCATGCTAATATTCTCTGTATTATTCCTATTTTAGTATATGTGCTGCCAAAGCAAACACAAACTGAATAAATTTTAAAAGTAATAATCCATCTGACAAGATATTAGTTTCATTTAGAGGAATGGGAGAATGAATTGGAGTGCATATTTGGGTTTGATGAGACCCCTAAAGATATCTCATAAAGTCTTTCATGCAAATCTAAATGTTTAGGCACAGTTTGTCTTCCAAGTCTTAAGGAAATGTATATTATTTAATGTTAGGTTAAAAGAGATAACAAAGTGAGGAGATTTTCTGAGGAATACATACTTACTGGAATAGCCCATGCTGCTGCCCAAATGCAAAAATATATAATTATCTTCATTTTCTTTAGGAATGTTAATCAACCTGTTTATAATGAAAAAAGAACAGCAAAAATTACTTATAAAGAAAAAGATGATAACCATGGTAAGGTATTATTTCAGTCAGTTAGCTTTTGACTTTTTCCTGGGCAGGGAGTATATATCCAAAATGAGAAGAAGGCTATCAAGACTCAGTGTCACAGAACATACCTGGAGTGCTCCCAGAGACATACGGAGGCATCATCGGGCTCAGCACTGGGGTAGCTAACTAGACTTTTTCTGCCTATGCCAATGAAGGGACACAGCCATGTAGTTACAAACGATACAACCATAACTTTGTTTTGCTATTTTTGATGGTGATGACATTTTTTTCTGAATAATTTTAATCAGGTATTAAATAATTCTAAGATTATCACTAAAAGAGGAATCATTTATCATCCCCATCACAAATCCACAGAAGTGGGCTATAGGACACTGTGAAGGAAAGAAATTACTAACATCAGGTAGCCTTGGCTAGTGGAAGGAACACGAAGTTTGGATTTAGAGACCTAGGTTCAAGTTCTATCTCTGCTACTTGTTGCCAGAACTTGAGAAATTTAAGTAGTTTTATTAAGCCTTTGTTTCCTCCATCTGGGATAATAATACCTACACTTTGGGATTATCCCAATTATGTTAGCAGAAGAATCTTCTCTGAGGAGCATTCTCTGACTCCTTTTCAAAGGGCATTTGGTGTCTCTATCCTTTTTACACCCAGAAACTTCTGCAAACCTCGCTGGTAACATATTCTACCATTTTAACATAACCTGGTTACTTATATATTCTCTGACCTACTCCTAAAACCTAGGAGAATGTGTTGTAATCACTATATTCTAATACATAGCACAGAAAGAGTTGTTTTATGAATATTGTTGGCAAATACTTATTAGTATAAGCATACTTAGCACTGTTCTGGGTATTTAGCAATCCCTTTATAAATGATAGCAATTATTATATGGAGCTTCTAAAAACATGATCCTTTATTCCTGTTAGAGTTCACATTCAGAAATGGTATAATATATATTTTGATACATTGGAATAGACATTGTATAGTCCGTGTGAATCAAAAATTTAAATTACCATTACTGAAAATTAGATTTCTTGGTGTAATGATACTATTACCACAGAAAGGAAGAAAGAGTTTTACTCCTATTTCATGAACTCCCACTGAGTTTATAGATTAAAATCATGCATGTCATAAAATAGCTTTGATTGAATTTAATGTTGATAATGGAAACATAATAAAATTTTAGTGAATATCAACTGTCATAGAATTATTGGCACTTCCTTACAGGAGAGAGGACATGATTTCCGAGAGGAAAAAAAAAATGGGCTTACTCTGGGGCGTAGATGTTGAAGGGCAGCTGTTTAGTAAGCAGGTATCATACAGAACTTTGCAGTACAAAGCCTAATTATTACATAGACTCTGCTGAAGGCTAGTGTACACTTATTTGGACCATGGTGTCCATTTGGACAACAATGGTGTCCTAGAAAGGTACCTGTGGTGAAGGTCACGGTTATGTGCATTCCGTACTAAACCACAATCCTGCGATCTGACTACTTTGGTTCTCTTTCAGACCCACTCCAGAACGATTGCATAGTGCACCATGATGCCTGCCACTATATTCTCAGGCAGGTAAATAGCTCAAAAGACTGCTATAGAAATGGCCCCAGTTTTGTCAGCCCAAAACCTCTTTCATTTTCTAAACCTGTTATGATATCATGAAACAGAAAAAGTATGGGATAGAGGTCAGAATTTCCAGATATCTTAAGTAGACATATTTTAATCTAGCTTTAAAAACCCTCATGTCAGTTGGCAAAAAATACCTGATATTTTAGGCTGAAGTTTGGTGATTCAGGGACCAAAAAATTAAATGTAAACTGGGATGCAGTCATTCATTCAACATTTGAAGACCTAACATGGACCAGATACTGAGCCCTGGAAATAGATATGAGCCCTACCCTCATGGAGCTTGTCACTGAATGGATTAGCCAAGCTTTGAAGTAAATGTACTATAATGTGTTGAATGAAATTCCCAAATCCATGTTTATTTCCCAAGTCAGTGTTTAAATGTCACTATCGTCACTATTTGAGATTGGAAGAGATTGTGTCTTTACTTTTTTATTAAATGCCATCACATCTTATATTGCAATGGTAAGGCTAAAAAATGTCTTTAATTAGATTCAAGATTCTTAAAGATGGTTTTTGTAGATAAAAATACAGTAATGGAGCTATCGTGAATTATGTGTAAAATATTCTAATTCCTTATTTCATTGTTAATATTTTAAATTTATAACATTTTCTTCATCTTATGTATTGTCTTCCTATTAGCAACTGATATTTTAACACAGTGGCTGTAATAAAATTCTTATTCTTCAGTGATCCAATATTTTGCTAGATGGGATTAGCATCCCTTACCATATAATTTTCTGTTATCTTTTAACATGTAGTCTTGATTTGCCAAGTCAAAGGGGAAGGAAAAAATCTAAGCATAAGGATTTTTCACTTCATAAAATCAAGTCAGCTTCTTCTCTGAAATTAAAATTTCTACAGGAATCAGTTGGTTCTGAGTAAAGACGAGATTTCATCTTACCTTAAAAGCCTTCAAAGGGACTTTGAAAATCCAGGATTTCTTATCTTTCGCATTGAAGACTGAGAGTGGCTCACTGTCCTGGACATTTGCGTGACAATTTTGTACCTGCTGAAATTTAAACTCAGTTTGATAATTTTCTCAACCAATCACTGTTTAGGATCCCTGATATGGGGTTATAAAGTGTCACCATGTCTATGAAGCACATAATAACTTCCCCCACTTCCTTCACATACTGACATGTATTTGTTCACTGAACCATTCGGTTCCAAAGGGACTAGACTTACTTTCACTTAATTAAATAGCTCCTAGAAGGCTGTTTTGCATCTTAAATATAGAGAATCAATGTAACATATCTGAAAAGAGCCACTTAAACTCTATCACCCTGACATTTCTTGTCTTACTAAGGTTGGCAATCTAAGAAAACTCTAGGTTTCTTTAGTAAATATGACTGCCTATTTAAGACTCCTATCATTCCTGAGGTAGGTATTAAAGTTTCTGTGCTATAATTCAAGAAGCTGTCCACATGCAACAGCCTGACATTGCCTGAGGGGTCTTTAGCATATATAAATAGTAACTCATATGAAATCTCTCTGACCTAAATAAACAGTCATGTGAAGCTGAAAATGTATCAATTTTGTAGTATTCAAACTACATTTTAAAAATAGATATTCAAAATACCAAAAGTTCTTGTACTCACCATTCTACTGAACTCCAGATGTGTGCCATAATGCAGGTTTTCCCTAAACTGTCCAATTTTTGTGTTCAAAAACTTGACAGTCAATGTCTCTCCATGTACTTCTTCAGAACTTTCAAGAATATTTCAATCTTTTTTTATATTATAAAAGGATATGAAAGGATATGAACCCCCATAATAACTAATATACCACTACCCAACAGTGGAAACTCCAGAATTTATATATAGAACTATTACAGGGAATATAGTAAGGTTGAAGAGGAATGGAGGGAATGGAAAAAGAATTTGCCAGGAAGCTGTGTTTTCATAGCAAGCACCTTGTTTTTATTTAGACAACATGTTTATGTGGGTGCCTTAAAGGGTCTTACCAAATTTTAAGGCATGCTAAGTCACTCCTGGGAGGAATTTTACACCTTCTCTCATATAAAGACACCAGGGGAGATTAATGAACTAAACCCATCTTCCTTTTCATCTAACTTGAATTAATAATATGTCAGTAACTGATAGACTACTAGGCAGAAAATCAGCTAATTTGATCTAATTGACATTTGTTGAACACTTCATCCAACTACAGCAGAATAAGCATTCTTTTCTAATGCAGTCTGGAATATTTACCAAGATAGACCATATTCTAGGCCCCCCCAAAAATCTCAATACACTTTTAAAGATTTGAGTCATACAGAGTATGCTTAATGACCACAAAATAATTAACTTAGAAGTCAATAACAGGAAAAAAAGAAAAAAGAAGTCAATATCAGAAAGATCTCTGGAAAACCCCAGAATTTGGAAGCTAAATTACATAATTCTAAATAAGTAATGGGTAAAAGGAAACCGAAGAGAAATTCAAAATATATTGAATTAAATAAAAATGAAAACAACAATTTATCAAAATTTGCAGGATGTCACTGAAGCACTTCTTACGGGAAAATTAACAGCACTAAATGCACATATTAGAAAAGAAAAAGTTCTCAAAACAATGATTATGGCTTCCACTGTCAGTAACTACAAATTTTTGTTAGTTAAGTTCAAATTAAGTAAAAGAAAGGAAATAATAAAAATCAGAACTGAAATCAACAAAATAGAAAAAATAATAGAGAAAATCAATGAAACCAAGAACTTGATTTTTGAAAAGTTCAATAAAATTTTTAAGACTCTAGTCAGACTAATCAGAGTAATATAAGAGAAGACATAATTATCAATATAAGAAATGAGAGAGATCAAAATACTACAGATTCTATAGACATTGAAGGATAAAAAGGGAATACCATGAACAACTTTTGCCAATAAATTCAACAACTTTTGAAAATGGATAGACTCCTTGAAAACACCAAAGCTCGCTCAAGAAGAAACAGATAACTTGAATAGCCCCATATCTATTAAAGAAATTAAATTCATAGTTGAAAACTTTCCCCCAGCAGCTGTTTTTCATTTCATACTCTCTCTGCCACTTTTAATCTAAGCTGTCAGTGTCTCCACTGATACAAATTTTTGAAAAATTTATATTTCCTATAAATTCATAAGAGTTCACTCAGTCATACAAAAGTCATAGCCCCAGATCTTTCCACATAATCCTTTCTGCACCTTTGGCTTTTGCTAACATGGCTGAAGGACAATGCCTGAAACTACTTAGAGGACCTCTGGTTTGAGTAAAAAGATCTGTGAGGAACACTCTTAGTCTCTTATGAATAACTTGCCCAGGTTTCAGCAAAGAGCTGTAGAGTCACACCCTCAGCCTTTTTTTTAGATCATGCTTTCCTGTCATTGAATCTCTTAATTTTAGCATCTTTTGCTATTGGGGAGGCAAATAATTTTCAGTTATTGTCAGATGCTGGTTCCTTTTTGTATAACAGTTTATTTCTCTCCTCTTGTATTTATACAGCAAGAAGAAGCCAGGCCACACCTTCAACACTTTGCTTAGAAATCTCAACTGTTGTATCCAAGTCCATTGCTTACAAGTTCTGCTTCCCACATAACTGGGGGGACACAATTCTGCTGAGCTTTCTGTCAAGCTTTCCTCCATGGAGATAATAAGAATTCTCTTTCCTCCAAATTCCGGTAATGCTTTTCTCACATCCTTCTAAGACTATACCAGCAACATTTTTAACATCTGTATTTCTACTAACAGTCTTCCAGCCTCAACTCACTGGCAAATTCTAAAGCCAATCCCACATTTTAGGAATTTCTTGTGGTAGCACCCATACTTCCATGTACCAAAATCTGTACTAGTTTTGTATTGCTGCCTAACAAGGTGCCAAAAATACCTCTGCTTATAGAGGGCTCATCTGGCTAGGTTAGCCTCATCCAAATAATCTCTTTACCTTAAGGTCAACTGATTAGTAACCTTAATTTTATTTGCCAAATTCCTTTTGCCACATAATGAGACATAATCACGGCAGTGATTTATCATCTTATTTATACATTCTCCACACTCTCAAAGAAGAGGGGATTATATAGACAATGAGGATCATTAGGAGTAATCTTGAAATTCTGCCTACCATACACTTTAATCTGTAGTAAAAGAAAATAAATCAGTAGCTTCATGGGCCAGGGGTAAGGTGGAAGGAAGGGATTATAAAGGGTCTTAAGGAAATTTTGATGGATACTTTTTACTATCTTAATTGTGGTGTTGGTTTCATAGGTATACATATACGTCAGAACTTATCAAAATGTACACTTTAAATATATATAGTTTATTGGGTGTCAGTTATACCTTAGTAAAGTTGTTAGGGGGAGAAAGTAATTAACACATTTCAAATCCTGTAAATTGATAAGTTAAAATTGTGGCTTTAAAAAGACGTCCTAAAATGAAACACAAACCCCAATATACTGTGAAAACCAACCAATTGATTAAGAGTTAAGATATGGTCTCAGAGAGCTGCATCAGTTTAGTAACTAAGCAAGTTATCTAAAAACCCTTAATTAGGATTGTTATTCTATTCACAAGAGTTTGGAATGGAAGTCTTAGCCTAGTGGTACTCTACAACCATGACTTTGAACTATCTGCCTTCCTGTTTTCTTAAATTTGTATAAACAGTAGCTGAGGCAAATGTCAAAACTAAGACAAGTACTATCTGTTGGCTAATTGAACATTAAGGAAAAAAGTAGAAGTTAAAAAAAATTAAGTCAAGGATAGCAATAGAACTATAGATAGACATAGAGAGACTATTCCAAATCAGATTATTTTAAGTTAAGTCAAACTGTTCAGGAACCAGCATAAGGGACTTGAGTAGGGGTTCTCTGTGTGGGCAGACCATTGCAGTTGGCAACTGATATAATATTAAACTTTAAGAAACAACTATAGTTTTCAGCTGTGGAAATGTATATATTTTTTTTAGATATGTCTCTCCCAGCAAGGGAAAAAAAGCAAAACTGAACTGTTGGGACTACAACAAAATAAAAAGCTTTTGCACAAAGGAAACCATCAACAAAACAAAAAGGAAACCTACAGAATAGGAGAAGCTATTTGCAAATCATAAATCAGATAAGGGGTTAATATCCAAAATATGTAAAGATCTTACACAACACAAAGAACCCAATTTTAAAATAGGCGGAGAAACTGAATAGACAGTTTTCCAAAGAAAATGTCCAGATGGTCAACAGACAAGTGAAAAGATGTTTCACATCACTAATCATCAGGAAAAATGCAAATTTAAACCACAATGAGATATTACTGCATACCGGTCAGAATAGCTAGTATCAAGAAGACAATAACAAGTGTTAGCAAGAGGTGGAGAAAAGGAATCCTTCCTTAGGCACTGTTGGTGAAAATGTAAATTGATGCAACTGCTGTGGAAAAACAGTATGGAGGTTCCTCAAAAAATTAAAAATAAATTACCATGTGATAGAATTCTACTATTGGGTATTTACCCAAAGAAAATGAAAACAGTAATTCAAAAGATAATATGCACCTCTATGTTTATTGCAGCATTATTTACAATAATCAAGATACAGAAGCAATCCAAGTATCCATCCATAGACTAATGGATAAAGAAGCTGTGGTATATTTATACACACACACACACCAGAATATTACTCAGACATAAAAAAGAATGAAATTTGGCCATTTGTGACAACAAGGGTGGACTTAGAGGTTACAGTGTTAAGTAAATCAAATCAGAGAAAGAAAAATATATGATTTCATTCATAATTGGAATTTAATAAACAAAACAAATGAACAGCAAACAAAGAGACAAACAAAAGAACAGATTCTTAAATACAGAGAACAAATTGGTAGTTGCCAGAAGAGAGGTTGGGGAGAAATAGGTGAAATAGATAAAGGGGATTAAGATACCATGATGACCACTGACTAATGTGTACAATTATTGTCATCATATTGTACACTTGAAACTAACATAGCACTGTATGTTAATTATACTTCAATTTAAAAAAACAAACTTTTTAAAAAAGTGGTAACCATTTCTTTTGGATTCCTTATTCCACTTCCATAAGTCCACAGTTGGCATAATGTTCTCAGAACAACTGCTAGGTCACATTAACTTTTATTCTTTTTTAAAGGAAGTTTCTTTTTTTTTTTTTAGATTTTATTTATTTATTTGACAGAGAAAGAGAGAACAACAAGCACAAGCAGTGGGGAGCAGCAGAGGGAGAGGGGGAAGCAGGCTCCCCGCTGAGCAGGGGCCCAATATGGGCTTGATCCCAGAACCCTGGGATCATGACCTGAGCTGAAAGCAGACACTTAACTGACTGAGCCACCCAGGCACCCCATCTTTTCTTCTTATGAAAAAAAAAAAGAATACTTCAGTTTTTCTAAAAGATTTTATTTATTTATTTGACAGACAGAGATCACAAGTAGGCAGAGAGGCAGGCAGAGAGAGAGAGGAGGAAGCAGGCTCCCCGCTGAACAGAGAGCCGGATGCAGGGCTCGATCCCAGGACCCTGGAATCATGACCCAGGCCGAAGGCAGAGGCTTTTAACCCACTGAGCCACCCAGGTGCCCCAGTTTTTCTCTTTTCATAGGCATATATTTTATCATCTCCAGATTTGTATCTCAGATATTGAGAGCTAACAGAAAGTAATGATTAATTATTTGAAGTCCAAGTCAAACTCTTGCCTGTCACTTACTGTGTGACTATAGAAAAGTAATCTACTTTCTCTAATATTCAGTTTTTCATCTATAAACTTATGTTACAATACCTAACACTTATTGAGCCTTATAACAGGACACACCCTATACACAACTCCTCAAGCCATTTATCTCATGTAGTCCTTAATGACCATGCATGGTAACACTGTTTTATATTCAAAATAAGGATTTAAAAAGTGGGTCCTATTGTGATACAACCAACAAGTGATAAAGCCAAGATTTGAACCCCAGAATTCTGACCTTCGAACTTGACTCTTAGCCACTGCACTAAATTAATTGCCTATTTCATGATGATATTATGGAAGTAATGTATGGAAAACTGCTCAGTGTCCAACACACACACATAAATCCTAAGAGGAGCTATTACAAAGTTCACAATTCTTTATCAAGTCTGAGTCCTTTACTTGTCATGGCCCAAAGGATTTGGGCAGGGTGACAAAGTATTATTGGCAAAGTGATTCCCTTAAAAATTTTTTTAAAGATTTTATTTATTTATTTGACAGAGAGAGATCACAAGTAGGCAGAGAGGCAGGCAGAGAGAGAGGAAGGAATCGGGCTCCCCGCTGAGCAGGGAACCCAATGCAGGGGCTCGATCCCAGGACCCTGAGACCATGACCTGAGCCGAAGGCAGAGGTTTAATCCACTGAGCCACCCAGGCGCCCCAAGTGATTCCCTTTAAATAAGACCTCAAAACTGTGGCACTTATTTTGTTCAATACTATAAGTTAATTAGTAATATTTAATGAAAACAAAAGTCTAATGGCTCTCATTCTTTCTCTCCTACTTAGTGCTGAGTCTTAACAGTCTCGCCTGCTTCCCAGTCTCTGGGTCCTTTTTCCAAATCTCTCACACGGATTCCGTAATGATCTGGTTTTTTTAAATTTAAACTCAATTTAGTTAACATATACTCTATTGGGGCGCCTGGGTGGCTTAGTCGTCAAGCATCTGTCTTCAGTTCAGGTCATGATCCCAGGGTCTTCAGATTGAGCCCCATGTCAGGCTCCCTGCTCAGCGGGGGGCCTGCTTCTCCCTCTCCCACTCCTCCATTTGTGTTCCCTTTCTCGCTATCTCTCTCTCTCTCTGTCAAATAAATAAATAAAATCTTAAAAAAAAAATATATATATATATATACACACACTCTATTATTAGTTTCAGGGGTAGAATCCAGTGATTCATCAGTTGCATATAACATTCAGTGCTCATTATATCACGTGCTCTCCTTAATACCCAGTTACCCCATCCCCCCACCCACCTCCCCTCCAGCAACCCTCAGTTTGTTTCCTAGAGTTAAGGGTCTCTTATGGTTTGTCTCCCTCTCTGTTTTCATCTTACATAATGATCTTTCTAAATGCTAACCTAATCATGCTGCTGCCTTGATTCAAACTTTTCAGTGGCTCTTTAATTTGGCTTAGAACTTCTCAAACTCTCTCACCTTACCTTGGGCCACTACCCTTTGAGAACCCTTGAGACCCTGGAGCACAACCCATGTTGGGAAGATGACAGAAAACCAGGGCCAGAGATGTAGTTGGTATTGGGTTGCTAGAAGTGAATACACAGGACATTCTGTGTAATTTAATAACTTTTCTAGCTTCCTGTATTGACTTTATGAAGATTATCCAAATGTCCTCTATTCAGTTCTCTCAGTAATTGCAAAAAGTTGGCAACTTGCACTAGTTTTCCACCACAGTAATTGGTGCTTAAATCTTTTAAATGGCAACACTAGCCAAAAATCACCTTTCCATAAATAAAGATCTATATATGTTCTTTACTGCAGGCTTGACTGACAGAAGACCAAAAAGGAGAACTTGGAATTAAAATATGTATTTTTTATATGTAGGAAAAGACTGTTCTTTGGCCAAAGCCCCAAATCATGAATAAGCAACCATCACTAATTAGTGATAACAAATTGTACACATGCTCTGAAAATCAGCCAGTCAGCAATAGCCTCACTCCAGTAATTATGCTTCTGAAAGTTACTAAATCAATGATAACCCAAGCTTCACAAAGTCGGCCACTGACAAACCCACACTTCTGGACAACAGCCAGTCTGCCTCATTTCAGTGACCACACTAGCACATCTGCAAGTCCACCAATGCCTAAAAGCCAGCCTTCCCATAACATTGGATAATACTATGCTTTACAAGTACAAATCTTCCTTGTAAGCGGAGAGTTTATATTTTTTATGTCAGACATTGAGTTCAGCTTATTGTTGTTCACAAGTCTGCTGCACTTTAAGCAGTTTGGCTCCTATTTACAATTAGTTATGGATTCCAACTGCTGAGTGACAAAGACACTATCATGTCTGTGACATTATCAAATTCAATTTTTCGATTCTTGCTGTGGTTACTCTTTGAGTATATTTGAACTCCAAAATGCTGAAACATAAGTGTAAATTTTGTGATAAGTTTTCTGAACAGTGAATATTTATTAAATGAGGAAAAAGTCCTTTGGAAACTCTGTGTACAGTTCCCTATTGTGGATTTAATCTAAAAAAGTGGTGAAAAGTCTGATATAAACTAGTATATAATAATTGCAACCTATGCCAAAATTATGAAACATTCAAATGAGGAAAATAAGATAATCACAGTAGAAGTTGTAATGGCTTTCCACACTGGATATCATCACTAATCTTCAGTTCAAATGACTGGATGTCCTGCTACTGGAAAGAATATCCCAATGGAAAAGTCTCTTCAACAAATGATGTTGGAAAAACCAGACAGCAACATGCAGCATAATGAAACTGGACCACTTTCTTACATCATACACAAAATTAAATTCAAAATGGATGAAAGACCTAAATGTGAGACAGGAAACCATCAAAATCCTAGAGGAGAACACAAGCAACAACTCTTTGACATCAGTCATAACAACTTCGTACTAGATACATTTCCAGAGGCAAAGGAAACTTTCAAAAGCAAACATGTACTATTGGGACTTCATTAAAATAAGAAGCACAGCAAAGGAAACAATCAACAAAACTAAAAGGCAACCTCTGGAATGGGAAAAGACATTTGCAAATGACGTATCTGATAAAGGGTTAGTATCCAAAATCTATAAAGAACTTAACAAACTCAACACCCAAAAAGCAAATAATCCAGACAAGAAATGGGCTGAAGACATGAACAGACATTTCTCCAAAGAAGACATACATATGGCCAATAGACATATGAAAAAATGCTCCACATCATTAGGCATCAGGGAAATACAAATCAAAACCACAATGAGATACCACCTCACGCCAGTCAGAATGGCTAAAATCAACAAGTCAGGAAATGACAGATGTTGGTGAGGATGTGGAGAAAGGGGAACATTCTTACACTTTTGGTGGGAGTGCAAACTGGTACAGCCACTCTGGAAAACAGTATAGAGGTTCCTGAAAAAGTTAAAAATAGAACTACCTTATGTAGTTTTCAGCAATTACTTAAAGAACTACCTTTCAGCAATTGCTCAGGTATTTATCCAAAGGATAAAAAAATATTTATTCAAAGGGGCACATGCACCCTGATGTTTATAGAAACATTAGCAACAATAGCAACATAATATAAAGAGCCTAAATGTCTATTGATGGATATATATAATGAGTGGATAAAAAAAGTTGTGGATATAGATAGATAGATAGATAGATATGAATATTACTCAGCCATCAAAAAGGATGAAATCTTGCCACTTGCAGTGACATGGATGGAACTAGAGGTTATTATGTTAAATGAAACAAGTCAGTCAGAGAAAGACAGATACCATAAGATTTCAGTCATATGTGGAATTTAAGAAATAGAAGAGGGTAACTGGGTTGCTCAGTTGGTTAAGCATCTGCCTTCAGCTCAGGTCATGATCCCAGGGTCCTGGGTTTGAACTCCACATTGGTGAGCAAAGAGCCTGCTTCTACCTCTGCTGCTCCCTCCTGCTTGTGCTTGCTCTTGCACTCTCTCTCTCTCTCTGTCAAATAAATAAAGTCTTTTAAAAAATAAAAATAAATAAGAAACAGAACAGATGAACATAGGGGCAAGTAAAAAAAGAAGGGAGATAAACTGTAACAGACCCTTAACTATAGAGAACAAACTAAGGGTTGCTGGGGGGGAAGTATACACTAAATGGGTGATGGGTATTAAGGAGGGCACTTGTTGTGATGAGCACTGGATATTATATGTAAGTGATGAATCACTAAATTCTGCTCCTAAAGCTAGTATTACACTATATATTAATTAAAATTCAAATTAAAACTTGAAAAATTTTAATGTTTCAATTTATTGTTTCCCTTTAAAAAAAGAGAATGTGCTGCTATGAGAAGTATTTTCTGATCCCAAAATCATAAGCAAATTACTAAGATAAAATCTACTGCAGTAATAAAAAATGTAATAGTTCCATGTACTGTTAGAGAGCTTATCAAAGATATAAAGCCTTACTTTTTTATAATAACTACAGATGCAAGTAATCATAATATGGAAAACATGTTTCTTTTGCTTGTATAATACTTGTCTCATGAAAAAGTATTACTTATAAAGCTATTGTTAGTAAAATCTCTTCCAGATGAGATTTCATAGGGGCTCTATTACAGAGGTCAGACTTAATGAGAAAAATTACACTGCTTTTGGTGATAACACAAATACAAATTTGGGTGGATATGTGCATGAAAATGCAGACAATATTTATTCAAAGTTGAAGCAAACATAAAGGGAAGGTGTTGGGTGTCCTGTTACATTCTACATAATGTAGCTCAAACAGCATCTAATGTTCTTTCTACTGACATTGAAGTCATTGCTATGAAATTATTCTCCAATTTCAGCATTTATGCTTTTCAAGCTGAGCAGTTAAAAGATTTTTGTGAGAACTATAAGAAAGAAAAATTAACCCCACATACAATTGCACCAAAAAGAATAAAATACCAAGGAATAAATTTAACCAAGGAGATGAAAGACCTGTACCTAAAAGATTATAATACATTAATGAAAGAAATTGAAGAAGACACAAATAAATGAAAAGATATTCTGTTCTCATGGATTGGAAGCATTAATACTGTTAAAATATCCATGCTGCCCAAAGCAATCTACAAATTCAATGTCATCTCTACCAAAATTCTAATGGATGTTTCACAGAAATGGAATAAGCAGTCCTAAAATTTTTGTGGAACAAAAAAAGACCTCAAACAACCAAAGTAATCTTGAGAAAGAACTAAGCTGAAGGCATCACACTCCCTAATTTCATGCTATGTTACAAAGCTAAGTGATCAAAACAGTTGATGTTGCCATTAATACGGACACTTAGATCAATAGAACAGAATAGAGAGCCCAGAAATAAACCCATGCTTATATGGTCAGTTAATTTATGAGAAAAAAAAAACAAAAATACACAGTGGGAAAGGGCAGTCTCGTCAATAAATAGCATTGGGGAAATTGGACAGTGACATATAAAAGAATGAAGCCGATCCACTAGTCTTACACCATACACCAAAATTAACTCAAAATGGATTAAAGACTTGAATGTAAGATCTGAAACCATAATACTCCTAGAAGAAAACATAGGCAGTAAGCTCCTTGATATAGGTCTTGGCAGGGACTTTTGGATCTGACGCTAAAAACAAAAGCAAAAATAAACAAATGGGACCACATCAAACTAAAAAGCTTCTACATAGGGAACTATCAAACAAAATGAAAGGCAACCTACTGAATGGGAGAAACTATTTGCAAATCATATGTCTGATAAGGTGTTAATATCCAAGATATATAAAGAAAACGGTTTGCTCACTAGTAAATAGATAGATAATACATAGATAGATAGATAGATAATTGATTAAGAAATGAACAGAAGATCTGAATAGATATTTTTCCAGAAAAGACATATGGATGGCCAACAGGTACATGAATGGATGCTCAACATCATTAATCATCAGGGAAATATAAATAAAAACCACAGTGAGATAATCACCTCACACCTATCATAATGGCTAGTATCAAAAAGATAAGAAATAGAAAATGGTTTTGGGGATGTGGAGAAAAGGAACCTTCTTGCACTGTTGGGAATGTAAATTAGTAAAGCCACCATGGAAAACAGTATGGAGGTTCCTCAAAAAAATTAAAGTAAACTAACATATGATCCAGCAATTCTCTGTGTAGTTAGCTGAAGAAAACATTAACACCAACTCAAAAAGATATATGCACTCCCATGTTCATTGCAGCATTACTTAGTTAAGATATGAAAACAACCTAAGTGTCCTAATATAGTAATGCTGATAATTGATGGATTAATGGGTAAAGAAATTGTGGTATATATATATATATGTAATGGAATATTATACAACCATAAAAAGGAAAGAAGTCTTGCCATTTGTGACGGCATGAATGGACCTTGAGAGCATTATAAGAGAAATAATTCAGAGGAAGACAAATAGCATATTATCTTACTTATATGTGGCATCAAAAATACTAGAAAAACAAAAAACAAACATACAAATCTAAACTCATAAATGCAGAAAGAAGATTAGTGGTTGTCAGAGGCAGGGGCCAGGGGGCAGGAGGGGCATAGGCAAAATGAGTGAAGGGGATCAAAAAGTACAAAATTACAGTAATAAAATATATAGGAAATGAGGAGGTAATGTATAGCATAGCAACTATAGTTAATACTGCATATTTGAAAGTTGCTGAGAGAGAAGATCTTAAAAGTTCTCATTTTTAAAAATGTGTACAGTGATAGCCATTGCTGTTTGTTGTATTAGTAAAAAAAACAGAAACAACTAAAATGCCCATCAGTAGAGAACTAGATGAATGAAGAATGATACAGTTATAGGATTAAATAACTATATGGCACTTAAAAAGGAGTGAACTTAAACTTTACCTATCAACATGAATAGATCAAAAATAAATAAGAAAAAAGACAACTATAGTCACTGATATGTTTTTGGTCCTTATAGTTTTACCTTATTCAAAATGTCGTATGAATGAATGAAATACAGTATGTAGTCTCCTTTCCAGCTTCTTTCACTTAGCTTAATACATTTGAGATTTATCCATATTGTTGTACATAGCAGTAGTTCCTTTCCATTGTTCAAATATTTTGCCCAATTTTTTACTGGGCTGTTATGTATGTAACACTGCTTTAAAAAATAAAGTTCTAGGAAGACTTTAAAAAAAATTTGTGTGATATTGTTGGCATTCAGTAGTCTTCAGGTCTCTGGGATTCAGAATCCAATGGCTCTCTAAAACAGTCATTTGAGAAAATCCTCAGTTTATTTGAAGCACCTAAATCATACTTTAATTCTGAAGAAAAGACTCCCAAATTAAAATAATCTATTGAGTGAATCCTACTTATTTCTTGATTGTACTTTTCAGTATCTCTTTAGTAATGTATAGTAATAGAAGAGAAAACAGTGTTATTGAGGTCTCCCAACTCTCAAAGAAAATTTTGGAATGTGTTAAAGAATTACAGAAAAATTCATCCTTTTAAGCGTCAAGACTGCTCTTAAGAGGGATATTACTTATGAAGAAAGAAAGTTCTGACTTGGATTATTATTATGTCACTTGTCATTCCTATTTTCTATATGATGTAATCCCTTGAACGATTTGATTCTTTTACATGGTTGTTTCTAAATACTCTTCTGGCATGGGAGCAAGTGGAATCATCATGTCCAGTGTGGAAGAAAAGAACATTGACAGCAATGCTTTTGTCAGTGGACAACCTTTTTAAAAGTCATTGATCAACAATACAGTGGAAGATGGTATTATATGCTTCAATAAACTAAATTTGAAAACGGATTTATGCCAGTACATACCAGTTCATAATACTAATATTGAGTGTGTTTTTCCATTAATGAATGTTCAGTGAACAAAAAAGGAAAGAAAAGAATTTTCTACAGACCACTGTGTGGAAACTATCTCACAATGTAAATTAAACATAAACTATAATAAAAATTTTTATAAGTAAACTCTGCAAGATAAATAACTGCTAAGGAGAGCCACATCGTGAGAGAAATAGATAATTAAAGGGAGATGTAATTTAGATATTTTTATAATTATTTCAAATAAACAACGAATATTTTAGTACAAGTAGGTCCCATTCAACATTTTTCTTTTCTCTCAATGTACATTAACATAAGTAATTAGAAATCACTCAAATTTAACTGGGCATTCTGTATTTTCATTTGCTACGTCTGGCAACCCTGGATTGGATTTGATAAGCACATATAAGACTGCTCTCTAGGTGGTCATTTTGTGATTTTTTTTTTCTTTGCAAGAAAGTCAATCAGAAATCTGAAGAAAATCAGTGGTCCACAGTCTGACACAAGCATTCCTAACCCATACTAGGTTGCAGGTAATCTTCAATCTCATATTCTGCTGCCTCCCAGACCAATTTAGAGGAGAAAAAAAAAACAAAAACAAAAAAACAACTAGGACTATACTGTAGAATTATTTAGATAGAGCTGCCACAACTGAACTTCTCTGAATCTGAGCAGCTACTGCAGGGGTAATAGAGCTCTTCTAATATTGGTTGTACCTCCTTTGGCCACCATTCATATATCAGCAAATTTGTAGAGAAAAGCATTGGGCTACAGCTCCATGAAGAACACAGGTAATTTGCTCTTAAGGAGCCTCCATTTCTCAAACCATCAGTGGTTTTCTGCTAGTTACCTATTATGTTAACAGACTTAGCATATCTGTATTTTTATTTTATTAACATATTACTTATATATAAACTTTGTAGTATAAATTCATTAATAAAAATGTTTATAAATTATTCTTTTAACTAAAGCAATCTCAATATCTTACAGCTTTTTTATTGAGGTATAATTGATATACAATGTTATATTAGTTTCAGGGGTATAACATAATGATTCAACAGTTCTATACATTATTCAGTGCTCACCACAATGAGTATAGTCACCATCTGTCACCATACAACATTATTATGATACCATTTTTTTTAAGGTATAAGTGTTTTCATTTTATTTTTTCAAGTTTTTATTTAAATTCCAGTTAATCTACAGGGTAATGTTATTCTCAGGTGTGCAATAGTGTGTCAGGTCTCAGGTGTGCAATATAGTCTCAGGTGTGCAATATAGCAAATATCAACACTTCCATACAACACCGGTGCTCATCACAAGTGCACTCCTTCACCCCCATCACCTATTTAACCCATTTCCTTAACCCCCTCCCCTATGGTAACCATCAGTTTGTTCTCTAGTTAAAAGTCTGTTTCTTGGGGCGCCTGGGTGGCTCAGTGGGTTAAAGCCTCTGCCTTCGGCCCCAGTCATGATCCCAGGGTCCTGGGATCGAGCCCCACATTGGGCTCTCTGCTCCGCAGGGAGCCTGCTTCCCTTCCTCTCTCTGCCTACTTGTGATCTCTGTCAAATAAAAAAAAAAAGAAGAAGAAGAAGTCTGTTTCTTGGTTTGCCTCTCTTTTTCCATTTTATTCCCTTTCCTCCTTTGTTTTGTTTCTTATATTCCACATATGAGTGAAATCGTATGGTATTTACCTTCCTCTGACTGATTTATTTTACTTAACATAATGCACTCTAGGTCCATCCATGTTGTTGCAAATGGCAAAATTTCATTCTTTTTGATGGCTGAGTAATATTCCATTGTAGATATATATCCTATCTTTATCTGTTCATCAGTGTGTGGCTATATGGGCTGTTTCCTTAATTTGGCTATTACAGATATGCTACTATAAACATCAGGATGCATGTATCCCTTTGAATTTGTATTTCTGTATTCTGTGGGTGAATACCTAGTAGTGAACAATTAATCTTTGACAAACAAGAAAGAATATCCATTGGGAAAAACATAGTCTCTTCAACAAATGATGTTGGGAAAACTGGACAGCAACATGCAGAAAAATGAAACTGGATCATTTTCTTATACCATACACAAAAATAAATTCAAAATGGATTAAGGACCTAAATGTGAGACGTGAAACCAATCCCAGAAGAAAATTCAGGCAGTAACCTCTTTGACATCAGCCAAACAACTTCTTTCTAAATATGTGTCCTGAGGCAAGGGAAACAAATGCAAAAATAAACTATTGGGACTTCATCAAGATAAAAAGATTCTGCACAGCAAAGGAAACAATCAACAAAACTATAAAGCAACCTACAGAATAGGAGAAGATATTTGCAAATTGATATATCTGGTAAAGTGTTAGTATCCAGAATATATAAAGAACATAAAACTTAACACCCTGAAAACTAATAATCCAATTAAAAATGGGCAGAAGACATGAATAGACATTTTTCCAAAGGAAACATATAGATGGCCAACAGACACATGAAAAGATATTCAGCATCACTGATCATCAGGGAAATGCAAATCAAAACTACAATGATATATCACCTCACACCTGTCAGAATGACTAAAATCAACAACACAAGAAACAAACAGGTGTTGGCAAGGTTGTGGAGAAAGGGGAACCCTCCTTCTCTGTTGGTGGGAATGCAAACTGGTGCAGCCACTCTGGAAAACAGTATGGAGATTCCTCAAAAAGTTAAAAATAGAATTACCTTATGATATTATTGATTATACTGCATGCTATACTTTTCATCTTCATGATGAAATTATTTATTCATTTTTTTATCATTATTTTATAACTAAAAGTTTGTACCTCTAAATCCTCTTTATCTATTTTGCCCAGCCCCTTACCCACCTCCCCTCTGGCAACAACCAATTTGTTCTCTGTATTTAAGAGTCTGTTTTTTGTTTGTTCATTTGCTTTGTTTTTTTAGATTCCACATTTAAGTAAAAATAATACGGTATTTGTCCTTCTCTTTCTGATTTGATTTACTTAGCATTGTACCCTCTAGGTCCATCCATGTTGTCACAAATGGCCATATTTCATTCTTTTTTTGCCTAAAATATTCCATTGTATGTATCGATAGACACACACACATACACACAGATGCGCACGCGCACACACACACACACACACACCCCACATCTTCTTTATCCATTCGTCTGTGGATGCATACTTAGATTGCTGCTGTATCTTAGCTGTTGTAAATAATGCTGCAGTAAAATAGGGGTGCATATATCTTTTTGAAATACTGTTTTCATTCTCTTTGGGTAAATACTCAGTAGTGGAATTACTAGAGCATATGGTAATGCTGTTTTTAATTTTCTGAGGAACCGCCACACTGTTTTCCATAGTGGTTGTTCCAATTTACATTCCCACCAATAGTGCCCAAGGGTTCCTTTTCTCCACTCTTGCCAACACTTGTTATTTCTTGTCTTCTTGATACTAGTCATTCCGACTGGTGTGCAGTAATATCTCATTGTGGTTTAGATTTGTATTTCCCTAATGATTAGTGATGTTGAGCATCTTTTCACTTGTCTGTTGACCATAAGTATGTCTTCTTTGGAGAAGTGTCTGTTCAGGTCCTCTGCTTATTTTTTAATCAGACTGTTTGGGATTTTTTTATGTTAAGTATATAAGTTCTTTATATATTCTGCATACTACCCCCTTACCCTAAATATCATTTGCAAATATCTTCTCCTAATCAGTAGGTTGGCTTTTTGTTTTGTTGATGGTTTCCTTTGTTGTGCAAAAGCCTCAATATCTAAGAGCTTTGATAACAATCATTATTGAAAGATTCCGTATTTGAGGGACGCCTGGGTGGCTCAGTTGGTTAGGCGGCTGCCTTCGGCTCAGGTCATGATCCCGGCGTCCTGGGATGAGTCCCACATCGGGCTCCTTGCTCCGCAGGGAGCCTGCTTCTCCCTCTGCCACTCTGTCTGCCTGTGTTCACTCTCTCTCTCTCTCTCTGACAAGTAAATAAATAAAATCTTTAAAAAAAAAAAAAAAAGAAAGATTCCGTATTTGGTAATTCACCAACTCACTAATGTTTATCTGTAACCCTCAAATCAATATTACAGTTATTTTGTGGCCAGTTGAGGACATGAGCATGCATGGAGCAGCAGAATATCTGAGTTGTCTTACATGCAAAATCAGCTACCTGAGACCAAACAAGGTAATACTTAGTCTTCTTGCTTCAGCTGTCATACTGTAAATAAATGTCTCTTAGTGGTCTATTTAGTGCCATACTTTTGTATTTTATGCTTTTTATTGGTGATTTTGTTGTTTAAAGTCATGCTGAAGCATAGTACTGAAATGGTATCTAGTGTTCCAAATACAAGAAGGATGTGATGTTGTCAACATGGAGAAAACACATGTTTGGTAAGTTTCACTAAGGCATGAGTTATAGTGCTGTTGGCCATGGGTTCAATGTTAATGAGTCAATATAAATAGTGTCTTTAAACCGAAATGCACAGAAAACAATATTTCCACTAGGAACAATGGTTCGGTGTTCAAGGCAACTGAATAGAACATAACTACCTTGATAAGAATCAACCGTATGTATGCATGTATATGTTTATATCAGAATCAATTTTTTTTTATCAGAATCAATTTTTGAGGGACGCCTGGGTGGCTCAGTGGGTTAAAGCCTCTGCCTTCTGCTCAGGTCGTGATCCCAGGGTCCTGGGATCGAGCCCCGCATTGGGCTCTCTGCTCCGCAGGGAGCCTGCTTCTCCCTCTCTCTCTGCCTGCTGATCTGCCTACTTGTGATCTCTGTCTGTCAAATAAATAAATAAAATCTTTTAAAAAAAATCAATTTTTGTGGAATATAGTATTTACTCTTACTATGTATGACACACTTTGATAATTTCTTATATTTCCTTTTAATGCTGCTTATAATGGTCTCAACTCCCTGAATTATAACCCACTAATAGGTCATGGTTGGCAATTGGAAACACTTTCTTTTTTTTTTTTTTAAAGACTTTATTTTATTTGACAGATAGAGATCACAAGTAGGCAGAGAGGCAGGCAGAGAGAGAGGGGAAGGGAAGCAGGCTCCCTGCTGAGCAGAGGCCTGATGCGGGGCTCAATCCCAGGACTCTGGGATCTTGACCTGAGCCAAAAGCAGAGGCTTTAACCCACTGAGCCACCCAGGCGCCCCAACACTTTCTATCTAAACACAGAAAAGCAGTTTTTCTAAGACTAGTAAATAAAGTCAGTATTCAACATTTATGGAAAAGATAATGAGACAAGTTAAATGATTGCATTCTGAAGAAATTTGAAAAGTGGTCATCCTTTCAGATCCCATGTTAGTTTTTATTTTCCCATCGGATATATAACAGCTGTTGAATATAAGAACCATTTAATTCATAGACACCATTTCTTTTTGACATTTGACAAGTTCATAATCTTTTGTAAATGAAGCAGTAAAGGTTGGTTTGTGATCAAATTTAACACAGAAGTCCAGAAACTTTCCGTATATGAACTAGTGGGTATTTATTCCTTGCATGCTAAATAAGATTGGCTTATACATTTCAGCAAATATTTGGTTGGAACTGTTCTATGTGGGATATTGGTTTGAAGGGGCAATGGAAAGATTACCCAGGCTTTGTTCTGCTTGGTTATTGGCCCAGTTCAGTTCAAATTAGTCTGTTCTGATATAATAAAGGAAGAATTTTCATCATGATTATTAATTAGTTGTTAATAACAGTGGTATTAGGATATGTTAAACTATGCCACCAAAATAAATAAGTTCCAATAAATAAGCAGCTTGGTACATAGACACTTATTTTTGTTCATGACACAATTCAGTGAAGGCCTGGTAGCTCTCCTTCGGGCAATAACTCAGGAATCCAAGCTGTTTCCTTTTTGTTCTGCTAATCTGCAGCTTCAAGTTCACCCTGGCATTACTACTCTGAAGATGGAGAAAAGAAGACAAGGAATATAAAAGACTATTATGGATATTTTAGAGATCAAGTCTAAAAGTGATTCTTTACTTTTGTCCATATTCCATTGGCCAGGACCCAGACACAGGGCCAACCAAACTCTAAGGGAAGCTGGGAAATGTGGAGGAGCCCTCAAATATGGGAGAGCTCTAATAGTCTCTACCGCAGGCAGCAGTTTCTCCATCCTCCATGTTGGTCCTCGTATTTGTGCAGGAAACCTGTATCTTGGTTGATTACATGACTGAGGACACTTTCAGATAGCTGTCTGTGTTTATGGTTCTTATTAATAAATATTTTTGTTATTGTCTTTAATGAAAACATTTGAGATCCTCTATGACTGTTGTAAAGATGGGACTAAAAAGGAGGCAAGCCTGCAAAGTAGATTACTCATACGTATATTTTATAGTATTTGGAATTTGCATTTTTCATAATGTGGCTCCTAGATGACTTGAATCTGAATCAACTTGATTCAGATTTTTAAATCTAAAAATTTTTTAAAGATTTTATTTATTCATCAAAGAGAGAGAGAGAGCACAATCAGGGGGAGGGGCAGGCAGAGAGAGAAGCAGGCTCCCTGCTAACCAAGGAGCCTGATGCAGGACTCCATCCTAGGACCCTGGGATCATGACCTGAGCCAAAGGCAGACACTTAACTGACTGAGCCACCCAGGTGTCCCAAATTTAAATTTTTTTAATGTAGATTTCAGGGAACTACCTCTGACCTATTAAATCAGAATCTATCTTATGAAGTTCAGGAATCTGCATTTTAAGCTGCTTCTTAGATTATTCCTTTGTATACCAGTATTTTAAAACCACGGCCCGACAAAAGAACCTAATTTTCTTCCACTTAAAAGCTTAATCTGCCTGTGATTATAAAAGAAGCTCAGATCTGAGAGCCAATTTCAATTTTTACTAAATGAGGAAAGCCAAAGATAGAAAATTCTAGGATTTAAACTGTTATAATTTTGGCTGAAACAGATGGTAACAGAGCCCAGACAATCAAGGCCTGACAAAGAATAAAGCAGGTCAGAGTTAACTTGGACACCAAAGGCTCTCAAAAGTTTATTTTTGATGTGTTCCTGCATGCGTGCATTTGTGTGCATGTAAATCTCATCTCTACCACTTCCTCTCTCATCACATGTTATAATTCAGCCCTCCCCTGGCCTTCTAAGTGTCTACTGAACAAATGCCACCTGCAAACCTAGCCTTTTTGCTAATATAAAATGTTGTAGGGGCGCCTGGGTGGCTCAGTGGGTTAAAGCCTCTGCCTTCAGCTCAGGTCATGATCTCAGGGTCCTGGGATCGAGCCCCACATCGGGCTCTCTGCTCAGGGGGGAGCTTGCTTCCCTTCCTCTCTCTCTGCCTGCCTCTCTGCCTACTTGTGATCTCTGTCTGTCAAATGAATAAATAAAATCTTTTTTAAAATGTTGTAATAATCACAAGGCTACTCTGAGAATGTGTGTGAGAAGGCTAAATAGATGCCGGCAATTATTAAAATCTAACATAACCATTGACTGACTGATAGTGTTTCTGGACTTTAAGAATTATCCCATGGTGGCCCAAGAAATTTCATATTTCACATTGAAAGTTCTGATAGACCATTACCCAAGGAAGAGTTGTGAATGGTTGACATAGATGACCCCATTGGTACATCATGGCATCCACCAGAAAGTGAGTTCGGAATGGCAGGCCACCCAAGCACACCCTGTCCTATGGAGTACTGCCAGAGTAAATGATACTAGCCCAACCCCACCTCTACCACTACCCAACCTACCCACTCAGAGAAGGTTTTGAGCCAAATGTAAATCAGTGGATAACTTGCCTACATTTGCCTCTTATAGACATGGCCTTGGAGTCTCCTCAAACAACAAACCGCCCATCGGTTCAGAAAATGACAGGGTTTGATTTTAATGGGTCTCTCTGCCCCCTCACAGGGATGTGGTCAGGAAGAGAAAGAGAGAGAAGCGGGAGGAGGAGGGGAATCTAACGTCTCCAAGACCACAGGAAGAATCATTCTACAATGTTTTGCATGAGCTATTCTGAGTTTAAAGAAGCAAAGGCTTAGATAACATTTCCTTTAATTTGGTATGTAATATCTAAGCAAAGCTGAAAAGAAGACTCTTAGCAGTGAAAAGAAAGATTCTTCCAAAATATTAATGGAATGGTGACAGAAAAGGGAAAATAGCATGCTTTGTTTTTTGAACTGTAGGTCACAACCCATTATGAATCATAAAATCAATTTTAGTGCATTTTTAGTGGAAAAATAGAATAGAATAGAACAGGACAGATAGTAAGGATATTTTTACAAAGTTTTATTTCAATGTGTGGTGTATGTATTTGGGTTACAATATTACATCTTTTTAAATTAAAAAAAATTAATAAATTCAATTAGTCAACATGTAGTATGCCATTAGTTTTTGATGTAGTGTTTCATGATTCATTAGTTGTGTATAACACCCACTGCTCATCAGAACACTATTAATAGTGGATTGAGTGTAGTGGGAAAAGTTTGAATCCAGGCTCTTTCACTTTTTAATTTTATAACTTATAATAAGCCTCAATTTCCTCAGATGAAAAATAGGAATAATATCTATAAGAATTCTTGGAAGTCAATGAGATCATATTTACAAACCCCTTTAGCACAGTGTCTACTACGAAATAGTCACCTAATAAACATCAGTTTCCTTCATTCTACTTAAGATATTTTGTATATATGTAGATTTAAGTACCACAGCAACAATCATTTGATTTTTCCCTTGACCTCAGTTTCTTTATCCTGGAATAATATAGAGTCTTGCCTGCTCTATAATTGTCCAATTTAATGAAAATGGTCATTTTATTATTACCTCGGAGAGATTCTCTTTTTTAAATTTAAATTCAATTAGCCAACATATAGTACATCATTAGTTTCAGATGTAGTGTTCAATAATTCATCAGTTGTGTATGACACCCTGTGGTCATCATTTGACATGCCCCCCTTAATGCCCATCACCCAATTACCCCATACCCCCACCCACATCCCCTCCAGCAAATCTCAGTTCGTTTCTATAGTTAAGAGTCTATCATGGTTTTTCTCCCTCTCTGATGACTTCCCATTCAGTTTTCCCTCCCTTTCCCTATGATCCTCTGTGCTGTTTCTTATACTCCACATCCAAGTGAAACTGTATGATAACTGTCTTTCTCTGATTGACTTATTCCACTTAACATATTACCCTCCTGTCCCATCCATGTCAATGTGAATTGTAAGATTTCATCCTTTCTGATGGCTGAGTAATATTCCATTGTACGTACATTCCATGTATGTACATACATTCCATGTATGTATGTATGTACGTACATATATATACACATATACATACATATACATACCACATCTTCTTTATCCATCCATCTGTCAATGGACATTTGGGCTCTTTCCACAGTTTGGCTATTGTGGACATTTTTGCTACAAACACCGGGTGCAGGTACCCCTTCAGATCACTACATTTCTGTCTTTGGGGTAAATACCTAGTCGTGCAATTGCTAAGTCATAAGGTAGCTCTATTTTTAACTTATTGAGGAAACTTTACACTGTTTTCAAGAGTGGCTGCACAGCTTGCATTCCCACCAACAGTGTGAGAGGGTTCCCCTTTCTCCGCATCCTCACCAACATTTGTCATTTACTAACTTGTTAGATTTAGCCATTCTGACTGGCTTGAGGTAGTATCTCATTGTGGTTTTGATTTGTATTTCTGTGATGCCAAATACTGTGGAGAATTTTTCCATGTGTCTGTTGGTCATTTGTATGTCTTCTTTGGAGGAATGTCTTTTCATGTCTTCAGCCCATTTCTTGACTGGATTTTTTTTTTTTTTTTTTTTTTTTGGTATGACATCAGATATGTCATTTGCAAATATCTTCTCCCATTCTGTAGGTTTCCTTTTAGTTTTGTTGACTGTTTCCTTTGCTGTGCAAAAGCTTTTTAGCTTGATGAAGTCCCAATAGTTCACTTTTGCTTTTGTTTCCTTGCCTTTGGAGATAATGTCTAGCAAGAAGTTGCTACAGCTGATGTCAAAGAGGATTGCTGCCTGTGTTCTCCTCTAGGATTTTGATTGATTCCTATCTCACATTTCGGTCTTTTCTCCATTTTGAGTTTATCTTTGTGTATGGTGTAAGGAAATGGTCCTGTTTCATTCTTCTGCATGTGACTGTCCAGTTTTCCCAGCACCATTTATTGAAGAGACTGCCCTTTTTCCATTGGATTTTCTTTCCTGCTTTGTCAAAGACTAGTTGCCATAGAGTTGAGGTTCCATATTTGGGTCCTTCATTCTGTTCCATTGATCTATGTGTCTGTTTTTATGCTAGTACCATACTGTCTTGATGATTACAGCTTTGTAATATAGCTTTAAGTCCAGCATTGTGATGCCACCAGCTTTGGTTTTCTTTTCAACATTCTTCTAGTATTCATTGTCTTTTCTGGTTCCATACAAATTTTAGGATTATTTGTTCCAGCTCTGTGAAAAATGTCAATGGTATTTTGGTAGGGATTGCATTGAATGTGTATGTAGATTGCTCTGGGTAGCATAGACATTTTAACAACATTTGTTCTTCCAATCCATGAGCATGGAATGTTTTTCCATTTCTCTGTGTCTTCCTCAACTTCTTTCATAAGTGTTCTGTAGTTTTAGATCCTTTACCTCTTTGGTTACCTCTTTGGTTTTATTCCTAGGTATCTTATGGGTTTTGGTGCAATTGTAAATGGGATTTATTCCTTAATTTCTCTTTCTTCAGTCTCATTGTTATAGAAATGCAACTGATTTCTGCACATTGATTTTATATCCTGCCACGTTGTTGAATTCCTGTATGAGTTCTGTTAATTTGGGGGTAGAGTCATTTGGGTTTTCCACATAGAGTGTCATGTTATCTGTAAAGAGTGAGGGTTTAACTTCTTCTTTGCCAATGTGAATGCCTCTTATTTCTTTTTTGTTGTCTGACTGCTGAGGCTAGGACTTCTAATGCTGTGTTGAACAACAGTGGTGAGAGTGGGCATCCTGTTGTGTTCCTGTTCTTAGGCAAAAAGCTTTCAGTTTTTCCCCATTGAGAATGATACTCACTGTAGACTTTTTGTAGATGACTTTTATGATATTGAGGTATGTTCCCTTGATCCCTACACTTTGGAGAGTTTTAATCAAGAAAGGATGCTGTGTTTTGTCAAATGCTTTTTCTGCATCTGTTAAGCAGATCATATGGTTCTTGTCCTTTCTTTTGTTAATGTATTGTATCACATCAACTGATTTGCAGTAGTTGAACCACCTTGCAGCCCAGGAGTAAATCCCACTTGGTCTTGGAGAATAGTCCTACTAATGTATTGTTGGAGCCTATTGGCTAGTATCTTGGTAAGAATTTTTGCATCCAGCTCATAAGGGATATTGGTCTGTAATTCTCCTTTTTGGTGTGGTCTTTGTCTGGTTTTAAGATCAAGGTAATGCTGGCCTCATAGAAAGAGTTTTGAAGTTTTCCCTCCAATTCTTTTTTAGAAACACCTTCAGAAGAATAGGTATTAATTCTTTAAATGTTTGGTAGAGGGGCGCCTGGGTGGCTCAGTGGGTTAAAGCCTCTACTGTCGGCTCAGGTCATGATCTCAGGATCCTGGGATCGAGCCCTGCATCGGGCTCTCTGCTCAGTGGGGAGCCTGTTTCCCTCTCACTCTCTGCCTGTCTGTGATCTCTGTCTCTGAAATAAATAAATAAACTCTTTAAAAAAAATAAAATAAATGTTTGGTAGAATTCTCTGGGAAGCCATCCAACCTTGGACTCTTGTTTGTTGGAGATTTTTGATTACTGTTTAAATTTTCTTTCTGGTTCGGGATCTATTCAGATTTTCTATTTCTTCCTGTTTCAGCTTTGGTAGTTTCTATGTCTCTAGAAATGCATCCATTTCTTCCAGATAGCCTAATTTTTTGTTGGCATATAGTTGCTTATAATATGTTCTTAAAGTTGTTTATATTTCCTTGGTGTTGGATGTGATCTTTCCTCTTTTACTCAGGATCTTATTAATTTGAGTCCTTTCTCTTTTCTTTTTGATAAGTCTGGCTAGGGGTTTATTGATGTTGTCAATTCTTTCAAAGAACCAGCTTATAGTTCAATGTTCTTTTGGTTTCTTTTCCATTGGTTTCTGCTGTAATCCTCATTATTTCTCTTCGGCTTGGTTTTGACTTTATTTGCTGTTCTTTCTCCAGGTCCTTTAGGTATATGGATAGCTCATGTATATAAGGCTTTTCTAATTTTTTTTAGAAAGTCTTGTATTGCTATGTACTTCCTTCTTAGGGCTGCCTTTGCTGCATCCCAAAGGTTTTGAACTGTTGTGTTTTCATTTTCATTTGCTTCCATGAATTTTTTAAATTATTTAATTTCCTGGTTGATCCATTTATTCTTTAGTAGGATGTTCTTTTTTTAATTAATTTTTTATTTTTTTTATAAACATATAATGTATTATTAGCCCCAGGGGTACAGGTCTGTGAATTGCCAGGTTTACACACTTCACAGCACTCACCATAGCACATACCCTCCCCAATATCCACAACCCCACCACCCTCCCCCGCCGCCGGCCACCCTCAGTTTGTTTTGTGAGATTAAGAGTCTCTTATGGTTTGTCTCCCTCCTGATCCCATCTTGTTTCATTTATTCTTTTCCTACCTCCCAAACCCCCCACGTTGCATCTCCACTTCCTTATATCAGGAAGATCATATGATAGTTGTCTTTCTCCAACTGACTTATTTCGCTCAGCATAATACCCTCTAGTTCCATCCACGTCATCGCAAATGGCAAGATTGCATTTCTTTTGATGGCTGCATAGTATTCCATTGTATATATATACCACACCTTCTTTATCCATTCGTTTGTTGATGGACATCTAGGTTCTTTCCACAGTTTGGCTATTGTGGACATTACTGCTGTAAACATTCGGGTGCATGTGCCCCTTCGGACCAGTAGTGCAATTGCTGGGTTGTAGGGTAGCTCTATTTTCAACTTTTTGAGGAATCTCCATGCTGTTTTCAAGAGTGGTTGCACCAGCTTGCATTCCCACCAGCAGGGTAGGAGGGTTCCCCTTTCTCCGCATCCTCACCAGCATCTGTCATTTCCTGACTTGTTAATTTTAGCCATTCTGACTAGTGTGAGGTGGTATCTCATTGTGGTTTTGATTTGTATTTCCCTGATGCCGAGTGATGTGGAGCACTTTTTCACGTGTCTGTTGGCCATCTGGATGTCTTCTTTGCAGAAATGTCTGTTCATGTCCTCTGCCCATTTCTTGATTGGATTATTTGTTCTTTGGGTGTTGAGTTTGATAAGCTCTTTATTGATTTTGGATACTAACCCTTTATCTGATGTCATTTGAAAATATCTTCTCCCATTCTGTCAGTTGTCTTTTGGTTTTGTTAACTGTGTCCCTTACTGTGCAAAAGCTTTTGATCTTGAAGAAGTCCCAGTAGTTCATTTTTGCCCTTGCTTCCCTTGCCTTTGGCGATGTTGCTAGGAAGAAGTTGCTGCAGCTGAGGTCGAAGAGGTAGCTGCCTGCGTTCTCCTCAAGGATTTTGATGGATTCCTTTCTCACATTGAGGTCCTTCATCCATTTTGAGTCTGTTTTCATGTGTGGTGTAAGGAAATGGTCCTATTTCATTTTTCTGCATGTGGCTGTCCAATTTTCCCAACACCATTTGTTGAAAAGATTGTCTTTTTTCCATTGGACATTCTTTCCTGCTTTGTCGAAGATTAGTTGACCATAGAGTTGAGGTCTATTTCTGGGCTCTCTGTTCTGTTCCATTGACCTATGTGTTAGTAGGATGCTCTTTAACCCCAAATATTTGAGTTCCTTCCAAATTTCCTCTTGTAATTGAGTTCAAGTTTCAAAGCATTATGGTTTGAAAAATACACATGGAATAATCCAGTCTTTTGCTACTGGTTGACACCAGATTTGTGATCTAGTATGTGATCTGTTCTGGAGCATATTCCATGTGCACTCAAGAAAAATGTGTATTCTCTTGCTTTAGGATGGGATGCTCTCTATATATAATCTGTGAAGTCCTCCTGGTCCAGGGTGTCACTCAAAGCTCTTATTTCCTCATTGATCTCCTGCTTAAATGATCTGTCCATTGCTGTGAGTGGGGTGTTAAAGTCGCCTGCTATTATTGTAGCATTATCAATGTGCTTCTTTAATTTTATTATTAATTGGCTTATATATTTGGCTGTTCCCAAGTTAGGAGCATAAATATTTATAATTGTTAGATCTTCTTGTTGGATAGACCTTGTAGGTATTATATAGTGTCTCTCTTCATCCCTTACTATAGTCTGTGGCTTGAAGTCTAATTTGTCTGATATAAGGATTGCTACCCCAGCTTCCTTTGATGTCCATTAGCATGATAAATTGTTCTCCACTCCTCACTTTCAATCTGGAAATGCCTTTGGGTCTAAAATGAGTCTCTTGTAGATAGCATATGGATGGCTCTTGCTTGTTTATCCAGTGTGATACCCTGTGTCTTTTAAATAGAGCACTTAGCCCGTTTACATTCAGAGTAACCATTGAAAGATATGACTTTAGTGCCATTGTATACCTGTAAAGTCCCTGTTTTTGTATATTGTCCCTGTTTCTTTCTGTTCTGTGTTACTTTTTTGCACTCTCTTCACTTTTAGGACCTGTTTTATTATTTCTTGCAGGGCTGGTTTAGTGATCACAAGTTCTTTTAGTTTCTGTTTGTCCTGGAAGCTCTTTATCTCTCCATCCATTCTGAATGACAGCCCTGCTGGATAAAGTATTATTGACTTCATGTTTTTCTCAGTTAGTTCCCTGAATATATCCTGCCAGCCATTTCCGGCTTGCCAGGTCTCTGTGGATAGCTCTGCTGCCATTTAATGTTCCTACCCTTGTAAGTTAAGGAGTTCTTGTCTTATGCTGCTTTCAGGATTTTCTCTTTATCGCTGATATTTGCAAATTTCACTATTTTATGTTGGGGTGTTGATCTATTTTTATTGATTTTGAGGGGAGTGTTCTCTGTACCTCCTAGACTTGAATGCCTGTTTCCTTCCCCAGATTAGGGAAATTCTCAGCTATGATTTGCTCAAATATACCTTCTTCCCTCTCTCTCTTCTTCCTCTAGGATGCCAATAATTCTAATATTGTTTCGCTTTATGGCATCACTGATTTCTCAAAGCCTCCCCTCATGGTCCATTAGTTGTTTCTTGCTCTTTTTCTCAGCTTCCTTACTTTCCATCATCTTGTCTTCTTTATCACTGATTCTCTTCTGCCTCAATTACCCTACCTTATCCATTTTAGACTGCCTCTCAGTTAAAGCATTTTAAATTTTGTCCTGATTAGATTTTTTTATGCACTAAGAGATTCTATAGTGTCTTTTATGCTTTTTTCAAGCCCAGCTAGTAACTTTATAGTCACTATCCTGAAATCTAGCTCTAATATTATACTTCTATCCATATCGGTTAGATTTGTGGCAGAATATTACCTCTGGTTCTTTGTTTTGTTGTGAATTCTTCTGTCTAGTCATTTTGCCCAGAGGAGAATGGATGAACAAGAGAACAAAACCAAAAATATCAACCATGACCCAAGTGAAATACAAACTAGACAAATCCAAAGAGGTCAGAAACCAATAATGAAAAGAAAAAGAAAAACAAAAAGGGCGAAAAGAGAGAATATAATCTCATAGGTGGATAAAACAAGGTGATCCACTTGGTCCTAGGTGTGTTTTGATCTGTTTGTTAGAAGACACTAAATCCCAAAATTGTAAAGAAAGCAAAACTTATATGTATTATATATATGTTAAATATAATATACATATAATATAATATATATAATAATTATACATAACATTTATATATTACATGTATAACATATATATATTTTAATTGAACACAGTGAAAAGAAGCCAAAAGTGCAGAATATATTTATAAAATCTAAATGTAAAAATAAAAATTTTTTAAAAGACTTAAAAACAAAGAGTTGATAAAATAAACTAGTTGAAAAGGAAAAAAAAAGAAAAAGAAAGCTTTAAACTGAAGACTAAAGACTCATGCAAAAAAAAACCCTCTAATTCTATATACTATTTTCCCCTAGCACAGGAGTTTTTTGGTTCTGAGTGCTCTATAAACTTGGTATTCACTTGAGGATCCTTATGGTCTTCTGGGGGAGGGGCCCGTTGCACTGATTCTCCAGTGTCTTTGCCTGGGCAGGGTTGCGCCACCCCTTGCCAGGGGCCTGGCCTCAGTGTAAGCTGCTTCGAGTTGCTCTATGTGGTTTTTCCCCCCGAAGTCTTTTGACGCTGCTTAAGAGGTTGATTTAAAAAAGTAAAAAAAAAAAAAAAAAAAAAAAAAAAAGGCAGCACCCTGATCTCCAGCTCCAGAGCTGAATGGTGGTGGCCTCCACTCTTCAGTGCACCCTTAGGGAAAAGTAGTCAGTGTCTTTTGTCTGTGCCAAACTCTGCAGACTCCTACAGTGCACACCTGTGTCAGTCCTCTCAGGGGAAGGAGGAGAGTCTTACCGCAGCCCCAAGGCTCACTGGGCCTCTGCTCAGCGAGTGTTTGCATGATCCTGTGTGCACCCACACCACTCCTCATAGGAGAAGGAGCCAGATCTCACAGCAGTTACTGCTTTCTGAGCCTCTGCTTGGAAAGCGGTGGCCAGATCCTGCCATAGTTTGCAGTTTATAGCAATACCTAGCTGAGAGGCCACCCCCAAGCTCACTAATTGCAGCCGGCTTCCCCTCTGGAATGCTTGGGAATTCTGCTGCACTTATGCACCCCTGTTCCTTCCTCAGGATCCTCAGGACCCAGGGATCCTGAGACCACACTGTCCCACCTAGATTCTGGCCCATTTCACCACCTGAGCACCTTTCAGGCAGAGATGTCCCTCACAGGACCAGACTTCTAAAAGTTCTGATTTTGTGCTCCACTGCTACATGACTTTATGGTAACCAGCTGACAGAGGCCCCCTCCCCATCTGTGGTTTTCTTCCCACATATCGCTTCAGATTCATGTCTCTGCACCTCCTATCTTGCACAAAGCAGTCACTTCTCTGTTTGTAGAATTGCAGCAATTTTTTTCTTAAATCTCAGGTTGAATTCACACGTGTTCAGAATGATTTGATAGATATATAACTGAATTCAAGGGCCCAGATAAAATGGGTCCCTTACTCTTCTGCCATCTTCCTTCCCTCATTAAAGCCTATATCAGTGATTCTCATTGAAATGCATTACAAATCCCAAGTGACAAATGGATTTTTTTAAGCTTTTCATTTGGATATAATTGTAGATTCACATGCAGTTCTAGGAGATAATAAAGAAATCTTTTATACCTGTGATAATAAGAAATACGCATTTTGTCTTTGTCCTTGTTTCCTGGCACACAGCTTCTAAAACCTTTGGTATCTCCAGAGGGACAAGAGTGCCTTTTGTATGCTAATGAGATGGCTGAGGCTCCTAGACACCTTCAGGATGGGTGCTGGTCACCAGAAAGACCAAAGCATGATCAGAGGGTTTGAACAAACTTTTTTTAGTTTTTATTTTAACTCCAGTTAGTTAACATACAATGTTACATTTGTTTCAGGTGTACAATATAGTGATTGAACAGTTCCATACATCACCGGATGCTCATAACAACCTGTGCACTCCTTAATCCCCATCACCTATCCCCATCCACCTCCCTTCTGGTAACCATCAGTTCTCTATAATTAAGAGTCTGCTTCTTGATCTGTGTGTGTGTGTCTCTCTCTTAGGTTTTTCCCTGTTCTCACTTGTTTCGTTTTTTAAATTCCACATATCAGTGAAATCATATGGCATTTGTCTTTCTCTGAATTTCGCTTAGCATTATATATAGCTCCATCTGTGTCATTGCAAATGTCAAGATTTCTTTTTTTTTTCCTGGCTGAATAATATTCTGTTATATATTATACCACATCTTCTTATCCATTTATCAATTGAAGGACACTTGGGCTGCTTCCATATCTTGGCTATTGTAAATGATTCTACTATAAACATAGGGGTCCATATATCCCTTTGAATTAGTGTTCTTCTGTTCTTTCCCTTGACCTCCTCCTCAGGCTTGATAATTTGCTAGAACTGTTCACAGGACTTTAGGAAGGCACTTTATCCACTAGTTTATTATAAACCATTCCTAGCCCCTGACCTCTAAGAATGGGAGTGGGGTGGAAATTGATTCAATCACCAATGGCCAATGACTTAATTAATAATGCCTACATAATGCAACTTCCATAAATAGCACTAAATGGCAGGGTTCAAAGAACATTCCAGGTTAGTGAACAAATTGAGATACTGGGAGGTTGATGGAACATGGAAGCTCCAGTATCCCTCCATATCCCTCCCCTCCATACCTTCTCCTACATATCTTCCATTTGGCCGTTACTATGCTCTATCCTTTATAATAAGCCAATAAGTAAAGTGCCTTCCTAAAGTTCTGTGAACAGTTCTAGCAAATTATCAAAACTGAGAAGGAGATCATGGAAACCCCTGATTTATAGCCAGTCAGCCAGAAGTGTGGGAGGCCCGGAACTTGCAATTGGCATCTGAAATGGGAGCAGTCTTGTGGAACTGAGCCCTGTACTTATGAGATATGATGCTAACTTCATTTAACTTTCCTGAACCTCTGTCATTTCTGTGGCAAAGAGATGAATATAATAATGCCTTTTATGCCTGCCTGACAGAGTTATTGTAAGAATCAAACAAAATTATGCTTGTGAAAATACTTTGTAAACCGAAAAGAACTGTAAGTGCTTTAGTTATTATTATGGCTATAATATTTTTCCCTTTCCCTACAGAAAAGATAATTATACCTAAATATTCTAGAACCTAGTTCTGATATGATTCACATGGTAGATACTGCTGAGTGAATCCACATGGTAGTATTTTCCAGTCTGCTGACTCCATGCTCTTCTTTCAACCCCTGCCACCTGCTGCTATTCCTTTTTCTTTTTTAAGAGAGAGAGAGCTGATGGGAGGGAGGGGAAGGATAGGACAAAGAGAAAGGGAGAGAGAATCTCAAGCAGGCTCCAGCATAGAGCCTGAGGCGGCACTCAATCTCATGACCCTGAGATCAGGACCCAAGCTGAAATCAAGAGTTGGATGCTTAACTGACTGAGCCACCTGGGTGCCCCTTCTGCTGCTACTTCTTCTGTTACCACCTTCCAAGAATTAATGAGTTGTCCATCTCTGCTGGGACTATAGCCTTCCTCTGTTCTCATGCGGGGGTGGTAACAAGAGAAGGTTGGCAAAGAAAGATGCAGACACCAAATCACTGGACAGGGAAAAATATAGCAAATTCACATCACAAGCACAGTCTATATATAGACTATACTATATCAAAGAACAATGCAAAGTAAATTATTCCCATTTAAAATTAAAACACTGTCGGGGCTCCTGGATGGCTCAGTGGGTTAAAGCCTCTGCCTTCAGCTTGGGTCATGATCCCGGGATCCCAGGATCGAGCCCCATATCGGGCTCTCTGCTCAGCAGAGAACCTGATTTCTCCTCTCTCCCTCTGCCTGCCTCTTTGCCTACTTGTGATCTCTGTCTGTCATATAAATAAATAAAATCTTAAAAAAATAAAATTAAAACACTGTCAAAGTTAGAAAACATAAATCAGTATCTCAATGATAACATGTAGTCAAGGAAGGTATTAGTTTACACAAACTAAGCTAATATTGGACCTTTTGCTATAGAATACCCTCTCTCTGATGTCAAAAGATGTGTTCTCTGTAGGGTACAGAATGAGACAAGGAACAGCCCCCACAAGAGGTAGCTATTTAAGTTTGGTAGGCCTAGGTCTTCACTTGGAGTATTGTCCAAGTGCTCAGTCATAAGGGAAATTTACCATCCTTTCTGGGGTTTAGGGCCATAATTATGTCTGTATTTTGTCTAAATTGATGGCTGCTGTGTTTGAAAAGGCAGGAAGCTATACCACAGTCATCTTCAGAGTTTGAAGATGTATGATAATTAATGTCACCAACATGCCCAAGTTGCAAATCAGGACAGGATTGATTCATTATTCAGAAATGTTGATGCTGTTTTCAGCAAGGCTATATTTCATCAGTATCTAAAATCATGTCAGAGGATAAAGATAGTAAAAGGACACAAGAAGATCACAGTGTGCAGTTTGACTTAATCAGCACAATATAAAATTGCATTTCTAAAATAATTCTGGTTTGCACTGATGCTGGCAAATAAAAATTTTTTAAAAAGGGATGCTACAGAATAGAAAAGAATATTCTTCATAAATAATTTTTTGAACTTCAAGTTTGAGTTACATGTTTTAATCACAAAAAATAGCTTCATAAGGGACACCTGGATAACTCAGTCAGTTGAGCATCTGACTCTTGGTTTCTGCTCAGGTCATGATCTCAGGATCCTGAGATTAAGCCCTGCATTAGGCTCCAAATTCAGTGGGGAGTCTACTTCTCCTCCTCTCCCTGTACCCCTCTCTCAGCTCATGCTCTCCCTCTCTAAAATAAATAAATATTTTTTAAAAAGAGCTTCATAAAAATAAGAAAACTAACTTTTCTACATATATTATGTATATTATATGTTCAATATTGTATATTGAAATAAGAGCAGTTTTAAGGTATAACTGGATTTCTTGATTAGTCACTGTCTAGATGAAAAAGTGAAACAATTTTGATAGATATCATCCAAAGTGCAAATGAGTGATCCCAAGAGATCCTACCCAATAGGTCACTTCATTCAGCTTCTTGGGTCACATTCTGTAGAAAATCCCAGCAGACCTTCATTCAGATGTTCTTCTCCTCAGACTCTGAGCCATCGTTTCTTTCATGGCTGAGACACGCAATTGGTATAATTATCTTTCAGACTCTCTCTTGTGGATTTGTCACATTTGGACATGGGACTCTGAGATCTTCAGCAAGTTTTTGGGCAGACATTTATGCATATGCACAGATTCTTTTCTAAGAAAAGAGTCTTTCTGCTATATCTGCTGACATAGATAAGAGAATTGCTTAGATCATCAATTTTCTTACCTTTGCCCCTTTTACTTGATAACTAAGCAGTATAGATCTTTAATCAACTATGCACAGTAGCTACACTTCAAAACTGAGGATGGAACCCTAAATTTAGAAATAACTATGACCAAGTACCTGTTCTCTGGTTGAGGAAGTGATACGGAGAAAGCCTGAGAACCATGTCAAATTTCCAGGCCTCTGGGGCCACCTGGATGGCTCAGTTGGCTAAGCATCTGACCAGTTCAGGTCATGATCTCAGGGTCCTGAGACTGTCCCTCTCCCTCTGCCCCTCCCACCACTGGTGTTCCCCGTTTCTCTCTCTCTCAAATAATAAGTAAAATCTCTAAAACAAAACTTCCAGGCCTCTGGATTGTTTTATCCTTTTACAAACTGAAGAAAGTAACCTTACCTCAACTAATAACACTAGCTAGATTTTTTGAGGTTTTAAACATGTGCTAAGCACTAAGAGCTTTATATGGATTAGTTTATTTAATTCTCACAACAATTCAATAGATAATATTTATTTGTATAGGTAATAATTATTTGTATCCTTACTTCACAAAACAGGAAACTGAAACTCAAGGAGGTTAAGTGCCTTGCCCAGAACCTGAGCTACTGAATTGTGGGGTCAAGATCCAGACATTTGACAGAGTCCTAGAGTCACATTTCTGGCTCAATCTAAAGAAGTCTGTGAAGTACTTTGTCGCCTTATTTTTTGGCTCAATTTTATGGTCTTATTCTTGGTTTTCCTTTCTTTCATCACCTATTTCCAACACTTTTTTTTTAAAGATTTTTTATTTATTTATTTGACAGAGAGAGACACAGAGAAAGAGGGAACACAAGCAGGGGGAATGGGAGAGGGAGAAGCAGCCCTCCCGCCAAGCAGGGAGCCCATCCCAGGACCTCCATCCTGGGCCTCCATCCCAGGACCCTGGGCTCATGACCTGAGCCGAAGGCAGACGCTTAACGACTGAGCCACCCAGGTGCCCTATTTCTAACACCTTGATTGCATGTATTTTTATATGTTTCCTCAGTTTTTTTCTCCTTAATGAAGGTTTTCTGTAATAAATAAAGTGCCAATTAGGACTTTTATTCCAAAATGTTATTATCTGTGATTAACCATAACCATCATTATCAACAGTATGAAACATGTATATTTGTTCAAACCATCTTGGACTCCAACTGAGAAATATTGAACTTTAGTCAGTGGAAATTGAATGGGATTTGGCCAGACTGGTACCATGTAAAGCTGAAAGTATTGCAAATGAATTTTTTTTCTTTTTTCTAGAGAGAGATAGAGAGTGTGAGTGGGAAGAGGGGGAGAGGGAGAAGGGGAGAGAGAATATTAAGCAGAGTCCATGCTCAGTGCAGAGCCCAACATGGGGCTCAATCTCACAACCGTGAGATCATGACCTGAGCCAAAATTGAGATTGGACACTTAATCAGCTGAGCCACCCAAGTGCCCGTTTAATGAAATTTAAAAGGCAGTATCTCGTACCTTCCCTTTCCCTTTCCCAGTGTGGAGAAGTCAGCAAGATAGCTGAAGGTGTTAGTGCAGCAACAAAGGGTTTGGGGGCACAATAGGCCAGCAGGTGTATTGGCCAAGGACATGAGACAATAAGGAGTAGGGAGCCTAAGGTAGCAATACCTTAGGAGGAGATGACCCATTTAGTTGGGAATTGGTTACACTGAGTGGACAAGTTGGGGAAAATGAGATCCACGTTTCTTAGTGCCAGAAAAGATATTTAAACCATAAGCAGGGGGAAATGCTAGGAAGAACCTTAAGATATGGAATAAGAATCAGAGGTAACAATGTGAACTCATGATTTTAAAATACATATATATGCGTTGAAATAGAAAGAGTTTTGGATATATATATGTGTATTTATATGCCTGCTTATATACCCTAGTTCTCTCTACTAAGAAAGCCCAGAAGCAGTGATAGTCCAGTAGTAGTGAGTATGCCACACACCTGTATTTTGGTTTCTAAGTACCATTCTCCTCTGAAAGGAATCAGAACACTTTGGAAAAGTGGCTGACAGTAAGACTGAGGCAAATAAAATACAAGAGGAGCCTGGAATGTCTTTTTATATCAGAGAATATGCAAATACAAGAATGATGAGGACAAGTCAAAGGAGCACAGGAACCAGCCTGAAGGGGCCCCCACTGGCCAATTTAGGGACAGTTTGAACATCAAAATAAATAATATAACAATCAATAGTAAAATAGGAATCCATGAGTCCATACAGATATAAAGGAATAAATAGAGTAGAAGAGAAATATTTTTCTTAAAAAATACCATCTATTAAATCTAGAAAATAGAGAATAACCATTTTTGCAACCATTATAAAGAAGGTTGATTGAAACAGAAACTATTAGTGGGTCCTGCAACTGGTGGGCAGAGATTGGATGAGGTCACATGATATTAGCAAAATATCAGAATAATTCCCTGCTTATATACTCCAAATACTAATCAGTTGCAAAAGGGAAAATGATGGCTTTAAGGTGAAGAAACCTGGTGGAGAGCAACATGGCAGGTAAACAAGATTAACACCACCAGCAGTAGGATGAGTTAACATCATGTCCCCTGGATGTGAGGCACTGGAAAAAGCATAGTCATTTCAGCGGTACCCCTGCCAACAATGTGTGGCCTGAGTCTGTCATGAAAATGCCCATGTCTATCATGGACCCGACTGAAAATCGTCCTATAAGTGCAAGGCTTCTGCTCTAAAACTGTCAAGCACTTGAGAGGGAGATAAAAAGTAGAAACAAATTGAAGACAAGACAGCTAAATGTAACTCATTTTCCTGAGGAAGATCTGGAATCAAAAAGGAAAAAGAGACACTTGGGAAAATTTGAGTGGGAAAATTAGACAGTTGTCAACATGTTTATGTGGAGAGTGGTGGGCTATTTTTATATAAGCATGTCATTAACTTTAGGAAATACACACCAGAGTATCTGGAGATGGTGGAATATAATTTCTGCAACTTACTTTCCAAATGTTTAGAAATCGATTAATGATAATGGAGTGTGAATGATGCAGCAAAATTATACAGTAATATTATGCAGTAAAATAGAAACATTTGAAGAATATAGGAGAAAGATATTGCAGTTCTTTTATCTGTTCTGGCAATTGTTATATAACATTAGGGTTATTTCACAATAAATTATTTAAAATTTTAAAAGTATCTTCATTATATTGACAGAATCTTAAGACAATTCAATGAAAAGCAAAAAATTCAGCCAGTTATCTTGCCAATCACACTGTTGTAACAAATGTTTTTCTACTGAAATAATCAGTAGTGCATAGCTACTTACTCCCTGCTACAGAAAGTAACAGCAGGTTAGATTTAGTTTTCTGTGATTACCTCTTGACATAAATCTCTAACTTTGAGTCAAATGGTATGTCTAGTTTTAAAAGACAATGCAAAAATTGTAATTATCTGTCTATGAAAACACTGTTTTTCTATGAAAATACTGTTTTTATGGGAAACAGTATATGAGAAACATATAAACATAAAAACTTGTGGCATGAAACACACAAAAAAGGCCCTTTTACAACAAGTAATTCTGGAGTTCAGACATAACAAGAAAACCTACTGTCAAAATATGTGATGTGAACTTACTATTTCTTCAGATATTGATACCTTTATAATGCACATTAACCACATTATATGATGTCCTTTTTTTAATGTGTATTTATTTATTCATTTATTTAAGTATAGTTGACACACAATGTTACATTAGTTTCAGCTGTACAACTTAATGATTTAACAAGTTTATAGATTATGTTATGTTCACCACAGATGGAGCTATTATCTATCCATCACAGCACTATTGTAATATCATTGACTCTATGCCTTATACACTGCTTTTTATTCCTGTGACTTACTAACTCCATAACTGGAGGCCTATATCTCCCTCTAACATTTACCCATTTTGCCCAACACTCCAGCTCCTCCCCTCTGGGAACCATTACTTTGTTCTCTGTATCTATAGTTCTGATTCTACTTTTTATTTGTTTATTCATTTTTTTACATTGCATTCATGAGTATAATTATAAGGCATTTGTCTTTCTCAGTCAGACTTATTTCACTTAGTATAATACCCTCTAGGTGCATCCATTTTGTCTCAGATGGCACAATCTCATCCTTTCTTGTGGCTGAGTAATATTCCATCATGTATATTGCCCGCATTTTCCTTATCTGTTTACTGATGAACACTTATGTTGCTTCCATGTCTTACATATTTTTTCCCATGTCTTACATATTGTAAATAATGCTAAAATAGGGGTACCTGGGTGGATCAGTGGATTAAAGCCTCTGCCTTCAGCTCAGGTCATGATCCCAGGGTCCTGGGATTGAGCCCCACATCGGGCTCTCTGCTCGGCGGGGAGCCTGCTTTCCCCTCTCTCTCTGCATGCCTCTCTGCCTACTTGTGATCTCTCTCTCTGTGTCAAATAAATAAATAAAATCTTTTTTAAAAAATGCTATAATAAACATAAATGTGCATATATTATTTTGAACTAGCATTTCCATTTTTCCTGGGCCAATACCCCATAGTAGGATTATTGGGTCATATAGTATTTTTATTTTTACTTTTTTTGAGGAACCTCCATACTGTTTTTTACAGTGGCCATACCAATTTACATTCCACCAACACTGCACAACAATTCCTTTTTCTCCACGTTCTCCCCAACACTTGTTTCTTGTCTTTCTAATGTTAGCCATTCTAACATCTCATTGTTTTTATTTGATTTATCTGATGATTAGTGACATTGAGCATCTTTCCATATGTCTGTTGACCATTAATATGCCTTCTTTATAAAAATGTCTGTTTGGGTCATCTGCACATTTTTTTAAGGAGATTGTTTGTATTTTTGGTATTGAGTTGTATGAGGCT